>NC_140598.1:12858908-14058908 GCF_057381915.1 Diplotaxodon limnothrissa | reverse complement strand
CATCCAACCTCCACAGAAAGGCCAACAAGCTTCAACCTACAACCTTCTTGCTTTAAGGCACTAGTGCGAACCACTTTTCCCCATTTCAGCCCAAATCCTGCATCTTCCTGTTTCTGACTCCAGGCCAGCTCCACTAACACTTTCTCATCAGACACTGCCACCTAGTGGAGGAAGTCTTAGTTCCATTTGAAGCTTCAGATTACAGTTAGTTCCTTTACAAAGAGGTGGAGGTGGTGGGGCCACAGCACCATCATCACTGAGTGCCATAGGACACTTAACCTTTGTTTCCATATGCTGGGAACTTCCTGTTGTTCCAAGGAGAACTGGAAAATGTGTGAAAATCTCCCAGTCAGTTCCTCACAGCACACTTCAATCATTTCCCTCCCACAGCATCAGGACCAGGGCTTTTTCTCTCTTTGGTCCCACTAAGAGATTTCCACACAAACACCTCATCAGTGGGACTCTCAGAGCTACCAGCCCTTTGCTACAATCACAAAGCTCTTCATTGAAATCAATGATATCAAAGCTGGAATCCAATGAGTCCAAGTCTTCTGCTGATTCAGCATCACATTCATCTTTGCTCCTTGTTCTGCATCCCCACCATGGACTTCATTCCTTTCCAAGCCAGCCTTGAGTGTCCTTTATTCAGCTCATCCTCTGCTTTACTTTTACACCTGATTTTAGCTGCTTTATCTCTCTTTCAACAAGTTTCTGTGCCTCCATCTTTTTCTTCTCTCCCTCATAACAAGACAGCTTCTTCTGCCTGAGAACATGTTGGAGTGATTTACTAATCCAGGGCTGCTTATTGGGGAAAATACTTCCTGTTTCCAAAGTAATCCCCATTTTTCCCAGAAAGAAATGTAAGTAGAAATCGATGATCTAAGTGAGAACATGAGCCTTTAAAAAGTCCCAGTGGGTGCAGTCAAAGCAGTCCCTCAGTCCCAGTATATAGTCTTTGGTCCAGACTGGAACAACTGTGTGCCCAGTTTGAGCTCTCTTCAGTGCTGTGACCTGACAGACCCAGAGGGGCCATCACATCACATTTAGAAGCTCCTCTAATGGAGCCACAACACATGTCCAACACTTAGTCTGTCTTGTTGGACCAACTGGAAGAAATGATTCAAGGACTTAGTCACAGAACAGAGATTCAAATCTCCAAAATCCAACTGGCTGCATCAGGACATATAGTCTGAAACTCTGCACAGTTTCCTGTTTGAAGCTGCTTCCTGTTGGCTTCAGCTGTTTGGAGTTTCCATTTTCTAAACTTCTACATTCTGAACCTTCTTCAGCTCTGAACAGATGATGAAACACTGAATGATTTCAAGCTCACACTTTGTCTAATAAACTTACATCTTTCATTCTTTATACAGATTGTGGGGCTGTGGTTTGTCAAAGATCAGCTGTGATTATCTGGCAGCAGCACTGAAGTCCAACCCCTCCCATCTGAGAGAGCTGGAGCTGCAAGGAAACAACCTGAAGCATCCAGATGTGAAGCAGCTGTCTGATCTTCAGCAGAGTCCAGACTACAGACTGGAGACTCTGGGGTCAGTAGAGTGATGGAGTGAGTGGGTGGTGCTGTCAGCAGTATTGTACTAAACACAGTCAGTATGAAACAAAGATCCAGTGTTTCCTGTAAAGCTGCAGCTTCTCAGTGAAGCTGTGAGAGGAGAATGGTGACAGGCTTCAGGATTGGACACAAACACTTCCTGTTTCTGACCTTTATGGTCACCATAGTAACGGCTGACACGCTCTGATCAAACACTGTCAACAGCCAATCAGCTCTCTGAACAAAGCAGCACGCAGACCAATGACTGCATTCATTTCCAAGTTTAAAGCAGTGAAGAACACAGTCTGTAGGTGAGGAAGAATTTAGTGAGAGCAGATGTTTGGATGGAATTCCTCCAGTTAACAGCTGGAACCGTCCATCTGGATTGTTGGGCTTGTTGTTGGGGTTCCTACAGAGCTCAGAGTGGACACACCAAGGTTCTTCTAATGAATGAAAGTCCAAACTCAAACTAGGAGGGAAAAACATTTTCATCAACTTCAATAAAAATCCAAAGATTAGAAAAAGTGAAGCAACAATGAGTCCTAGTACAGTCCCAGCACTGAAGTCCCTGCTGCTCTTTATACTGGATGTGCTGCATCACTGACTGACAGCTGATGAAGAGTCTCTGGAAACACTCGTTTATCTCCTCTGCTCTTCCTTCTTCTCTCTGCAGGTGGAGGCTATGATGGTAAACAGGACGGTGTGTGTGCTGAGAGAGGAGGAGCTGTGTCCTGATGATCCAGAGAGGTTGAAGCAGCAGCAGCTTGTGTGTAGAGACGCTCTGACTGGGCCATGTTACTGGGAGGTGGAGAGGAGAGCTTCATCCAGCAGTGACTGACAGAGGAATGAGAAGAAGTGCAGATGACTGTCAGTGCTGCAGAGTGAACTGCTCTGAGAACAGCTCCACTGTCAGACACAATGTAGAGTCCAGCATCATCCCTGTGTGTCCCTCTGGATCTGACAGAGGATCATCAGTGTATCTGGACTGCTCTGCTGCTGCTCTGTCCTTCTACAGTCTCTGCACAGTCTCTGTCTGACTCTGGCTTCAGACCCTCCTGGATCAAACTCACCTGGAAAGACATTCAACCATCACTCAATAGATTTGAATACAGAATATATTTGATATATACTGTAGATGTACTGTAGAGTTGCAGTTTGTCACTTGTAAATACAGTCTGTGAGCAGCTGTGAGCTGAAAGATCTTTCTAGAAACACGAAATGTTTTCACTCTTCTGTTGCTTTTTCATATATTTCCACAACATTAATATTGATCCCACCTGTCTCACCTGTTTCATGCTTTTATACATAATAACAGGACACGTGTGATCTGAGCGCTGCTGTGGTTGCTGTGCTGCACGTCTTCATTTAGATAACAGAGACATCTAGTGGTTCAGAGGGAGAACTGCAGGAGGTGGAGCTGTGTTTTAGCGTGGAAAACTTTTTATCTTTTAGGCGCAGATACAAATATGACAAGTATCAGTGTGAGATACAAAAGGTCACATCAGTCAGCAGAGGGAACAGTGATCACACAGCAATGTAAGAATAGAAACATAACAGTGAATCTGGACATGTATACAGATGGAAGCAAACAAACAGGATGTAACACTACATTAAAGCCACAAATGGGAAGAAAACAAACACAAAGGAAAATATATTTGATCTCAGGAATCCAAATCAGATGCTTTAGAGCAGGGGTCGGCAACCCTGGGCACGCGTGTCACAGCTGCCACGTGAAGGGTTAACTGATGGCACGACCATAGCTGGACTGGCCATCGGGCATACTGATGGTGATTTTTCATTTTTATGGGCTGATGATGTTTTTTTATTTTTTTCTAACGGTATAAACAATGGAAGGTGGTGGATTGGCCGGATGCTGGTCGATATGTAAAAATAAGTCAGTTGTTTGGTGGTGGCTATGGCGGAGCTTCCACAGAGGCAGCAGGTGGATGAGGGAAAGGGGAGGCAGGAGGAGCAGAGACCCGAGGCGGCCGCCGGTCCGAGTGTCAGGTGAACTGAACTTCAGGTAAGAAGTTATGACCTGCAGTCTGTCTGGGTCAGATATAAACCAAGTTTAGGTGGAGTTTATTTTCCTTGTGCTGACTTTTTACAGTCAGTTACAATAACTCATACTTTGTACTAGCTAGCATGACGGAGTTTCTATACAGCTGGGTGGTGCTATGATGTTACTGATAGTGAACTTTACAGTGGCTTGCAAAAGTATTCGGCCCCCTTGAACTTTCCCACATTTTGTCACATTACAGCACAAACATGAATCAGTTTTATTGGAATTCCACGTGAAAGACCAACACAAAGTGGAACGGAAATCATACATGATACCAAACATTTTTTACAATAAATAACTGCAAAGTGGGGTGTGCGTAATTATTCTGTCATGGAAAAACACACTGCCATCAACTGTTTTGTTTTTGTCAAAATCACTGTAATATAATCACTGTGCCTTTATATACATGTGACTTATATTAATGCTGCTGCCCTCTTGTGGCTAAAGTGTAATTATGTTCTTGTTATTAGGGAAAACATTTGAGAGTAACATGAAAAATGAGTCAGCACTTTGGCTTTAGCTTAAGAAATCCTCATTTTTATGTCATCAGTTATAGTTGCATGTATTCATTATCAGAATTTAACCTTTAATATTGATGTTTTAAATAGATTTTGAGTAAATTAGCAATTTTATGGTATTTTATGGTTGTATTAAATTAATACATCACTAATGAATTAATTATTTCAGTAATTAATTTAAAAATGTACATAGTCAATTAAAGAAATATATTAATAATGAATTATCAGTTAATTTCATTTAAAATGTTTCATTATTTGTTTATATACAATTCAAATTAGTTAATTACATATTTAATCAATTATTGGTTTGTTTTCGATTTTAATTATTTTACTGACACATTTAATGAATTATTTAATGATGTATTTATTTAATTCACGTTGCTACTCCTGGCCCTGCATCGCTGTTCATAAATACATTTTATTTGTCAGCTTCACCCATCAAAGTCAGGGGGCGGGGTTAATGCTGATCAAGTCAAAACCATTGCTTTGGTCTGGTGGGCGTTCTTTTAGTGGGCTTTTCTGTCACGGCCTGCGTGGCAGACTATGATGAGGGGAAGGACGACCCAAATGCTGGACTCTTTGATGAGGTCAGTGCGTTTATTTACAGTGATGCTAAATAATCCAAACAACAATAAATCCCCAGTGCGTTCCCGACTCTGACATGTCCTCTTGCCAGTGTTAGTGTTCTTTGTCTCCGCTCCTCAGTGTCTGAGCACCCCGTGCTCGCTGCCCTCTCGTCTCCACACTCCTCCTGGGGAATAACAAAGAGGCAGCCGTCAGCAACGCCACAATGCGGCAGACTAACCTTAACTAACTCGCCAAGAGACTAACGTGAAGTTACGCAATGATCCAGCATCAGAGACAGCTCTACCACACTCCTAAGTAGCTCCTCTGACGAGGCTTGATCAGCTGCAGGTGTGAGTAATTCTCCTCCGCAGGTGTGGCCAGGCTCCTGGCTGACACACACACACACACACCTAGATACACAAACATGGAAACAGGAGACAGCAGCACCAAAAACACACATGTCCATAACTTCTTACAGGCCCTGGGTCACCCAGACCCCGGTCCCATGACAATTCCTCAAAACTAAGTAGGCCTACACACCAGGGTTTGGACATGTGTGGACCCAAACTATACTTAAACTTTACCCTTTTTTGTGTGTCACCAAATACACTTTAATATCTTCTAGACAAGAATGCAGTGTCACAATCTTTAACCTCCTAAGACCCAAACTCCTCCGTGGCATTCATTTTTAGTTTCTCTTTGATATTTGGGCTGATTGGGACCTGATGAATGTAAAAACAAAGAATTACCAGATTTTTTTTTTTTTTTTTTTTAACCAAATTTTAGTTTCTGAGAAAAATGAGAGCCACATATGAGGCTATTTGTCTAAAATTTTGATAGCACAGTGGCAGTATAACATCCTTGTGAGTGGATATCAGGCCCTTGTAGAGCAAAATGTAGTATTTTGGTCTAAACAACCCAAAATGTGATGTCCACATATGTGGACGCCAGGTCCTAGGAGGTTAAATATCTGCTCACTTTGTCAAAATGAACCTAATCATCTCTGATGAATTCAGTGATGTCTGCCAGCTCACCTTGCAAGTGGTCGAGCTCATACCGCCGACAACGCGGCACACAACTTGTAAACCCCCTGCTGACTATCAGCTCTGGAGTTATTTGTTTATGTTAGTTTCAACTGTTCCTGCAAAAAGTAAGCACGTGTTACTGATAAAAAGTCCAATAGAAGCAAAGTCTAAACTTTGAAAACAGAAACCTGTCTGATTAAGATCTGATCTTTGGGGGGTTTCAATAAGCAGTGTGACCCGTGTATATGCATCAGGGGTGGTTTTGATTATCGATTTATCGATTAAAATCGATTCTGGCTTGGATAACGTGATATCGATTCATTAAAATCCTGAATCGATTTTTAATATAAATTTATTTTGGCCAAAACGCCAGAATCTCAGGTTAAACCTCCCAAAGTTTCAACAACCACCAAACAGCTAAAACAGTAAATGAGAGCAGGAACACGGATTCTGCACAAAGACGTAAACACAAAGCGCGGAGCCGCCGACGCATCAGAATCAGTGAGATGTGACTTTCTCACCTGACTGCACGGACACGAGCTGAAAGCCGACAGCTCGCTGATTCTGATGTTTCGGCGGCTCCGCGCTTTGTGTTTACGCCCTTTTTGCGCTGATTCTGAAGCTGCAGGTTTGATGTCTCTCCAAACAATATTGAGTAAACCAGCATCAAAAGAAGCTCCAAACTACGCTTCACATAAACATCGTCATGAATTCCCTCTGATTGTTTTGCTGCCACCAGGATAAAATCACACTTCATGCACAGCTCTCTCTCTCTCTCTCTCTCTCTGTACTTCTAGAACAGTTTCCTGTTTTCTGCATTATTCGCTTGCTTGTTACGCACAAGTCTACCGTTCTTACAGCCTGTCGGCCGCTGTTTTTTTTTCTTTTACTTACTTCTGAAAACAAAGCCTCGTTTCTGCCGTTCAACACTGAACAAATTTAAACTTTTTAAAATGATGCAAAATTGCAAAACGCTCAGCTGTGTCTGTAATCAAACCTCTGTAACTTTGCTCTGCTTCACGTCAGCAGCATCAGGTCATGTTCATATGTTCATTAATGGTTTTCTTTTGTTTTTGATGTACTGCAGAATATTTGTATAAAATCCCAGGCCAGGAAAACCTTCATGTTTTTCTGTTTGATCCTCAGCTACTTTGACACAAAGGCCTCTGCTGTGATGCTCACACCTTTGATAAAGTCTGGCAAGTGTCAGATTTCTTTTTATAGATATAAAAATATAGAAATGTACTGATGCATGTAGTAACTGTTAGCTTTAACTGTACAAGGCTTGTTAGACATAATGAAACACATCGTGCAGATTTCTGGATGTTAGACTATAATTTTTATAATGATTATTAATCTTGAGTCTAAAAAGTCAGTCAAGTATATCCAGGATATCTTTCTGTTAACTGGATTCACTGACACTAACACTGGGACCAGGATAAGCGGTCGCATGAAGCTGGTTATCAGCTGACAATCTTATTATTTAATTAATTTAATTAAGTTATTTAATTTTTCTAATTTTTCCTCTACATTTCCCCTGAAATGAAGGGATTGTGTTAAACATGCTTTAGTTCCTCACATTCTTCTGCATCTCTTTGTTCAACCCCCTGAATTAAAGCTGAAAGTCTGCACTTCAAACACATCTGAGTTGTTGCATTTAAAATTGATTTTAGTGTATGTACAGAACCAAAATCAGAAACTAAGTTCTCTCTGTCCAGATATTTATGGACCTAACTGTATAATCTATACAGCACGTAAAAAATGCTGTAAATAAAGAAGTCTGTGAAAATGTGGCGCTTAAGGTCAATTTAAACTGAAGTGATATAATCTTCTCCCCACAGTTTGAGTTTGTATTGTCTCAGCTGCAGACAGACTATGATATTAATATTATTAGTTATTAATATTATTAGTTATAAAGGACACCTTCCTGCCTTTAGTCTTATTCATGATGATTATTAGTCGTCTTCTAATGTCCACAAGTCTGAATGATGTGTTTCATAGTTTCTAACAAGCCTTTTAAACTTAAGTTACTGCATTGCTGAAACACCAACATCTGCTTATTGAACAAAACAAAAACAACCAAAAGTCCACACATCTGATTTCATTTTTATTTTAATAGACTTCCAAAGATTATACCAGATAACTGGCCTCAGAATATAATTGAATAAACATGTTTAAAAACGATAACCTAATCCTGTCTTGACAGGCTGAGCTCTTCAGTATCCACCAACAGCATCGTCATGCTGAGTCAGACGTTTCTGCTCCTGCTGGAAATACTCTTCCTCTTTCCACATTGTACCAAATGTTTTTAAATGTTAGTTTCAATTTAAAATTAAAGATTAAAAAAGTGTAACACATATAAACATCAGATAATTAAGACAAGCGAATGGTTCAGTTCCACATGTGCTCCGCTGACACATTAAACTTCAGTAAAATGATGCAGTTATGAAACAACTTTAATCTAAAACAAACTGATTTGCTCAGGAGCAAAAACAGTGAAGTCAGTGACTGTAAGTGAGTGAGCTGTGCTGGTGACTGGATATCAGATTTCCAGTCATTAGAGCAGATAAGTGGCAGAACTATATTACTGATTTAATTTAAATGCAAATAGCCCAAATCCTGATTAAAGCATCAGGTTCACTTATAAAGTATTCTGTAGTTATCTTAGTGTCCATCGCCCTTCCCAACATGGGAATAAAGCAGCTGTGAGAGAATTAAACATGAATGAATCAATGGTACGGAAGTGGAGGAAGCAAGAAGAATGAGCTGAGTAAAGTTTGACTCATGCGACATTTTTGTTTCGCTTAATGCGCCTTATAATCCAGTGAGCCTCATGGTCTGTAAAATATGGTGCATTTGCAAATTATGTGCACAATATTGGAACTAAACTATTTTATATTGACAAACAGCGGCCCGCATTAAACTGTGACTGTCACCAGGTAATGTGGGCGTGTTTGCTGAATAAGCAGCAGGTGTTAAACAGCTGACAGGTGAACAGGATGCATGCAGGTAAACTCGAGGGCCCTTCGAGCTGATCGGTGGTGTCGTGAGGAGAATTTCAGCTCATTATTCATGTTACAGAAACACAGAGGTACGAGACCAGGCAGAAGACTTTCTGATTATTTGTTTTTAGTTAAAATAATTCCATTGTTGTCTAGTGATGGTGTGGTAAAGCTCTGTGAATGTGTCCAATTTTTCCGGCTTTGTTGCTTCACCCAAAGGCAGATCACACAAAGTTTAACTGCTTATTATGAAGAACTGACATCTGCTGGTCATTTAATGTTCAGCAGCACTGCTGTGAGAATACCTGTAGGACACATACCAGTGGATATGTGAGCACATGCACAGCTGCAGGGCTAGAAGGGCCCAAATGAATTAAATAAATAGATTCTTAAATAATTAATTAAATGTGTTATTAATTGATTAATTACATTTATTTAAAAATCATTAAATTTTTAATTAATTTATTGTAAATGTTGGAAATGAAATTATTTGGCATTAAATCAATGATGTATGTATTTAATAAGTATTTTGAACTTAGATTCCTGTCAACTCACAATCGACACAAACACAGTGAACACAAAGCTCCAACTGTCTGACAACAACAGGAAGGTGACACATGTGGAGGAGCTTCAGTCACATCCTGATCATCCAGACAGATTTGATGTTTGTGAACAGCTGCTGTGTAGAGATGGTCTGACTGGTCGCTGTTACTGGGAGGTCGAGTGGACGAGGAGGGCTCGGATATCAGTGAGTTACAGAGGAATCAAAAGGAAAGGAAGGAGTGATGAGTGTGTGTTTGGTGGAAATGATCAGTCCTGGAGTCTTTGCTGCTCTGATCATTATTCCTCTGTGTGGCACAATAACAGACAAACACCCATCTCCTCCTCCTCCTCCTCCTCTGTCTCTAACAGAGTAGCAGTGTGTGTGGACTGTCCTGCTGGCACTCTGTCCTTCTACAGAGTCTCCTCTGACTCTCTGATCCACCTCCACACCTTCCACACCACATTCACTGAACCTCTTTATCCTGGATTTGGGTTCTGGGATCCATCGACTGGTTTCATGAAGGGTATTTCAGACTTTTTTGGCACACTTAGGTATGAATTGACTCTGTGTAGTTAGTCTTACCTGTTAGAGAAACAGTTCAGTCTGTTCATGTCTGTGTCTTTCACTCAGAAACACATGATGAGATTCATGGATTCAGTCAGTTGATGTTTTAAACTAAATGATTCACAAATTATTATTCAGCACAAGTTTGGTGAGCAGCAGGGCTCATCCTGCTTTTTGTTTTTGTGCATTATAATGATGAAATAACTTCGTCATGTCTGTGGTGGCCTTTGGAGAATTAAACCATCCTGTAGAAACTAGATATAAATGTCATATTTTCCAACATTGATATTTTTCTGTGTTTCAGACGACAATGAAAAGATAAAGAACAGTCTGTAAATCACAAGTTATCAATTCAAATGATTATTAAAGCCACAAGAGAAGCTTCCTGTTATTTGTACCACTCACCTGGTCATGTGATCCAGCTGTGCAGCCAATCATAACTGCCATCACTTTCTACTTTGATATTTCCATGGTGAATGGACTGATTCTTGTTTAACACATTCATACTCTGATGGATGCATCGGAGAGGGTTAGTGTCTTGCTCAAGGACACTTTGCGTGCCAGCTGGAGCAGTCAGGGATTGAACCACCAACCTTCTGATCATTAGATGCCTTGCTCTGTCTCCTGCGCTACAGCCATCATCGAAGCGCTTTCTTAAATCCTCTCTGAGAGGAGCTCAAACACGAGGAAGAGACGAAAGTGAGGGAAGAGAGTGGACTCATTAGTAAAATGAAAAACAGCCAGCGTTGATGTTTAAGACAAGTGAGGTAACAGAAACACTATATATAGCAGCGGTCACCATGGCAACATCAATGTCGGTTGCTACGTATTGTACTGATCCTGATCTGTGAGCCTCATATCAGGATATGCTGTTGTTTGTATTTGTTTGCATTGTTACCATTTTTGTGTCTTTTTTAACAAACTACTTTTATCTTGCCATCGTTTGTCAGAGAGTCAAACTACATTTGGTTCATCTTTCTACAATAAAAACATTTCTTCATCTTAATTATTGTATGTGCAGAGTTGTAGTTACTCACAGTGACCACTGGAGGCAGGTGATCCTGATAGTTTCCCTGGAACCGTCCAGTTCATCCACATTAATGAAGCTGTTGGTGATTAACGCTCATCTGTACAACTTTAACAACAATATCAAACATTTAATCGCTCTGCAAACAGCTTGTCTGATGTATAAACTGTGTCTTAAAGGATCAAAGTAAATGTCACATTGAAAGCAGATTTCACTGTAATGTCCTCTGTTTGAAATATTCCAAATATAATCTGGCTTGGTAATGATTTACTCATATATTGTCCACGCAGACTAAAGCAGTAGGAGATGAGATGAAAACAATTAGAAGAATCTTTACTCTTTAATGTCACAAATTCCTCTTTGTATGTAACATAACAACATACATGATACAGCTGCAGCAACTGAGGCGAGGAGAGAGGCAGCAACAAGAAAACTGGAAGAAGGAGACCAACAACACCACCTGTGGAAATCTTTCCCCAATCAAGCGTCATCATATCAGCATTTCATCAAAAGCACACATGCTCCGACCTGACAATGCAGAGCTGTGGCAAAATCATTGAAATCATTTATGAAACAAATGAGTGCATCAAAAATAAGAGTGGAGCTGCAATGAAAGAGAAGTGAACTTTCTTCAGTCAACACAAAGTTTTCCCTGACAGGTGACATTTAATTAAAGTGACTTTATTACCACACACACATTCAGAGGCAGTCTACAGGAGCAGAGCTGCAGCTATTCAGCAAATGTCTCCCTGCAATCCTCACTGCAACACCTACATGTGAAAATGAAACCACCTCTACTGTTCACACATGAAACGTCGTGTGAAGAACCAGTTTTCCTCAGATCTCTGTTTTAGTAACTCTGAAGTCTGAACTTTTGATTTTGCATCCTGTTTGTACTGATAACTGTCAGTGGATGATTTTGATCCCAAAGAAATCTTTAACACACATGTAGTGATGGGACGTGTGCACTGAAACAATGGTTAGGAAACAGAAATCGCCTGAGAATCTGCTCATGTTTAAGATTTCTTCTTTACAAACATTTTCTATGGCTGTTCCCAGTATGACCAGTGATACAAAGCATGGGAAATGGGGATTAGTTCATTCAGACAAATACACTTTTTAAAATGTAAAAATAAAGAAATGAATCAATAAAATAAAAAGTCAAAGAAATAAAAAATAAGGGTCTGAGGCGTCTGTCTCACTGTATCCATGGCAACAATTTACTTCCTGTTCCTTCATATCAGAACCACATCTTTGAAATCAAAACATTTAAGATTCAAATTCAACCACAGATGTGTTCAATTAGATATTAAATGAAGCAGTGCAATGTTTTTATCACTATCCAAGTTTGAACTCTAAGTAGAAGATTTAAAAAAGCAACACACACACACACACACACACACACACACACACACACACACACAGTATGCAGACATGATTTAGCTGATGATAACATAACGACTGCACAGACCCGTGGGATGATTCATCTCCTTTTTCTTACTCTATGCAATGATGAACTTCTTGCTTCAGGACCTTCTTGATGAATTTGTTTTCTAATCCACAGTTTTCTACCTGATCTGTGTGTTTGAAGTAAAATGTGTTGCTTCAAATGTAAAAGTTAAACAGACAGAAAGCATCAACGTGGACTTCAATCAGTGTTTTGTGTTCATACAGGTCAGCTGTTGCACACAGAGGTCCTGGATTTACACTGTGCCCTGGTTCCTGTGTTTCTGTATGTAGTTTAGTCTAAAGTGGATCCTCCTCATGTACAGACTGAATTATCTGTTCAACAATCAGCATTTCTGATTCATGGATTTCATTTGTTTTTGCTAGTTTTGACTGAGATTTCAACATATCTGTGGTGGCATCTGTTCAGTGTTATGGAAGTTTTACAGCACTAATCTCACTTCACTCTGTAACATAACAGTGAACAATATTACTATTAGAAAGATTATTAGAGAAGCCACAATCAGATGATCCCCTATGAGGTGTCCTTGGTTATAGTGTGAAGTCATCTGAGGGGAGAGAGAAGAAAGAAACACTTCAGTGTTAATGAAAAAGTCATCAGTCTTCTTATGGGAAGAGACCTCCACCAGACCAAGACAGGTAACCATCCAACACGTTCTCATCCCAAAACCTAACAGACCGATGCCATGTGACAAATCGATGCCATGTGACAAACCGATACCTTTCGGTCTCCCTCTCTCTCTTGTGCTCCTGCTCCTGCCAAAAGCAAAGCAAAGCATCCACCCTTTTCTTACCGGCGTCGTGAATTGCTTGTCAACATCTACTCATCCTAACGTTGGTCCAGTCTTTGTCTCAGTGTCAAGTCAGTCAACACTTTAGTCCACATGGTCAGTCCAGTCACAGTCCAGTCACACACATCATGCACACACATTCACACTAGATCTTGCTGATAGTGGAGCCTCACGCACAAAGCATCAGAGTCTCCACCCTCATCAATATGAGCTCATTTATTTGTTGTTTCTTTTGTTTTTAGAAAAAGAGTTCTTTATGATCTTGGACTGGATTGACTCGCTGCAATCCTTTAGACAGGAACTGGCAGGTTCCCACAGGTGACCTTTCCCTCAGCCCATTGTAATCTGGAAAAGCTCACCTTATATTTGCTCTCACAACAATGTTTTACAGCGCTGTTAATTCAATCTTGCAGGCCTGCTTAGAACAAAGAAGGAGGAAAAGAGAGCTGATTATTAGCTCATCAGAGCACAAAACATCATCACCAAAGGGGGCGACACCTGACAGTTTTCTCTAAGTGCACTGTTACAGAAATAATGAGCCGCTCCTCGACATGTCCATGTTTAGTAAAACTCCCTCTATTGAAATAAGAAAACAAGCCAAAGCTAACTGACAGAATGAACCCATCACTAAAACAACGACCCCAAAAATCTTCATCACAGAAAAGTTTTGCTTACTAATCCAACAATATGTTGTGGGAATTAGAACTTTCCGGGCCATAAAGCTTTTGCCCGACTCTTGGCTTAACTAATACTGACATAGTCTGAAATCAGACTTAAAGTCACTCCCTCTGTTCATTTAGGATAAATGTATCTATATCTGATTTAGGCTAAGTGCCTTTTGTTTAGATGAACTGCTGGACTTCCAGACCAGCAGGTTTAGGGAAGTCTTTATGGGGTCACACTCTGACCCCCCCCCCACCACACACACACACACACACACACACACACACACACACACACACACGCACACACACACACACACACACACACACACACACACGCACAGGCAACGTACTCTTTGTTTGTATGTAGACGTCATATGTTAATGAACGTCATATGTATATTCATGTAACCTCAATAAAAGAGCAGTGTTACGGGGGAGCGGACGAGAGCAACTGGGGTGAAGCGAAGGAACGGCGTTTGTCCGGTTCTCTCCCGTGCACGGGAAACATAAAGAACTTTGCCTACTCGTGTCTTGCTTTGCTATGTAATTAAATTGTCCTTAACGTTCCAACGAATAGGTTTATGCTACAAACCTATCACTGAGGTTAACTACACAACCCCTCGCCACCTCCTTATACACAGGAGTGAGTACAAAAGGGTTCGTACGGACGCATCAGCCGGCCGTCCTTCTGCTCGACACTGTTAGCTGAAAGATGATCGGATCATCCTCTGTCCTGTATTTAAGGCTGAGAGTCTTTGTCCAGTCTCTTTTCCACAGCTACTGTCCACAGCACTGATCCACCTGCAGCACAGCCCCACTCAGTTGTTTTATGATTTACTTTGTGCACGTTTCCCTTCCACTGAGCTTACAAAACCTCTGACAGGAGAAGTCAGGCATGTGTTTCCCCCACCTCCCCTTTTAGGCAGTAATAAAATAGAAAACAAACAATCAAACAGGCTAAAGCTAGAGCACAAGCAAAGACAGCACCGGTGACTAAGTTCTCCCATACTGGACGTACGCTACCACGTGGGCTCAAACAGCAGCACATCAGCTCAGTTTACATACTGTTGACATCTTCATCAGAGGGTCAGCAGGGAGTGCTGCTGAGCTGCAGTGGTCTCCACCAGAGTGACGGAGCAGGAATCACAAACAGCACAAACCCACCGTGTTGTTTCCACCCTGTTCAGGAGATCTGAGCCCCCATCCCTTTTTTTCATGTTGCAGCTCTGCACTGCAGGCCCTGAACGCCTCCCGGTTACCCTCAGTGTGCTTAGAGTTTAATTTACAACCGACGAGCTCACAGATCATCTGCAGGCAGGTGAACGAACCCTTAATGTGAGGATAATAGCAGAGCTGAGCTGAGGTCAGAAATAGTCAGGAACGGTGTCGACACAGTGAAGTCAGCTGTTTGGGAATTTGTCTGATTATCAGTTTGGGGGGGCGGTGTTAAATAACAAAGGCGGTGTAGGATGGAGAGAGGAGGAGGGAGGGAGCAGTGATGATATGAAGTCAGAATACACATGTGGCAGACATAAGGGGGTCAGACAGGAGCAGCATCAGTCTCTGCTCTGTTTTGTTAATAACATAGAAAAATAATTTTGTACAATCAAGCTACATCGACGGACGCTTTACCTCACGTACCCTAAAATGAAAAAGTAGTGACAGTAAGACGGAGGCTGCACATGACACCATGACTGAGTTCACAGCTGTTGCTTTGATTCTAACGTTTAAGACTTTTGGCATCGACTCCGTTTTAATAAATGAGTGCTGGGAGGCGTCGTTTGACTTCAGGAGCTCCTGCAATGCTCCTGCGATGCTCCTGCGATGCTCCTGCGATGCTCCTGCGATGCTCCTGCGATGCTCTTACTCTGCGGGAGAAAACCAAAAACCAAAAGTAGCAAACATGGAGCGATATGACTCGTTTAGATTTTGGGAAACGTGCATCGACAGGTACAGTGTCCTTTTCCCCGCGTCTTTAAAAATAATTCATGCATAGATCCCCCACTGAGAAAACCCTTTTATATACTTTCTCCTTTGTACACATTTTATATAGAACTATATATAATATCATTTCTCTATATCTATATTTTCAGAAAAATTCTTTCCACACAATAAAAAACAACAATTAAACAAATGCTTCAAACAAAACAACAAAAAGAGAGAAGATGGAAGAAAGAAAATCACGACTGAGGCCAGTTTGGCACTTTGTCATGAGAACATGACAGAACTCTGTTAGTTGACGGTAAATAGCGAAACTCTATTTTTCTTTGGTTTTTCTTCTCCCTCGATGAGAAATGAAACACAGCAGTACTTACTTGGCACCTAAAAATGCTGGTAGAATGAAAGATATCAGTGTTTTCATAGTTATATGTTTAGTGTACGCCTCCCGCCTCCAAACTGCTCAGCAGATCGGGAATTTTTAGAGAAGAGCAGGAGGGAGGCGTGTCAAATGAGAGGAAGAGAGCAGTAATAAAACACGGATGTAGAAAAGAGAAGCATAATGTGCACATAACACACAGGAGATGGAAAAAGAGATGACGCCAACGTAAAAAAGAGAAAACAGCGAGGAGCGAGAGAGCATTCGTCCCTTTGACAAATGTTGGAGGTCTTGAGCCTGGAAACAGCAGACCGTCTTTGAAAACAGTATCTTTGAAAGATCTGAGTCACCCACCCCAAACTGCTCATCTGCTGCTGGACACTTCAGTTGCACCTCCACATGCCACCAGTGGAGGGAGCTGCCAAGTTTCACAGCACATGACGCAGCAGGTGTAGTTGCTTTTGGAGAAAGAAGAGAATAAGAGGACAGAACGAAGGCCCACGTCTAGAGGCCTCCCTTCCAGAGCGGAAGCAGAGCCAGTGTTCCTGGTCCCTAGGTGGCGCTGTGTCGGGCCTGTCCCTACTATGTGGCCGGTGGAGGGGAATGTGTTGAAGGCGTGAAGAGGCTGCATGCTGGTGATGGTGCTGGGGATCACGGTGATGGTGTTTGGCTTCATCAGCGGCACGTTGTCGGGGGTGCGGCGCAGCGCCAGGGTGTAGTCGGGAGGGCAGGCGGGTCGCAGGATGTCGTGGGGTCGCAGGGGCTCCATGTCGTGGTGAGCGTCGTGCTCCCAGTCCTTCATCTGCAGGGACATGATCTCCTCCTCCGGGGGCCGGGGCCGCCCCGCTGAGGGGACAGCCGGTGCCGGCGCATCTCGTGCCGCTTGTCACGCTTGTAGTAAAGGGCGGCGAAGGCCAGGATGTTGAGGAAGAAGAGCGACGCTCCAACTGCAACTGTCACGCTCAGTTCGGTGGAGTAGTCGCGGGTGTGTCTGGGAAAGAGGTCCTGGGGCGGGCGCTCTGAGCCCTCGGGCTCAGGATCTGATGGGAAGGTAGGGTAAGGATGACGAGTGGTTCGAGGAACGTTGTTTCTGGGCCTCATGGTGCCGGGGTCACGGCCTGCGGGGGAGCGCGTAGTGGTGGGAAAGAGCACGTCGTGCAGGCTGTGAAGATGAGGGACTAATTCCAGCCAAAAGGCCACTTTGTTAGCTCTGTAGTTGTCTCTGACACGAGGTTTCAAACCGATGTGAAGGTACTGCTTGTCCTTCCAGTTGAACTTGGTCCAGATGACCTCCTCGAAGCGGTTTCGGCTTGGTATGAATGAACTTGGTGTCCTGAGGGACGGGCAGGTTGGGGTCCCTGGTGGAGCATAAAGGTTAAACGTTTCAGTTCAAAGTTATATTCAGTCTCCATTATAAGTAACATGTGGCATCAATACACTGAATACAGACAGGAGGCCCATTCTCTGTGCAACCTTTAAACTATCTAAGACCAACCGGCTGCTCTGGGATCTGGATGCTTTTGGTGAACCAGTATGTTCAATTCTTCAAAGCCACACGGGAATTAAACTAGCAACCTAGATTCAAGTATTCAACATGACTAGAAGGCTATCAGTGAACATACAGTAACGTGTACAGTTTACACTACTGTGACATGAGGCCTACCCAGTCTTTGCGAAGTTAGTCCAGTAAGTCATGACCACAGCGCTCAGCATCACATCGTTCTTGGAGAAGTTGCACGGGAGCAGGTCCGTGGCACCGATCATCGGTACGCCGAACACGTAAGGTATCTCGTCTCCGTGCGCGGCGTCGGCCCACTCGGGCTGCGTCTCGGTTTGGCAGTGGTGGTAGAACGTGTAAAAGTAAACTGGGGACTGAAACTCAGCATGGAGTTTGGCAGTGGCCACAGCTGGTGCCAAACTCAGCATGGAGTTTGGCAGTGGCCACAGCTGGTGCCACCCACTGGTGGTCCGTAAACAGGAAGTGAGTGAGAAATCTAGAGAGGAAAAAAAAGTCTTTCTGATAACAGAAGGAGTGACAGGCAGCAGAGAGGAAGCATGACTGCATTATCCAAACATGTCTGTACTGTGACTGTGGTCCGGCTGTGAGGGGTTCGCAGGCCGATCTGTCAGAAACACCGACACTGAGATTGGGAGCCCACTACCTGGGGGATGATAGCATTACTGCCCACAGAGCCTCAAAGGTTAAGGCGCAGACACACCGTGATGTGGATGAGTGGCTCTCTTTAGCACGCTTGTCTTGTTTGATGCACTTCACTGGGCTCACATGTTACTGATTCCATTCTTTACTCGCATGTTTTAAACGCTTAAAGCACTTTCACAGCTTTTTATATTCTTTTGAAAATTCATGTGAACTCAAGCTGTCAGAATTGTAATGTAAGCTTTGATAATTGTCCACATTTGTCATTTTGACGATTATCCGTTTATTTTAATGAATACAGCAAACAGAAAAAAACGAACAAATCAACAAACGCGGCTCCTAATGAGACAAAACCTGATGATGCTGCAAAATGCAGTTAAGTGAGAGGAGGCTGTAAAATGGAATAACTGAAAAAGTGGCAGTGTACAGAGGTGGCGTCCTCACCCTCTGGGTAGCCGTAGAGGTTGTCAACAAAGCTGGAGATGGTGTAGTCGAACGCCGCAGCTGAGATGCCGTCGTTGTCCTCACTGTCGTCCACAAACTTCAGCCCCTCTCCCTGGTTCACTCCTATCAAGATGTCATAGTTTAGGAGCTCCCCCTGGTGGAGCAAATAAGGAAGAACATGCTGAGTGCTGGAACAGAGCCTGTGTGCATCACAAGTCTACAACAGGAAGTGCAGCTGAAGCACAGCTTTGTGAATTGGCAGCATTTCATTTCCCAGTAAACAAAATAAAGATTAGCTGTTGCCATGAAATTCCTACTATAAACTGTAAATACTGCAATATATGCAGGGTTCATACACATTTTTAGGGTCAAATTCAAGCACTTTTTAAGCACATTCAAGGTCAATTTTCAAGCTTTTCCAGCACATTACCAAAAAAGAAGCATGTTTCACTTTGCATCACCTCAGTAAGACCTTGTAAAAATTTAAACAAATCATCTGAGGTCGATTTAAATGTCTTTTGTTCCCCTTTTGTTAAAAGAGCAGCACACAAAAATACAGAAAAAGGAAACGGTTGCCTTACATGCATATAGTGTACAAACTCAAAAAAACACATTCCTCTTAAAAATTAAGATGTGCAAATGTGAACAAATCAACTTGTTAGAGATCTTCATCTCCACTGTAAATAAACAACAAGCCAGAGAACAAGAAAACTGCACCAAACACCACAAACACCAACAAATTAATGTCTTCTCATCAGACATTGAAGCTTCTTTCCTGTGTGACATAAAAAATAAGAGACAGATGTTTGTTTGTTTTTTTAACTAGTTAAGCACCCACGTTCAGTCATCCACCCATTCACGCACACATTCACGCACTGGTGATGTAGCTACAGCCACCCTGGGGCGCCACCAGGCCCTCTGACCACCACCAGTAGGCAACAGGTGAAGTGTCTTGCCGGGTGAAGTGTCTTGCCGGGTGAAGTGTCTTGCCCAAGGACACAACGACCGAGACTGTCCAAGCCGGGGCTCGATTACAAGGCGAACTCCTAACTCTTGAGCCACGATCGCCCAGTGGGGACATGGGGACATTTCAATTTCCAGCAGGAAGCTCCCCCTTTTTGTTAAACCCTTTAGATCAGGGGTCGGCAACCTGCGGCTCTTTAGTCCTTATAGTGCGGCTCCGCGTGGTTTGTGAAAATAAATTAGCTGAAGTGTATTTTATTTATGTTAGTTCTTTTTTTAACTTGTAGTTCTAAATTGGAAGATTATTGTGATTTTGCAATATACAAATAAAATTATATTTTCTTATTTTTTCATCGCTCAAAATAAGCGTCACACTCGCGGAAGCCGGTGTACCCGGCGAAACGCCGTGCATTTATCGAGCCTTTCAACCCCAGATAGGCCAATTATGGCTCTTTGGCTCTTTGGGTCTTAAAGGTTGCTGACCCCTGCTTTAGATGAACAGAGTTTTTTAATTAAATACATAATCTTTAATAAATGTTCTCTTTTATAAAAAGTAGGATAATTAAAAAAACTTTTATTATACCTCTATTGAGTAGAAAAAAAACTGTCTTGTTTTTTTGTCGTCTGTTATATAATATTAGTGATGTTTGTGACAATTAATTTCTTAATCGGCTGGACTAACCAATAGTCCACAACCAGGAAACACTGAAATTTTAAGTTAAGTTTGAAAACAGTTTAAAAAAAAAACACCCCATTCCAAAATGTCTTGTGACAATCTCATTGGCTTAGGGAGTGATGATGTCATAGATCTTAAGAATCTTAAGTCCTTTGATGTTTTTCCTTAAGTAGGGGTGAGAAACAGCAAGTTTTAGTTCGTTTCAGCAGCATCTGTGTTTGCAGCCTACAAAACGTTCACCACAAGCTCTTCAAAGTCATCGTATAGAAACTCCAACATGTTTCCAAGAAAAAAACAACCAATTCCAAAAGATTACGCCGCCTCTCCTTCCTGGCGTGGCCGGCCAATTTCCCCAAATGGCTCCTCATCCTTCCAAAGGGCGTTAGAGGAGAGTAGGAAGGAAAACTACCTTCTCCAGAAAAAAATGCAACAAATTGAAGAAGAGAAACTTCAACTGGAGGACAAATGTAGACGAATGGAAGCCCAAAATAAAGAGCTGGAAGACAGACAACAGCGCCAGCCGGACATAAAAATTATTAATGAGGGCTGGGGAATCAAGTTTGCTCAGACCCGGGAGCAGATTGTGCACCTCATTAAAGAAAACAGGCAAAAGAGTGCAGAACTAAAAGAAATGACCAACCAGCTCCAAGACAAGAAAACGATGACTGATAAGATACAACGGGATCTCCAATACATGGACCGAAAAAATCGGCTCCTCCAAAGACAGCTCCATGAAGCTGTGGAAGAAAAGAAAGAATTCCTCCAACAGAAGGAAGAGCAGGACAAAAAGCAACGAGACATGCAGCACGAACTGAAGAGCATGCAGGAAAAATACCGCATGCTGAAAGAAAGCCTGGATGAAACACTGCGCCAAAATAAAGACCTTCTTCAACAGAAAGATCAACAGCAGGAAAGACTGAAAGAAGGAAAACGTATCGTCCAGGACTTTGAGTCTAAAAATCTAAAACTGCAAGAGTTTTGTAATCAGCTGGAGGACAAAGCAACTAAAGTGGAAGAAGAAAAGGACAAACTGGAGAAACGCTGCTCACAGATGCAGAGAAGGATCGATCAGATAGCGAGAAACAACTCCGAGCTCGTTAAGGGGATTTTGGTGGAATTCAATAACTTGAAGCGTGAAAACACTCAAATGCAGGCGCAAAAACAACAAGAAGACAAAATACATGAAGACCTGCAGCTCACGCTCCAAGAAATCCAGAAAAGAAACGAGCAGTTAGAAGACAAGCACAAAGAGGTCCAACAGAGAAATGCAGACATGCACAAGGACAAGCTGATACAGGAGGCAACATCCAAACAACTCAAAGACAAGCTTGAAGAACAACAAGCAACATTGGAAGAGGTGGAACAAAGATGTGAGAAACTTGAAGAACAAAACGCAGAAACCATCGATGAGCTGAGAAATCTCATCCTGGAGAAAAAAGCGCTCGTGGAAAAGTGCATGAAAAAAAAGAAAAAATGGTTCCACTTGTTCCGGAGGAGAGACGCTACTGCTTCCTCACCTGATGTAGCCTCGTCTTGCTCCACCTCTGTTAACCCCCCCAACCAGTCCCGGCCGTTGACTGTCCCCTCCTGAGCCTGGTTCTGCCGGAGGTTCCTGCCCGTTTAAAGGCAGTTTTTCCTCCCCACTGTCGCCAACTGCTTGCTCAGAGGGGATTGTTGGGCTTTTCTCTCCTCTGCCTTGTTTCTTCATTTACTTGTTTAACTTTTTTCATTATTACTTCATTTTACCTTGTTTCTTCATTTACTTGCTTGTTTAACTTTTTTCAACTTATCTAAATAATAAACCAATTAAATTTATCCTTTGAGTATTTTTCATCTCATCTTTACAGAATCTTTCCAAAACATTTTCAAACATTCAGATCTGTCTTTTATTTTCTTCTTGAAGCCTCATAAATGGTGAACTAAAAACCCGGAACATGGTTTGAAACATAGTTTCAGCTGAAACTGGCATAACATGCTGTGTGTGTGTGTGTGTGTGTGTGTGTGTGTGTGTGTGTGTGTGTGTGTGTGTGTGTGTGTGTGTGTGTGTGTGACAGGGTATCACTAGTTAGGTCATCATGTTTAGACTCATTCACTCCAAAATTATTTAGGCCAAATCTTTAAAACAGTGTCATTTCATACACATTTTCAATTCACTTCAATCGCACAAATGCAGAAATAATTATTTGCAGTATCTTATTTATTATGAGAATGTCATGCCTGATCATTTGTACCTACACCACCAAAAATGGGGGCAAAAGGGAGGAGATCATGTTTAATCGGTTATAAGAAAAGGTCAGAAATATAAGTGCCGACATGAGCAGTGTCCACAGAAACCTCTGACTCTCAGCTCAAAGCTCATATAAACCATTTCTACAACCAGCAAACAAACAAAGACACCGAACAGTTAAAAGAGCAGTGACGTCACCACGAATCTGTGGTCAGGTAATATCCATGTTTTGACTGATGATTTTATGGAGTTAAATGTGAACCGAAGCATATTTTGGGTGTTATATGCTATTAAATACTTTTTAATTTATTTAAAAGTATTTAATAGCATATAACACCCAAAACATGCTGGGTGTGGAAATAAAAAAATCAGAATTTCCTCTGTTTGAGTCACAGTAACTTTGACATAGTAACATTTGCAGTAAGTCCTAAATGTTCACCTTTAAAATCCCTCCCTCTGTTCATTTTGCCCACATCATGTTTCAGTGGTTGGCCTCAGGTTCTTCAGCTTCCTGACAGTCTGAAGTCAGCTGACAGAGTTTCACCTGCTAAATACACAGAAAATCTTGTTAAAGCCGCACAGTTTGCCCAACAGTAATATTCCCATTAAGCCCTTTCTAAACACTTTATAACAATGTGTCATCACTAAATTATAAACTTCTTCTCCAAATCTGCACGACTGCACTTAGTCACAGACTTTATTTAATTGTCCTGCGGCTGCTATCATATATTTTACCAAACAGTTCTTCTCACACAGTCACAGATATATTTCTCTCAATGCAAACTTCACTCATGTCTCAGACAGGAAACTTGAGTTTTTCTTTTTTTTCTGTCCCCACTCATTCAACTAATTTGCATATTGAGTCACATCTCGAGAAGTTGCCCTGACAACAGAAATGCATATTCAAAACATTGCTGCATAATGCAATTATTATTCTTTTATTTTTATTTCTACAGTCGTCACTTCTTTTGCTCAATCAGCTGGAAACCACTTCTAATTCACTATTTTAAACCTGCTTTAAGCTTCTAATCCCTGGTTGGTCCTCCCAGTCACTTTTTCCTTGTCACAAAAGTCGCTCTATTGTCCTGCAACTTCCTGAGTTATTCCTCAGCTTCAGCCTTTAAGTGTGTTAAATCTACACCATTCAGCATTTATGTCATGTATTCACATTCATGAGTGTAAGCATGTCTTCATTGCGTGTATGTTGTGTGTTCATATTAATATTGAGTGTAAGCTGGTCTTCGTTGCCTCGATGTGTTTTTATAATCAGATTTAATTCCTGCATCTTTGCGCTGAACTGTGGATTCAAACTGTCTCACTTCTGATTCTCTCCAAAAACAATTTCACATGTGACAATTTCTACATGTGTGTTTTCTATTTTTCTATTCATTTATGTATTATTAGTTCATTTATTTCTTTATCTCTCTCTCTCTCTTACTTTTTTTATTTACCTTTCTGTTGCGATGCTCTGGATGTTTCTAAACCCCACAAATGCAGTCTCACTGTTCAACCCAATTTTCCTATGCTGGCATCCTGGCAGCTGCACGCTTGACTTTTCTCAGTTCATGGGCAGTTATTTTGCGCCTTGGTTTTTCCACACGCTTCTTGCGACCCTGTTGACTATTTTGAATGAAACGCTTGATTGTTCGATGATCACGCTTCAGAAGCTTTGCAATTTTGAGACTGCTGCATCCCTCTGCAAGATATCTCACTATTTTTGACTTTTCTGAGCCTGTCAAGTCCTTCTTTTGACCCATTTTGCCAAAGGAAAGGACGTTGCCTAATAATTATGCACACCTGATATAGGGTGTTGATGTCATTAGACCACACCCCTTCTCATTACAGAGATGCACATCACCTAATATGCTTAATTGGTAGCAGGCTTTCGAGCCTATACAGCTTGGAGTAAG
This sequence comes from Diplotaxodon limnothrissa, assembly GCF_057381915.1. Classification (NCBI taxonomy): domain Eukaryota; kingdom Metazoa; phylum Chordata; class Actinopteri; order Cichliformes; family Cichlidae; genus Diplotaxodon; species Diplotaxodon limnothrissa. Next base: position 14,034,436 of record NC_140598.1, on the reverse strand, counting down.
ACAACATGCATGAAGAGGATGATGTGGACAAAATACTCATTTGCCTAATAATTCTGCTCTCCCTGTAGACTTTTGTCTTATCGCCTTAACCTCCATGGTCTCAAATTCTTTAAGGATATAATTTCTTTTAACCGGATTAGGGCAAATTTCATTTATCAAAATATTCCTGATCACTTTGTTTGTAAACCTGCTGTCACCAAATTCAACTCCAGCTATGCAGAGCTGCCTCAGTCCAGGAGAAATTTTAGAGTGCACAATATCTTCTTTTATCATTGATCTCAAAGGGACTGGGATGGCTTTCACTGGGGATTTATATCTCTTAGCAGTACATCTTACATCAAATTTCTCACAAAACGTCTCATGTTTTAGTAAGACCCCATTATCATCCATAAAATGAGCTACAGCCCAAATCCCTTTAGATCTCCATTCATCCACGTACACAGATTTCCTACACAAACGGATATACCTGTTGTTCCATATAGGGGTGTTGTGAGGAGTAAAGCTATGTTTATAGATTAATTAGAGACGGACCTGCTGATGGAAAGCTGAGAGTTTAACAGGTAACGAACTGCAATCAAAGTCACAACGTAACAAAAAGTCTATTCCACCCATTTTGCCAAAAATCACATTGGGAATAATGTTCCAAAAGGAATTTTTGTTCCTAATGAAAGATCTTAACCATTTCAATTTTAGTACACCATTCATAACATCAAAGTCAGTGGCATTAGCCCCACCCTCTTCATAATTCTTAATCACATCATTTTTCTTTATATAATGACATTTGTTCCTCCATATGAACCTAAAATTAAGAGTATTTATAGATTTAATTAGTTTTGGAGGTATGGGCAGAGAAAAGGCTGGATAGATGAGTCTGGACAGACTGTCCATGTTGGTTAGCAAGATTCTCCCAAACAGAGTTATGTCCCTTTGCAGCCACATGTTTAAAATTGACTTACACTTTTCTATATTGGTACAGATATTCTTATTTTCTGTTGATGTCTTATCCTTGCAAATTACAATGCCCAGATACTTCACCTCTTTTTTGATCTGCATATTATTTATTGCTTGCAGGGGACACTCATGCAGAGCTAGAAGCTTTGGAGAAATGGTTGATCGCCTGCAAGGCTAAAGGAATCTGGTCCTCATTTTTTAGAAACAGGGTGGTATCATCTGCCAGCTGACTGATTATTATCTGTTCACCCATCACAGTTAACCCCTTAATGTGACTGTTTTTAATCAAAATAATTCCTCTGACACAGAAGACCTACATTCCTGGTTTAATTCTTGCTGTCAAAAAATCATGGACTCTGTGGCTCCTTTAAAAACCAGGCAGCTTAAGGCTAAACCTGAGCCTTGGTTTAATGAGAGCAGTCGTGCTGTTAAGAGGGAATGTCGTCGAGCAGAACGGAGGTGGAAAAAGGATAAACTGCATGTATCATTTCAAATTCTCAAAGACTGCTGGCATCGCTACCAGAACACTGTTAAAGAGGCAAAAAGGGAATATTTTGCAAATATTATTTCTTCCAACTGTCATAACCCACGTGTGTTATTTAGGACCATTGACACTGTTCTTAATACTCCTTTGAATGTCTGTTTGGAAGTTTCTCCTGAGATTTGCAATGATTTTCTGAACTTTTTTATTGAAAAGGTTGTCACCATCAGGGCTCTTATCACAGCTCCTGACTCTGACCCCTCTGTCTCTGTCCCTTGCGCTGCTGTTTTCACTCAGTTTGAGCTTGTGACGCTCTCCTCTTTAGAGGATGTGGTTCGCCATATTAAGCCCACAGGTTCCCCACGGGATCCTGTCCCTCCACAATTCTTTAAAGAAATTTTTCCTAGTATACAACAGTATGTCCTTGACATTATTAACAGCAGTCTGTCTTCTGGTGTGGTTCCTGCAAATTTCAAACATGCAGTAGTACAGCCACTGCTAGCGAACTATAGGCCTATTTCCAAGCTGCCTTTAGTCTCCAAGGTTTTAGAGAAAATTGTTTTTAGTCAACTGAAAGATTTTCTAGATGAAAATGGAATCTTTGAGGTTTTTCAGTCAGGTTTTAAAACCCTTCACAGCACAGAATCTGCATTACTAAGGGTTTTTAATGACATCCTTCTGGCATGTGATTCTGGTAACCATGTTGTTCTTGTCTTGCTTGACCTAACTGCTGCCTTTGACACAGTAGACCACAATATTTTAATTTCTCGATTACATGATGTAGTGGGTATTGGTGGCACTGCACTCAATTGGTTTAGGTCTTATTTGTCAGATAGAACTTTCTCTGTCAGCCTTCTCGGTTACGAATCGTCTTCTGCTCCTCTGTCATGTGGTGTCCCACAGGGCTCAATTTTAGGGCCACTGCTCTTTTCTCTGTATCTACTGCCTCTGGGTTCTATCCTTAGAAGGCATGGGATCTCATTTCACTGTTATGCCGATGACTGCCAAATTTATTTGACACTAAAACGCAAGGATGCCATCTCCATAAAACCTCTCTTGACATGTCTAGATGACATTAAAGCTTGGTTGGCTCGAAACTTTTTAAATTTTAATAAAAAGAAAACAGAAGTGTTGGTGTTTGGACCCAGTGGTCCCTGTGAGTCCTCCTCTGTTGTTTTAGGATCCCTGGAAGTCTATTTTAAATCTGTTGTTACTGACCTTGGTTTTAAGTTGGACAGTGATTTTAAATTGGACAACCAAATCAGAGCAGTGGTGAAGTCCAGTTTTTATCATTTAAGGCGACTGGCAAGACTAAAATCTTTTCTTTCGAGGCAGCACCTTGAAACAGTGATCCATGCTTTTATTTCTTCCCGCCTGGACTACTGTAACTCACTTTATGTGGGGGTCAGTCAGTCATTGCTCTCACGTCTGCAGCTGGTTCAAAATGCGGCTGCACGACTCCTAACAGGAACTCGAAAAAGAGAGCATATAACCCCCGTGCTGGCCTCTCTGCACTGGCTGCCTGTGTCTTTTAGAGTTAATTTTAAAATTCTTATGTTTGTTTTTAAATGTCTACACAGTCTTGCCCCGCCTTACCTCTCTGAGCTTCTTCATCCCCACATACCCTGTCGGTCTCTCAGGTCAGCTGACCAGCTGCTCCTGGAGGTACCGAGATCCAGGAGGAAGCTCAGAGGGGACAGGGCCTTCTCTATTGTGGCTCCAAAATTATGGAATAATTTGCCCATGCATGTTAGAGAGGCCCCTTCACTGTCCACTTTTAAATCACGTCTTAAAACCCACTTTTATTCCTTGGCTTTTAACCTCAGTGAGACTTAGTTTCTTTTTTAATGCAGTAGTTATTTAATTAATGATTTCACTCTTCTTTTATTTGTTTTTTATTTATATCTCATGTAATTTTATTTTACAGTTCCAATGTACAGCACTTTGTGTCAGCTGTGGTTGTTTTAAAGTGCTTTATAAATAAAGTTGATGATGATGATGATGATGAAAATAGACAACAGCTCAGCAACCATGATGAACAGAAGTGGTGAGCTGCTACATCCCTGCCTTATCCCTCTATTAACCTCAAACCTTGAACATGTACCATGTTCTAGCAAAACAGAGCTGTTAATGTCATTATATAGCATCTCTATAACATTGATAAATTCCTCTCCAAAACCAAAAGACTGCAGAGTTTTTAATATGAACGTATGTTCAACTGAGTCAAATGCTTTGTAAAAATCCAAGAACAGGATGTACCCTCTCTCTTGGATTAATTCACTGTATTCAAGGAGATCCAAAACCAGCCTAATATTGTTATGAATTAGTCTTCCTTTCAAAAAACCTGATTGTGTTTCACTGATAATGTTTGAGATGCCTTTCTTTAGCCTCAGCTACAGCTCCAGACAGGATCTTATAGTCAGTGTTTAGTAAGGTGATGGGTCTTAAATTGTCTAAAATTCTTTTATCCTTACCCGATTTAGGGATCAGGGTTATCAGCCCTTGTTTCGTGCTCGGCATCACTTCTTTTTTTCTCTATCGATTCCTTTAATGCATCAAACAATAAAGTTCTTAGGTCCTTCCAGAAGAATTGATAAAAATTAGTAGTGAGTCCATCTGTCCCTGGGGACTTGTTTAATGCCATTTTCATGACCACCAAATCCAGTTCCTCAATTTTAAGCTCTGAATCACACAGATCTTTGAACGGCTTGTCAATACATGGGATGAGATTATGAATCTTATCAAAGAAACTATCAGAATCAGCTGCTGAATATTCTGAGGAGTACAATTTGGAATAAAAAGTGAAGACTTCCTTTTCAATCTTTCTGAAATCTTTACATTCAGTCCCATTTATCAACAAGCTTGAGATTAGATTTCTCTGCTGTCTGCACTTTTCCAGCTTACTAAAATATGATGAGTTCTTTTCACCTGCCTCAATCCACTTGGCTCTCGATCTTATAAAGGCACCCTGGGCTTTCTCTAGGTAAAGATCGTCTAATTTAGTTTGTAACTCCATCAATTTATTCTTTTCTTGCACGTTTAGTTTTTCTTTACTACAGCACTGAGTTATTTCACGAAGTAAATTACTTTCATATTCCCGTTTTTCCCACTACTGAGTCATCATTTTTTATATCTGTAATTTTATGTCTAATTTTATCACAATACTTGTCCTTATTTAAAAGGCTGGCATTAAATTTCCAATATCCCCTGCTACTACGTTTCATCCTTGTTGGTTCTAAGACAAGATCAATGAAACAGTGATCAGATAGGGGTGCTTTGGAGATTTTAGATGGTGAAGTACACCTCAAAATGTCATCGCTCACTAACCAATAATCAATTCTTGACCTGCTTTCTCCATTAGGTTTAAACCATGAATAATTCTTAACTCCAGGATTCAAACTTCTCCAAATGTCTGTAAAATTATTATCACTAGAAAAGTTCTCAATAATGTTATTCTGTTGCCTCCTTCCTAAGCGAGGAGGCCATCTGTCCATCCATTCATCTGAGGTCATGTTCCAGTCTCCTCCTATTAGGATGTAATCTGTGGGGTACATAACTTTAAACTCTGAAATAACATTTGTTAGATTTTCCAATAGACGTTTATTTTGACCTTCGTTATTATGTCCATAAAGATTTGTAACAATTAGAAATATACCTTCGCTCTTCAAGCTGCAGTTGACCAATGACCCTCACTATCAGCTTTATATGTTATAATCTCCCCTGGGAACTTATTAAAACAAATCGCCACACCTCCAGATCTGTTAGATCCACGACTGAAAAGAATCTTGTCTCCCCACTGATTAGCCCAAAAGGTAACATCGGCATCCACAGAGTGAGTTTCTTGTAAAAACAGACAGTGACATTTTTGCCCCTTGCAAAATAAAAAAAGTGCCTTTCTCTTAACAATTTCCTTCAAACCCCGAACGTTTAATGAACCAAAAGAAATTTTTGAGTGAACCATAATAAGAGTATGCTAAGAAAATAACTTTTTTTTTAAAAAGAAAAGAAAAATATATAAACATGAGTTTAAATTGTAACACTTGTCACCAACTCAGTGACTAATAACCTTTAACTTTAAGTAGAACTCTTTTGTCCCATTAATAATATTCCACTGTATACAGTCTTACATCAAGTCTTTCATTCAACGTCGATGATCCTCCGTCCTTCGATGTATCCATGAGGACCCCGGAAAAAGGCCCGTTTCCCAGCCCGTCTGGCTTGTTCAATTTGCGGCCACAGCCGCCTCCTCTCTTCCCAGTCCTCCCGCGGCAGTACCTCAGCGAAGTGGAAACCGCCGTTCTTACAGACAGCCGAATCTTTGGTGCGACGCCAAATCTCCTCTTTCACGTGTCTCAGAGCAAACAGAATGATGATATGTCGGACCTTGTTCTCAATCTTCTTCCCAACTCTATGCACCACATCCACAGATTCTTCAAGCTTTGATATCATATCAGGTGCGATCTTGCCAAGAATTCCAATAACCAGCGATCTGACACCTTCATCTCTTTTCTCTTCTAATCCTTTAATCCGGAGGCACCACCTCATTTTGTACCTTTCTTGCTCTCAGACTCTCTCCTTGAGATCGTAGTTATCTTTGGTCAACTGCTCGTTTCGTCTCTCCAACTCTTTAACCTTTTGTTTACATTCTTTCACCTCCTCCGAGTTGAACTGAACCGCTTTGGCTAGGCTGGCTAGCATCGTACTAGCTTGCTTGCATTGCACACTCAGGTCAGCTAGCTGCTCGTCCACTCTTTTTTCAAGGTTTTTTCTACGTAGTCATGATCCGTTCCTTCTCTGCTGTCTTCCTTTCCATCACATGTTGTTTCTTGTTTTTTGAGGTCGAGTTTGAATTTAGCAGGTTTAACTATACTTGGGGCAGTCATTTTACTACTTTCGAGTGGAAACAATAACGAACACAAAGTAAATTCTGGGACAAGTTCAACGAGCTCCTAATTCGTGCGACTGCTCAACTCGCCATCTTGCGCCACCGTCTCACTACTAGATGAACTTGTGACACACATCTGCAGCAGAGGCTGAGTGGCTGCTCTCACACCTGGAGCATCCAAATCGACCCACAAACACGCTGAAAGATGCAATGCCATCAATGTGGATTGTCAAGACTGAGAGACCTCTTCCCTCTGACCCCTCCCCAAACCCTCAAACCCTCCTACCCACCTCGACATACAAACTCTGTGTGGCTTCACGTGTTCTGTTGATGTTTACATGATCGAAATAACTTGAACACAAACACAAACAAACAAAGAGGAAGACCGCACCGGAAGGAAACAACTACAAGTCCCAGCATCCTCTGTGTTTAGGGAGCAGCAGTGAAAGTGAAAGCAGGAGGAGGAAGGTGGAGCTGAGGCAGGTGAGTGTTAACATGAATATGTTTCTTCTTATGACATAAAATAATTCCACGCTGTTCGTGTCTGTGGGTGAAATGTGAGGCCGGTCGGCTCCTCTGAGCGCTGGTTTCCTGTAAGTAGAGAGGAAGTGAGTTTAGCTGAGCCTCCGTTTAGTGTGAGAGAGCAGGAGGAGAGTGAGAGCTGTGCTGAGGCAGGGTGAGTGTTAACACCGCTCTGACATTACTGTGTCTCTGTGGCGGGAACAACAGGCTCCGTCAGTGGAGGCAAAAATAATCAGACTTTGGTTTTTCAAAGGAAACAACTTTATGTCGGAAGTTCCCGCACGCTCATTGGATAACGATGTGTCAATCTCGAGCTATTAGCCAATGAGCGTGCGGATTCACAGAAAGACCCGCCTTTATCACGGGACTTTAAAAACTACAATGGCGACAGAAACTCCGTGAGTGGAGTTCAGGGTGACGTTATGAAACTGTGACGTTTGAGCCACTTCCCGTTGAACGTGAAACTGATGGTTTCTGGTGTTTGGGTCTGTTTTTCTGTATTTATGCAGATAAAGTGTAAACTCAGATGAATTATACCATCAAATGTTAAAGGAAAATATCAGGATGAGTGTCTGTGAGCTGAGAAGGACGTGAAGCGAGCAGTTTATCCCAGAGCTGAAGCTGCTCTGTGTGCAGAGATGAGCTCAGATTCCTGCTGTGATTGATCAACAGTCACAGAAATGTAGACTTGTAGTTATTACTGCAGTATGGTCACAGCAGATACTGATAAACATGTATTATGAGGATGGATGATCAAGTTTCTCACTCTCTCCTTTAAATCTCAGTTTGTTTCTTCTTCACAGTTTATCTGTTAATTTATTAATGAATAACACTGAAAGAGTTTCTGTTATATTTCCCCTTGAACATCAGCTTATTAGGGCGGCATTAGGAAATAGCCCCCCTCCAAAGAATGAATAAATGAATGATGATAATAATAAAATGATTCAAAAGCAGAGCTCAGAGTGGTAGAATGGTCAAACATGGATCCACGGGTGGTTCAACTGCATTTGGTGACGTGACTAAAGCAAATCTTTCAAATAATCCCACCATCAACGGGATGTTGTCTCCTTTACTACGGTTACTTTACTTGGTCACCGTGTGAATTTCTTTGAAATGAACCAAATTCTTTTATTTGTCGGTTGTTGCATATTTAACCTCTACAGTCAGGAAAGGAGGAGATGAGGCCTCAACAATGTTGGGTTGTAGCTGTGGTTCAGGTTAGAGTGAGTGTCCATGGAATAAATGTAAGTCAGTGAACTGGAAACATGACTGTGTTCAAACTTTGTTTCCTTTTTATAATGAGTCTAATCAAAGGTGGACAGAAGTATCTCCACTGTGACTTTTCTGTGTCACCATCAGAGCTTCTGCACAGTGTTTCTGGGGCAGATAACATTGCAGCATTATGGAGACATTATGGAGACAAAAAGAAAAGCGTCTGGATTTCTTTAAGTTAAACTTAAAGAAGTCCAGACGCTTTTCTTGGACTGTTGGTTTCAGTGTTTAGTCTCATTCACACACTCCCTCAGACTCTTCACACACACTGATTTGCTGACATAAACACACTCCTGTGTGCTCTCTTGGCTTCACACACACACTGAGGACCATCTACAGACTGTGAGCTCCGTCTTCTTTGTCTTTGGAGCCGAACTCTGACAAAGTTAGGAACAAAACTTTCTCCAGCGTGTGAACTTTCCTCCTAGACTCAGTCTGAGCAGTCAGACCACATATTTCTAAAGCAGCACATGAAGGTGTGGCTCACACACACACAGGTGAAGGAAACAGCTGCAGTATTAAAAACTGCTTCACTGTCTACAAATATATGAACTGAATGTTTCTTTCAGGCTGTAAAAACCTTGTTTATCCTCCATTACAGTCCTGCATTCAGAGCATTACTTCTGTTATATTAGTACATGTATTTTATTCTGATGAACACATGAAACTCTGAGCTGGATTGAATCCATTGAATCAGAGTCCAGGACTCAGACTAAACACACTGAATGTGTCCTGAGCTCGGCCGCTGTTCCACAGTAACTGCTGTCAGAGTCACTGTTACTGAGTTAGCTTAGCTAGCAGAGCAGCTAGCAGTTAGAGTATGAACTCTGTAAGCAGTCAGCTCGGTCCTGGACATGGTTACTGACATAAAGCTGCTCTCTGCAGCCATGTTTGACCTGCTGCTTTGTAGGACTACAGTAATGGAGGATTTGGAGGCTGAACTGGGCTCTGTGACACTTTTTGTAGTGAACTGATGAAAGCTGCGTCTCAGATGGATGTTAGTCCAACACATCAGACACGACCTCTGCAGCTCTCAGTTGATGTGCACATGAATGATTTGTGTTTCCTCTGCAGGTGAAGGTAGAAAGTGTGTGTGAGCTGATGTGAACTGAGCAGCATGGATCAGTGTGAGGACAGAGAGGAGGGAGTCCCTCCCTCTAAAAGCACTCTGTGTGGGGAACATGAGAGCCAGACCAAAGCTCAGAGGTGAGATGACCATCTCTAACTGTCCATGACTCTTCTCCATGTCACAGCTCAGCACTCACATCACTGCTCCATCATTATTCACACTCATACCTCTGTGTGTGTTGTTTTAAAGCCCAGAGCTGTGGGGCGTACCAGGCTCAGCTGGACATAACCCTGAAACTAATCCAGAACCTGGACCTGAACCCAGCTGTGTTTCCTTAAAGAGCAACAGGTCGAAGGGTGTTGGTGTAAACTTTAACAAAAGACTGTTATGTGACAAAGAGTAAGTACATTATTTTTATGAGATTGTTCATCATGTCTTTAATTTAATATTTCCAGTTTTTCCTTCCTGTCTCATGAAGCTGTGACATTTATTCTTTTTCTTTTAGGATCAATAAGAGGCCAGAATCTCCTGGACCTGAACCCAGCTGTGTTTCCTTAAAGAGCAACAGGTCGAAGGATGCTTTTATAGACTTTAAAGGCTGTTCTTCTGCTGCTGAGAGGTAATGTGTGTCTAGATGTTGTTCCTGACTCTGTATTTTTGAATAAATCCTCATGTTTAATATCAGCTCAGCTCTTTTTCACACATTTCTATGTTGGTATGTGAAGCGGTGTGTGTTGGAGTGTTTCCACAAACACAGCAGTCAGAGTGGAAAGAGTGGATGTTGTAGGAGGTGTTTGTGTAGTGAAGAGGCTGAGTGTCTGTAGGACTCCAGCTGCTCCAGCAGGTGTCTCCTTTGTGCTTTGCTTCAAACACAGTGTAGGGAGGAGCTTCCACTCAGGTGTTTCAGGTGTTGCTGGATGGAGGAGGACAAATAGTTTTTCCCTTCAGTGACACTTCAGCAGCTCAATGTTCTGGGAGATGTTTGTCTTTATGAAGGTTTATGGATTCTTGTTCTTACTTTGGTTAAACTGAGCGATACATTTTCCATCTAACATTTAAAGTAAATTTCCAGGTGAATAAAAGATCTGCAGCTGCAGCCTCTGTGATGTTTCACAGTCTGAAAGTAACAAATTCAACCAGAGTTCAAACAAAGGCTTAATATACGTGTGTGTTTGATATAATGCCAACAAGTACAAACAGGTGTTCTTACAGGTCTTAATCACAGAGCTCTGATAAGTCTGGTGACTTTCACACTCAGCAATTTTGCTGCCTTTTATTTTATATTGGCCTTTTTAAAGCCCTTCAAAGTCTCCCACATTCATACAGAGCTTTTAACACCAAACTCCTTTACAGTCCTTCTCCTCTCACACACGATCACACGACTGATTTGTCTGCAGCAGCTGTGTTACTGCTAGTATTTTATTATGTGTGTAATCTCCTCATATTGTTCCTGTGGTTTAGTTTGACTTCCTTCTGCAAACTCAGCTGCTCTGTTGCTGATACACGTCTCCATGAATATGATTGATCAGATGCTGCCAACACCATGTGTTTCATGTGAGCGCTCAGCTGAAACCCTGGGTTGACTTATCGAGTTAATAACAAGCTTCACGTGACTGTGAATGCTAAAGTGAATCAGATAAAGGAAAGAGACCCTGCTAATGTTGGACTCACTTCTTAGTGTAGATCCCAGGAGGAAGTTCAACATAGCCATTCTTTGTGCTAGCTCGACCAAACCTGAGAGCACAGTGCAGGATAATGATCATCATCTGTCTCTGTCAAGGACATTTAAAATCCACAAATAACAAACATAATTATATTTGATCATTAAAAATGATGATTAAACAAAGTGTCAAACATACTTAAGTAGAAGGACTGATGTTTGTGTTAAAATACCCTCTTAAAGCTGAAATACTGATTCAACTTTCTCCAAAAGTTGATTCTGTTCATCTGGACGTAGCATTTTGTGGGAGAAACGTTTCGTCATCATCCAGGTGACTCCTTCAGTCTCAGCTGACTGCAGGTTTCCAATCTTATAAACAGGACATTTGAATAATAACTGAAACCAGCCCACTGAAGGAACAAAGGGCTGGGAGGTCAGTTCCTTAATCTTAATTATGCAAATTTGTGTGTGAATCTGTGAATGGGACTCATGACCATTGATCAACAACCATTGATCAATGGTCATGAGTACCATTCACAGAGAGTTGGGGAATGGCTGCAATCACAGCATGTAAGATGGTGACAGATGTACCCTTAGGCCCCTCCTCCATTCAGAGATGGTCTTTCCCTTTTCACGTAAATGGCCTCCTTGACTCCGCCCTCAAACCAGCGTTCCTCCCTGTCCGGGATGTTACATCCTCATCATTGAAAGAGTGTCCACTGGCCTGTAGGTGTAAATAGACTGCAGAGTCCTGGCCTGACGAGGTGGCTCTGCTGTGTTGTAGCCAAAGGTTGTTTGGTTTCCCCGATAAATAAATCCTGGCAATCCTCCTGCACTTAACAGCGTACACTATGTTACTCTGTTACTCTGATCCTTGGGGTGGACCAGTTTTTGGCGCAGCGTGTTTTGGGGTTTAAAAGCCACAGAGACCCAGTGTTTAGAAAAAATCTGTCTCAACTGCTCCGATACTCCTGACACGTACGGGATCACTACAGGTTTTTGCTTAAGCAGCGGCTGGTAAATGTGGTTATTCCAGCTTTGACAAAAGTCCAGCTGGGATAACCACATTTACTCTACGTCCAGATGAACAGAATCAACTTTTGGAGATTTACTTTCCTGGATGATTGAGAATGCATCAAGACGTTCCTCCTAAAGTGTTATTCAGTGTTGTGACAGTCAGCTGCTTCAGCTGCTGCTGGGATGGGCTGTGGCAAAGAGAACAGAGAAAATCAAAATCAGAGGTTTTCTCTGAATTAAAAGCAAGGAAACAACAATATATTCTACATGGTGAAACTGATGGTTTCTGGTGTTTGGGTCTGTTTTTCTGTATTTATGCAGATAAAGTGTAAACTCTGATGAATTATACCATCAAATGTTAAAGGAAAATATCAGGATGAGTGTCTGTGAGCTGAGAAGGACGTGAAGCGAGCAGTTTATCCCAGAGCTGAAGCTGCTCTGTGTGCAGAGATGAGCTCAGATTCCTGCTGTGATTGATCAACAGTCACAGAAATGTAGACTTGTAGTTATTACTGCAGTATGGTCACAGCAGATACTGATAAACATGTATTATGAGGATGGATGATCAAGTTTCTCACTCTCTCCTTTAAATCTCAGTTTTTTTCTTCTTCACAGTTTATCTGTTAATTTATTAATGAATAACACTGAAAGAGTTTCTGTTATATTTCCCCTTGAACATCAGCTTATTAGGGCGGCATTAGGAAATAGCCCCCCTCCAAAGAATGAATAAATGAATGATGATAATAATAAAATGATTCAAAAGCAGAGCTCAGAGTGGTAGAATGGTCAAACATGGATCCACGGGTGGTTCAACTGCATTTGGTGACGTGACTAAAGCAAATCTTTCAAATAATCCCACCATCAACGGGATGTTGTCTCCTTTACTACGGTTACTTTACTTGGTCACCGTGTGAATTTCTTTGAAATGAACCAAATTCTTTTATTTGTTGGTTGTTGCATATTTAACCTCTACAGTCAGGAAAGGAGGAGATGAGGCCTCAACAATGTTGGGTTGTAGCTGTGCTTCAGGTTAGAGTGAGTGTCCATGGAATAAATGTAAGTCAGTGAACTGGAAACATGACTGTGTTCAAACTTTGTTTTCCTTTTTATAATGAGTCTAATCAAAGGTGGACAGAAGTATCTCCACTGTGACTTTTCTGTGTCACCATCAGAGCTTCTGCACAGTGTGGAGAAAGATCCAGAAGCAGAGCTGGACTGCAGACAGCCAGTCAGAGCAGCTGTGTACAAAGTAAGACTGAACATCTGTCTGCTGATGGACTCATTTCTGAAAACTGGACTTCTTGTGTTGTTCAGACATTGAAGAGTTTTCTTTCTCTTTAGTCTCATTGTTTTTCTTTCTTTCAGCAGATGTTGGTCTGCAGGAGGTTTTAGATGAACATAAGATCAGTCTGAGGAGGAGATGTGAACGTGTGACTGAAGGAAGTGATGAAACAGGAAGTAGAACCCTCCTGAACAGGATCTACACTGAGCTCTACATCACAGAGGGACAGAGTGAAGAGGTTCATACCCAACATGAGGTGAGGCAGCTGGAGACAGCTTCCAAGATGGACGCCCTCCATGACGCTCCAATCAGGTGCCAGGACATCTTTAAAGCCTTACCTGACCAACAGAGACCCATCAGAGTGGTTCTGACCAACGGCGTGGCTGGTGTTGGAAAAACCTTCTCAGTGCAGAAGTTCACTCTGGACTGGGCAGAGGGCTTGGAGAACCAACATGTCAGTGTGGTGGTTCTGCTTTCATTCAGGGAGCTGAACCTGATCAGAGATGAGCAGTACAGTCTTCTGGAGCTGCTCCATGTTTTCCATCCAACATTACAGAAGGTCACAGCAGAGAAGCTGGCTGTCTCTCAGCTTTTGTTCATCTTTGACGGCCTGGATGAAAGCAGACTTTCATTGGATTTCACCAACAGGAAGCTGCTGTCTGATGTCACACAGAAGTCATCAGTCAGCCAGCTGCTGAAAAACCTCATCCAGGGGAATCTGCTTCCCTCGGCTCTCGTCTGGATAACTTCCCGACCCGCAGCAGCCAATCAGATCCCTCCTACATGTGTTGACAGGCTAACAGAAGTACGAGGCTTCACTGACGCCCAGAAGGAGGAGTACTTCAGGAGGAGATTCAGTGATGAAGAGCTGTCCAGCAGAATCATCTCCCACATGAAGACATCCAGGAGCCTCCACATCATGTGTAGTATCCCAGTCTTCTGCTGGATCACTGCTACAGTTCTGGAGCACATGTTGACTACAGAGCAGAGAGGAGAGCTGCCCAAGACCCTGACTGACATGTACTCACACTTCCTGCTGGTTCAGACAAAGAGGAAGAAGAACAAGTACCATGAGGGACATGAGACGAGTCCACAGGAGCTGACGGAGGCTGACAGGGAAGTTCTTCTGAAGCTGGGGAGGCTGGCGTTTGAACATCTAGAGAAAGGAAACATCATGTTCTACCAAGAAGACCTGGAGCAGTGTGGTCTGGATGTGACAGAGGCCTCGGTGTACTCAGGAGTTTGTACAGAGATCTTCAAAAGAGAGTGTGTGATCTTCCAGAAACCAGTCTACTGCTTTGTTCATCTGAGCATTCAGGAGTTTCTGGCTGCAGTCTACATGTTCCACTGTCACACCAACAGGAAGACAAAGGTGCTGAAGAACTTTTTGGGAAAAAAATACAACGAGTCCTCTCTGGATGATTTCCTGAGCAGAGCCATGTATAAATCCCTCCAGAGTAAAAATGGCCACCTGGACCTGTTTGTTCGCTTCCTTCATGGCCTCTGTCTGGAGTCCAACCAGAGACTCTTAGTAGGTCTGCTGGGTCAGACAGAGATCAGTCCAGGAACCATCCAGAGAGTCATCAACAACCTGAAGGAGATGAACAGTTATGGAATCTCTCCTGACAGAAGCATCAACATCTTCCACTGTCTGATGGAGATGAACCACCTCTCATTATTTCAGGAGATCCAAGAGTTCCTGAAGTCAGAGAAGGAACTCTCTGAGATCCAGTGCTCAGCTCTGGCCTTCATGCTGCAGATGTCAGAGGAGGTTCTGGATGAGTTGGACCTGCAGAAGTACAAAACATCAAAGCGGGGACGACAGAGACTGATTCCAGCTGTGAGGAACTGCAGAAAGGCTGGGTGAGTCCAGATGTGATCATTAACATCATTGATCAGTGTAGGTTAGTAGTTTAATGTTGAAAATAAAATCAGATTGTAAGCACAAAGTGTTTGTGTCCATACGCTGCAACCTTCCACACCATTCCTTTATTGTACAGACTCAGCAGCAACTCCATGGATCCCAAATCCAAGAGTGGAGAACAGATTTGAAGTGTGTCACATCCATGCAGTCACAGCTGTTTCCACCATGTTTCCACTGATATTAATCCTGTTCAATGACACGTTTCATATCAGTGAATATGTTCTTTAGGACGTCCACTGACATGTTTAAGTGTCCTGCTGGAAATCACTCAAATCATCCATGAAATCCATGAAAAATCCTTTTAGTGTTTCTAACTTCAGCCTCTGTCCTCTCTCTCTCTCCATCCTCCTCACTGCTTCTTTCACTGATAATCACACAAACATCGTATTCAGCTACAAAATAACACAATAATATCATCTGATGATCATTATTATAAGAGCAGGATCCATATTTGATATCAGAGTAACACACTGCTTGGTTATGTGCAGTCATCATCAGTGACTGTGGCTCAAACAGAAGCTCTCTGATTGGTTGCTGACCTTGCTCACCTGTCCACTCTCACCTGTTTGTGTTTGCTCTCTCTTTGCTGTCTCCATCCTCTCTCTCCTTTCTCTCCCTCTCTGTCTTTGTACGTCACTCAGGTCCAATGGAAACAGTGACATTTACAAACCAATCAAAGACAAACTGATCCATGTCAGGTTATAACAATATTCAAAGTGAATACAGGCTGCTGCTGGACACAGACAGGTAACATCATTTTGACTTGCTGTCACCTGGATCTGGACTCATAAACACTGAAGCCCTGAACAGGAATACAAATCATTTTCTGCCAACTAGCGACACACCAGCAGATAATGGCTCAGAAAGCTCAAATGAGCCAATCATTTCTGTGTTTAGTTCCCCTGAAATCAGATCTGATATCAGCAGCTCTGAGTTCATTCATCATTATTGTCCAGTGATGAGATTTCTGCTCCGTTTGGTAACAGTCAGCAGGTTTTTCCTGCGTGTGGACGTGAACAGTCGTACCTGACAGGAGGTAGCAAACAGAGATCATCTTTCCAGCTGGAACTCTTCACTGAGCTGAACTCATTCAAAATGTTCTGGAGTCAAAACAGGAAACAGTCCAAATGTGTGTCTTCACTCTGGATCAGATCTCAGTGACAGACTGTGGACATTATGGAAGCCTAAATGTGACACCATCTTCCTCCTTCATCTGCAGATTAAAGCCAAACAAAGATTCTCATTAAAAGTCTGCAGGTCTGAGAGAGACTCAATCGTTGTGTCATGTCAAACACAGTAAGAGGAGCTGAAGCACAGATGTGAAGAGCAGATTCATCAGATTATGACCTCACTCTGTTTTGTCTTCATATACATTCAGTCTGTGTTTATAATGCAGATTTTCTGCTTTTATAATAACACATTTTATATTTTCTATCATCACAGACTGACTCACTGTCTACTCTCAGAGTCTCACTGTGAAGTTGTGGCCTCAGCTCTGAAGTCCAACCCCTCCCATCTGACAGAGCTGGACATGAGTAACAACCTCAACCTGCAGGATTCAGGTGTGAAGCTTCTGTGTGCTGGACTGGAGAGTCCAAACTGTCGACTGGAGACTCTGAGGTGAGTTCACTGACTGCGGCTGTTGTTGTTTTTCTATATTTCATGTCTTTGATGTTTGAAACTTTCTTTAGTTCCTAAATGTTCAGGATGTGTCTGAAGACAAATGTGAAGAAGTTTGAGTGCTTTCAGAAATGTTGTCTTTCCAAACGACTGAACAACAGTTTTTCCTTTTGGCTCCAAACAGAAGTGACAGACTTGAGCAGGGTTCATTTAAAGGCTGACAGAAGTGGAGTGGTGACGGGGAGATGTTTGACAGGACAGTGTTTCAGCCTCCACAGGTTCATGTTGTGCTCCATCAGTCAGTGAAGATGAAGTCAGTGCTGATGAGGCTGTAGAGTGTGTGAGGGATGTGAATGAGGATGATGAAGATCTGATGATAGCAGATAAAAACAGGCTGCAGAGACTTTGAGCCATACAGGGCACACAGTGTGTGTACAGAACAGCTGAAATCATTATGGAGGCCTCACTGGGATATGGAAGCATCACAGTACAGCTTCAGTGAAGCATTAAAGTCTCTGATATGAGATGAGAAATGAAGCAGCCAGAGCTTTTTCATGAGTGGAAATCCACTGTGACTGTGAGCTGCTGCTACAGCCTCCAGATTAGCCAGCAGCTCATCCTGCTCAACATTTCCTCACCAACTTTAATGGAAGTGTGATGTTTTCAGCTGGAGTGATGGTCAGGGTGGCCTCCCTCTCCTCTTCTTCTCCTCTTCCTCTTTCATTTGTAAAGCCACTTCTGCTGCTTTCATTCATTTGGAAGTCCTGTAGCTGAGTTTGGGAGAGACTAACAGCCTCGGCAGCAGAGGGGAGAAAGGCTGTAACTGTTGGGTCTGTGTTTCCACAAGCCCCGCTAATTCTAGAGACTTATTCATCATGAAGAAAACAAGACAGTCGATCGATCCATTACTTGCGCAAGGGAGGCCTCGTCTGTGTCCAGCACGACAATGACCCCAATGGTGGCCTCCTCTCGCTGCCTTTTATTGACAATCTTCAAACAATAGTTTACAAAGCACCTCCCCTTGCAACCCCCCTTTGGTTACATAGACAAGGCACTGTATGTAAGTGTGTGTGTGTGTGTGTGTGTGTGTGTGTGTGTGTGTGTGTGTGTGACCTCCTGCTGACCAAAGGGTCATAAACCCAGGAAGTTTACATCAAAAGAAACAGATCTTTCAGATAGGATGTATCTACAATAAAACCTCCCCCAGCACAGAGTGGCTGGAAAGGTGGTCAGGATCAAAGGAATGGCTTTGATCCTACTGCTTGAACTAAGACTGTACAAATTTAAGAAACACAATGGCAACATTCAACAATTAGACTTAACATTTCCCTCCTTTTTGTCATTGTTCTTAAATTTCAACTTATGCACCCTTTGTTTGGACAGTGTCAGTATAGATTTCATTCATACACAGTAAACTACATCCTATACATAAGCAAATCAGTATCAACAGTCCAAAAACAGGAATTATTTTTTTCAAAAGAAGATGCCACCAAGGACCAGACGGTAACCAAGCTATCCAGCCTTGTGGCGGATCTACTCCTGTCGTGCAATTCATTATGTATTTCTTCAAGTAAACAACTGAATGTCAAAGGTCAAACAAGAAGAATCATCATTCTCAAAAATCATATGTCACTACAATCCAACTGTATACAGACATAGGTATTTAAACGCATCAGTTGACTTTATTGTTTGTCCATATGGCTCTCAGCTAACTTCAAAGCTGCAGCCTGGTCAACACCCTTCTTTATGACTCCTATCAACCCCCCAAATCTTTTCACTGTAGGCATCCTGTGGGGGTTAGAGTCAACTGGTGAATTATCTGCATTTACAACTCTTCTCCTGTCCTGTTGTCACCACAGAAAAAACTTTGTAAAGGAAATTGGATCAAGCTGTTTTGAACTTCTTGGCTCGAAACCTCAAGTGTTCATGATGTAATGTAGACAAAAGGCTTCTCTGTTTACATCCTTCTTGCAGAAGACAAAAGAATAGGTGATGTTGCCATGTTCCATGGTTGATCTCCAACTTGGGCTAATCCATTGTCCTTCATACACATAGGCAATTGGCCTGTTTCCAGTTCGTTTAGCTGTTCAATGTCCTGCAGCAAGTCATATTCTTTGAGTCAGACGAGCAGGTCTGTCTCACCAGAGCAGTTCACCTTCCCAGCTACTGGTGAATCAACCTTCCATTCAGGTTCAGAGCAGTTGAAAAGTTGGCAGTGTTCCCGGATGTGTTGCTAAAGCAACCAGACAAACTGCCTCGCTCTCAGTGATGCTATAGGGCCACAGTCCAGAAGAATGTGTAGCCAGTGGCATCACAAGCATAACCATTGGTCTCATTCTTTATGTGAGCGGTTGTGTTCTTAAACTGCCACCAGTAGTTGTTGAAAACCCATGCTGGTACTGGGTGTGGTTTGCTCTGTTCCAGTGCGCTCCCTGTCATCCCACTCAGGGTCCACAGGCACAAGAAGATGCACAGCACATTCCCAGCCATTCTGATGAGTACCTGTGGCTCAGTTGGTTTCTTCACCGGATTGAGACGAGGGGCCCTGGAGGCTTTCCCCCCCCTTTGTTCCCGGTCTTCCTGCCACTTACTCCGAGCTGGCCTGGATGTGTGTCACCTTCTTGCAGTGCGCTTGATATATCCAAGTGTTCCTTCCAGCAATCTTCACTGCTGTGGTCGTCGTCAGCAGCATCCGATATGGACCTTCCCACCATGGACTGGACCAGCACTTCCTCTCCATGGCCTTATCAACATCCAATCTCCAGACTTCAGACTCTGCTCCTGCGGAGAAACAGAATCATCTGGCAGATCATTTGTTCTCATGACTACTTTACTTTTAAACATTTTCAAGCATCTAATCTGCTAATACGCTCTCTCTTCTGCTTTTCTATCATCACTACAGAAGACTGGAACTCTAAATGCTCTAACATGTGTAATCTCAAAGAGTCAGACCATTCTCTGTTGGAGTAATCCTCATGTACTTATTCTATACAGTCTAACCATGTCCTGCCTGTCTTCCTAAATCTTAACTTTACTATTCCATTAGTTCTCTCTGCCTGCAAAAGTTTTTTTTTTTAAAAAGTATTTAATAATCCTAGAATGAGTATAACGACTGCTCATTTCCCTCCTGTTTGAGACATGGCAAAGCCAATGGCTCAAAATAGCAGCAGTCTTATACAAATTATCAGGCAGTACTGGTTTATCACACAGATAAAAAATCATCCTGCAAGCTTGCTCCCTCTGTAAGTCACAACTGTTTTCCTGCTGTAGGTGAGTGGGCCTGCATGTCTGCTGATGCTGTACTGATAAAAGGTTAACACCATGTTTAACTACAGCTGCTTCTTTTGTGATCTTATCTGCAAAAACTTTCCCTAATGCAACTGGATCTTTCC
Organism: Diplotaxodon limnothrissa; assembly: GCF_057381915.1. Lineage (NCBI taxonomy): Eukaryota > Metazoa > Chordata > Actinopteri > Cichliformes > Cichlidae > Diplotaxodon > Diplotaxodon limnothrissa. The sequence goes on along the minus strand of NC_140598.1, from coordinate 14,014,361 downwards.
CTCACATGTGTGCTGCACATTTACAAACTGGTTAATAACACTGCCTCCAGCAGATTTTGCAAGAGTTTGGTGTGTTCTGCAGGTTTCCCTGTAGAGGTTGTCACACCTCGTCTCACTCACTGCACTACAAAGAAATGTACAGTAGCAAATGTATACTGCCTATCAGTGTATATTGTCTCTCTACAGCTTTACACGCTTCCGTTAAAGCTAGCATCTCTGCTGCTCAAGCAAATATGAAACATGCTAGTTGTCCTACATAGATAACTCTCTCTCACTGTCTGCTACAGTAAAACGTGTTCTAGTCTGTCCCTCTGCTGTTGTAAAACTCAAACCATCAGCAAACCAAACCTTTCCCTCAACGAGTGGCACATCTATTAAGTCATCCCTCAGCTTACACTTCTTCTCCTCGCGCTCTCTACACTCATGAGAAGTGCCCTCCTCCGTTGGCAAAAAGGGTTGGACAGATTCAGAATTGTGCACCACTTTATGGTAATATGTGTGGTTGTGAGAGTAACATTAAAGACAAGTGTCTTGTAGGTGTCAGAAATGTAAGTTTAGTCTGCAGTAGTAGACATCTACCTCGTGTGGAACTAACAATGTCAAAAGGTGAAATAAACTATTGAAACATTGTACAGCTTAAACTGCTGCACATACTGATCTCACGCATGGAGGTAAAGCACGAGCAACTAGAGCTAATCTTTTAGGATAGTAAGTTACTGGCTTCACTTGTGGAAAAAGTGCTGTTAGTTATTTTACAGTCACCTGGCATTTGTGCTGTTCACAGAACCACAAGTCCATCGCTGGACCTCCTCTGCGCTGTCACTTTCTGGAGCTTGGCACGCTCCCTCAGGTTCCATTTTCCAACGCTGCTGAAGATTTAACCCTAGAACACTATCGCTATAAATAGTAACACGATCACTAATGCCGGGTGATTTTTACCCGATATAATATAACCAATGAAAAGTAATCAAATATATCAAAATATGACAACACATGACAAATTAGAGTGGTCTTCTTTTACTTTCAACTGTGCCATGTCTAACAAAATGAAAAATAAAACTCCTAAAACAAAATAATGACTCTGGAAAGCTGGTCTTTGGTCCACCCATTCCTGGGACATTTGAGACTTCCCTGGTGATGGCACAGGCTCCTCGACACGCAAACAGCTTAGTTGTCTTCCTTAACGTCAACGTCGAAACTCTTTCATCTTATTTAAGATTTGCTGTGCAAAGTCTCCTCGTGACGATCCTTTGGAAGACCAGTAACACAGCTCTCTGTGCTGAAGGTGATCTCCGATCCTCCTGAAAACTCTCTCCTGGCCTCAGCTTCCATCTTGTGGACGATCCTCTCAGTCACTCCTTCTCGTCATGGCACCTCACGATATCTACAAATTTAAAAATGACACTCCTCTCGCCACACGGCTTTCGCCATGTGTCAACTCCCCAGTGAGACATGTACAAGAGTGTTGCACAGTCTCCCTAAAACAATCTCCAAGGTTTGTCCCTTGGAGCAGCTTCACTCCAAGCTGTAACCCTGTGTAAAAACATTAGTCAGCATTGAAATGTTCAGCTTGTTTAGCTCCCAGCTCCTGTATCCTAGAAGACAAAGTCTTAAAATTAAAACAACTTCACATTTGCAACCAACTATAGATCATAAGAGTAATAAAGTATTCAGCATCACAGAGACAAGTATCATTGCAGGTTTATTCTAAACTCATTAAACTCCTACTTTTCCCCATAATTTGTTCCAAATTATTTAACATCTCACCGTCATTCCACATTGTAATCAGTGACGTCCCTTAAGTTTGTTACTCACCATGAGCCCAACAGTGTGGTCAGATAATGGGCCCCGATGTAACTATTCTGTAACCACTGCACATCTGTTCAATTGTCACTCGTCTGTCTGTGCTGAATCCTTTACAAGCACTCTTAAAGAAAAACAACATTAGCCAAACACAAGGTTCATCCCGGTTGTCAGGTGTCGGCCATCCAGATTCCAGAGGAGCTGTGAAAAGTCATAAAGTTAACACTCGCTGTGGAAAAAGTAACAATGGTCTCATCACAGTATGAAAAATAATTTAGACTGGATTTTCTCGCTGAATCCTTTTGGACAGGAACTTGTCTCAAATAAGTGGATTTCTCCTGAGCCCATTTTAATTTCGGAGAAGCTCACTTTGCAACAGTTTTCTCGACGACGCTTCGATTCTGATCGTGCTCAAACAGAGATCATCAAACAAAACTTTCAGTGCACCATGAAAGTAACAAAATAAAAGAAAGAAAATAAAGGAAATCAAAGGAAAGAAAGGCCTTGTTTAAGTCATGACACGTGTTCTTCATGCCAGGGGGATAAATCGTCACAACCCAATTGGCAGGCTCAACTTAGTAACAAAAGACAAATCAAACAGCCAGTTTAATCTCAAACATTCATCCAATCAGCCATACACACAACATACAGCATAACCCTGTTGTCTTAGCACATAATAAGTTTTAGTTCTCATGTAACTAAATGTGTGCCATGGTAAAACTTCTTCACACACCAGAAACTCACAATCAGCTCACTCAGCTCACTCATTTAAGACCTCTCATCTATGATGCAACCATCTGTCCTCCTATAATATTCAGTCCACTAGTCTATGTGTCACTTTCATCTTACTAGTGACTTGGACAAGATGACAAACAGAATCTCATGCTTAAGATGCTGTCTGGTCTTCATGAGTATCATTTATGTGTAAATGCATGTAGGGTTAGTATAGTTAATGCATTTTCAGTATGTTTTTGTGTTCTTCTCTCATCACACTTTCATTATTCTCATCACTGCTTAAAACAACACACATCTCTCTCTGTTTTTTTTTCTTTAACTGTACTTTTCTCCAAAACAGAAAGTAGCATTACAGCTGTTTCAGACTTAGAAACACCAAACACTCTTCGTGCTATCATTCATCCACACAACTATTTTATTTCTTTTTGTCCACTGGGCAGGTGACCTGCAGAATCACGTCTGCCCCAGCTGGATACCTTTCACACACACCATGACGTCAGACACACTCACGGACTGGATCAGGAGAAAAACTTTCTTCATCTTCACACTCTGGGACAGAAACACCATATGTTTTTTTTGTTTGTTTGTTTGTTTGTTTTGTGTCAGGGATGGATATGTAGTTGTAACGTTTGTGTTCACTAACTTTACTTTCTGTTTCCTACCCTGCCCAGTCTGTCTTGGACTCAATGCTTCTCCCAATGTCTCTCCATACTCAGCCTCTGCTCTCTCACGCTCTTCTCTGGCTCTACTTTCTGCTAACATTCTTGCTTCTCTCCTCTTCTGAACCTGCTCCAGCCACAACTTAGCAATTGCTAACTGCAATTCCTTCCTCTGCTTCGCTTTACCTGTTTTACCAGCTACACTTACAGCTATTCTTTCTACCAGCATTTTACACTGAACTTCCACTAATGTCCCTTCAAATCCACATTTCTTACGCCAACAACCTACATACTGCGTGCTGCCTGGTAAAAATTTCTCCATAAATTTTAAATCTCCTTCTAAGGCAGACTTACACATTTTATTCTCCATTAACAATCAGCCACACTCACGCAGACCACGTCTGGCCCGCACACACACACAACATAGGCCTATCGCTTGCGTCTGCACGCACAGCTAGCGCTCTCTGTTGAAAACTCTCAAACGCCCCATATGGCGGAGAATTCAACCTTCGGACACTCTCTAACGCCCCAAATGGCGGAGATTCCGGACTCCTTCACGGCGGAGACGCCGAACCTAGGTTATCTCCACGCCCCAAATGGCGGAGAACTCTCTACGCCCCAAATGGCGGAGAAGCCTGCGTCTCTCTCACGCGGCTAGCGCGCTCCCGGACTCACGTTTAACGCACAGCCCGTAGCCGCTCTCTAAGGCCTTCTGTACTCACTGTTTGTTTACGTTCATGGGAAGAGCCTCTGGATCCCGTCAATCGTCATCCATACCGAGGGGAGGTCAGGAGCAAACTTCCCGGCCTGGTGGCAAGCCAAAAACACCAGGGCTTTACGTCAATCATCCCAGACGTTGCGGTGGCGTCCTCTCCCTCTCCTCGGTGGATGCAATGTGTTAGGCTCCGGCTCCGAAGGACCAAATGAATGTTGGGTCTGTGTTTCCACAAACCCCGCTAATTCTAGAGACTTATTCATCATGAAGAAAACAAGACAGTCGATCGATCCATTACTTGCGCAAGGGAGGCCTCGTCTGTGTCCAGCACGACAATGACCCCAATGGTGGCCTCCTCTCGCTGCCTTTTATTGACAATCTTCAAACAATAGTTTACAAAGCACCTCCCCTTGCAACCCCCCTTTGGTTACATAGACAAGGCACTGTATGTAAGTAAGTGTGTGTGTGTGTGTGTGTGTGTGTGTGTGTGTGTGTGTGTGTGTGTGTGTATGGGTGTGTGTGTGTGTGTGTGTGTTACCTCCTGCTGACCAAAGGGTCATAAACCCAGGAAGTTTACATCAAAAGAAACAGATCTTTCAGATAGGATGTATCTACAATAAAACCTCCCCCAGCACAGAGTGGTTGGAGAGGTGGTCAGGATCAAAGGAATGGCTTTGATCCTACTGCTTGAACTAAGACTGTACAAATTTAAGAAACACAATGGCAACATTCAACAATTAGACTTAACAGTAACACCACCACTTTACTCTGTTCTACCTGTCACATCATTTTATCAGGAAACAAATATGCTCATGTTTTTACTATGTTTGTCTTGAAGATGTAAGAAGATCACATGGTGCTTTTTATTATTGTGTTGGTTTGTTTGCTGTCTCTTGGATGGAGCCCAGCTGTGCGTGGCCCCTGGGCCTGTGGTCAGAGTGTGTGCTGGATAATCCGGCCCAGGATGAGGCCAAACTGACATGGGATGAAATGTCTGTCACATAATTGAGCTTTGTGAGAAATGTACGACTTTAATGTGAAACATTCAGAGTTTTTTCTCTTGTTGTGTTTGTTTGAAGCTGCTTCCTGTTGGCTTCAGCTGTTTGGAGTTTCCATTTTCTAAACTTCTACATTCTGAACCTTCTTCAGCTCTGAACAGATGATGAAACACTGAATGATTTCAAGCTCACACTTTGTCTAATAAACTTACATCTTTCATTCTTTATACAGATTGTGGGGCTGTGGTTTGTCAGAGATCAGCTGTGATTATCTGGCAGCAGCACTGAAGTCCAACCCCTCCCATCCGAGACAGCTGGAGCTGAGCTACAACAACAAGCTGCAGGATTCAGGAGTGAAGCATCTGTGTGGTTTCCTGGAGAGTCCAGGATGTGGACTTGAAACTCTGAGGTCAGTCAGCATGTTTTAGTTGTGCTGAGATGAATATGATGTGAAAGTTGTGCTGACACTAAACTGCAGACATCAGGCTGATATTATACTGATCCACACTGAGGATCTTCATGGTAAAGTCTGTTTTCTTCTTCTCTGGTTTAGTCCATTGACTGCAGCAGAACAATGTTCACATTTCAAACCTTCAAAGAAGAAGAAAAATCCTCCACTGGATAATTCACTGTGAAACTCTCCAACTCTTCATTCCACCTTAAAGTCTGTCTGACACTGAAATCCAAAGCAAAATGTGCGTTTGCTTTACAGACAGCAGTCCAACACAAACATACACACATCATCCAAAACACAGTCCAACATCCAAATCTCCTCCACTGCCAGCATGAATGATGGGAAAGAGAAGGAGGAACACTCTGACATTCAGGGTTAGAATGAGTTTCATGAAGCAGACTGTGAAGATCAAAGCTGCATTAGAAAGCTTACATGAATGAATGAGTGGACAGAAGTGGACAGAGATCATCTGAAGCACTTCAAAGGCTTTAAATCAGCACATTTCTCTTTATTCTTTATCAACTCTGTTAGTTTCTCTCAGTTTTCTGTGGAATGAAGCTAACAGCAGGCTAATAAGATGCTGACCAATAGGTTTCTATTAAAGGTTGTAATTTGTATATGAAAAAGTGCTTTGGCTCAGCAGGGATCAGCTTACAGGTAGAATACAGCTGCTGGATGGGATTAGCATGTCATAGCTATCTACCAAACTGCTAACTGGGGGATTTCAGGCCATCTATGGATCATTTTTGCTAACTGTTTATTCAGCTTAGGCTCACAGGGCTGCAGCCTGTGCCCTAGCTGTCATAGGGCAAGAGGCGTGGTCCACCTGCTCAGGTGAGCAGTCCATCACAGGGCCAACAGAGAGAGACAGAGAAGCACTCTCTCACATCCACACCTACAGCCAATTTAGAAGCACCAATGAACCTAAGCAGCATTTCATTGGACTGTGGGAGAACATCCAACCTCCACAGAAAGGCCAACAAGCTTCAACCTACAACCTTCTTGCTTTAAGGCACTAGTGCGAACCACTTTTCCCCATTTCAGCCCAAATCCTGCATCTTCCTGTTTCTGACTCCAGGCCAGCTCCACTAACACTTTCTCATCAGACACTGCCACCTAGTGGAGGAAGTCTTAGTCCCATTTGAAGCTTCAGATTACAGTTAGTTCCTTTACAAAGAGGTGGAGGTGGTGGGGCCACAGCACCATCATCACTGAGTGCCATAGGACACTTAACCTTTGTTTCCATATGCTGGGAACTTCCTGTTGTTCCAAGGAGGACTGGAAAATGTGTGAAAATCTCCCAGTCAGTTCCTCACAGCACACTTCAATCATTTCCCTCCCACAGCATCAGGACCAGGGCTTTTTCTCTCTTTGGTCCCACTAAGAGATTTCCACACAAACACCTCATCAGTGGGACTCTCAGAGCTACCAGCCCTTTGCTACAATCACAAAGCTCTTCATTGAAATCAATGATATCAAAGCTGGAATCCAATGAGTCCAAGTCTTCTGCTGATTCAGCATCACATTCATCTTTGCTCCTTGTTCTGCATCCCCACCATGGACTTCATTCCTTTCCAAGCCAGCCTTGAGTGTCCTTTATTCAGCTCATCCTCTGCTTTACTTTGACACCTGATTTTAGCTGCTTTATCTCTCTTTCAACAAGTTTCTGTGCCTCAATCTTTTTCTTCTCTCCCTCATAACAAGACAGCTTCTTCTGCCTGAGAACATGTTGGAGTGATTTACTAATCCAGGGCTGCTTATTGGGGAAAATACTTCCTGTTTCCAAAGTAATCCCCATTTTTCCCAGAAAGAAATGTAAGTAGAAATCGATGATCTAAGTGAGAACATGAGCCTTTAAAAAGTCCCAGTGGGTGCAGTCAAAGCAGTCCCTCAGTCCCAGTATAGAGTCTTTGGTCCAGACTGGAACAACTGTGTGCCCAGTTTGAGCTCTCTTCAGTCCTGTGACCTGACAGACCCAGAGGGGCCATCACATCACATTTAGAAGCTCCCCTAATGGAGCCACAACACATGTCCAACACTTAGTCTGTCTTGTTGGACCAACTGGAAGAAATGATTCAAGGACTTAGTCACAGAACAGAGATTCAAATCTCCAAAATCCAACTGGCTGCATCAGGACATATAGTCTGAAACTCTGCACAGTTTCCTGTTTGAAGCTGCTTCCTGTTGGCTTCAGCTGTTTGGAGTTTCCATTTTCTAAACTTCTACATTCTGAACCTTCTTCAGCTCTGAACAGATGATGAAACACTGAATGATTTCAAGCTCACACTTTGTCTAATAAACTTACATCTTTCATTCTTTATACAGATTGAGTGTCTGTGGTTTGTCAAAGATCAGCTGTGATTATCTGGCAGCAGCACTGAAGTCCAACCCCTCCCATCTGAGAGAGCTGGAGCTGTGGGGAAACAACCTGAAGGATCCAGATGTGAAGCAGCTGTCTGATCTTCAGCAGAGTCCAGACTACAGACTGGAGACTCTGGAGTAAGTAGAGTGATGGAGTGAGTGGGTGGTGCTGTCAGCAGTATTGTACTAAACACAGTCAGTATGAAACAAAGATCCAGTGTTTCCTGTAAAGCTGCAGCTTCTCAGTGAAGCTGTGAGAGGAGAATGGTGACAGGCTTCAGGATTGGACACAAACACTTCCTGTTTCTGACCTTTATGGTCACCATGGTAACGGCTGACACGCTCTGATCAAACACTGTCAACAGCCAATCAGCTCTCTGAACAAAGCAGCACGCAGACCAATGACTGCATTCGTTTCCAAGTTTAAAGCAGTGAAGAACACAGTCTGTAGGTGAGGAAGAATTTAGTGAGAGCAGATGTTTGGATGGAATTCCTCCAGTTAACAGCTGGAACCGTCCATCTGGATTGTTGGGCTTGTTGTTGGGGTTCCTACAGAGCTCAGAGTGGACACACCAAGGTTCTTCTAATGAATGAAAGTCCAAACTCAAACTAGGAGGGAAAAACATTTTCATCAACTTCAATAAAAATCCAAAGATTAGAAAAAGTGAAGCAACAATGAGTCCTAGTACAGTCCCAGCACTGAAGTCCCTGCTGCTCTTTATACTGGATGTGCTGCATCACTGACTGACAGCTGATGAAGAGTCTCTGGAAACACTCGTTTATCTCCTCTGCTCTTCCTTCTTCTCTCTGCAGGTGGAGGCCATGATGGTAAACAGGACGGTGTGTGTGCTGAGAGAGGAGGAGCTGTGTCCTGATGATCCAGAGAGGTTGAAGCAGCAGCAGCTTGTGTGTAGAGACGCTCTGACTGGGCCATGTTACTGGGAGGTGGAGAGGAGAGCTTCATCCAGCAGTGACTGACAGAGGAATGAGAAGAAGTGCAGATGACTGTCAGTGCTGCAGAGTGAACTGCTCTGAGAACAGCTCCACTGTCAGACACAATGTAGAGTCCAGCATCATCCCTGTGTGTCCCTCTGGATCTGACAGAGGATCATCAGTGTATCTGGACTGCTCTGCTGCTGCTCTGTCCTTCTACAGTCTCTGCACAGTCTCTGTCTGACTCTGGCTTCAGACCCTCCTGGATCAAACTCACCTGGAAAGACTTTCAAACATCACTCAATAGATTTGAATACAGAATATATTTGATATATACTGTAGATGTACTGTAGAGTTGCAGTTTGTCACTTGTAAATACAGTCTGTGAGCAGCTGTGAGCTGAAAGATCTTTCTAGAAACAGGAAATGTTTTCACTCTTCTGTTGCTTTTTCATATATTTCCACAACATTAATATTGATCCCACCTGTCTCACCTGTTTCATGCTTTTATACATAATAACAGGACACGTGTGATCTGAGCGCTGCTGTGGTTGCTGTGCTGCACGTCTTCATTTAGATAACAGAGACATCTAGTGGTTCAGAGGGAGAACTGCAGGAGGTGGAGCTGTGTTTTAGCATGGAAAACTTTTTATCTTTTAGGCGCAGATACAAATATGACAAGTATCAGTGTGAGATACAAAAGGTCACATCAGTCAGCAGAGGGAACAGTGATCACACAGCAATGTAAGAATAGAAACATAACAGTGAATCTGGACATGTATACAGATGGAAGCAAACAAACAGGATGTAACACTACATTAAAGCCACAAATGTGAAGAAAACAAACACAAAGGAAAATATATTTGATCTCAGGAATCCAAATCAGATGCGTTAGAGCAGGGGTCAGCAACCCAGGAGGAGCAGAGACCCGAGGCGGCTGCCGGTCCGAGTGTCAGGTGAACTGAACTTCAGGTAAGAAGTTATGACCTGCAGTCTGTCTGGGTCAGATATAAACCAAGTTTAGGTGGAGTTTATTTTCCTTGTGCTGACTTTTTACAGTCAGTTATAATAACTCCCACTCAGAGGAGACCAGAGATCACATTAACATGTGTGTCTCTGTATTAACAAACATGACATATTGGCCCAGTTTATTTTTCTTATCATTGTTGTGAGGAGACCATAAATAGCATTTGTATTTTCTGTTGTACAGTTCATTTGCTGTTATGGATAAAAAGTCTTTTTTTGTTTCAAAATAGCTGATAAATATTCGCTGATAGCTGCAAACATCTGCGCACAAATATAATCCTATGAAGTGGTTCTATATAGTGTGTAATTTATTGCTAATGCAATCATATGGCACATTGACTTCTGAGGAAATGTTAGATGCACTCATCATCAGAAAGGTGTCCGACCTAAACCAGGGGGTTTAGAGCATCATAGAGTTTTTGTGGTTTGTTTTCTTTAAGCCATTTCACAGATTTTCTCCATAATTTCAATTCCTTGAATAAAACAACAAACTTAGGGGATGATTTTGTAATCCGACTTTATGTATGAAAGATTTGACTAAATGTAAAACAATCTTCCAACTCAGTCGTCATTCTTATCTTGTGAAATCAAACCAAATGTTCTGTTGTCTCTAAATCAGGGATTGATGAAATCTTTGATTGCATCCATTTATGAACATGTTCTCATTCATATTAAATCGTAGTCTAAGTCTTTCTTTAGAGGGATAAATGTCATTCATTATCTTCAAATGTGTTTCTGTTGTTTTGGGGGGAAGTTTGAAGTCCATTGTTCAAAGTCTGTTAATGAAACTTTATGAAGTTTATGTAGGATGTTTTTCCTATTTTGTATTTGTTTGAATTATGATGTATTTCTGACTCTTTCTGCCATGATGCCAGGTCTCTCTTGAAAACAACATTTTTAATCTCAATTAAATTTTCACCTGGAGAAATAAAGATGATAATAATAATTTTGTCTTCAGGGAATCATTTCTCTGTAAAACAGCTTCTTCTGAAACTCTTGTTACATTTCTTGTTTATTGTTTGCTGGTTGTAGAAAAATGTCATCGTCTCTGTGTGAACTTAAACTCTACATGTGGTGTCAGCTATAAACCAGCTCTAGAGTCTAATAACGATGCTTTTATTATTGTCTGGTATCCAACCTAACCCTGGGCCTCTGGCTGAATGTGAAACACCAGCAGATGTTAAAAACTGTCTGGGTTACACGTGCATCACGTCGTGTGCTTCCTAACATGGATATGATTGGAATCTGGGCCTGTTCAAGCGGTGCTGGTATCGTTGTTGTTTCTGAGACTTTCCAAATCTTTACTGGATAAAAACGTAGCAACTGATGGATTTAACATTTAGCTCTCAGACTGTCCCAGAAAAGGCGGAGGTCTGGAAGTTTATGTGAAGCTCTGTCTTGCTGCTCAAGTCTTGTTCTCTCCATCTGCACCTCAGCCATTTGAAATCTTGGCCTTAACTATTGATCTGTTTGGAAATCAGACTGTTGTTGGCTGCTATCAGCCTCCACCTGCTTCCCCCAGCACATCACCGTCTCTGGTTCAACTTTTATCTGAGCTGCATTTTAATGACGTCTTTCAGATGGATGATTTTCATTGGGACTGGCTTTCTTCTGTGTCTGATGATTTTAAGGCACGCTGCTTGTTTTTAAAACTGACTCAAATTATTTAAAGCCTCACACGCCTTGATCCTAAACACCCAGATAAATCTGCTCTTATTGACCTTTTTTAACTAATATGCTGCGTAAGTTTTCCACATCTGCAGTTTTTGCCAACGACCTGAGTGATCACTGCATAGTTGGTGCTGTGAGAAACACTAAAATCTCACGCTCCGAGCCCGCATCAGTTTGAACTGGGGTCGTATTAAACAGGCTGACAATGTCAGTTTGGGAACATTTACAGGAGAGTTGTGTCTACTTTGTGGACAGACACGCCCCTTTTTGCCAGGTCAGGGTGAAAGGTCGGGACAGGCCTGGTTTGGTTCAGTACCGGCAGATCTCCTACATGAGAGAAACCAGGCCTGGGCAGGAAGTCTGGCTCTGATGCTGATTGGCTACGTTTTCATTAGCTGTGTAATCGGATTACTGCCTCCATCATCAAGATGTAACTATTTTTTACTTTAACGACTGACAGTCCAAACGACCGTAGGAGGTTTTGGCAAACTATAAAGTGTCTCTGCCAGCTGTGACTCCTCAGAGCTTCCTCCTCACTTAAATATCGACTCCACTCCTGTGTCACACAAAACTGAAATGTTGCTTTAACAAACACTTTGTTGCTTCTTGCTCTTTGTTCAGCACAGTATCTGATGGTAAACCTCTTGCACACAACTCTGCTCGTAGTTCCTGCTTACTGATACCTTTTCCTTCACACCTGTCACAGTAGAAGAGGTTTGTAAGGCTTTGAATAGCCCCAACACCAGAAACTCGTCCTCACAATCGTTCTCCTTCCTTCTTGCACTTGGCTGCAAATATCATAGCTGAGCCAGTGTCTTATATTTTTAATCTTTCTCTACAACAGAAGAACACCACTATACTCTGTGTTCTCTGGTTAACTGGTCCTCATTGGTCTTACACAGGATGGTCCATTAGTATCATTTTATCTATCAATCTGTTTCTGGGTTACTGCCTCCTATTCATCAGAGTACATGTTAGGCAAACAGTTTAGTCACAGCCTGCAGTCTCAGGACATCATTACATTCACTGTTCCATCAGTTCATGCAGAGCTTGGGAAGAAGGCGTTCTCCTTTTCTGCTCCGTCTTCATGGAAAACATAACCGAAGGATTTAAGGCTCTCCGTTGATTTCACTTGCAGACTTCAAAAGACGTACACATGTTTTTGTGAAACCATCTCTGGGAACTTGTTCTCGTTTTTAATGTGACTGAGTACATTACACAAACTTTTCTCTTATTGTTGTAATTTTAATATGTGTGTCTGGAACAGGTCTCTCTTGTAAATGAGACATTGAGTCTCAATGAGCCGACCTGTATAAATAAAGCTTCAATTACAAAGTCCTTTGTATAAAAGCTCCTTCAGCTGCCAGTGGGACGTGCTGTGGCTCTATCAGTTGCAGAGCCTTTATATTGTTAGTTAGAAACTACAAATATAATGGCTCACTGTATTTCAGAATCAGAGAAACTTTATTAATCCAGGAGGGAAACTGAGTTGTCATAGCAGCAAATATACAAGAAACAACAAGCACTCATATAAAGTGAGTGTAGAAACAGAGTTATGATAAATAAATATTCAGATAAATAATATCAATATATAATATAAATAATCTATAATCCAGTTTTGAGTTCCCTCCCCAGACACCTTAACGCCCACTCACATCCTGGGCCATCTGACCTCAGGAAATCACATGATAGGGTGGGGCCAGGTTTCACAATGAGCTCACCCGAAACCCTGGCTGATTAGGACCCCCACCCGCTTTCACACCTTGGCTCATGTGATTACGTAGAGGATCATCAGGGGGTCCTTTGTCCCTCTTTGGGGGGAAACTCCCACTGGGTTTAAATCTGGGACTCCCCACCAACTGACCCTTAGAACTGAAGAAGCTTCTCAGATGAGAGGTGAAACGTCTTCAAGCAACTCAAAGAAGTCCAGACGCTTTTCTTTGCAAGCTCCTTAGTCTACAATGACCTGGATGACTGAGAACCGTCACAGACAACTCAGTCCCATATTTTAGGTTATTCTGAATAAATCGTTCATGCCCTCTCTTTGGAAAGAAGCTGTTGTGGTTCCTGGTCCTAAATCTAGTCGTCCAAAAGTTCTAAACGACTTCAGGCCTGCTGCCCTCACCTCAGTCTTTGAAAAAATCATCAGAAATGTGATTATGGAAGACACTGAACTTCAGCTTGATTCAATGCAGATTGCACATAAGCCCAATAGAGGAGTGGAGGACGTGCTTTTGATTCTACTTCACCTGATTGTCAAACACGTAGAGAGTAAAGGACTTCAGTTCATCGATTTCTCTGCTTCTTTCAATAACACAGCCCCAGATTTGAATCAAAAGACTTTTAGAACAGTTTGAAATCCGGACAAACCTGAGCAAGTGCAGTCATATAAATATCTTGATGACAAATGCTATTATTTTTCTGTAAAGCAAATTGACCTAAAAGTAAAGTAACCTTGATATGTCAGGATGTAGATGTCCCACCCAACAACGTCACCCAGCCCTGAAACATCGGTACTGTTCAAGGCAGCATTGCTGTCCACACGTCCATCAGAGTGTTTCTTTGGACTTCATGGTGTTGCTGCTCCCAGTATTCTCTGAGACAACCTCTGAGGCCGTCACAGAGCAGCTGTATTTGTACTGACATTACATTACACACAGGTGCACTCTATTTAGTCATTAGCACTCATCAGGCAATGTCTATGGGCAACTGACTGCACTCAGACCAAAGGGGGCTGAATAATAATGCACATAACAATTCTCTTCACTCTGCTGACAAGAGATTCAACCCCCACTATGAGCACCTTCTAAAGAGCACCATTGAAAGTATCCTCACCAACTGCATCACTGTGTGGTATGACTCCTGCACTGGGTCCTGCAGGAAAAATATGACAACGGGTAGTGAGAGCAGTGGAGAGGATTGCAGGGTCCTCTCTTGCCTCCCTCCCCAGGAGATCTACTGTGCCTGCCTCATTCGAAAGGTCCTCTTCATTACAGGTGACTCCACTCATCTCTTCAACAGCGTCTTCAGTTTGCTGCCATCACACTCTAAAAAGTGTATTTCAGCAGTAGTTGAAGTTATGTAAAGTTCAGAGTCAGTTTCATTAAGATTTCTGCTTTAGTGGAGCCAGTCTAAATTTGTGGAGTATATCAACTTGTTATTACGTGTTGTTCCCTCAGTACACATGTAACCTGCTATTCTCATTAGAGTCAACCTGCATCAATTAGGTTTCTCCTGACGCAGTGCATCTGATGTCATGACGTCTCCGCCTTCTCCAGAATTTTCTACTTGCGGTTGAGAACAACAATTTGAGAGGCACTTGGCTGCAGGCAGGACCTCGTGAACAATTTGGTCAATAAGGTAACGAAGATATTACTTTTTCCATAGTCCTTGAAGGTAAGTCAAATGTAGAACACATATTTTAATATATTAGATATAAAAATATTCCAACTGTATTGTTAAGTGTTTAGTAAACTGACCTGACCAAACCGCTATCATTCAGCCCTGCTAACATTAGCGAAATGTCAGACCTGTTGGTAGTTTGTGCTTGGACATGTAGGTTAAGTTAGTAGTTTTCCGGCGGTACTCTCTTGTTTTAATATCGTAACGCTAGCTTAAAGTTGTGTATTCATGCAGTGTGTCGGTGTTGGCTTACTGTTAGTTATTCATTAGCATTAGCACATTATAGCGGCAAGCTGGGCCGCGGTTCTCTTCAGAATACGTTACTTCGGGCGCGCGCATTTATACACGAGTGGTTGTTCGCAGTATGCCTGTCGGCGCGAATAGTTCACGCGGTCACGGCCACGGGTGATGTAGGAGGTAAAGTTTAGCTGTGGTGGCTCCAGGAAGCATGCATTTACTGCCGCTTGCATTGCTTTCAATGTACATAACGTTAAGAAGGCGAGGAGAAAGGGTGCGTGCAGCGCTCGTACACGCACGGATCAGCCGTGTGAGAGGGAGATGGTGTGCGGCAGAAAATCAAAATTAGAAAACATAGAAGAAAGTATTACGCTATTGAACACAGAAAATACAGCCATCAGATTTCTTGTAGACCTAGCACACTTCTGGTCTGTGTCTGAATACATATATAAGTACATAGATGCAGATGAACACTGTAAACATGATGAAAGATCGACAGACTAACTCGAACATATCTTTAATCTTTAGGACTTTGGGTAGCGCTTCCTTTCCTTCCTGTCAACCTCTCCAGAGGGGTGTCTGCTGATGGCAGAAAGATTACATCACCTCTGGTTGGAACCCTGGACAGTGCCACAACCTTTGGCTTGGTGTCCAATGTGATGCCCCATCGCCACCTTCTGACCTAACTTCTTCACAGCTCTGTGACTACTTCAAGAGGGGCATTCCTGTGTGGAGGCGTGCCAGGCAGCTCGTTTTACCTGTGAACTTGCGTACTTTCAGTTTATCAACAACAAAGGTATGCAAGTTCAAAATAGTAATGTCTCATTTAAACTTAATTCAGTTTTACACTGAACAGGAATCGGCTTTATATATAAAACAATTGCAAAAAAAAAAATGTACCTATGGGCATTTGGGTTTTGTTTTTAAACTTTTGTTTTGAACTTATCCCTTTAAAATCTAATTAGAGAGGGCTGGCTACATTTGATGAATACATTTTGTGTTTAAATGATTCGCTTTGTGTTGGGCAATGTGGCAAAAAGCTGAGATGAGATCTAGTCTCATATCACCATATTGATATATTGTAATATTGCCCAACTCTCCCTCTGTGTTTTCTCAAATTATTTATATACACCCAGTAAAGCGTGTCTCTTTGTTCCTCCAGTGCTATGCTTCATGTGGAGATGCAAGGACTGTGGGACAACATTAACAAAAAGATCTGAATTGCTCAAACACTACAAACTGATTCATAGGCATTACGGACGAGGCCACTCATATCCATGCACTTATTTAAATTGTGCATGTAGGTTCAAGACTTGGAACGCCCTACTGAGCCATCTATCAAGAAATCACCCTGCCCAACAAGCAGTCTCCAAAGCTGCGTCCACATTCACTTGCCATATTTGTGGCCATAATCAACTCTCCACAGAAAGAGAATATTTTCAACATATCTATCAGCATCTTAAAAATAAGGAGACTGTAACATGTGTGTTCCAAAACTGTGAATATAAAACCAATGTCTATGAGAACTTCAAAAGTCATAAATACAGAAAACACTCTGGTACAGTGAACACATTTAAGCCTGGAATAAGTTCTGTTGATGAATCTTTTGCCAGTGTTGCCAGTGATATTTCAGATGTGGAAATTATAGAGAGTGATGTAAATTTAAATTCTGCTTTTGACAATGGGTATTCTGAAAACTTAGAGAAGGATATTGAGCTTAAAATTGCTTCAGTGCTCCTTAAGTTGGAACACATCTTTCTTGTGTCTAATGCAGCTGTAGATGAGCTTTTGCAGGAGTTAAACTATTTGATTGGTTCTGTTTCTGTGGCGATTACCCAAAAGACTATTAGCCAAGTATTACAAGACAACGGATGCCAATTTGACCAGTCAGTTGTTGAAAAGCTAGCCAGTGTACTCTGTGAGACAAACCCTGTAAAAAAAGCAATTGGAGATAAAGGTCCACTTTCCAGTCCTTGGAGACGAAAAGCATACTATAAGAGCCACTTTAAAGTAGTGGAACCAGTGGAATATATACTTGACCGAAAAAATAACAAGTCATTCCAATATATTTCAATTTTAAAGTCTTTGCAGCATATTCTTGACTGCCAGACAATCTTGGATCAGGCTGTTAATTTGAATACTGTAGATAATCAGCCTCAAAAAACTTATGTGCACTACAAAACTATCTTCGATGGTGACTTCTTCCATGAAAATGGACTGTTGTCCAAGCAGGAAAGCATTTCATTGATATTATACATTGATGAATTCGAAATATGTAATCCCCTTGGTACATCACGGAGGAAGCATAAAATTTGTGGATTGTACTGGGTTTTGGGTAATTTGCCACCAGGCTGTAATTCTGCTTTAACCTCAATCTATTTGGCTGCTTTAATCAAAAGTAATGATCTGAAGTGCTATGGGTATGAGAAAGTGTTAAAACCTGTAATTAATGATCTTGTAATTTTGGAACAGAGTGGGATATTTCTGTCAAAGTTGGGCAGAACAGTAAAAGGCACTGTTCAGTGTGTTGTTGCCGACAACCTTGGTGCACACAGTATTGCTGGATTCTTTGAAAATTTCTCAGGGACATACGTATGTAGATTTTGCACTGCAGAAACATCAGAGTTCCAGACTATTGAAGTCAGAAGTGAAGTCTTTACTTTAAGAACAAAAGACATTCATGCAGATCATTTACGAATTATCGAGGAAAACAAATGGCCCAGTTATTATGGTGTGAAATCAAAGTGTATTTTGTCAAAGCACCTCTCACATTTTGATGTTACCACTGGGTTTCCACCTGATGTTGTACATGATCTTTTTGAGGGAATTGTTCCTTTTGAACTTGCGCTTTGCCTCAATTTGTTAATCAAAAAAAAGTATTTCACATTATGTACATTGAATGAAGCAATATCATCTTTCAACTTTAAGTGGGCTGACAAAACAAATCGACCTCATCCTGTGGCTCTCAGTTTTGCATCCAAAAAAAGTGTAGGAGGGAATGCACACGAGAACTGGAGTCTTATCAGATTTTTGCCTTTGTTCGTTGGGCAGAGTGTACCCTGTGAGGAGCCTGCTTGGCACATCTTAACAGACTTGAAGGACATTGTTGATCTTGTTGTCAGTCCTGTTCATACTGAGGACTCCATTGCATATCTTGGTTTTAAGATCTCCGAGCACAGAATCAAGTTTCAAGAGGTTTTCCCAGATGTTAATCTTAAACCAAAGCACCACTACTTGGAACATTATCCATACTTGATCCGTAAGTTTGGGCCACTGGTTGCACTATGGACTATGCGATTCGAAGCAAAGCATAGTTTTTTTAAAAGAGTTGCAAGGAACATCAGATGCTTCAAAAATGTACTTCTTTCCCTTTCACAGAGACATCAGTATCAGATTGCATATCATTTGCATGCAATTAGCTTTGCCAAACCCCCACTGGAAGTAACAGATGTTTCCACTGTTCACATTGATGTTCTTAACAAGGACATCTCAAATGCACTGAGACAGAAGTCTCCAGATATGGACAATGTGTGCTTGGCTAAAAGTGTAGCATATAATGGAATAATCTACAAGTGTGGGATGATCTTGATCCACGGCTCACTGGGAGGACTGCCAGAGTTTGGTGAAATCATCCAAATGGTGATACTGCAGGACAAACTAATCTTCATTCTGAAAAAGCTTAGCGGATGGTATATGGAACACTACAGAGCTTATGATCTCAAAACATCACCAAGCAAAGAAGTGGAACTTGTTGAGCCACAAGAACTGCATGATACCTACCCACTGGCAGACTACAATATTAGAGGGATGCGTCTTGTCACCTTGAAAAGATATGTCCATGTTTAAATGGTGAGGCCTCAAAATATGATAAAGTATTTTCTTAAGTGGGAAAACAAAACCCAGACCCATACAATACTAATGTGTTCTCAGAACATATTTATTTTATACTGCAAGCCAAAGTGGTGTGATGATGTCATTGGCAATTCATCAGTTATGTCATTTTTTTTAATGCAGGTCGCTGGATTCCAGTCAGTGAATGCTAATCCTATGCTCTCCCCCCTTCTGCTTCTCTTCTCTTTTTCTTCTTTCCTCTCCTTATTGTCTCCTATATTCTCCTCACCTCCTCTCCTTCTCTCTTCTCTTCAATGTCTCCCATATTCTCGCCATCTCTCTTCTCCTCCCTTCTCCTCTTCGGTTCGCCTTCTCTCCTCGCTGCCTCAGCTGATCTCCACCTCTCCTCTTCATTTTCTCCTCCCCTTTCCTCCTCTCTTTGCCTTCTCTCTTTTCCTCTAGTTTGACATTAAATTCTCCTAATTGGAAATGTCAGTGGTTTACATGTTGATCCTCACTAACTGTGCTTGTGCTTTGTTCTCAGACCACCATGGCTGGTTCAACACCTGCAAGACTGAAGGTGATTTTAGGAGAGAACAACATTGAAAAGCTGACTCTTCCAAATGGCATCCCAGAGTCACTTGAAGACCTTCTCAGCACGATAAAGACTACCTTTGGGTTAAAAGGTAACTTCAGACTGCAATACATGGACCAAGACTTTGGCAACGACTTCTTTAATCTGAATTCTACCACCGAACTTCGGAATTTGGGGACAATCAAAGTGATCCACCAGCAAACAAATCCACCTTTGATCAGTGCCGATCAGTCCACTTCATCTCTGTCTCTTTCATTTGAGTCTGATGACGGTATTTCGGTGGCATCAAATGACACAATTATCCTCTCATCCCCTGAATCTATGTCATCTCGAATACAACAGTGGCCAGAAGACTTTGCAATTCCCCAATTTTCATATGACACAGAGCTACAGCTAGAGAGGGGGAATACTGAGTACCGTGTGAGCCAAAAAATGTTGACTTTAAGCGCCCGAATGCTGTCTGATATCCTGAAAAGAGTTGCAGAAGAAATTTACCGTTACAAGGCCTATCCAGAGGATGCACATTTCTGCGCAGCTGCAGAGGCCCTTATCAAAAAGCACCCATGTTTGAAAGAACCTGGATCATTCAATGGCTGCTACGGTTGGAAACAACGACTGAAGTACAAAATGGCAAACTACAGGACCCAGCTCAAATTACAGGGGTGTCCAGAGCTGTGTGTAAACTCACTGAAATCTAAAGCTACTACAGATGCTTTCCCTGCTAAAAAAGTGAAGAAGCCAAAATGTTCTGAAGCTAACTTTTATCCATCCTTTCCTACTGGTGAGACTCTGGACAGCATGGAAAAAGTGAGACTAGAACTTCTGACAGAGATCGGGATAAGGGACAATGAAAGGGTCATCGCAGACAAAATGGCTAACACGTTTGCCTACAGACGACATGAGGTGGTAAACCAAGAACCAAGCATTCAGGAACTGAAGGACAGATGGCCTGCACTCTTCACACAGAAAGAGGTAAGAATGGAACTGAAGTGATCGAAGTCTGTATGCTTCGGGATTTATTGCAGTTAACTTTCATGAATCGGTCATAACTTGATTTGGTTGAGATTTTATAACACTGAACTTAATGAAAGAATTTACATTTTGAATTCCCATATATGTTATACTTTTTGGGATATAGACATTTTGGCATACAATCAGTTTCAGCATTTTGTTCCATAATACAATATCTACTGTCATTTGTGTTTTGTTTTTAGATAAATACAGAGTTCCAGAGGCTCATGGCTGTTCCTCTTGAGTGGAAGTTCATGGCCCAGTTAGACATGCACTCAAGTCAGCTGATCAAAGTCATACGTGCCAAAGGAGGAGCAACACACCAAAAGATTGCGAACATCTTGGACACATTGGACCAGGTAAATCTGTACCATCAAACAAGATGCTTCGTAACTAAGAGGGCTGTCAAAATATATCTGAATCCAAAAAAATATATATATATTTAACTGAATCTTTCATAAAGACAATATGGGCAGGCCAATGCTAATCATGGCTTTCATATGCATGAATGTTTTTAGCGACTCCACTGAACTCATCCCCTTTTCTTTCTGTAATGAATCTCTGGGCTTGTGAATTACTGTTTTTAAATAAAGTACATGTAAGTTAAGCAATAAGAGTAAGGATGTCTGTCTTATGAAATTTAGAGTTTAAAATTACTCAACATTTGTTGTTCTAGACTGTGGACATTAATCATCGGAGGGAATGTGTGCTGAAAGCCCTCACCATCTTCCTGGGAGAAGATGCAGATGGCCTGATCAAGGAATACCTTGTAAGTTTCAACAGTTTGTCAGCACATCTTGTCAAAGGGACACAAAAAAGTTAACTGTTAGAACAAACATAACACGTGAACCCTAGTTGGATTGCTGACATGTATTTATTATCATGACCATATTGGACATTATGTAATTCCCAGCAACAACACATTACATATCGGATTGACTTTGTTTTAAGTAAGACGGGCTTACTTGATTATTTAAGTTCAAAGGAATAGTTTGACATGTTGGGAAATCTTATCTTTCTTGCTTACAATTTGATTAGAGTCAGATTGATACACCTCTCTCTGCTGTTTCTGGTGTGTGATGACACCCAGCCAAGAAATAGCCCAGCACATAACACATATTGGTACATCACCCAAACACTTAATCACAGTAAGAAGTGAGGCTAATGATGATTTGTGTTTGTGTCTTGTACCCCTCTGTAGGACTGTGGAGCAGATGATGTTCAGAGGGACCTGGAGGAGGTCACCATGGCAGTGTATGTGATTCGGAAGGAGGGGGAGGGACTGCAGGAGCCACCTGAAGACATTGGCATTGTCATTGAGGGTGTGGAAGTGTTGCATGAACTAACTTCAGTTGCCTCAGCTTGTGCCCTGCTTCTAGGTTTGATCTATGCACTCAACCTAGCTTATCCAAAACCCTTTCGCTTCACTTTTGAAGTGCTCCAAAAAATCTTCATGCAGCTTGATCAGCACAAGATGTCCCCCAAAGTCCAAAATCTGTATATCAAACTTCAAAGCTCCCAGTAATGGCACAGAACAATGACCAACAAATGGCCCTGTGCCATAATGCGAAGGAACAACTGTGTTTGGACATATAGCATGTAAAATATGTAGTCTCTTTTGGATGTTGGGCCTTTTTTATGCTCCAAGAGACCTCAAACCCCAATTTAATGTGCTTTTATGGTATTTTTATTTATTTTTTAATTTTTTTTCAGACATATTTGCCTTCGTTTCAAGGGAAAGGTTGCATTTCAGGTTTGATGTGCTCAGTTATACAACAAACTGTTGTGACATTCTAAAACTCTAGAGGAGTGTTTATATTTTTTCATCCCCATTGGTCAGCTACACTGTTCAGATATTTATTCATTGGCTATAGCTGAAGAGAAGTTTCTGTATACTCTTGGGGCACTTTTTCATAGTTGACACTGTATGTGTTAAGATTGATATTTGTGTAATACTGTGTTGCACTTTACACTTTGTTGACAACTTTGTGGTCCTACTAAGCATTACTTGCATTTTGTGCATATGTGTTTCAAAAAGGACAAATGTGTAATGTATTTGACCAAAAGCTGTGTTGGTTGCCATAAAGGTAATACTTTATTACATTTATACAATAAAGCATTTAAAAAAAAAACATTGGATTTTGAATTTTTGAAAAATATTTTCAGGCAACTTAAAATTTTGATTTAAGCTTTATTATACAAACTAAAATTTCATTTTAGAGTCACTACAAAAAGTAATTTACACTAAACCACATTATTAGGTTAGCAAAGAGCAATATTTTACTTTTGGGTTATGCAAATTATTGGGTTGGAAAAACTGAAAACTTTAAGTTGAAATGTCTTAATTTTAAGTTGGATTAATGCAAAATGTTTATTTGACAGCAATTAATTTATTAAGTACATGTAACTTAAATCAGTTGTGTTAATTTAATGTATTAACTTAATTTCAAAGAACTTAATTAAATTTGGTGTTACCAATTGAAATAATTCAATTAAGTTGGTTCAACTATTTTCTTTTTTCAGTGCAGGAAGGATACTGAAGAGACCTTTTGACCTTTACATTTTCGTTAATATCTTTAAAACAGAAGCAGCAGAAATGAGAATTTTAGCAGCACAAACCAGCACAAGCGTAGCACAGTTGATTGACACCAGTTTTGTTTGATTTAATTAATGTGGGGGGGCTGGTTGACCTCTGGGGACCTCTAGAAATTTTCTTGAATATCTTTAAAATGATAGCAGCACAAACAAAAATTTTTACAGCACAAACGTAGCATAAACGTTTGATACCACTTTTGTTGGATTTGAAGAAGGTGGGGGGTCGCGGGAAAAACCAGCAAAAGAACTCGAGCAGCCGGGCTATGTAAAAGGTGCAGGGGGGCATGTTTGCGGTCACGTCCAGCGGGTGTGTGGGCTGTTTGAGTCATCTGTTACCAGGCAAACTCCAATGCAGCAGGCTGCTGAACACACACAGGCCTCCTGCATCCTCCTCTTCAGCTCTGCTTGCCCGATATCGTGACCTAAGCAGGGTCGGGCCTGGTCAGTACTTGGATGGGAGACCGCCTGGGAAAACCAGGTGCTGTAAGCTTTTGCACTTCCACACACAAACTGCAGAGGGCACTTCTGCTCCTGCTTGTGCTTAGAGGCATGAGAAGTTAACATTTATGGGTGATAAAATCCTTTTTCTATATTTTTAACATGAGAATATCAGTTTTCCATCTTGTGTTCCAGAGTAATCGGACAAAAGACAAACGTAGAACAAGGAAAAAAGAGGCCAAGTGTCTCACCTATAAAACAAAATGACTGTTTTCTGAATAGTCTCACACAGATAAACATTTGCAGGGAATACCTTTTCCTTCAAAACAAACGTCACAGACTGTGTTTTTCTTTACTGATTGTATTTGAGTAGAAACTCAGATTAAAATGGCATCAGTGCTCATAAAATGATTTAACTGTAAAAGTAGGTGTAGTGGATCACTTTGCATAGATCTAGATAAAAGTGCTGTAAGCAAAGACTACAGTGGTCATTGAGCAGCTGTTCCTATAATGTGAATCTGGGATAAAGGCACAGATTATTTGTTTGCCTTTGTTTCCTGGTTCTTTCTTTCTTATCCAAATGGAAAAAGAGAGCATAAAAGTACTGTTTACAAGCAGCTTATCTATCTCATTGTGTCCACTATCATAAAATCTTGGTTGACTGAGCACTGAGCCATCTACCACTCGAAATTGAACCTGTGTGGGACAACAACAAAGTCCAGTATACTAAGTTTCAGTAATGTGCAGTTTTTTCTGTGGAAGATGTAAATCTAAATAGATGTCCTATTGTATGCATAATATACCACTGAACTTTATAAAACAACTTCTAAAAGCAAATTTCGATTTATTTTAGATTTTCTCAAATCCAAACAGTGCTAAAAGCATGCACACAGTCAAATATTTTTCATACGAGGTGCTGAAGGTTCTGCAATGTTCTGTCAGTGCGCCCCAGGGCAGCTGTGGCTACAATGTAGCTGCCATCACCAGTGTGTGAATGTGTGAATGATGTATCTGTGGCTTTTTGTCACACTTGGAAACCACGGTGTTGTGCAGCTATTTGCCTTGTTGCAGGGTTTTAAAAAACTGCAGTTTTGATTTTAGTGAAAGACACCGTCTCATGACTCATTGAGTGCCGCGACTGACGAGCCAATCCGTGGCCTGCAGTCTGACGATGTCACATTTCCTGACTGCTTGGAACCCCGACTAAGTCGTCCTGTAGCCCACATCATAATGTTTCCATCTCTCTGCTTGACTGCGGGGATGCTATTTTTTGCATCACACTCGTATTTCAAAAGGTCAGTTAAAGCCACATAATTGGAATTTGGTTTCATCTCCCCACAGCACTTTCTCCAAAGTCTTCCCTGAATCATTTAGATGTTCACTGGCACTTGAGATGGGCCTATACATGTTTCTCCTTGAACAGGTAGCTACCCTATGTTAGCCTAGCTTTCTATCACTGATGCTCTGTGTGTATTGTTATGGTTCAAAATATGGGGATGGAGACAAGAGACAAGAGAAAAAACCACAATAACAACACTGGTCCGGCCGGGTTAAGTCAAACGATGATTTTAATGATCACACGCGTGGGAGATGGACACCGTATGCAGACAGCCTCAGATCTCAAAATGGTGGAGCATTGCTCAAACTCTTATAGCCTCTGGTTCTCCCACCTTATCATAAAAGCCTAAACATTCACATGCTTTCTCTCACACGGCGCCTAAGCTACGACCTTGGCTCCCCGTTTATCTGCTCCTGCTGAGTTGGGGCAGAAAACTCCAGCACACTCTGTTCTCTTCTAATCAGACAAATAAGGCGATGGCTTTCTGCAGCAGTATTATGCATCATAAAACAATATCATTCATCCACAATAAATCAGCAGTCTAATGTAATGCAAATCAGTTTAACTAATGCAATAGTTATCAGCTTCTTCTAATTCAGGAGAATAATGCAAACTAAAACTACATAATAATTCACAATCTTTAGTTAGGGGTATAACATGGCATAAAATAATATTATAATCTAACAGTATGCTGCTGCCTCTCTCTCATGTTACTTAAAAAATTAACCCCACAGCTTCAATAACCGTATTGTTAAGGTTCAAAATTGAGGAAGGGTACAAGAGGTGATCGAAGAATAACCACACCGATCCGGCCGGGTGAAGTCAAACGATGATTTTAATAAACACACGTGTGGGAAGACACTCTGTACGCAGACAGCCAGTAGTCCTCGACTTAACCAAAGCATGAACAGATATTTTATAGCATCAGGGTTTGTTTACTGACGCCCCTTCATGCGTCACCGGTACATTTTATACATAGATCAGATCAACATCATCATGACTTTTCACCCAGAAAATCATCTTCTATTTTCATGGCTTGGTACTTTCCGTTCTTATCTTAAAATGAATTGTTCCTCTTTCTTGCCGAGACAACAAGGACGGTTCCTCTAAATAAATTTAACTAATGTGTGTGTATGTGTTGACCTCACATGCTCTTTGTGTCACCTCTTCACCTACTGTCTGTGTCTCGTCCTCAAATGCGCCTCAAAATAACCTGCACTTAGACTCTGCTTTCGGTTTCAGTTCTGCAAAAGGCACACTCTGCAAACCTGCAACTTCCTGTCAGCCTGCAACTTAGTCTTTCTGAAAGACACACACTGTTCAACCCCTGAATGCAATATAAACTCCAGATTATATTATTAATGCAATGGTAATAATGATGAATATTTAACAATAGCAGTAAAATAATTTCCCTGCTCCACACTCCCTCTCTCGACCTCTGGAACACCAGAGGTCGCAATACATTGTGTCCTCGCTCAGACCCTCTCTGGTGGTCTCGGACCTCGAGATCTCCAGGATCCTTGCCCCTCCTGTGGTCGCCGAGATCGATCTTCTGCAAAGGAAACAAAACACCTTTTCCTGCATCTCCCTAACTTATCCTATCTGGGACTCTTTAATCAAAAGCCTGATCCTAATTATCTTCTTAACTTATTGACTTGTATTTATGTATACTCTTCAACGTTACTCATCCCTTTAAAACTCTTTAAGCCCTGCTTTCACGTCCGGTTGCTCGCTCTATTTTTCCCTTATCTGATCATCAACATCCTGTGCACAAATTGTCGCTGCTGCAAGTTCCTCTACTCCTAAAGAAAACAACCACTTTAATCAATTAAGTTTAAGCATATAAGCAATTACTCCTGTATACATTTCATCATAGCTAAATGCTGCCTAAAAACAACTCCTATGTGTTAACTTCATTTTAACCTCACATTTCCTATGTTATCACCTGTTTTTGGTATAGCCTTTTTATTTCATTTGCTCCCTTTAATGTAACAATACCTCCTAATTCTAGTTTATCAGACTTACCCAAAATATATGCTTTCCTTCCTCTTTGATCCTTCTTTTAAGTTCAGTTAAAAGCTAAATGAATTTAAGGCCTTTTGCCTGGAATCAATACTGTCATGTGTGTTTCTTAACTCTGTGTCTGTAAGCGTGTGCAATCCTTCATGAACTCATATTATCCTCACAGTAGATTGGCTAATCATAGCGCTAGCCAAAGGCTCATGACCCTCAAGAGACAAATTTGAGCCACAACTCCTTTAAAAGCACAAAATGCAATATGTATAAAAATCATTTCTACGTAGAAGCTCCCCCTTTATCCTAAAGATAAACCTATGTAATATCTGTATGTGTAAGCCTACATTATAACCACTTCTTCTAAAAATCAAAAAGAACTCAAACCTGTTCTACTCCTTCAACCCTCACTAATTTTCCCTCTAAGAATTATTCACAGCTTTGAAAAACCGGCATTGTATCTTCTAAACAGGATTCAGTTCTGTCATGGTCCTGGGCCATGTTGGCCCAGTATTCTTGGTTCCTTGTATTTTCGCTCCTTATTTAGGCCAGGTTTTCTGAGGTGTCCTGTTGTGGTGTTCCCTAAGTGTTTTTCCCTTTGTGACACTTACCCCCTTGTGCCCCTCTGTCTATTTATGAGCTCTCGTCTCTCTTTGTGTTTATTCCATGTTTCCCCCAGCCTGTTATGTCTGTGTTCTCCCCGTGCTTTCTCTGGGTGTATTTAAGTTGTGTCTTCTGTTATGGTAGTTGCTGGTTCGTCTGTGTTGTTTCCCCTCGGTCTCCCTGCGTCTCTTGTGTATTTCCCCGGACCTCCCTGCATCCTCGTTTCTGGTTTGTGTTATTAGCTTACCCAGTTTAGGTTTCCGGTTTCTTGTTTTTCCACCAGTGCTGTTTTGTGCCCACCGTTGTAAATAAATATTCACCTGCACCAGAGCTGCCGCCTTTTGGGTCCTTTTCTACAACTCCACACGGCTTGCCTCGCAAACCGTGACAAGTTCACTTTTAATCCTTTAACCTTAACTTAAAAATAACAGTTTCAGTTTTACCATACCCAAATGATCAAAAACCCAAAAGGTCCTAAAATGATCCTAAATTATTAAACAATTAAATTATTAAACCCTAAACCCCCCTTTATCTTGATACATTTCATGTGTCAAGATACTATACAAAACTTAAAATGCTCAGTTTTCCCCACTCATGATCCAATCTATGTCATAAAATAAACTTAAAACAGAACAGTTATCAGTCATGTGTTTCTTCAATTAATGATAACTGAGTTACATCAAAAAATATTTCCCCTTTAGCATTTGGCATTCTCCCAACAATATACTATAATCCCATAATCTAACCCCAGTCAACAAAACAAAACAGAAATTTTCTCTGGTAAAAACAAATTGTTTGTCCACATTTATTCATCCTCACATTCACTCACACATTTACTCCATATCTTTGCTGATAGTGGAGCTTCCCGCACGATCAGATACTCCACCCTCAGCAAAATGAGCTCAGTCATTTTTATTTTCCATAGGAAAATATTTCTTTATGCTTTTGGACTGGATTGACTCGCATAAAATCCTTTTTACAGGGACTTACGACCTTGATCAGTCCCCACAGGTAGCTCTCCTCAGCCAATTGTAATCTGGAAAGCCCACCTTATATTTGCTCTTCCCGATAATTTTCAGCGCCGTTATTCACTGTTGCAGGCCTGCTTAAAACAGAAATAAAAAATAGAGCTGATTGTTAGCTCATAAAAACAAAACAAAATCACCTGACAGGTTTTCTTTAAGTGCACTGTTACAAAATAATGGGCCCAATTTTAGACATGTCCATGTTTCCTAAAACTCCCTCTATTAAAAACAAAAACACCAACCCAAACCTAACTGACAAAATCAACCCATCACCACAACAACCTCAACAACCTTAAACACACAAGTCTTGCCACCACATAATTTCACCTCCTCAATACACCGGAAGTCTCATTAAAACCACACAATTTGCACACAAAAATCACCCCCTTATGCTCTGTAACATACTTACATTCAGCATAAAACATAACCCCCTTACGACAACGTATCACTAAACTATAAATTTCCTACCCAAATCTGCACTCCTCTTGTCTGCCGTGCTTCCTCTCCTGAAAGTCACTTCCTCAGTCATATGGCTTCTTCTATTCCTCAATTACAAACTCAAATATATTTTATTAAACATTCACACCATTGTATCATTCATACAAAATAGCAAGCTGTTCTTCATTGCATATGTTTGTGTTCTTAGCCAGGTTTAATCTGTATCTATGCATTAAACTCCATGAGCTTGTCTTGTCTTTATAAGTTTAATGCATTTTCTGTTTGTGTGTGTGAATTTGCATATGGTGCTTTTGCAGTGTGTCAGACTCCTTCATAATTTTGCCTTTAAACAGTCAATTTTCTCCTCCCCAAATTTACTAACCCAAATTCTAATTTCCTACCTTAAATAGCAGCATTCCTTGTCCTCAGCCAGAAGGTAGGGCTCCACTTGCCACTTACCCCCTCTGCCTCAGCCCAGCGGCCTTACCCGTCAGGTCCCGTCTTCTTACTGAAGCCGAGTAATCGTGACTGTGCCTGCCTTAGGTTGTCCCAGGGTTTCGAGGTGGGATCTTACCCGTCATGGGCTATCCAGCCTTCCATACTCGCCTGATACGGGGCCCAAGTGGGCAGGGGAGGGAACACACTGGCTCTGGGAATTAAAGGAGTGTAAGCTGCTTCCTTCATTGCATCTTATATTAAACTATCTCACTTCTGACTCCTTCCTAGAATAATTTCACATATGGCACTTTGTGTATGTGTGTTTTCTATTCATTAATGTAATTGTCAGTTATTTTCTCTCTTCATTTTACCTTCTTTTGTTTGTTTGTGACGTTCTACTTTAGTTCTACTAAACCTTGATGTAAAAACAATACTCCCTTATTTCACGCACACACTCTGCATTTTGCCTACGCACACACTTCTCTCTCAGACTTCCTCTGTTCACACATCACCTTGCACTCACTCTACTATCAACTTTCATAGTGTTATTATTATTTAGTATTTTGTACACCTCACATAGAATCATTCAAATCGAGTACTCACAGCATTCACATCACAACCTTCAACTTTCACTTTCGATCCTGCAAGACGCAGAGATGGACATCTCCTTCACCTAACATAAAACTAAATTACCATATCAACATACAATTACTGAAATTCAAACTCAAATACACCGTTTGTTTTAATAAAGTCAAAGAGTAAACAGGTGTACCAAGTGTATGTACTTATGTGTTTTAAACTGAAAGAAAAAGAAACTCAAACTCTTATAACATCACTCATGCCTCTCTCAAATTAAAAACACTTTCAAACTTTAAAACCTCCTACTTTACATCACCAAAGAAATACCTCTCACACCTTTATTCATCATGTCAAAGCTTTCTCCATTTTGCACAACCTGCCACATGTTTAACAAAAAATCGCTGCCCGAGAAGGCTCCCACATATCAAGGTGGTCGTTCTCACAAATTTCCAGCAGACCCTCAAATAAACAAAAACAACGACCCAGGCAGGCTTCCAGTTCAGCCTCCTCAATTTCTATGCACACCGAAAACTCATGGGGAGATTCTTCTGTCTCCCCGTGTCCTACACAATTCACCTCCAGATGATCCCCTACAATTGAAATTTCAGTGTGGAATGACGCAGAGATTAACATTCCCTTATTTATTTACTATATGTAACCTGAATTTTTCTCTCTCTTATCAAATAACAAAGGTTATCTTTAAAATTTGTTATTGAACTACTAATTAAGTTGCTTTTTATGGTATCAATGGTAAACTACCCCTAAAAAGTCCACTTCATTGCGTGTTCATTGAGATACTTCTATTAAGGCTATTTAACAAGTTCAATTTACACATATTCATTAATCTGTCACGCTTATTAGTGGCTCATGGTTACTTAAAACCTATGTCTGACTTGACCACAGAGTTAGAGCATCATTCAATCCTCTCAGGATGACCACTCCACTTACTCTGCATCCAGTCAGCTCATGAATTAACAACACTTGCAGACTGTAACCCTTTTATTTTTTGTTTATGCCTTCAAATCCACCTTAAATCTTCTTACCTAAACGTTGGTTTTAAACACAAACAATTCTTATATTCTATTTTGAAACGCTGTCACCATTCATATATTTACAATGTTATTATTTCACTAAGCCAGCATTTTAATCACAGACATTTATCCACATTTGCAAACAATAGTTATAGGGCTGAATAATCACACAAAACCGAAAGCATAGTCCTCTCATGCGCTCTGCATCAGTTGCCTCATTTGCATGCACACACACTCTCCATCTAAAAATGGCAGCAGGCAGTCAGTGCATTACTGACTCGACACACAGAGATCTCTCACACCAAATTTTCTTATTCTATATTACAACGACGTCTTATATTTACAACCACTGTCAGATCTGCCAGCTTTAGCGCCTACACAATTTTAGACAAATTTAAAATAACCGCCCAGCGGATAAACTCCCTGAGTTTTTTGCGACCAATTAACCAGTATCAAGACTTTAACTGTTTCTGGCCTCATTTCTAAAATCCCTAACTCAATTTAAAAGCGTCAACCAACCCAAACTTTGAAGTTTTAGGTAAAGTTACACGCCCGAAGTCCAACTTCTTCTGACCAAAAAAGCGCAGGTACCGTTCCAAACGGTAAGGAGACTCTAACTCCTAGCTTAATTCCAGGATGCCCTGTACCCCACAGTTAAGCCAAACTGAACTAACCCTGTTCGCCGACAGGTCAATGTCGCGCGTCCACGACAAGGAGGGAGCGTAACCTCCGGGCTCTGCGCTTCCTAGCAGACTCGAACTGCCGTTCTAGAATAATTTATAATACTTTGAAACAACAATCAACACCCGAAACAAGTGTATAACTGAGGCAGGTGCAACCTAGTGGTCAATGGAGACTCCAACTCACAAAATGACCGCTCAGGTCCACTCTTATGACCAAATTTGGACTCTAACCAACACAATAACCAATTCCCTACCAAACTACTTGAGACTCGAACTCAATTTCTTTGGGACTTCAACCCAGTATTTAAACTTTTCTTATCAGACTCTTAACTGCTTTCATTTCTTCTTAGCAGAACTCTAACTGCTTCAACTCATGAGATTTTCATCAAAATCAAAACAGACATCCACCAGTAACTTCAGTGAGTAGACTTAAATTTTATCATTTCCAATTTGGCACACTTTGGAAATAATTCAACAGGTAGTGCCTTACCTTTTGGATAAGCCGGCTTATGCCCACTCACTTCGACCACTGGAATTCATGTCTGCCCGTCAGACCACCTAAGACCCCGGATTTCTCCGTCTAAACCTCCAACTCTCCCTCCTCAATAACCGGACGAAGCCCCCAAATGTTAAGGTTCAAAATTGAGGAAGGGTACAAGAGGTGATCGAAGAATAACCACACCGATCCGGCCGGGTGAAGTCAAACGATGATTTTAATAAACACACGTGTGGGAAGACACTCTGTACGCAGACAGCCAGTAGTCCTCGACTTAACCAAAGCATGAACAGATATTTTATAGCATCAGGGTTTGTTTACTGACGCCCCTTCATGCGTCACCGGTACATTTTATACATAGATCAGATCAACATCATCATGACTTTTCACCCAGAAAATCATCTTCTATTTTCATGGCTTGGTACTTTCCGTTCTTATCTTAAAATGAATTGTTCCTCTTTCTTGCCGAGACAACAAGGACGGCTCCTCTAAATAAATTTAACTAATGTGTGTGTATGTGTTGACCTCACATGCTCTTTGTGTCACCTCTTCACCTACTGTCTGTGTCTCGTCCTCAAATGCTCCTCAAAATAACCTGCACTTAGACTCTGCTTTCGGTTTCAGTTCTGCAAAAGGCACACTCTGCAAACCTGCAACTTCCTGTCAGCCTGCAACTTAGTCTTTCTGAAAGACACACACTGTTCAACCCCTGAATGCAATATAAACTCCAGATTATATTATTAATGCAATGGTAATAATGATGAATATTTAACAATAGCAGTAAAATAATTTCCCTGCTCCACAGTATCTAAAAATCTCTCAGTGAAAGTTACGGTTGTAGGTTTGGAAACATTTTGGGGTAGCCAGTGTTAAATAGAGACAGGGCCACATTCTTTATCTAGTCATTGTAATGAAAGAAGCACATTAAAAACTATATGAGAGTTTGCTTTTAACAAGCATGTAATGACTCTACTTAGTTTAGGTAGTCTTAGGGAGTCAAACTGAAAGTAGCATTTTGTGGATGTTTTCCCTGCTGCCCGATCCCATCAGTCTCTTAAAGCATCATTTCTTATGCGCCCTGGTGTGACAGTGGTTTCATGGCGCTACAGGTTACCTGAGCACATCAGGTATATTACGGTTGAAAACGAGTGCCCGGCCTTCCAGTGGGTGTTCGACCCCTCGTGCACAGCTCAGGAGTCTAAACGACCCAGCAGTTATGGACATGTGTGTTTTTGGTGTGCTGTCCCTCGTTCTCCCTGCTTGCAGGTATATCTGTGTGTGTGTGTGGATGCCGGAGTTTCTGAGAGCACCTGTTTACAGGCACCTTCAGGCCTGGTGGGTGTGGCCCTGCCAGGTGGTTGGCCACACTTGAAGACCATCACACAGCTGATCAAGCCTTGTCGGAGGAGCTACTTGAGAATGCGGTGGCGCTCTCTCTGACGCTGGATCATTGCGTGACTTCACGTTAGTCTCTCGGCCAGTCAG
Source organism: Diplotaxodon limnothrissa (assembly GCF_057381915.1). Classification (NCBI taxonomy): domain Eukaryota; kingdom Metazoa; phylum Chordata; class Actinopteri; order Cichliformes; family Cichlidae; genus Diplotaxodon; species Diplotaxodon limnothrissa. The sequence goes on along the minus strand of NC_140598.1, from coordinate 13,980,768 downwards.
TACGGATAGTCTGCCGCATTGTATGTGTCTTACGGCTGCCTGTTTGTTATCTCCCCAGGAGAAGCGTGGAGACGAGAGGGCAGCGAGCACGGGGTGCTCAGACACTGAGGAGCGGAGACAAGGAACACTAGCACTGGGAAGAGGACATTTCACGGGAGTCGGGAACGCACTGCGGATTTATTGTTATTTTCCATTCACTGTAAATAAACGCACTGCTTGCATTCAGAGCTCCGTGCCTGGCTCCTCCTTCCTCACATCCCCACGGTTGACGCTGGCCAACCGTGACAAATAGCTTTTCTTAGATTCATTATTAGTTCAACATTGACAAATAGTAGTTGACTAATATCAGGAGCCAAAAAGAAAACAAAAAACAAACTAAATAAATATTTCAGACGCTGAAAATAAATTATTACGGTTGTTTAAATTTGCTGTCAGCAAGTTAGGTCTAATACATGTAGTCAATCTAATGAATCAATATTACATGTAAAAAGTACAGAACTGAAAATGAAACTAAAATATAACGGTAAATGAACTGGTTCTTGTATAAAACCTTTCTACTCTCTACAACTTGCCTCATTCATGCACTCACTTTTTTCTATGCTTTTTCTCTGTAAGTGCTTTCTATCTAACATTAATACGCATTCATCCTCCCGATGGATGCATCGGAGAGCAACTTGGGGTTAGCGTCTTGCCCAAGGATATTTGGCATGCAGGCTGGAGCAGGCGGGGATTGAACCAGCAACTTTCTGATTAGTAGGTTTCCTGCTCTACCTGAGCTACAGACACCCCAATTTGTGGTGCTCTGGAAACAACACGTTCTCATCCCAACAGGTAACGATGCTATGTGACAAATCATCGGTATGTGTAAATGTGTTTTTTGTTCTAATCATGAATCGCTTTGTAAAACAAGACCTGATAGGGTTAAGGTTAAAGTTATGGTTAGAGTTAATGTTAGGGATAGGGCTGGAATGGACGGCTGGAGCCTCTCCTCCAAGTGTGTGTTACTGCCGCCATCAGCATTCTGTTGTATTCTGTTGTATGCTTTTCTCTGTAAGCGCTTCGAGCCTGTACTTTTTTGCTTTAGCTGAGTAATGAAGTTGAATCAGTACTTTAACTTTCACTGGAACAATAGTATTTTTACTTCTACTTAAGTGGAGAATGTCTGATCTTTTGCCAACTCTGGCCGTCTCTCAGTCTTGGAATACCCACTTGTTGTCCAGCGGTGTCCTGGGAATATGGGAACTAGACAGACTGGGGAAACAATGGGAGGAGACACAAAGATGGAATCACTTTTACCATCTTTTATGTATTTGCTGGTCGTCTTATTTCTTCTATTTTGCAAGCACAGTGTTGCAATCATTGTCTTTGTGGTACAATGACACAGGTAGAATGCAGGTGTTTTCATGTAACACGATGCCAGAAAGATGAGTAATGTGTTTTGAAGAGAAGATAAAACATCATGTTTGAACAAAGATAAGCAGCAGACACGTCTGTGTGTGAGTTGTTCAGGTTCAGTAAGAAGGTAATATGCCTGCAGAATTTGTAATTCTTATGAAGATATTGCTTGTACAATAAATAAAATCCCTTTAACTTCTTCTGGAGAGTGTCTTTATATATTTAGTCATTTTGGGGCGATCCTTTATTTAGTAGTAACTCTAGTCGGGGATATATATCAGAGTTTACTTTCAGATATGAGCATTGTGTTTCCTGTGGATGAATGAATGAATTATTTATTTATGTAATTTTTGAAAGACTGGCTCATGTAAAATCTCTGAAAGTATGACAAAGCTCTCCTGTTACACTTTATGGACACCTGAGCGTCACCATGAGGGCCTGTCTTTATTCACTTTATTCACTGAAATCCACTTTTATAATGAATTCACAGTAATCACTGACACCTTCAGAGCATTACATTCATTAAAGACGTCTTCTACACCTACTCTTCCAGACGACCGACACATGCTTCAACCACTGCAGGTTAACCAGCCACTCATCAGTAAAGCAAAAACTAAATGTAAATGTCCTCATGTGGAAAAGACTGAAACACAACTCCCATATATCACTAATGTAACAGATCCATTTAGGGAGAGTGAGAACACTAGGCTGGATGTGTTTTAATGCAGGAACATTCATCATGTCTTCAGTTCAACAAATCATTTACATTGAATATGTGAGCTGGATGGTTACACGACACAATGTGATTGTCAACAATAACTGCAATGAACGCTGGTTTGAGGGCGGAGTCAAGGAGGCCATTTACGTGAAAAGGGAAAGACCCTCTCTGAATCAAGGAGGGGGCCTAAGGGTACATCTGTCACCATCTTACAATGCTGTGATTGCAGCCGTTCTCCAACTCTCTGTGAATGGTACTCAGGACCATTGATCAGTGGTTGTTGATCAATGGTCATGAGAATTTGCATAATCATGATTAAGGAACTGACCTCCCAGCCCATTGTTCCTTCAGTCGGCTGGTTTCTCTGACTGAAAACGCTACGTCCAGAAGAACAGAATCAACTTTTGGAGATTTACTTCCCTGATGATTGAGCACGCATCAAGACCTTTTAATCAGGCCAACAAATATCTTGTACTCAATTTTAGCAGCAGCCATTGTGACACTGATGATAAAACTTGTGTAAAAGTGCGAAGCTGTAAAAAAGTAATTATAAAAAAGCGTTTTTGTAGCTGAATGTTACTGGATAGCTGTTTCATCTGTAACACATCAAAATAACCTGCTAAGGTTTAATAGGCTATAAGGAACACACTCACTTCCTGAGCCCTGGGCAATAAGAGATGTTTTGTGTTTTATGATTTATTGATATGTTTGATCCTTTCTGAGCTGCGTTAATGAAGCAGTCATTAGAGCACCATGTCCGCTATAATAGTTCTGTAGTTTGATGCTTGAGTCGTTGCAGACTTGTTGAAACTCCCTCACCCGTCAAAGCAGCGTCTTTGTTATTCGAGTCCAGCAGATGGCAGTGTTTCACTGTCTGACGGCTGTCTGAAGCTTCAGCTGGATTATCCGTTTTCATGTTTGATTAGAGGTTTGTGTGTGTGTGTGTGTGGGTTTTTAGCCACGAGTTGTCCACGATAAAGCATATTGAATGGCCTGTCTAATATTGTTAGAATTCTCCTTTGGGTTAGTTTCATTACTCAATCGGGACATTTATTTGGAAAAAGAAAAAAAGAGGGAAAAAAAAGAAAAAAAAAGAAAAGAATTAAAAATAAATAAATCCTCATAGTTTACATTTACAAATATCAATACTGAATGTTACGTCCCTCTGCAGCTTCTAATCGTCTCAGTGTTTTCAGCTGGTGCTAATTGGCCACACCTAGTCAGGTGTGGATAAAAGCATACCTGAGGCAAGCTTCCCGGCAGTGCACTAGTCTTTGCCTTGGTGGCACCAGCCATTTTAGCCAACCTGGTTTTCCATTTTAGGATGAAACCTCTTCTCACCCACACTCTGCTATTCATCTCTGTTTTTATGTTGCGGCTTTTGAGCCGGGTCGTAACACTGAAGATTACAAAGATCAACATTAAGACCAGTCTGTGCATTCAAAGCAGTGACAGAAAAGAGTGTGGGGCATTAACCCCCACTCACTTCACAGTTCACGTTCACAGCGAGCTTCGTCGAAATTTACAATGAGACCCTGAGGGACCTTGTGTTCACCGGCAAGTCCAGCAAGAGCCCTGAGCATGAGATCCGCAAGACAGCCAGCAACGAATTGACAATCACTAATCTCACCTATGAGCGGGTCTCCAATGAGGATCAGGTACAGCAGACAGACATCTGTAGCTCAGAACAAATTAATTTCAAATCTGCTGACAAATTGTTACCAAACTTTGAAAATACATCAAACTTTATCGATGCTCTATGTTTTAAAACGTTCCCTCGTCCTCTCAGGTTCTCCGTCTGATTGCTTTGGCCAATCAGAATCGCTCCACTGCCCAGACAGCCCAGAATGACCGCTCGTCTCGCTCCCACTCAGTCTTCCAGCTGGATATTGAGGGAGTTAATGCCGGCAGGGATGTCAAGTGCAAATGTATCACACTGGAAGTACCAGCATCAGGAATGTGGCTTCTTCTTTTTGGATCTATAATATTTAGTCTGGTTAGTTATTGTTACTGTAACCAGTGCAAAATCTGCTCTGATGACTCAACGTTAATGTTTGAGCCCCTGAGCGCTAAAAGAAGTGTTTTGTAAAGTATTAAAACTACCTTTAATGGAAGGAAAAACGGATCACTGCTTCCTATAAGAGTTGGTTTTCTCTGTGTGTGTAGCCACTCTGTGCCTGGTGGACTTGGCTGGCAGTGAGCGAATGGTGAAGAGCCAGTCTCAGGGTGACCGTTTCAAAGAGATGACCGCCATCAACAGCTCACTGTCCAACCTGGGCGTCGTTATCGCCGCTCTGGCCAAAAAGGTCTGCAGCTGCAGTTTCTGTAGTCTTAGATGTCACACCTGCTTTCTTTACATTTACAGTATTAATGATTTTTTTGGCCTTTGTGTTCCAGGAGACTTACGTAGCTTACAGGAACTCGAAGCTCACGTACCTCCTTCAGGGATGTTTGGGGGGAAAACGGCAAAACGTGAGTTTGTTGACATCACAAATCTTTATAATGACGACACATAAAACTGAAGGAATTTATCCCCAAAAAATATTTAACAGCGTTTGATCTCATCACTTCAGATTGTGACTGTTTATTCTTTGGCACTAATTTTGGATGTCTTTATTTGCAGCTTGATGTTTGTTAACATTGCTCCGGAGCCCGACAGCTTTGGGGAAACTCTGAACTCATTGAGGTTTGCCAGCAAGGTCAGTGCAGTCTTGTTTCCAGTGTTCATTGGACAGAGTACATTAATGATGTCCTTACATCAGCTGTTTATGGTAAACCAAAGCCATACTCCATATTGTTAAGGTTCGGTCGAGTTAGGGAAGAGAAGAAAGCAAGCCCAAGTCGAAGTAGGTGTCAAAAATAGTGATCTTTATTACACTCTGTGCACAAGAGTGGGAAAAGACAATTTGCAATCGAATCCTCTCGTCAACTGAAGCATCAGTCTCCTTATATTGCCTTTATGACATCACAGTTGGATCTTTACTGGAAATGATCTCAAATGATAACAATTCCCCGCCTATCCCAAAGTTTTCCCTTATATAGACATCAACTGCTACTCTTAAGAGAAAAACAAGTGTGTATTACATTGTGCATTTTGTGAAAGTGTATTTATCAGAAAAACTGTCCTCAGATGACCCTCCTATTATTACTAAGTGTGTAGGTGACCGTGCGTGTGTTACATAAGTGCGTGCATGTAAGCAGAGACCGGCGTACGTGCAGAACCACACGCAGGCCTCCCAGGCCCAACAGGACTGGTGGGTCTAAATGGTGTGACTGCTCTAACGTGCAACAACTTTATATAAACAGTCAGTGTGCATTAATATTTGCTCAAAGTAACACAGATGTAATTAAAAGATTATACTGTCAACAGATTCAACAATGGCAAATGAATAATCAATGATAACTGATTGTGAGAATACAAAATAAAATATCTCCTGATCACACTATATAAATCCCAGCAGGAAGCATGTTTTAATAGTGTGATTTGGCCATCTGAACATGCTACCTATATAAATCCCAGCAGGAAGCATGTTTTAATAGTGTGATTGGGCCATCTGAACATGCTACCTATATAAATCCAAGCAGGAAGCATGTTTTAATAGTGTGATTGGGTCATCTGAACACGCTACCTATATAAATCCCAGCAGGAAGCATGTTTTAATAGTGTGATTTGGCCATCTGAACACGCTACCTATATAAATCCCAGCAGGAAGCATGTTTTAATAGTGTGATTTGGCCATCTGAACATGCTACCTATATAAATCCCAGCAGGAAGCATGTTTTAATAGTGTGATTGGGCCATCTGAACATGCTACCTATATAAATCCAAGCAGGAAGCATGTTTTAATAGTGTGATTGGGTCATCTGAACATGCTACCTATATAAATCCCAGCAGGAAGCATGTTTTAATAGTGTGATTGGGTCATCTGAACATGCTACCTATATAAATCCCAGCAGGAAGCATGTTTTAATAGTGTGATTGGGTCATCTGAACACGCTACCTATATAAATCCCAGCAGGAAGCATGTTTTAATAGTGTGATTTGGGCATCTGAACATGCTACCTATATAAATCCCAGCAGGAAGCATGTTTTAATAGTGTGATTGGGTCATCTGAACATGCTACCTATATAAATCCCAGCAGGAAGCATGTTTTAATAGTGTGATTTGGGCATCTGAACACGCTACCTATATAAATCCAAGCAGGAAGCATGTTTTAATAGTGTGATTTGGGCATCTGAACACGCTACCTATATAGATCCCAGCAGGAAGCATGTTTTAATAGTGTGATTGGGCCATCTGAACATGCTACCTATATAAATCCCAGCAGGAAGCATGTTTTAATAGTGTGATTGGGCCATCTGAACATGCTACCTATATAAATCCCAGCAGGAAGCATGTTTTAATAGTGTGATTGGGTCATCTGAACATGCTACCTATATAGATCCCAGCAGGAAGCATGTTTTAATAGTGTGATTGGGTCATCTGAACATGCTACCTATATAAATCCCAGCAGGAAGCATGTTTTAATAGTGTGATTGGGTCATCTGAACATGCTACCTATATAAATCCCAGCAGGAAGCATGTTTTAATAGTGTGATTGGGTCATCTGAACATGCTACCTATATAAATCCCAGCAGGAAGCATGTTTTAATAGTGTGATTGGGTCATCTGAACACGCTACCTATATAAATCCCAGCAGGAAGCATGTTTTAATAGTGTGATTGGGTCATCTGAACACGCTACCTATATAAATCCCAGCAGGAAGCATGTTTTAATAGTGTGATTGGGTCATCTGAACATGCTACCTATATAAATCCCAGCAGGAAGCATGTTTTAATAGTGTGATTGGGTCATCTGAACACGCTACCTATATAAATCCCAGCAGGAAGCATGTTTTAATAGTGTGATTTGGGCATCTGAACACGCTACCTATATAAATCCAAGCAGGAAGCATGTTTTAATAGTGTGATTTGGCCATCTGAACACGCTACCTATATAGATCCCAGCAGGAAGCATGTTTTAATAGTGTGATTTGGCCATCTGAACACGCTACCTATATAGATCCCAGCAGGAAGCATGTTTTAATAGTGTGATTGGGCCATCTGAACATGCTACCTATATAAATCCCAGCAGGAAGCATGTTTTAATAGTGTGATTGGGCCATCTGAACATGCTACCTATATAAATCCCAGCAGGAAGCATGTTTTAATAGTGTGATTGGGTCATCTGAACATGCTACCTATATAAATCCCAGCAGGAAGCATGTTTTAATAGTGTGATTGGGTCATCTGAACACGCTACCTATATAAATCCCAGCAGGAAGCATGTTTTAATAGTGTGATTTGGCCATCTGAACATGCTACCTATATAAATCCCAGCAGGAAGCATGTTTTAATAGTGTGATTTGGTCATCTGAACATGCTACCTATATAAATCCCAGCAGGAAGCATGTTTTAATAGTGTGATTGGGTCATCTGAACACGCTACCTATATAAATCCAAGCAGGAAGCATGTTTTAATAGTGTGATTTGGCCATCTGAACACGCTACCTATATAGATCCCAGCAGGAAGGATGTTTTAATAGTGTGATTGGGCCATCTGAACATGCTACCTATATAAATCCCAGCAGGAAGCATGTTTTAATAGTGTGATTGGGCCATCTGAACATGCTACCTATATAGATCCCAGCAGGAAGCATGTTTTAATAGTGTGATTGGGTCATCTGAACACGCTACCTATATAAATCCCAGCAGGAAGCATGTTTTAATAGTGTGATTGGGTCATCTGAACATGCTACCTATATAAATCCCAGCAGGAAGCATGTTTTAATAGTGTGATTGGGCCATCTGAACACGCTACCTATATAAATCCCAGCAGGAAGCATGTTTTAATAGTGTGATTGGGTCATCTGAACACGCTACCTATATAAATCCAAGCAGGAAGCATGTTTTAATAGTGTGATTTGGCCATCTGAACACGCTACCTATATAGATCCCAGCAGGAAGCATGTTTTAATAGTGTGATTGGGTCATCTGAACATGCTACCTATATAAATCCCAGCAGGAAGCATGTTTTAATAGTGTGATTGGGTCATCTGAACATGCTACCTATATAAATCCCAGCAGGAAGCATGTTTTAATAGTGTGATTTGGTCATCTGAACATGCTACCTATATAAATCCCAGCAGGAAGCATGTTTTAATAGTGTGATTGGGTCATCTGAACATGCTACCTATATAAATCCCAGCAGGAAGCATGTTTTAATAGTGTGATTGGGTCATCTGAACATGCTACCTATATAAATCCCAGCAGGAAGCATGTTTTAATAGTGTGATTTGGCCATCTGAACATGCTACCTATATAAATCCAAGCAGGAAGCATGTTTTAATAGTGTGATTTGGCCATCTGAACACCCTACCTATATAAATCCCAGCAGGAAGCATGTTTTAATAGTGTGATTGGGTCATCTGAACATGCTACCTATATAAATCCCAGCAGGAAGCATGTTTTAATAGTGTGATTTGGCCATCTGAACACCCTACCTATATAAATCCCAGCAGGAAGCATGTTTTAATAGTGTGATTTGGCCATCTGAACACGCTACCTATATAAATCCCAGCAGGAAGCATGTTTTAATAGTGTGATTTGGGCATCTGAACACGCTACCTATATAAATCCAAGCAGGAAGCATGTTTTAATAGTGTGATTGGGTCATCTGAACACGCTACCTATATAAATCCCAGCAGGAAGCATGTTTTAATAGTGTGATTTGGCCATCTGAACACGCTACCTATATAAATCCCAGCAGGAAGCATGTTTTAATAGTGTGATTGGGTCATCTGAACACGCTACCTATATAAATCCCAGCAGGAAGCATGTTTTAATAGTGTGATTTGGTCATCTGAACACCCTACCTATATAAATCCCAGCAGGAAGCATGTTTTAATAGTGTGATTTGGCCATCTGAACACGCTACCTATATAAATCCCAGCAGGAAGCATGTTTTAATAGTGTGATTTGGCCATCTGAACATGCTACCTATATAAATCCCAGCAGGAAGCATGTTTTAATAGTGTGATTGGGTCATCTGAACACGCTACCTATATAAATCCCAGCAGGAAGCATGTTTTAATAGTGTGATTTGGTCATCTGAACATGCTACCTATATAAATCCCAGCAGGAAGCATGTTTTAATAGTGTGATTGGGTCATCTGAACATGCTACCTATATAAATCCCAGCAGGAAGCATGTTTTAATAGTGTGATTTGGCCATCTGAACATGCTACCTATATAAATCCCAGCAGGAAGCATGTTTTAATAGTGTGATTGGGTCATCTGAACACCCTACCTATATAAATCCAAGCAGGAAGCATGTTTTAATAGTGTGATTGGGCCATCTGAACATGCTACCTATATAAATCCCAGCAGGAAGCATGTTTTAATAGTGTGATTGGGTCATCTGAACACGCTACCTATACAACGGAGCCATTAACCACGTAAGGTAGCATATTCTGATAAGTTAGCACGGATTGATAGACAAGACTATAAATTTACGCTACGGTAGGATGTTTTGACAGAACACCTTTTCTCGTCGCCAACATTTTTCTTTTGTTAAGCTTACTGTTAACAAGGCATGGTAAATGAACAGTAAACCTTGCCTGATGACTAATCTTCCCGTTTCCCTCTCATTGATTTATTTGGGTTGTCATGGCAGAAGTATTAAACGATGCCTTTTATTAGAACATAAGCATTTAAATGGAGTAATTGTATTTGAATTAGTTAAATATGAGTGGGCAACTCTGACCATGACAAGACTGCATTTGCTCTAAAGAATTAATAAAAAATTTAGACATATTGTTGTCATTATTTTTACTCTTCAATTTTATGTGTTTTTTCTTTAAGATGGTATCAGAAGTTGCTCCTCCACCATGAAAAAAACCATCTGCATATATTCTTTCACTACATCCACGATTCTCCTCTGTGGTCTTCCTCATTCATCCTGTTTGGAGCTTAATGTTCAACATCCTTTATCTGTTAAAATTACAGAAGGAGAAGAAAGTAATCATCAGAGCAGGAATCATGATAAATGATAAATAGATTACCAGTACATACAAACATAACACTTGCATAATTTCTCTGATAACGCTGCATTGGATGGGTTTATTAACTGTGGGCTGAAATTGTACTACAGTCTGCTGGTGAGGAACTTTTTTGAGTGTTGAATAAAATGTCCTCCACAATCTGTATATGAATTGTCATTAAAACCACAGAGATTCTTACTTATAAAGGAAAGAAAAGTGGGACAATGCCCATCAACATATAGTGTATATTTTCTGAAACATTACAAAGATGCAGGTAATTCTGGGTTCACCTGAATTACAGATTAGACTGGTGGACAAACAGAGATGTTGTGTACAACTGGTGACAGCATCAGTGACAACAAATTAATCAGCGAGGCTGGAAGCAGAATTAGGAGGCGTCAGAGTCAGCGAGGGTCAGAGATCGACGAACAAATTGCCCACCTTCATGGATAATGCATCCCCCTCAGAAGGATTCAAAATTAGGCCACGAAGAACAGTTCAGGAAACCTATTTTGTTTCGTCTGTGAAACTGTATAAATAAAATGTAAATTATGTTAAAGGCAAACACATTTGTAAGCCATAAGAAACAAACATGCTTTGCAATATACCTTCAAACATCTGTATAGATTTGATACATTATTTATTAACTGAATTTGCTAACATGTCTTACATAGTGAGTGTGTCACGGCTGCCGAGGCGAGCCGTGCGGAATAAATGAGGATCCAATCACAGGCAGTCGTGGAGAAGTGAAGGTGATTTATTGAACACAAAAAGAATGTGGACAAACAGCAAACGGGGCTCGAACTAAACTAAACTGGGAAACAACTAAACTACAGAGCACAATCCTGATTGAAAACGAGCAGAGGAGAATGACGATGAAAAGCACGGAGAAGGCACGGTGGATACACTGAGTAATACAGACGAACCGGCAACATGCAGGAGAACACACAGGGCTTAAATACACACACACCAGTAATCAGGGGATGAGAGACAGGAGGGCAACACAGCTGGGAGAAATCAGAGCTGATGGGACAGGGGAAATGTAAACTGAACATACTCACATCAGACAGAGACCTTCACAATAAAACAGGAAACTCAGACACGGGGAACCAAACAAGACACAGATCTAAACAGACAGCTTCACAAACAGATGGGGTGACACCATAGACAGACAGAGACACAGACTCAAAGGCAGACCGAATATCACACATAGAACTCAAACAATAATAATAATCATCATCATCATAATAAACTAGAAAATGATAACTAAAAGCACTGGGTCACTGACCCAGGACCATGACAGAGTGTTTCTTTTACTGATGATATTTCAATGATATGTATTTTTTATGACTAAATAATGCTCTATCGAACACCTGGCAATAACAGCAGGTGTGGCAATTTTGTAATTTGTTGTTTAAATTTGATATTATTGTAGGCAGTATATTTTCTTAGCCTTTGTCATACTCATGCTTAACCCTCTCAGGCTCAAATTAAGTTTTTGTTGCTAATGCACAAAAGAATACCTGCAGTGGTACTTCTGAGTAAAAAACTCATGAAATATGTATGTGGGGTGATCAGGTTGTTAGCTTTTAACTGTTGCATATCTGCAACGCCTGCCTTGAGAGGGTTAACAAAGCAATCTCAGAAACCGTACAGTAATCTTGGGTGTGTGGGGGTCACCCAGAGTCAGAATCTAGTGAGATATCAGTGTCACCTCTTACAGTTTTCCTGTAATCTGAGCTCAAATATGAGAAAATATAGAGTACAGTACAGTAAATTGGGTAAATTTTACTGTTAATTTTCTCTGAATCGTACAGTAATTTGGGCTGTGGATCACAGGGTGGAGTGGAAAAAGTGGAAAAGTGGAGATGAACCAAAACTGGGAGTGGATTGTGAAGTACAATAGTGTCAGGACCAGAGTTGGTCAAGTTACTTGAAAAAAGTAATCAGTAACTAATTACTGATTACTTCCCCCAAAAAGTAATCCTGTTACTTTACTGATTACTTATTTTCAAAAGTAATTAATTACTTAGTTACTTTTTAAAAACACGATTTACAACCTGAATAGGTGATAAAGCGATAGATCTTTCAGCCCAATTCTACTTTTTCTGCATAATTCATCATATAAAATGTAATCAAATGGAAAAGTCTCTCTTTTTAAAACTTGTTTTATTAGTTTTAATCTTTTAACTTTATGCATCAAGCAAAAATTGAATTATATGTAACATTCTCTGACTGGAAGAAATTTGTTTAATATTTAAACTTATTTTCTGCCCATTCCAGCACATAAAATAAAATATTTTTTGTGTTTACACTCACTCTTTCAAATAGATGCAAGTAAAACACAGCAGAAAATAAATAAAATCAAAGACTAGCGGTCCTTTGGCTCTATTTTCACCTGTAAAGCAGGAGTAGGGTAGGCGGAGGTTTACCCTGGTGCAGGTGTGCCGCGGTCAGTTGAAGAATCCGCGAGTTTCTCTGTGACTTTCCCATTACGTCGTAGCGCACTCGGTGCTTGCTTGGAAGTTTAGGGGGTTTTTTCGCCGTAAAAAGAAGTTTTCTTCCCACGCACAACGGACACTAATGTTTTTGTCACTTTTTATGGAATCAAACTCAAAGTAAGGTCAGTACTTCCACGCTTTAAACGCTGCACGCTCATATTCTCTCCCGCACTCGATATATTATCCATTGTTGATCTGCACACAGCTGTTGTCACGGACGTTGCACTTGCTTACGTCACTGTCATGAGACATTCTCGCAAAAAAATCACTGTTTTAGTAACGCAGCGTTCCTACGGGAAAGTAACGGTAATCTAATTATCGTTTTTGCAATAGTAATCCCTTACTTTACTTGTTACTTGAAAAAAGTAATCGGATTACAAGTAACGCGTTACTGCCCATCTCTGGTCAGGACACAAAAGACTGCATTTCTAAGCCAGTCGGCACCCGTACCGTAATATGCATAAGAATAGTGCAACAACATTTTAGGTGCGGCTAGCTTGACTGTGTCTTCGTAAGTGAGGGCTCACTTGACCACGGTCAAATATGGTGCTGGAGAAACAAACTACAGAGAACTTCGTAAAGAGAGTATTGAGTGCTTTGGCGATGTAAATGGACTGGTTCTTATATAGTACTCAAAGCACTTTAAAGAACTTGCCTCATTCAGGTGTACGCAAGCACTTTTCTCTGTAAGCACTTTCTGTGTAATGTTCACACACATTCGGAGAGCAACTCTGCGTTGGTATCTTGCCCAGAGATATTTGGCATGCAGACGGGGATTGAAGCACCTTCCTCTACTACCTGAGCAAAGCCACCCCATGTTCGTCTGTGCACAGATTTCTTTCAATACAGTATTATCACAATTGTGCAAAAATACAGGCATGAAAGCTTAAAGTGCGCGATCACAATAAAGGTGACGCTCAGAGACTGACTGAGTGATCTGAGAACTCATCAGCCCTCATCACTGCCTTCACTTACTTGCTGCTATGGGTGCAGGAATAACATAGTTATGCAGTTATCTGGGACTCTCCACCATTTGACCTTAGAACTGAAGAAGCTTCTCGGATGAGAGGTGAAACGTCTTCAAGTAACTTAAAGAAGTCCAGACGCTTTTCTTTACAAGCTCCTTTGACCAGTTATGCAGTTACTTTCTCAGTCTGCTAGAGCCTCCACTTGAACGCAAGAACCTTCATTTATCTTCTCAAACGGAATTCAAAATGTTTTTTACAAATTGAAGGATTAAGATATAAATCGCAGAAGCATCGATCCACACATTCAAAGAAGAACAACCCAACAAACTCTTCATAAAACTCCAAGAGATATGAAAATCTTTATTTCTGTCTATTCTGTGTTGTTAATAACATCACATCTTCACATAGTAGCAAAAACATATTAAACAAACATTAATCTCAACATGCATACTGTACTTCAAGTTTCTCTCATGGAAAGGCCAGTGTTACTTTTATAGTATCCTTTCCATAAATATCATAAATATCTTTACCCATGTAGTGGAATTATTTTATTTTTTCATTTTAGTTAACAAGTATAATGTGACCACATTCACTTTTTATCAGGACAAGCTACACCACCACGGTGGTTAGCATACAATAACACTGCCTTGTTCTCAAAGCTTCTTGCTAACTGTACTTTTTTCTGAGATGTTCTCTTTAAGTAAGGATACTGAAAGTGTAAGCAGTGTATACGGTCACATCACGTGCTTAAGGTTGTGTTAGCACTGATAATTCCTTCACAGTTCTTTAAAGATGCTGAAGTCATCATATCAGCTGTAAATGCAGTGCTGCTGCTGTCCTTACGCTATACTTTCAAGCATCACACTTTCTTACTGACCAGTTTATTTCCACTTTTTATGCTCTAGTATGGTGTGACTGAATGAAGTCAGCAAACCAAATTCTGTCCATCTGACGATGAGAAGAAACTTGCATGAAATGGGAAGAATGAGATGAAGATGGCTCCTATGCTTTAGACGTGGCACTGTTTCTGCCATTGTAAGTACGCTAATGCTTGAAAGATCCATTAAAAGTCTGACACTTCACTCTTCAGCTGGAGCGTCCATCAAGTTTTACATTCCAGGTTTCCTCGTTGGGATTACGACTCAGACGATGATGTGAAAAATTAGTTATTACATTAAACCCATAAAATCAACACTGGCAAAAAAGCCGTGCACTTCACAGAGCAGCTTTCTATGGCCGAGCAGCTCCTGCAGGTGTAAGGTGTAGGTGTCACAGCACTCTGGTCCAAAGAGGTTATGTGCAGCATGCAGACAGAAAATGGCTTTACAGAATATGACTGAATGTTGAGGCACCAAAACACACTCAGTCTGCCCCTCAGTCTGATCAAGAAGAAAACCTGACTGAGCGCTTCATAACATCAGTACGATGATGTCCCAGAGGCCATGTTCAGGTTATTCTCCCGTCCACACTGAGCGGGCGGATCAGTGGAGTCTGCATTAGCTTTAACAGAAAGGTCTGATTTAAGCAGGTAAGCTGAATAGACAAGAAAAGCTAGAAAGCTTTATCAACTATAACCCCAGCGAGGACCTTGACAGGTGTCTTGTGTACAGGTGAAGGCTGGACAGTCAGCAGGATACCTTCCTAACATTTGTCATTCCCAGCATTGAACCGTTTCCTGGCACAGCCTCAGTGAAACAGAGCATCGTTTCCACCCCACAGTTACAGACAGGCTGTGCTTTTCTTTGGTAACACCGTCGAATGAGCCCCGTGTCCTCTCTCAGTAGCTGCTTTCGTGTCCTGTCAGGATGTACAGGCTGCTCAGTGCTGACGGGTCATCAGTCGGTGTGCTCTGAAGGATGATGTCTCTGCACATTGTCAGCAAATGAGAAGGAGATGAGTTGTAAAGGAGAGCCAGAGAAAGGCAGTACTAACCTAAAGCCAGTGCCTCCACCTGCTTCTACTCCTCCCACCTCTAGTACTAACACTACTCTACTGATACTACAACCACTGTAGTTTGACTTTAATGCTACACACTGGTACAGTACTGGTACACTTACTGGAGTTTTACTCCTGTTCCTGCTCATCACCACGCCTACTACTTTTTTAAACTTTATGATAAGTGTGAACATTTACACACCAGCATACAAACAAGTTTAAAGTAGAAAAAAGGAAGCAAAGAGCTGAGAAATACATAAAACATAACACAGAAGAAAAAGAAACCTTTGCAGGGATTCCTTCTACACCCAGTTTGAGTAAAAACTAACTGAAACACAAGGAAAGAAGATAAGATCAACTAAAATAAGGGTTGTATAATAATACTTAGTACTGGCAGCCAGCAGCGCTAAGCCTCAGCCTCCCAGTAGACACACCTATGGTACCGATTTAAAATCCTACATGTCTTTGTTCTCAGGTTATCACGTTCACAAACTTTGGTGTCCACGCTATTTGCCTGCCAGGCTGACAATGATTTAGATCACAGAAACATTTTTAAGCTGTTATTCCTGGTTTCACAGTGGAAAACTCCGGGTAACGTCCATTATCTTTGCTCCTGTATAAGACTTTCCTGAATGCTGAGGTTTGGTCTTCCACATGAAATTCAGTACTTTTGTTTCAGTTTCATTAATGATGCATTGATTTTGGACATCGATGTAATACATATGTGATACACGACAGTCTTTGAGTCCGTCCTTCTCATATATAATCCCACTGTTTTTGCACTTCAGATGATTCCAGTAATGACTGATTTAAAAAAGAAAAGTGAAATATTTCTAATGAACTCACCACGATTCTTATTACAAACTTCATTAAGAGCTGCTGGATCAACAGGGGTGTCCTGGATTTGTTAGTAATATAATATAGTAATATATTATTATTAGTTTTAATTATTTAGTCAAAAATCAATTCCAGACTGCTCTGAGCAACATGCTGCAGCGAGAGTCCTGACAGGGACTAGAAACAGAACATTTATTGGCTCCCTGTTTTATCCAGAATAAAAGATTCAAAATCCTCACATAAAAGGTTTTGAATAATCAGCCCCTGTCTTATCTTAATGACCTTATAGTACCATATCACCCCATTAGAGCACTTCGTTCCAAGTATTTAAAAGTAAAATGGGAGCCAGACCCTTCGGTTTCCAGGCCCCTCTTGGTAAATGGTAAATGGACCGGTTCTTATATAGTGGTTTTCTACTCTGAGCACTCAAAGCTTGCCTCATTCACCCGTTCACACCCATTCATACTCTGACGGATGCACCGAAGAGCAACTTTCATGCAGGATATCTGGCATGTAGACGGGGAGTAGGTGACCTGCTCCCCCACCTGAACTACAGCCACCACTTCTGTGGAACCAGCTTCCAGTTTGGGTTTGGGAGACAGACACCCTCTCTACTTTTAACATTAGGCTTCAAACTTTCCTTTCTTCCCTGAATCCTCCCTTAGTTAGCCTAAGTCTAGGCTGCTGGTGGGTTCCCGTGATGCACCAAGTGTTTCTTCTTCAGTCGCCCTTTTCACTCACTATCTATTTAAACACCTCTCTGCATTCAATCATTAGTTGAGAATATTCTCTGGCTCTCTTCCCCAGATTGTCTTTGTCCCGTCTTCCTCCTCTCACCCCCCCAACCAATCGCAGCAGATGCCCGCCCCTCCCCCAGCCTGGTTCAGGTTTTCACCTGCTAAAAGGGAGTTTTTCACCTTTGTGCACCATAATTGCAGGGCCTTTACCTTACAATATACAGTGTCTTGAAGTGACTATTGTTGTGATTTGGTACTAGCATAAAGAAAATTAGCACTAAGGAAAGTAGTTTTCTGTACAAAGTGTCAGGTAGACGGTAGTTGGTAACTTTAATGGCTGTTTTTCTTTGGAGGGCTGCATGCAAACACATAGGCTGCATTTCCTAAATCCTTGGATCTGAGTAACCAACAGAACAAACACTCTAGTGTGACTCCTGCTTTAATGCTACCATTAATGCTAGCAGTATTCATGCTACTTCCACATGCTACTCTGAAAATCACTTCCAGGTCTATTAACAATAGTATCAAGAAAAATACTATCCTGATTACTTCTGATGTACTAGGATTACTAGTTTCTCACAGTGATTGATAGCTCTTGTCAGCATACAGTTAACATACCTGTTTGTTCCCAGAACTCTGAACACACGACTCTCATCTGTAATTTCTTGTGTTACCTGCACATAAAGTGAAAATTCACATGTGTAATGACTTAGAACTAATATGATAAGCACATGATACGAGCTCAGCCAACGTTGGATGAATTTACTAGTTCATCACCTCATCTGAATGGAAACTCCTCCCTTTGAGGCCATGCTTCCAGAACGCCAGCACACTATCCTGCAAGCAGACTGACAGAACAGGAGGTGTCACTCAGCTTTCAGGACACACATCAGCTCTCATTCACTTTGTTTGTCACATCATCATTTCTACCTAGTGTTTCAATGGGGAAGTCAAAGACTATTTCTGCAGCCAGCTGTCTGGATGGAAGTCCTTGCAGGTTCACGATCTTTACAGTTCCTGTCCAAACAGTACACAGATTGAGAATGAGCATGAAAGACATTTGAAGGATTCACAATATGCGAGGGGACTTACTTTCCAAGGTGATGAGAACAGTGTCTCGGTCCAGCTGGGTTACCTGCACGACTCTGAGTGCTCCACTATCTCCTGATGCACGGAAAGAAGGAAGCTTGTTGCAACAAGTTGAAGCTTGAAGCTTCAGGAAGTCAGCAGAGACACGCAGAAACGGTCCTACCTGGCACTGGAACAGGAGCGCCGTTCAGCTCTATAATATCAAACCTGAGCTGTTGGCCGGTTGGTGGTTTATCATTACTACAGTCTCTCACTCCAACACACAGCTGAGAAGAGAATCTGGGAGTCTGATGGCGAGTTGCTGTGAAACAGTCACCAAGGAAAACAAAAAAAACTAAATAAATTCTCATGGATGGTTAAGTGATGCTTGTTAAACCTGAGCTGAACCTGTTCATACAACCGTCAAAAACAGCACAACAGAATTCTTGTATGATTATTAAATCTTGAGATTAAAGATAAACCGATGCCATCCATCCATCCATCCATCCATCCATCCATCCATCCACCCGTCCATCTGTTCGTCCAAACATCCACCCACCCATCCATCCATCCATCCATCCATCCATCCATCCATCCATCCATCCATCCACCCGTCCATCCATCCATCCACCCGTCCACCCATCCGTCCATCCATCCATCCACCCACCCACCCATCCCTCCATCCATCCATCCATCCATCCACCCATCCATCCATCCAGCCGTCCATCCATCCATCCATCCATCCATCCATCCATCCATCCATCCATCCATCCATCCATCCATCCATCCATCCCCTAACTGCACGTCTTTGGACTGATGCCACTTTTCCATAATGTTGTGGCACAGGCGTGTTTCTCCAAGCAGCACTGTGTTAGGACTGCAGACAGGCTTAACACAGAGCTCTGTTCTCACAGTACATACATTATCGTTATGAAATGTGCGAGACATTCACAAAAAAACTGTCAATTATCTGTGCTATGTGATCTAATGGTGCATGCTGGCGTTGAACTGTGTGCTGATAACACTGTTCCTGTAGCACAGAAAACACATGGTAACCATTCAGTTACACGAGCTTGGACCCAGAGAAGGTGCTGTTGGTGTTTTTGGACGGCGTTTATACAACGTTTCTTTTATTTAGTCTCTAAAATCTTGTTGGGCTTGAATAAAAAGTATGCATATGTTATTAAAAAAAATCAATTACATTCTTCAGCTTCAGATTTTGATATGCTGTCTGTCTACTTTTATGTAATCCAGGTCTAATGGCTGGTTTGCATTGTGGAAATAGGGTTAGAGTTAGAAAGGAAGGCATTTATTCAGGTGGCAAGTTCGACATATCTGTACAAACCTTTAGATGCATGAACTTTTGAAGAGGCTCATACCACAAGAGTAAAACCAGGCCAGATGGGACAGCCCCGCACAGATATGTACTATCTGTGTATGGGTTTCTTGCTGAAACAGAGAGAGCAGGACTAAGTGTCTGCAGTTGTTCTCCGTGAACAAACAGACTGACCAGAGTAACTCGGCATTGCTTACCTACACTGCACCTCCTACAACCTTTAGTGTCAGGAATCTTTACAGATATGGTAAACTTTCTGTGGCCAACAGAGAATATCCAGGTCAGAACAAGCAGACAAAATTGGGTTTACAGTATCCTCCTTCCTCAAAATCAAGTGGTAGCATCATACATGACATTATTAACACTGCTGCACCTACAGCTCCTGTTTCCCTGCATCTGTGATGGCGTGTCGTACCTGAGACTGATCCGCTCAGTGAGGCGGTTGGTGCTGAGCGACAGGCTGCTGTGTTTCTTGTGCAGATGTCCTTTCTGTTCAAACAGAGCTGGCAGGCTGTGCGAGTAAAGCTGGGCCGACTTGCCTGCAGGATGGAGCCTTTTTAGAGCAGCATATTATCGAGTGGACACAATGTTCTCCATTTGTGTCACGCTGTTTGTTACCTGATACGGACATCAGCACATTGTTCAGAACATATAGCCATATACATCGCTGAGGGAGGAGCTGTGGGGAAAAGACAAGCAGTTCACTGAGACTTCAAACATCCAGCTTCAGTCATCAGACTGTTCCAGAAACATCATTTCCTGGTTTTCAGTGCTCCTCCTTTCATCAGGAGCTGCACTCCTTACTCAGGTTTTTCAGGGTGATGCGATTAATGACTTGCACTTTTTTGTTATTACTTGCATTTTTACACAATGCTCTTCTACTCTGACTGACACTTTCAACTACCAGCTTGACCGCGCATCACTCTTTTCTACCTCAAAACGACCAGTTACACATGTCTGCATGAATTCTGCACGCACGTTTGCACTACAAGCCGCACACAAACACGTGCGCACATCCATGATTTACTCCAAACCTAACTTAACCTTCGGCGCTTTTTAACTTTCAACCCCTTCAGTGGAAACATTGGGAGAAGTTTGCCAATGTGGTATTATAATATTATTTTATGCCACGTTAGACCCCTAATTGAAGATTGTGAATTATTATGTAGTTTTAGTTTGCATTATTCTCCTGAATTAGAAGAAGGTGATAACTATTGCATTTGTTAAACTGATTTGCATTACATTAGACTGCTGATTTATTGTGAATGAATGATATTGTTTCATGATGCATTATACTGCTGAGTTATAAGAAATACTGTTCGCAGAAAGTCATCGCCTTATTTGTCTGATTAGAAGAGAACAGAACATGCTGGAGTTTTCTGCCCCATCTCAGCAGGAGCAGATAAACAGGGAGCCAAGGTCGTAGCTTAGGCGCTGTGTGAGAGAAAGCATGTGAATGTTTAGGCTTTTATGATAAGGTGGGGGCCACTAGAGGCTATAAGAGTTTGATCAATGCTCCACCATTTTGAGATCTGATGCTGTCTGTGTACGGTGTCCATCTCCCACGCGTGTGATCATTAAAATCATCGTTTGACTCAACCCGGTCGGACCAGTGTTGTTATTGTGGTTTTTCCTCTTGTATCCATCCCCAATATTTGAATCCGTAACACCATCAAACTCGTCGTTGGAGGGGAGAGGGAGGGGAAACAGGAGGACAAAGGATGGCGGGAACAACTGAGCTGTAGTGCTTTTTTTTTTTTCAACTGTGCAATATTTGCAATATTGTTTTATATTCGACCTTTTTTGTGGGGCAAATAATATTGACACCAGTCATTTTGTGTTTTTCTGAAATTATTCTGTTATTGTGTACAAAATATTAAAAAAATTCAGCTATATATGTTGATGCATGCTTTTATTACCAGTCGCATTGATTGCTGTAACGCCCTGCTCTCTGGTCTCCCCAAAAAGAATATATCACCCTTACAACTTTTACAAAACTGCAGCTCGTGTGCTGACGAAGACCAGAGGGTGGGCCCACAGTACACCGGTTTTAGAATCGCTGCATTGGCTCCCCGTGTATTTCAGGATCGATTTTAAAGTTCTTTTATTGGTTTTTAAATGTCTTAATGGTCTGCTTCTCTCAATGACTATCGCCCTGTAGCCCTCACCTCAGTAGTGATGAAGTGCTTTGAACGCCTGGTCAGAGACTTCATCATTTCTTCACTACCAGACACACTGGACCCACTACAGTTCGCTTACCGTCCAAATCGTTCCACAGACGATGCCATCTCTCATCTCCTCCACACATCACTCACTCACTTGGACACTAGAAGGGGGAATTATGTTAAAATGCTCTTCATAGACTACAGCTCTGCATTTAATACCATAATTCCCTCCACACTCACCACCAAGCTGGAGCATCTGGGACTCAGCTCATCTATGTGTCAGTGGATCTCCAACTTCCTAACTGGCAGACCACAGGCAGTAAGGATGGGCGGACATGTCTCAGCCTCCACCACTCTCAGCACTGGAGCCCCCCAGGGGTGTATTCTGAGCCCCCTGCTGTACTCTCTGTACACATATGACTGCGTGGCCACTACCAGCTCCACCACCATCATCAAGTTTGCTGACGACACCGTCGTGGCGGGCCTGATCTCTGATAACAACGAGACGGCCTACCTGAAGGAGATTAGGAATCTGGAGAACTGGTGCCAGAGGAACAACCTCCTTCTAAACGTCAGTAAGACAAAGGAGCTGATAGTGGACTTCAGCACTAAGCAGGAGAGGAACTACCAGACCCCTGTCATCAACGAGTGCCCAGTGGAGAGAGTGGACAGCTTCAAATACCTCGGAGTTCACATCACGCTGGACCTGTCATGGTCCTGTCACATCAACACCGTGGTGAAAAAGGCCCGACAGCGTCTCTACCACCTCAGACGCTTGAGAGACTTCCAACTGCCCTCCAAGGTGCTCAGGAACTTTTACTCGTGCACCATAGAGAGCATCCTGGCGGGAAACATCTTAACCTGGTTCGGGAACAGCACCATGCAGGACAGACGAGCTCTACAGAGGGTTGTGCGGTCAGCTGAGCGCACCATCCGCTCCGAGCTCCCTGACCTGCACTCAATCTACAGCAGGCGGTGCTGGACCAAGGCCAGGAAGATCGTGAAGGACCTCAGCCATCCCAACAACAGACTGTTCTCTCTGCTGAGGTCAGGAAAGCGATTCCGCTCCCTGAAGACCAACACAGAGAGACTGAGGAGGAGCTTCTTCCCGCAGGCGATACGGTCTCTCAATCACACCACCACACAGTACTGACCCACACATATAGTTCTTACACACACACTGGACTTTCTGGACATTGTTTTCACTTCATCACTTAAATCACTTTAAGCATATTTGCACTGCACAAGACATAATGTGGATTGCACAACACTGGTCACTATATTCTTCATTTCCAGTTAATACTTGTACAGCTGCTGTTATTGTGTATATATTTATTTATTTATATTTCTTCATACATTCTTATATAGTTCTATATTGTGTATTTTGTTGTACAGTTATTTTATTTTCAACTTTAATTTATATATTTTATCTTATTCTCCCAGTTAAATTTACCCTTCATTCTAATTTGTGTTGTACAGTTATTTCATTTTTAACCTTAATTTATATCTTATTCCCTCCTAGTTAAATTTACCCTTTTTAATTTTTCCTATTTATTTCCTATTTATTTCCTTTTTTTTTTTTCTTTAGGTCACGAGCAGTTGTCCAAGCATTTCACTGCATATCGTACTGTGTATGACTGTGTGCGTGAAAAATAAAATTTGAATTTGAATTTGATTTGGGCCGTCTTATCTCTCAGATCTGCTTTTACCATACGAACCCTCGCGGACCTTGAGGTCCTCTGGTACTGGCCTTTTGACTGTTCCCAAAGACAGCACGCATACTCACGGAGAGGCAGCTTTTCAGTGGTATGGTCCTCGTCTGTGGAACAGCCTGCCGGAGGAGCTCAGGGCCGCAGAGAACGTACATGTTTTTAAGAACAGGCTCAAGACCACCTTTTTAATTTATCTTTCACCTAACGTTTATTTATTTTATGCTTATTTATTCTATCCTGTTATTCTATTTATTAATTTAGGTTTTACCTAATATTTATTGATTTTATTCTTACTCATTTTTTATCTTCTTACTATTTCTATTGTATCCCGTTCTTATTTACTTCATCTTTTTACCCTGTATATATCCTATTGTGACATATCTCCAGTGTTTCCTCGGAGGGGGCTCTCTGCACCGGGGCTGTGATCGACCGTGGCTGCTGGGGCTCTGGGGGTCCTCTCAGCCTGGCTGGGGGGGGGGATATGGGTGCATTCATGATTGTTTATGTTAATGAGAGTGTGGGGGGTTAGTTGGAGGGCGGGGTGGGGTGCTTTTAACCATGTAAAGCACTTTGTGCTACTTTTTTTGTATGAAAAGTGCTTTATAAATAAAGATTGATTGATTGATTAATTTCCCAGCTTTGGTCATTATATACAGTATTTTGGAGACAGAGAGTTACAGACTCTCTCCCAGACCACGGACTCATAATACAAGTCAGAGCTTTATAAAAAAAAAAAAAAGTTGTGTTTTCTAAATTGGAGTTCAAGTTATTTGTACTTCCAATAGTGTTAACATACTACACAGGTCATGAACAAGATTTCTTTTACATTTTCATTGTAAATGGGCTGAAGCAGTTCATTAAAAGTAGTCTAACATAAATGTAAACGCTGTAATTTGATTATTTTAATAAACCATGAAACTTGGATGGATTCGATGCCGGTGTGACCACAGTGCACACGTCTGCTGTCGCTCACAGTGGTCCAAGGAACCGCTCAGGGAGTTTGTGTGTTCGCTCAGACACCTGAAAAATTAGAGGGAACATTGGGCCTCTGACATTCAGTACCCAGTTATTAAAATGTTAAGTGTAAATCATCCGCAGCCCACAATAGCAGCTGAATTTACTACGATTTCAGATCTTTTTACACGTCAATAAGAAACCACCGATGTGTAAAACAGGCTGACAACAGAATGACGTAAACCACACTGCTGCAACTGTGCAGCTCTCAGGTTTTATCTATTGTTTCTCTGTGTGGCCAGCAGGGGGAGGTGTTTTTTTTTTTTTTTTTAATATTAATGAAAACATTTTTCATGAAAGTTGCAAATTTGTTATCTGTTTTTATGACATTTTTCACTGTGGATTACAACAACATCAACATTAGAAAATGAAATACATTTATAGTAGGTGATCATTAATCACTATTATTGGCACTATTAAAGGGCCCCAAAAATCAAACTTTGCTTAGGGCACCACGGAGGGCCAACCCTTTTTACACTTCAACGATTGTACACAAAATACAATCATCCATCCTTCTATCTATTTATTTTTGTCCACTTATATAATTCAGCATCACAGGGAAGCTGGATCCCAGTTGTTTTTCACAGAGGGCCAAGCAGTGGAGGGAGCTGCCGACCTCCCAGCAATACATGTAAAAGCTTTATTTTATGCTGACTCTGGTCATCTTTATCTATCATAAAAATTTGAAACACGTAAGTGTGGCAAATATGCAAATAGCTAAGAAATCAGGTTGGGGTAAATCGTTTCTCACTGCACTTCTGTTAGGCGACTGAATAAAAACACAAAGTCAGCAGTCTGGCTATGAATGTCTTTAATGTTTCCAAGATCAGAATCACATCAGGGTGTACAACCTCACCCCTGGCGCCGTTGCCCACCTCTCAATTTTAAATACACGTAGACATTGAGGGCTACCAGGAGGGGCTATGCGCTTACCTGCTGCTGAGTAATTGCATATGAGAGCATGAGGGTGGGAATGGATGTTTGTATCTGTGTGTGCCTGTTTGTCTGTGTCCATATGTCAGGTCGGGTATCAGACGCCAACTCTCTGGGGACATCTCAGGCCCTCCAAGGTATGGAGGCCTATCTCCCCCCACCACTCCCCCTGCCAGTGGCAGACGCCTTCAGACATCGGTGCATTGGTGGTTCTTTGTGTCTGGGGATGGGCATCCAGGTACTGCTTGTCGGGGCCTGGAGCCTGGGGCTCGCTCGGGCTCCTTCAGGGTGGGGTGCCTTTGGCCTCTCAGCCTGGGGCTCGGTCACTCTGGCACAGCTGGCTGCCGGCGGAGCTCACGGGCACGTCACGTTTAAATCATGCTTTTTATCTGTTTTTGTTTTCTGTAAAGAACTTGGGATCACCTTGTGGTTGAATTGTGCGATATAAATAAACTTGCCTTGCATTTTGGCTGCTACCTCAAAGCACACTGTGCGCTGTCGATCTTACGTGCTGCACAATAATATTCAATATTTAGTATTTACAGTTATATTCACATAGATCATCGCGGTGATGTTGTTTATTATATTGCTCTCTTTTGTTTGCTTGTTTTCTCTTTTTTCTTTCTCAACAGGTGATCCAGGTGATTGATAGATGGACTTTTTGTCTGTTTGTTTTGTTGGCTTGGACAACTTCCTACCAGACCCGTGGAAGTGGAAGCTTCAGTGAAGAAAGATTCCTGCTCCCAGCTGTTCATTGGCTCGGCATTTTAAACCCCTAAAGGGTCACCTGGCCTGTAAATAAACAGGGCCAATAAAAAAAATCACAAGAATAATACAAAAATTTCAGCCAGTTTATCTTAATACATTAACTTATTCTTGTGTACACAGTAATTCATAAATAAATAATGTATATTATCAATAAAGATTGATCTAAACAGTTTAACTGCTATGTGCAGATAAAGGTTGCATAGCTTTAAAACATTTGCTATCCAGCAAATATCAGTCAAACTCAACACAAAGGTAACACAACAATAGTTCAAATTGTTTGGACCGGTGATCCAAATCAACTGGCGTTGGTCAAACAGATGTGTGGTAGACTTACTTTGAAGGAGCTGCTACCGACAAACCAGCAAATAAACACCAAATATTTCATCTGTGACATTTGTGAGGTTTCCTCAAACACACTCCGTCAGTCTTGTTGCTGTTGAACGACAAACTATTTAAAAATGTCGCGGGTTTACCTGGTCATATTCTCATTCACGGGGCGCTCGCCAAAACAAAAGCAAACCATTAACACCACGCCGATGCTGTTCACAGGACAGCAAGAGTAACGATCAGGAGCATCTGGTCTTCGTTATCGTTCCCCTCGTGCGTGTTATTACTGCGATTTCAGCGTTTTCGCTTCACAACTAAAGTGTGCAGTTTACTTTGTGTGCACTCAAATGGAGTCAAGCCAGTTAGCGCCACCTGTGGTCAAGTGCCATAGCCTACAGCCAGATTAACTTGTGACACACATCTGAGCCACGTTTGAATTCCTGTTTCATGCACAATACATTTGTAACTTTTAATTTTTTCTGTTTTTGTGTCTTGCAAATAAACCTTTAAACTGATTGAAATGATGTTATGTATTTATTTTTGGCCTATAGCTACGGTGGCCCTGAGAGGCCAAACGGACTGCAACTTAAGAAAACAGCAGCAATAAAAAAAAAACGCTGCAAAAGCACAAAAAACACAACTGAAATAGGAAAAAAGAAAACTGAACTGTTTCTGGGGAGACAATAGTAATTAGTAATAAACAGAGCCAGTGTGACTAAGTGGAGCTTGTGAGAGTGAGTGGATTGAAGAAAGTGAGGGACTCAGATGTGTCAGTTGGTTTGTCTTTGTGTTTGAGTGTGGAGGAGAGTTAGATTGGGTTGGTTTTAAAGCTAAGCCAAATCACAACAACAGTCGCCTCAAGGCGCTTTATATTGTACAGTTTAATTTCCAAAACTTGCATATGATCTTCAGTTTGCAGCTGGACTATCACATAGCAGCTGGAGCAGTCTCACATGGAGGCCAGTCCACTGCTGCCACCTGTGGCCAAGTGCCATAGCCTACTACTAGATGAACTTGTGACACACATCTGCAGCAGAGGCTGAGTGGCTGCTCTCACACCTGGAGCATCCAAATCGACCCACAAACACGTTGAAAGATGCAATGCCATCAATGTGGATTGTCCAGACTGAGAGACCTCTTCCCTCTGACCCCTCCCCAAACCCTCAAACCCTCCTACCCACCTCGACATACAAACTCTGTGTGGCTTCACGTGTTCTGTTGATGTTTACATGATCGAAATAACTTGAACACAAACACAAACAAACAAAGATGAAGACCGCACCGGAAGGAAAAAAACTACAAGTCCCAGCATCCTCTGCGTTTAGGGAGCAGCAGTGAAAGGGAAAGCATTGAGCCTCCGTTCAGAGCAGCAGGAGGAGGAAGGTGGAGCTGAGGCAGGTGAGTGTTTACATGAATATGTTTCTTCTTATGACATAAAATAATTCCACGCTGTTCGTGTCTGTGGGTGAAATGTGAGGCCGGTCGGCTCCTCTGAGCGCTGGTTTCCTGTAAGTAGAGAGGAAGTGAGTTTAGCTGAGCCTCCGTTTAGTGTGAGAGAGCAGGAGGAGAGTGAGAGCTGTGCTGAGGCAGGGTGAGTGTTAACAACGCTCTGACATTACTGTGTCTCTGTGGCGGGAACAACAGGCTCCGTCAGTGGAGGCAAAAATAATCAGACTTTGGTTTTTCAAAGGAAACAACTTTATGTCGGAAGTTCCCGCACGCTCATTGGATAACGATGTGTCAATCTCGAGCTATTAGCCAATGAGCATGCGGATTCACAGAAAGCCCCGCCTTTATCACGGGACTTTAAAAACTACAATGGCGACAGAAACTCCGTGAGTGGAGTTCAGGGTGACGTTATGAAACTGTGACGTTTGAGCCACTTCCTGTTCTCAGTCCCAGCGTCCTGATCACCGAGGTTTCTGTTGCTCTGATATCTGATATTGATTATATTTCATTTCATTTCTTTATTTATTTCACACGTGGTTCAACAGTGTTTTGTTTCCTACATACAGATCCTCCTTCCCATTAATATAACACTGCACCCATGGGTGAAAAGGCGCAGGAAGAAGAATAAATTCTTCTCAGCACCTGCCCCCTATCTGCAATGTAATTATTCTTACAAGAGGGCGCCAACAACCCAAAAATCCCTCTAACATGTATCTTTATGTAACAATGCAAAACTAAAGAACAAATCAGGATAATCAGCAATATACAGCACTACTAAATGTCAATGACGATTTTTCCTTCCACATTTAGCCCAAATTACTTTCATGTTCTTCATATTGATTTATCCTTTTAAGTATGTAACACATTCTAAACAGGCTGTAGCATAAACATCAAACACAGCTGAAGCAGTTTTTCGATGGTTGGCTTCAAATGATCCGTTGGTTTGAAAAGTAAAAACAATTTAAAAAGGTGAAGCTGATGCAGGGTGAGTGTTAACGCCAGGACTTTAGAGGGAAGAAGAGTCACAGCTCAGCACATTGTTGACGCATTGTTGTTCAATCGGGGGAAGACATCTGAATCATTGCAGGGGGAATGGCTTTCACAACTTTAATGAATTTACTCTGAGTACATGATATGCCATAATTATCTATGAGTTTGTTATATGTTAACACATTTCCGTCATTGTCTAAAAGGTGTAAAACCGTCCAAATGCCATGATCCATCCAATCCTTATAAAAGATGGATTTTCTTTTATCGTATACATCTGTTGTTCCAAATCGAATTTGTATGTGGAGAAAAAATATGCTTGTGTATCATTTTCCAGTACTGGAGAACCTGTTTGTGAAAATTGGATAATTTAATTTGGAAATTTCAAAGTCGCACTTTATAAGAAATTCAATGTCACCCAGCTTCTCCAAAATTACTTTGGGGAAATAAAACCAAAATACCGTTTGAATTATTGTTTCATTGTCGTTGCCAACATTTCATTACTAATGATTTCGCTAATAGTTTTGAAGAAAAACTCTTTTATTTCTTTCCAGAAGAATTTATAAAAGATTTCAGTCAAGCCGTCCTGACCAGGAGCTTTGTCATTTTCAGTTTGTTTAAGGCTTGATCTCAGTCATCCAGTGATATATCAGAATCACAAATTTCTCTGAATGCAGAATCGATTTTTGGAGTATAAGATTCAATCTGATCAAAAAACTTAATGAATCAGTAATTAAATATTTTGAGGAGTATAAATTTGAGTAAAATTTATGTTTTTCTTCCGCTACAGTCTTATGATTTGTGCATTCCTCCCCATTTATGATTAATGTATTAATAGATTTCTTTTCTTGCCTCCGTTTCTCCAAATTGTAGAAATATGAAGCACTTTTTCACCTTCTTCTATCCATTTTGCACGAGCTCTAATGTAAGCTCCATGAGCCTTTTTCTTGTATAGATCATCTAATTGAGCCTGTAAAGACAACAGGGATTTCTTATCAGCCTCTGACATAAAATGTCTATTACAGTAGTTATTTATATTGTAAAGTAATTTACTTTCAAATTCCTTCTGTTGTCTACTTTTCATTTTACTAAACGTAATTGAAAATTCTCTAACTTTAAATTAAAAAAAATTCCCATCTATGTATGTAATTGCCAATTGTTACATTGTTGTACATTTTATGGAGGAGCTCTTTAACTATCTTAACATACCCATCATCATTTAACAGATCTGCATTAAATTTCCAGTAATCTTTTTTTAAATTGCGTTTTATTTTCAGGGTTAAGTTTAAAAGTAATAATACTGTGATCTGTCAACGGGGCTGCTGAGATGGAAACATGTGAAACATCTATATAGTAAAGTCGACCCAACCACAGTATGGAATACCAGGAGTGCCATAATGAATTAATTAAATACACCATTAAATAATAAATTAAATGTGACAATAATAATTTTAAATTTTAAATAATTAATTAAATAAATCATTTTTGACACGTTTAATTAATTATTTATTTATTTCACGTTTTAATTAATTATTGCCACATTTAAATAATTATTTAATGGTGTATTTAATTAATTCATTTTGGCACAGTTGACTCCTTCAGGTCTCACCATAAATTTATTTTATCTGTCAACCTCACCCATCAAACCCAGGGGGCGGGGTTAATGCTGATCGAGTCAGAACCATTGCTTTGGCCTGGTGGCCATTGTTTTTAGAAGGCGTTACTGCACACCAACAACTGCCATGTGGAAACTAACAGAACTGAACTTTGAAAAACCCTGTTTGTGTCTCACCAAATACCGTTTTAATATTTTTTTTAGCCGAAAATGTAGCGGTTTAATCTTCAGATGTCTGTGAGCTGAGAAGGACGTGAAGCGAGCAGTTTATCCCAGAGCTGAAGCTGCTCTGTGTGCAGAGATGAGCTCAGATTCCTGCTGTGATTGATCAACAGTCACAGAAATGTAGACTTGTAGTTATTACTGCAGTATGGTCACAGCAGATACTGATAAACATGTATTATGAGGATGGATGATCAAGTTTCTCACTCTCTCCTTTAAATCTCAGTTTTTTCTTCTTCACAGTTTATCTGTTAATTTATTAATGAATAACACTGAAAGAGTTTCTGTTATATTTCCCCTTGAACATCAGCTTATTAGGGCGGCATTAGGAAATAGCCCCCCTCCAAAGAATGAATAAATGAATGATGATAATAATAAAATGATTCAAAAGCAGAGCTCAGAGTGGTAGAATGGTCAAACATGGATCCACGGGTGGTTCAACTGCATTTGGTGACGTGACTAAAGCAAATCTTTCAAATAATCCCACCATCAACGGGATGTTGTCTCCTTTACTACGGTTACTTTACTTGGTCACCATGTGAATTTCTTTGAAATGAACCAAATTCTTTTATTTGTCGGTTTTTGCATATTTAACCTCTACAGTCAGGAAAGGAGGAGATGAGGCCTCAACAATGTTGGGTTGTAGCTGTGCTTCAGGTTAGAGTGAGTGTCCATGGAATAAATGTAAGTCAGTGAACTGGAAACATGACTGTGTTCAAACTTTGTTTCCTTTTTATAATGAGTCTAATCAAAGGTGGACAGAAGTATCTCCACTGTGACTTTTCTGTGTCACCATCAGAGCTTCTGCACAGTGTTTCTGGGGCAGATAACATTGCAGCATTATGGAGACATTATGGAGACAAAAAGAAAAGCGTTTGGATTTCTTTAAGTTAAACTTAAAGAAGTCCAGACGCTTTTCTTGGACTGTTGGTTTCAGTGTTGAGTCTCATTCACACACTCCCTCAGACTCTTCACACACACTGATTTGCTGACATAAACACACTCCTGTGTGCTCTCTTGGCTTCACACACACACTGAGGACCATCTACAGACTGTGAGCTCCGTCTTCTTTGTCTTTGGAGCCGAACTCTGACAAAGTTAGGAACAAAACTTTCTCCAGCGTGTGAACTTTCCTCCTAGACTCAGTCTGAGCAGTCAGACCACATATTTCTAAAGCAGCACATGAAGGTGTGGC
Source organism: Diplotaxodon limnothrissa (assembly GCF_057381915.1). Lineage (NCBI taxonomy): Eukaryota > Metazoa > Chordata > Actinopteri > Cichliformes > Cichlidae > Diplotaxodon > Diplotaxodon limnothrissa. The sequence goes on along the minus strand of NC_140598.1, from coordinate 13,948,804 downwards.
TCACACACACACAGGTGAAGGAAACAGCTGCAGTATTAAAAACTGCTTCACTGTCTACAAATATATGAACTGAATGTTTCTTTCAGGCTGTAAAAACCTTATTTATCCTCCATTACAGTCCTGCATTCAGAGCATTACTTCTGTTATATTAGTACATGTATTTTATTCTGATGAACACATGAAACTCTGAGCTGGATTGAATCCATTGAATCAGAGTCCAGGACTCAGACTAAACACACTGAATGTGTCCTGAGCTCGGCCGCTGTTCCACAGTAACTGCTGTCAGAGTCACTGTTACTGAGTTAGCTTAGCTAGCAGAGCAGCTAGCAGTTAGAGTATGAACTCTGTAAGCAGTCAGCTCGGTCCTGGACATTGTTACTGACATAAAGCTGCTCTCTGCAGCCATGTCAATGGTCAATGGTAACTTTATTGTCCCTAACGGGAAATTGATTTGCAGTATGTCCGTACAAACAAACAAACAGACAACCAATACATCACATACACTCACCAAGATAATATAATAATAATAAAAGCCTGATAAAACAACCTAGATTTTTCATCAAAAAAGTGCAATGTGCAATGGCAACAACACTTACGGTTTAGTGTTGTTAACTATGATAATAGCACTAGGTACAAAAGACAGTCTGTGTCTCTTTGTCTTCACTGCAGTCACTTTATAACGACGACCTGATGGAAGCAGTTGAAAATCATTAAAGAGAGGATGATCTGAATACAACAGGACAGAGGTTGCCTTCCTCAGCACCTGCCTGTTATAAAAGTCCACAAGCTGGACCTGAGACCTCCCTGAAATCTTGCCAGCCACTTTAACCAGGTTGTTAAGTCTGGTCTTATTATTCAGGGACATATTACCGTACCAAGCAATGATACAGAAGGTTAAAACAGATTCAATAAAACTTTTATAAAAAAGAGTCATCATTTCAGATGAAACATTAAAACCTCTCAACCTCCTTAAAAAGTATAGTCTTTGTTGGGCCTTTTTCACTGTAGCAGCAAGATGTGACTCAAAGGACAGGGTCTTATCAAGAACAACCCCCAAATACTTATAACTGTCCACCAGTTCAATGGCTGCCCAATTTACCATTGTTAGCGCAGGATGAGGATCAATAACCATGTCCTTGGTTTTTAAGGTGTTAATCATTAAGAAGGACTGATCACACCATGAAACAAACTCATCCACAACAGGCCCATGGGAATCCTCTTCACCATGAAGGAGGCTTAAAATGACTGTGTCATCTGCGTATTTGATGAAATGCCTGTTGGCCTGTGTGCTGCGACAGTCATTAGTGTACAAAATATACAAAAGAGGAGAGAGACAACAACCTTGTGGTGAGCAAGTAGAAGAGTTCAGCTGTTTGGAAAAACAACCGTTTACTCTCACACACTGAGATCTGTCAGTTAAAAAGTCTAAAATCCAACCAACGAGATTAAAATCAAGTTTAAATTGGTTAAGAAGCTTGTCAACTAAAAGATGTGGCTGGATAGTATTAAAAGCTGAAGAAAAATCGATAAATAAAAGCCGAGCATGAGCTTTGGCGCCATCAAGATGGCGATAAAGGAAGTTCAACAGAGTGACCACTGCATCATCCACACCTCTACAAGGCCTGTATGCAAATTGTAGTGGATCTATAAGCTTCTCTACTTGCTGCCGGATCTCCTTCCTGACAAGTTTTTCAAAGGACTTCATCACTAAGGATGTTAGAGCGACAGGCCTAAAATCATGTAATGATGTAGGTTTTGTGGTCTTAGCAACTGGAGAAATAACTGATTTTTTCCATACCTCTGGAACCTTCTGTTGCTGAAGAGATAAAAGAAAGATGTAATAAAAAATACTACATAATTGCTCAGCGCATGTTCTAAGCACCTGGCCACAAATATTATCAGGACCTGGACTTTTATTAGTCTTACTCATTTTAAAAAGATTTCCCACCCTTCTTTCATCAAAGAACAAAGCTGGGGGGCCTCTGGTGCTCTCTATTAAGAAATCAAGTGTATTCCTTGGATTATAATTATCATTAAATCTTGAATAAAATCTATTCAGCTCATTGGCTAACTGAGAAGCTGAACTAAAACCAGGGAGACTCATCTTATTACAGTCACTGTAACAGTGACCAGTCATGTGTTTCATGCCAGCCCAAGCCACCCTTAAGTTATTGCTACCCATCTCCGCCTCTACCTTATCCTTGTATTTTATTTTGGCTTTTTTGATTTCTGATCTGATCTCCTTCCTAATTTCTCTGACTTTCAAGATATTCCCTTCAGTAAAAGCTTTTTTCCTTTCGTGAATCAGCCTCGTAAGAACTTTAGAGGACCATGGTTTGTTATTAGGGAAAAAATGCACAACCTTTGAGGGGATAATCATGTCTCTGCAAAAGGATATATAGCCGCAGACAACGTCAGTGAGTTCATTAATGTCTCTACATGATTCTGTAAACACCGACCAGTCTGTACAGTCAAAGCAGCCCTGCAGGGCTAAAGAGGCATCGTCACTCCAAACCTTTATGTGGTGTTTCCTCACTTTCTCTCTTCTCAGTACAGTCTTGTAAACTGGCAGAAGATGCACTGTGTTGTGATCCGAGGATCCGAGGGCGGGGCCAGCCACAGATGTATACGCACCTTTTATGGAACCGTAACATAGATCCAGAGTCTTATTGAAGCGTGTGGGACAGTGCACATACTGATAAAAACTGCTCAGTGTTTTCTTCAAGTCGCAGCGATTAAAGTCCCCAAGAACAATATTAGGGGCTTCAGGAGAGAGAGATTGTAGTGAGTGGATGATGTTGAAGATGGTGTCAGTCACATTCTTAGGATTCGCTTTAGGGTGGATGTAAATGACGGTGACGTTGATCTGTGGGAATTCCCTCGGCAGATAAAACGGCCTCAAAGACACAGAGAGGAGCTCAATGTCAGGCAGACACACTTGTCTACGAACGGTCACGTTTTTACACCATTTCTGATTTATATACAAACACACCCCTCCTCCTTGCGATTTCTGGGTAGCTCCGGGGTCTCGATCCAAACGTATGGGAACCCCGAAGCCATTTAGTTCCAGAGAACAATCAGGGTCAGAATCCTTGAGTCAAGTATCTGTGAATGCCATTAGACATGCATCCCTGTAGTCACGTAAATGTGCGACATTCAAATGCAGTTCATCTAATTTACTCCTCAGAGACTGCACATTAGCCAGGATTATTGATGGTAAAGGAATACAGTTGTACCGTATTTGCTTCCACAATCGCTGACGTAGGCCTCCCTTCTTACCCCGCTTCCTTGCTTTGACTCTGTTAAAAACAAAAGTGCCCCTGTGGTTACTGGATAATCCAGAGCTGGAAAACACTGGAGGGTGAAAAGAGTCCAGAGACGGGCCTATCCACCGAAGATCCAGAAGAAACTCCTGTGAGTATGTAATTGTTTGAGAGAAGCACTGACTCCAAACAACCGTCAGGATTGCCAATAAAACCAAGCGAAATAAAAAACCCATCTTCATTAAAAGAAGTTCCACAAAGCACAAGCCGATTCTATAGGATTTCCTGAGACAAAAAAAAATAAAATAAGATGAAATAAAGGAATAAAAGAATAAAATAAAAATAAGTTAAAACACTGACACTGACAGACAGAGACAACCTGCTGGTCGCCGCAAGAGCAGCGTCCCGATGTGACGATTGCACAATGTTTGACCTGCTGCTTTGTAGGACTACAGTAATGGAGGATTTGGAGGCTGAACTGGGCTCTGTGACACTTTTTGTAGTGAACTGATGAAAGCTGCGTCTCAGATGGATGTTAGTCCAACACATCAGACACGACCTCTGCAGCTCTCAGTTGATGTGCACATGAATGATTTGTGTTTCCTCTGCAGGTGAAGGTAGAAAGTGTGTGTGAGCTGATGTGAATTGAGCAGCATGGATCAGTGTGAGGACAGAGAGGAGGGAGTCCCTCCCTCTAAAAGCACTCTGTGTGGGGAACATGAGAGCCAGACCAAAGCTCAGAGGTGAGATGACCATCTCTAACTGTCCATGACTCTTCTCCATGTCACAGCTCAGCACTCACATCACTGCTCCATCATTATTCACAGGAACCAGCCTGGACCTCCACCCAGCTCTGTGTCCTGTAAGAGTGACGCGTCTAAAGATCGTCCCATTTATTTTAAATCCCAGCCTGTGTCTGCTGCAGAGAGGTGAGCTGTTAGTAACAAGAACTCTCTGATTTACATGATTTTGATGTTTCCTGGTTTCTAAAATGCATCTCTGTAGCAGAGCAGTGTCTCCAAGGACACACAGGCTCAGCTGTAACTGTCAGTTTATCTGGTTTTAAGACACATTTGGACACAATTGGCTGTTTTTAACTATGTATTTTAATCAGAGGTGTAAATCTAGACCTCACACATCTGGATCCTAAACTATGATAGAAACAGCTGCTAGCAGTGGGTAGTTTGACTTTGATACGCTGCTCTAGAAAGGAAACAAAAGTTTGTGCAGCTCCTCTTCAGAAAAGTGTTCAGAGAGCAGCTGCTGTATTAGACAAAGGCTCGTCGTGTGAGCCCAGATGTGTGTAACAGCTGGATGAAGGAGAACCATCACAGTCACGTCTCCATCCCGCCTTTATTAATGAACTTCCTGTTGCTTGCAGATGACAGGAACACAAAGTGTTTGTGCCACGTGATGCTGCAGGATTTGTTAACGTGTCCATGATGGTAACATCTCCTCGTCTAACTGCAAACACATGAGCGCTCCTAACGGCAGCTATCACAGCCACACAGGCAGACTGTGTCTCACTGTTGCATTCAGGGACATTTGTTTTCCTGTAAAAAGCTGAACTCTAATCTAAGAGGACTGTTACTGACAGGAAACAGCTGCATTATCTGCAGTCTGTGTGACCACAGCTGCTTCACTTCATCAGTGAATTGATCATTGAATAAAACATGTTTGTGTCTGCAGAGGTCAGAGGTCACAGTCTGCAGGATCCAGCTGTCCGTCTGTGAGGAGTGACTGGTCCAAACATCACCCTCCAGTCTTCAGTGCTGCACCTGGACCAATGAGGTCAGAGAACTGTGATGACTCCTTTACATGTTTGTGTTTTCCTGGATAAATATGACCAAAGATTCATTAAAAAGATAAAAATATTAGACTTTGTCCTGTAGCGCTGTGTGGCAGGCAGAATTGGACCCAAACACAACAGGATGAAGTCAAAGAGGCAGCTTTATTTCAGCTGTGAACATGCAAACAGCAGAAATAAGAAAACATAACTGTAGGTTTGCAGTGAATGAAGCCTCAGCTCGACACTCCACTTTGTCCCTCTTTTCCTTCTCCAAACAGCCACATCAGGAGTCTTTGATGGAGTTTTAAAATATTTAATTACAAATGTCCAAAGATGGGTTCAGGATACCTGAATCCACAGTTATTAAAGCTAAAATAGTTCACAGAGTTTGGACTTTGTTAGGTGACGAGAGAACATCAAAGTGTTTTTTATCTTTAAACAGTATTTTTATCACTTCAGTTGCTCTCACAGCCCTGTTTGTTATTTTAGTAAGTAAGTAAAGTTTATTTATTAAGCGCTTTTCATAGACAGGTTGATAGGTTTGTAGCTTGTACCTATCCGCTGGAACGTTGAAGACAATATAATTACACCTAGCAAGACACGAAGTAGGCAAAGTTCTTCATGTTACTCGTGCACGGGAGAGACCGAAGAGGCGCCGTTCCCTCGCCTGACCCGGTTGCTCTCGTCCGTTCTCCCGTACCACTGTTCTTTTATTGAGGTTACATGAATATGCATAGGTTCATTAACATATGACGTCTACATACACACAAAGAGTACCTTGCCTGTGTGTGTGTGTGTGTGTGCGTGTGTGTGTGTGTGTGTGTGTGTGTGTGTGTGATCTGTGTGAGGTCAAGATGTGACCCTGTGAAGACTCCCCAAGGCTGGTGCCAGGAGCGGGTCCATCTGAACAAAAGGCTCTTATACTTAAACAGATATACGTGTGTTTGCTATGCCATATATCAGCAAGAGAAGATACGACCTCTCCTAGGAGGTGTGATCTACGCCAGAACACTCTGTAGAGGGAGTGAACGCACTCCCCCTTCATGCTACACAGAGCTGTTAAAGACCTCAAAGGATGAGACATTCTTTCAATCTACAAATGATTATACACTTCTAAGCATATGTGGGTAAATATTTCTAAGCATAAATGACAATCAACAATACAAATCTAACACCAGTCACACAAGCTAACCCATGGAGGCAGCAGCAGGCTTTGTGTTTGGTCTGTTGGCTTAAACTAAGAGAGTTTAGTTTGTTAGCACAAAGAGCTGTCAGCTAAAGCCCCGAATGCACTTTGAATACAGACAAACTGAGAAAAACACTTTAAATACAGCAAACAGTCAAACTGACAACATCTTGTTCTGCTGATCATCCACAGCAGTACGTTTAGCATTCATGCTAGCAGCAGGCTATGACTGTCCACTGAGCACCAACACAGGTAGGAGTGAGCAGTGATGAAGCAGGACTGTGGGCAAGTTTGAGCTACAATCCTATTGGCTTCTCAGTTTCTCCAAAGAAAAGGGGAAAAATTCTTGGTGTTGTGAAGATGTGAGTTGGTCTTGTTGTCGTGGGGCTGGAAGGATGCTGGCAGTGAGAGGCTTTTCATACAGTGTTCAGTAACAGAATGAGAAGAAAGCCACTGCACATGAAACAAGGTGCTCGTAGTGTTTGTTTACTGTGTTTGTGCCACAATGTCAGATCAGTTGTAGATTCACATGCAGACTTGTCCAGTGAAACCAGTGCAAGTACTGCAGTACAGAGCAAAGACTAAGCAAGCCAGGAGAGCTCTCCAACTTTCTGAAAGTATCAGAGTGATAAGAAAAAGTGGATCATGCAACAATGTCCCTCAGCACACAAAACAATCAAAGCAGAATAAATATAATGTTTTAGATCAAACACTTACAGGGACCTGAAGACAGAGAACCAACAAAATGTCATGGCTAACAGAGGAACTCAAGCACAGACTGAGTTCTGACAAACAAAAAGGTGACAGTTTATTTACCAAAGGGGTGAACCACAGTGCTCTATATATGTACAGTGAGTCGGGGAGGGGGTCCAGGGCTCCAGGGAAAAGAGGGACGGGAGTCCACACTCACTCCTCTTCAGACACTCTTGTCCTGCTCTCCACTCACACAGCCACACACGGGAGTCACAGGTAAGCGTCTGTAACCAGGTCCGGGGAAATATTTACTCAAAGTATACTCAAAGTTAACCCAGCTGGTGAATTTAGAGAGAGCAAAGAACTGAGATCATGAACACAGGAGGGTCAATGTCCCAGCGACAAACTGCTCCATGCCGCAGCGTTAAATGGTTACCGGTAAGCCCAGGTGAATCAGCAACAGGTGGTGTAATCATCATAGCTGTGTGGACCAAGAGCGAGAGGCCATTACAAGCTCCACCCAGGCAGGCAAAACCATAGTAGGAGAGAGCAAAACATAAAACCTGAAAAGCCATCATGAGCCAGCCAGAGAGACACAGAGTTTATACTAGAAGAGAAACCTGCTCATCTTCATCATGTTTGTTTAAATAGAGAAAATCAGAAGTCTCTGTGTGTCAGACCACGGCTCTACACGGACACTTCTAAGCTGCTTCAGAGTGAACTGACCCAGATAATCTGCACACAGCGGCTGTAAAACAGTGAAAGTCATAACTGTCTCTCTCTGATGGAAAGCTTTTATTGTGAAGTCAGGAAGTCTGCAGGAAGTGTTGAGTTTGTATTCATCACTCAGTGTTTAATGAGACAGGCAGACAGGAAGAGCAGCTCATTAGTGTTGATGAAATCAAAGGACCAAACTGCAGTTTGGTCACATCTGGATGTTTTTCACTGACAGTAAATGTTTTAGTGATAAAGAAATGTGTTCACAGAGAGAGGAAGAGGAAGAGGAGTGGTGTTTGTGAGGAGGAGCAGCTGTCCTGCTGTGCTTTGTGTCAGGACGTCCTGAAGGATCCAGTCTCTACCAGCTGTGGACACTGGTTCTGCAGACAGTGCATCTCCTCATACTGGGACCAGTCTGCTTCATCAGGAGACTCCTCCTGTCCCCAGTGTGGAGAAAGATCCAGAAGCAGAGCTGGACTGCAGACAGCCAGTCAGAGCAGCTGTGTACAAAGTAAGACTGAACATCTGTCTGCTGATGGACTCATTTCTGAAAACTGGACTTCTTGTGTTGTTCAGACATTGAAGAGTTTTCTTTCTCTTTAGTCTCATTGTTTTTCTTTCTTTCAGCAGATGTTGGTCTGCAGGAGGTTTTAGATGAACATAAGATCAGTCTGAGGAGAAGATGTGAACGTGTGACTGAAGGAAGTGATGAAACAGGAAGTAGAACCCTCCTCAACAGGATCTACACTGAGCTCTACATCACAGAGGGACAGAGTGAAGAGGTTCATACCCAACATGAGGTGAGGCAGCTGGAGACAGCTTCCAAGATGGACGCCCTCCATGACGCTCCAATCAGGTGCCAGGACATCTTTAAAGCCTTACCTGACCAACAGAGACCCATCAGAGTGGTTCTGACCAACGGCGTGGCTGGTGTTGGAAAAACCTTCTCAGTGCAGAAGTTCACTCTGGACTGGGCTGAGGGCTTGGAGAACCAACATGTCAGTGTGGTGGTTCTGCTTTCATTCAGGGAGCTGAACCTGATCAGAGATGAGCAGTACAGTCTTCTGGAGCTGCTCCATGTTTTCCATCCAACATTACAGAAGGTCACAGCAGAGAAGCTGGCTGTCTCTCAGCTTTTGTTCATCTTTGACGGCCTGGATGAAAGCAGACTTTCATTGGATTTCACCAACAGGAAGCTGCTGTCTGATGTCACACAGAAGTCATCAGTCAGCCAGCTGCTGACAAACCTCATCCAGGGGAATCTGCTTCCCTCGGCACTCGTCTGGATAACTTCCCGACCCGCAGCAGCCAATCAGATCCCTCCTACATGTGTTGACAGGCTAACAGAAGTACGAGGCTTCACTGACGCCCAGAAGGAGGAGTACTTCAGGAGGAGATTCAGTGATGAAGAGCTGTCCAGCAGAATCATCTCCCACATGAAGACATCCAGGAGCCTCCACATCATGTGTAGTATCCCAGTCTTCTGCTGGATCACTGCTACAGTTCTGGAGCACATGTTGACTACAGAGCAGAGAGGAGAGCTGCCCAAGACCCTGACTGACATGTACTCACACTTCCTGCTGGTTCAGACAAAGAGGAAGAAGAACAAGTACCATGAGGGACATGAGACGAGTCCACAGGAGCTGACGGAGGCTGATAGGAAAGTTCTTCTGAAGCTGGGGAGGCTGGCGTTTGAACATCTGGAGAAAGGAAACATCATGTTCTACCAAGAAGACCTGGAGCAGTGTGGTCTGGATGTGACAGAGGCCTCGGTGTACTCAGGAGTTTGTACAGAGATCTTCAAAAGAGAGTGTGAGATCTTCCAGAAACCAGTCTACTGCTTTGTACATCTGAGCATTCAGGAGTTTCTGGCTGCTGTCTACATGTTCCACTGTCACACCAACAGGAAGACAAAGGTGCTGAAGAACTTTTTGGGATATATATTCAACACGTCCTCTCTGGGTGATTTCCTTAAACAAGCCATGTATAAATCCCTCCAGAGTAAAAATGGCCACCTGGACCTGTTTGTTCGCTTCCTTCATGGCCTCTGTCTGGAGTCCAACCAGAGACTCTTAGTAGGTCTGCTGGGTCAGACAGAGATCAGTCCAGGAACCATCCAGAGAGTCATCAACAACCTGAAGGAGATGAACAGTGATAAAATCTCTCCTGACAGAAGCATCAACATCTTCCACTGTCTGATGGAGATGAACGACCTCTCATTATTTCAGGAGATCCAAGAGTTCCTGAAGTCAGAGAACAGATCAAAGAAGGAACTCTCTGAGATCCAGTGCTCAGCTCTGGCCTTCATGCTGCAGATGTCAGAGGAGGTTCTGGATGAGTTGGACCTGCAGAAGTACAAAACATCAGAGCGGGGACGACAGAGACTGATTCCAGCTGTGAGGAACTGCAGAAAGGCTCGGTGAGTCCAGATGTGATCATTAACATCATTGATCAGTGTAGGTTAGTAGTTTAATTTTGAAAATAAAATCAGATTGTAACCACAAAGTGTTTGTGTCCGTACGCTGCAACCTTCCACACCATTCCTTTATTGTACAGACTCAGCAGCAGCTCCATGGATCCCAAATCCAAGAGTGGAGAACAGATTTGAAGTGTGTCACATCCATGCAGTCACAGCTGTGTCCACCATGTTTCCACTGATATTAATCCTGTTCAATGACACGTTTCATATCAGTGAATATGTTCTTTAGGACGTCCACTGACATGTTTAAGTGTCCTGCTGGAAATCACTCAAATCATCCATGAAATCCATGAAAAATCCTTTTAGTGTTTCTAACTTCACCCTCTGTCCTCTCTCTCTCTCCATCCTCCTCACTGCTTCTTTCACTGATAATCACACAAACATCGTATTCAGCTACAAAATAACACAATAATATCATCTGATGATCATTATTATAAGAGCAGGATCCATATTTGATATCAGAGTAACACACTGCTTGGTTATGTGCAGTCATCATCAGTGACTGTGGGTCAAACAGAAGCTCTCTGATTGGTTGCTGACCTTGGTCACCTGTCCACTCTCACCTGTTTGTGTTTGCTCTCTCTTTGCTGTCTCCATCCTCTCTCTCCTTTCTCTCCCTCTCTGTCTTTGTACGTCACTCAGGTCCAATGGAAACAGTGACCTTTACAAACCAATCAAAGACAAACTGATCCATGTCAGGTTATAACAATATTCAAAGTGAATACAGGCTGCTGCTGGACACAGACAGGTAACATCATTTTGACTTGCTGTCACCTGGATCTGGACTCATAAACACTGAAGCCCTGAACAGGAATACAAATCATTTTCTGCCAACTAGCGACACACCAGCAGATAATGGCTCAGAAAGCTCAAATGAGCCAATCATTTCTGTGTTTAGTTCCCCTGAAATCAGATCTGATATCAGCAGCTCTGAGTTCATTCATCATTATTGTCCAGTGATGAGATTTCTGCTCCGTTTGGTAACAGTCAGCAGGTTTTTCCTGCGTGTGGACGTGAACAGTCGTACCTGACAGCAGGTAGCAAACAGAGATCATCTTTCCAGCTGGAACTCTTCACTGAGCTGAACTCATTCAAAATGTTCTGGAGTCAAAACAGGAAACAGTCCAAATGTGTGTCTTCACTCTGACTCTGGATCAGATCTCAGTGACAGACTGTGGACATTATGGAAGCCTAAATGTGACACCATCTTCCTCCTTCATCTGCAGATTAAAGCCAAGCAAAGATTCTCATTAAAAGTCTGCAGGTCTGAGAGAGACTCAATCGTTGTGTCATGTCAAACACAGTAAGAGGAGCTGAAGCACAGATGTGAAGAGCAGATTCATCAGATTATGACCTCACTCTGTTTTGTCTTCATATACATTCAGTCTGTGTTTATAATGCAGATTTTCTGCTTTTATAATAACACATTTTATATTTTCTATCATCACAGACTGACTCACTGTCTACTCTCAGAGTCTCACTGTGAAGTTGTGGCCTCAGCTCTGAAGTCCAACCCCTCCCATCTGACAGAGCTGGACATGAGTTGGAACAAGCTGCAGGATTCAGGGATGAAGCTTCTGTGTGCTGGACTGGAGAGTCCAAACTGTCGACTGGAGACTCTGAGGTGAGTTCACTGACTGCGGCTGTTGTAGTTTTTCTATATTTCAGGTCTTTGATTGATGTTTGAAACTTTCTTTAGTTCCTAAATGTTCAGGATGTGTCTGAAGACAAATGTGAAGAAGTTTGAGTGCTTTCAGAAATGTTGTCTTTCCAAACGACTGAACAACAGTTTTTCCTTTTGGCTCCAAACAGAAGTGACAGACTTGAGCAGGGTTCATTTAAAGGCTGACAGAAGTGGAGTGGTGACGGGGAGATGTTTGACAGGACAGTGTTTCAGCCTCCACAGGTTCATGTTGTGCTCCATCAGTCAGTGAAGATGAAGTCAGTGCTGATGAGGCTGTAGAGTGTGTGAGGGATGTGAATGAGGATGATGAAGATCTGATGATAGCAGATAAAAACAGGCTGCAGAGACTTTGAGCCATACAGGGCACACAGTGTGTGTACAGAACAGCTGAAATCATTATGGAGGCCTTACTGGAATATGGAAGCATCACAGTACAGCTTCAGTGAAGCATTAAAGTCTCTGATATGAGATGAGAAATGAAGCAGCCAGAGCTTTTTCATGAGTGGAAATCCACTGTGACTGTGAGCTGCTGCTACAGCCTCCAGATTAGCCAGCAGCTCATCCTGCTCAACATTTTCTCACCAACTTTAATGGAAGTGTGATGTTTTCAGCTGGAGTGATGGTCAGGGTGGCCTCCCTCTCCTCTTCTTCTCCTCTTCCTCTTTCATTTGTAAAGCCACTTCTGCTGCTTTCATTCATTTGGAAGTCCTGTAGCTGAGTTTGGGAGAGACTAACAGCCTCGGCAGCAGAGGGGAGAAAGGCTGTAACACCACCACTTTACTCTGTTCTACCTGTCACATCATTTTATCAGGAAACAAATATGCTCATGTTTTTCCTATGTTTGTCTTGAAGATGTAAGAAGATCACTGTTAAGTCTAATTGTTGAATGTTGCCATTGTGTTTCTTAAATTTGTACAGTCTTAGTTCAAGCAGTAGGATCAAAGCCATTCCTTTGATCCTGGCCACCTCTCCAACCACTCTGTGCTGGGGGAGGTTTTATTGTAGATACATCCTATCTGAAAGATCTGTTTCTTTTGATGTAAACTTCCTGGGTTTACGACCCTTTGGTCAGCAGGAGGTCTGACACACACACACACACACACACACACACACACACACACACACACACACACACACACACACACACACACTCAGTGTATACATTTACATACAGTCCTTGTCTATGTAACCAAACGGGGTTGCAAGGGGAGGTGTTTTGTAAACTATTGTTTGAAGTTTGTCAATAAAAGGCAGCGAGAGGAGGCCACCATTGTGGTCATTTCGACGTGCTGGTCACAGATGGAAGGGCCTCCCTTGCGCAAGAAATCGATCGAACACTGTTGCCTTGTTTTTCTTTCATGGGAATAAGTCCTGGATACAGCGGGGTCTGAGTTTAGACCCAACAATCACATGGTGCTTTTTATTATTGTGTTGGTTTGTTTGCTGTCTCTTGGATGGAGCCCAGCTGTGCGTGGCCCCTGGGCCTGTGGTCAGAGTGTGTGCTGGATAATCCGGCCCAGGATGAGGCCAAACTGACATGGGATGAAATGTCAGTCACATAATTGAGCTTAGTGTAGTTTCATTTCTGCACAATTTAAAAACAACCAAAACTTTGTTCTGTCTTTTCTATGTTATACTGTAGACTTTCTTTGATACTGTGTCCAAAAGGAGCAGCTTTTACTTTGAAGGGGAGGTGTCTCTGTTTCCTCTTCAGGTTGGATGATGGAAGCAAATGAGTGTGTGATGTTTTTTCAGTGTTGCACTTTGTAGACGCTCCCTGACCACTGGTCTCACAGCCAGCTGCACATAGAGACCAGTGTTGTTAGTCCAGGTCAGAAGATGACTTGTTGGAATGAAAATGAGCTTGTAGTTTGTCTGCTTTAATAATGTGACTGGAAAAAGGTGTTGGACTTCAAATATGTCCATTTCTTTCACACTTCACCTTTAAAAGTGAAGCCTTGTGGTTCCTGGAAGGAAAAACACGACTTTTTCAAGTCTTTGTCCTGTTTTTATGAGAAATGTACGACTTTAATGTGAAACATTCAGAGTTTTTTCTCTTGTTGTGTTTGTTTGAAGCTGCTTCCTGTTGGCTTCAGCTGTTTGGAGTTTCCATTTTCTAAACTTCTACATTCTGAACCTTCTTCAGCTCTGAACAGATGATGAAACACTGAATGATTTCAAGCTCACACTTTGTCTAATAAACTTACATCTTTCATTCTTTATACAGATTGAGGGGCTGTGGTTTGTCAGAGATCAGCTGTGATTATCTGGCAGCAGCACTGAAGTCCAACCCCTCCCATCTGAGACAGCTGGACCTGAGTGACAACTACAAGCTGCAGGATTCAGGAGTGAAGCATCTGTGTGGTTTCCTGGAGAGTCCAGGATGTGGACTTGAAACTCTGAGGTCAGTCAGCATGTTTTAGTTGTGCTGAGATGAATATGATGTGAAAGTTGTGCTGACACTAAACTGCAGACATCAGGCTGATATTATACTGATCCACACTGAGGATCTTCATGGTAAAGTCTGTTTTCTTCTTCTCTGGTTTAGTCCATTGACTGCAGCAGAACAATGTTCACATTTCAAACAGTGAGACTCAACGTATGGCCCGCGGCCCACACGCGGCCTGCCCACCTTTCCTGATTCAGAGAGAGGGGACCCTGATTAACTGTGTAGTGTTCTTCCTCACAGTTCTAAGTATCAGACACAACAATGAATAATCCACAGCTGACTGTCTTTAGCAGGTCAAAGGTCACGGCACACAGCAGACAGTGGGAAATATTATAACTCTGATCATTTATCAGCACATATCCATATGTATAAAAACAAAGCTGACACTGTGAGACTTGATCAGAGGTGTGATCATCACAGCAGAGGCCTTTGTGTCAAAGTCACTGAGGATCAAACAGAAACACATGAAGCAGATTTTCCTGTTCTGGCTTTTTATAGCAGATAACCTTCAAAATATTCTGCAGTCCATCAAAAACTGAAGCAAACCATGAATCAACATGTGAACATGAGCTGATGCTGCTGAAGTGAAGCAAAGTTACAGAGGTTTGATTACAGACACAGCTGAGAGTTTGTAATCTGTCATCATTTTAAAAGGTTTACATTTCTTCAGTATATCCACATTTGCAGCTGGTACCTCAACCTCCACTTGTCCAACACAACTGCTGTCCACTGCCTCCATGACATTGTGATTTTGCTGTTGGTCTTCTGTCAGATCTTCATCAATCACTTCTGCACGGGGCACACCTTCAGACTCTGCAGCTGCATAACGAAAGCCTGTAAGATAAAATTAGACATAAGGTAAATGTACACCAATATTCCAATGACAGGTGTGTGATTCATCTGGAAGTTATGTGCGGATTAGTGTACAGTGATAGCAATTTAGTATGTTTTTAGAGGGGGGGGGGGGGGGGGGGGGGGTTGTTTACCTCCGATGGGTGCTCTTTTTCGCTTCCGTTGCGTACGCCTTGAGTGCCGGTCCGAGTCTGATACAGGTATGTCGTCATGCCCCATGTGCAGTGTTGGTGCCCAGTCTGGATTTGTTACATCCATTTCATATGCTGGTTTGCCTGCAATAATGCCAAATCATAAGATACTCAGTCGACATGACGTGGTTCTGCAGCATCACACATTAGCATGTTTTATCTCATTATCTATGACCTCAGCACGTTGAAAATAACACTAAAAGCCTTTCAAGAGTGATATGAATTAATTTAGAACTCACCCGGAAAGAAAATGCCGTGAGCAAACCAACAAAAAGCTGGGGATTGCAGAGAACTCGATATCCGCTCGTCTCACCGCTGCAATCCAAGCCTGACGTCTTTGTTTAGTAATATCGGATACATGGGATCCCTCACGTTGCCTCCAGGATGGAAAACGATGAAAAGAGAGCCCGTTATCCAGCTTCTTGCCTTCACGATCGTGTGATCTAACGTTGCAACCGACAACACAACACGTACGATCCATAGCTGAAATGGTATCCTTTGGCTGGCCTACTGTCATGGCAGAAGGGGGCATGGCCCATCTCCCGTGACATCACGCTCCAAAGCCCTATAGGTGGGAAAATGTACCATGTCGACCAATCAAAAATGATATGGAAACATGACATTTGGTTGTTTAGCAAAAGGGGGAAGTTTTAGGAGTGACCGGCAAGAGAGAGCGAGTGAGCGAAAGAGAGAGAGAGTTTTGATACGTGAGAGATTTGTGACGTTTACCGTGTTTGGTCTCAAGTTAGTTTGTTGTCTTGTGTATTTAGTGTGTAGCTGTTGTTTTGTTTTGTGTGTCAGTTCTACTAGTGATCGTCACAGTTGCTGCCTTAAAGCCAACAAAGGCAGATTGCAGTGTAAACGCTGAGTGACACACCTGCTGTCAGACCTGCAGGTTTATCCCTGTGCTGTTCTCATATGTGTTAGAGTGACACAAACTATTGTTTGACACCTGATTGTTCTGTAAATAGTTTGAAATGATTATATGAAAAACGTCTGAGCCTTGGCTGCATTTTTTGGTAAATAGTACCATATAACTTTGTTGTTTGCAAAACGTGTGCGTATTTTTAAAAATGTACAATCTCTATTTGCATTTCAAGTTATGAAGATGATTCGTTAAACATGTGTGTGGTTTTTACAGTCAAAATATCACTTTCTACTTGTATTTTAAATTTTGTCTGAATTTAGATAAATTGTGCTGATACAGTTGGTCAAAATGAGAAAATAACAGATTGGCAAGATAAACTGTTTTTAAAGGTAAAATATAGAGGCCACATCAAAAGTAGTCAAGAAGGGTTAAAGGCTAAAAGCAAAGTTGTCACTGTTGGGTCTGTGTTTCCACAAGCCCCGCTAATTCTAGAGACTTATTCATCATGAAGAAAACAAGACAGTCGATCGATCAATTATTTGCGAAAGGGAGGCCTCGTCTGTGTCCACCACGAAAATGACCACAGATCTGACCTCCTCCTGCTACCTTTTATTGGGAGACAGTTCACACAAAACACGTCAGAACAAAGCCACGCACCCTTTGTTCTAAGACAAAGCATTTTATGTATATGTGTGAACTTCTGTAAGAGTGTGTGTGTGTGTGTGTGTGTGTGTGTGTGTGTGTGTGTGTGTGTGTCAGACCTCCTGCTGACCAAAGGGTCGTAAACCCAGGAAGTTTACATCAAAAGAAACAGATCTTTCAGATAGGATGTATCTACAATAAAACCTCCCCCAGCACAGAGTGGTTGGAGAGGTGGCCAGGATCAAAGGAATGGCTTTGATCCTACTGCTTGAACTAAGACTGTACAAATTTAAGAAACACAATGGCAACATTCAACAATTAGACTTAACAGTCACCAAGTACTGTTTATATTTGTGTGTATTGCTGCAGCTTTTTTGAGTATTAATTTGGTGCCTTTGTGTGAAATAATGGTATTGTGAGTGATCCATATAGTCACAAAGAATAGCCACTTGTTTCTGTGCTACCAAAGTTCCCCGGCTTTCATTCAAAATGTGTTTATCGTCAGCACCTGCACATTAAACTACTTAAACATTATAAATGTCTTCAAGCTCACACTGAGGCCTGTGGGGTACTATCAGCCACTGAGACAGTACACACATTTATATGTGTTTGTATATGAATATTTCATACTTTAAGACTGCCTGTTTATTTAAGGGAGATGAACAAAATACATTGGAATTGTACAAAATAATATCAAGGATGATAAATTAAATAGATTTTAAGTAGATGCTTGTGCATTCTTAAAGTCTTATATGTTGAACTGAACTATGTGATCTGTTCAAAGCCTTAATCTTAATTTGAAGTGAAATGTGCATTTTGAGTTTATACACTATGTATATAAGGCGACCGTTTCCTTTTGCAGTATTTTTGTGTGGTGTACTTTTCTATGTCTTAACAAAAGGGGAACAAAGGTGTTTAAGTTCACCTAGGATGATGTGTTTTAATTTTCACATGGTCTTGCTTGAATTTGACCCTGACAAAGGCGTATGAACTCTGTCAGCTGTTTGGAGTTTCCATTTTCTAAACTTCTACATTCTGAACCTTCTTCAGCTCTGAACAGATGATGAAACACTGAATGATTTCAAGCTCACACTTTGTCTAATAAACTTACATCTTTCATTCTTTATACAGATTGTGGAGCTGTGGTTTGTCAGAGATCAGCTGTGATTATCTGGCAGCAGCACTGAAGTCCAACCCCTCCCATCTGAGAGAGCTGGAGCTGTGGGGAAACAACCTGAAGGATCCAGATGTGAAGCAGCTGTCTGATCTTCAGCAGAGTCCAGACTACAGACTGGAGACTCTGGTGTAAGTAGAGTGATGGAGTGAGTGGGTGGTGCTGTCACCAGTATTGTACTAAACACAGTCAGTATGAAACAAAGATCCAGTGTTTCCTGTAAAGCTGCAGCTTCTCAGTGAAGCTGTGAGAGGAGAATGGTGACAGGCTTCAGGATTGGACACAAACACTTCCTGTTTCTGACCTTTATGGTCACCATAGTAACGGCTGACACGCTCTGATCAAACACTGTCAACAGCCAATCAGCTCTCTGAACAAAGCAGCACGCAGACCAATGACTGCATTCATTTCCAAGTTTAAAGCAGTGAAGAACACAGTCTGTAGGTGAGGAAGAATTTAGTGAGAGCAGATGTTTGGATGGAATTCCTCCAGTTAACAGCTGGAACCGTCCATCTGGATTGTTGGGCTTGTTGTTGGGGTTCCTACAGAGCTCAGAGTGGACACACCAAGGTTCTTCTAATGAATGAAAGTCCAAACTCAAACTAGGAGGGAAAAACATTTTCATCAACTTCAATAAAAATCCAAAGATTAGAAAAAGTGAAGCAACAATGAGTCCTAGTACAGTCCCAGCACTGAAGTCCCTGCTGCTCTTTATACTGGATGTGCTGCATCACTGACTGACAGCTGATGAAGAGTCTCTGGAAACACTCGTTTATCTCCTCTGCTCTTCCTTCTTCTCTCTGCAGGTGGAGCTGATGATGGTAAACAGGACGGTGTGTGTGCTGAGAGAGGAGGAGCTGTGTCCTGATGATCCAGAGAGGTTGAAGCAGCAGCAGCTTGTGTGTAGAGACGCTCTGACTGGGCCATGTTACTGGGAGGTGGAGAGGAGAGCTTCATCCAGCAGTGACTGACAGAGGAATGAGAAGAAGTGCAGATGACTGTCAGTGCTGCAGAGTGAACTGCTCTGAGAACAGCTCCACTGTCAGACACAATGTAGAGTCCAGCATCATCCCTGTGTGTCCCTCTGGATCTGACAGAGGATCATCAGTGTATCTGGACTGCTCTGCTGCTGCTCTGTCCTTCTACAGTCTCTGCACAGTCTCTGTCTGACTCTGGCTACATTTTTGGCATTTATATTCTTGGTTGCTCTCTTTATATTTTTCACATGCAAAATGTGCCCATCTTTGGCAAGATTCATACTGCACCTGGAAAGGAAAAATAAATGGCTCATATTCTGTTTGGTGAATACTATTACTCAACATTTTAATTATGATTGGCAAGTAATGATACTAAGACTTATGTGTTTCTTTTGTTTTGTTTTGTTTTACCATTTCAATCATGCTGCGGTCAGCGTTAGCATCTAACATGGAGCAAACAATGCAGTAGTCCTCAGCGTTCCCTGAAACACAATCATAGTTAGGTTTTAATCAAACATTATTTATTGAATAATTAAAAAATAATAGTACATTTTTTCCAAATATACTTCCTGGAAAATTAGTCTAAATTAGACTTTGAGAAAGGTCTTATCTGAAAGTGTTTGAAGAGCACTATTTGTACTGTGCTGTTTGAAAAGCACTATTTAAATTGGAAGTACGCACTAACGTGATAAGGACTTTACTGGACTTACCTCGATTTCAAGTAGGGTGCAAGCTATCTGCATTCGCTCCAGCACAACTGGCTCTGTAGTGGTTGACACCTCACTGACCTCTCCAAAATCAAGGTAGTGTTCTGCAAACTGTGAGATTGATCATAATTAGAATGTAAAGTCTTAATTAGGTAAAGGATAGGATAATTATAAGCCACAAGGTTTCAGCCTATTCCTTTTTCAGTTACTGTATGATTAAGTACTTCTATGTAAAATGATCATCTTTGTTGTTGTTGACCGAAATAACTTTCACTTCACTTAAATTTACTTAAAGTCTTAATTCTAGCTAACAAGAAACTGAATCATTTGAATAAGGGTTACCTTTAACAGTAAAACTCCACAACTGCTGGAATCCTGTCGCTTGTTGTGTTGCATAGTCTGTAACTGCCACTCCATGGTGTCTTCATGCCCTCTCATCCTCAGAAAATTCCTAGTTGAACAAAAGTGTTTGTAATGAAACAAGATTTTTTTTTTTTAATCTAAGAATAACACCTCAGTATCATACATACCTCCAGTTGCGCAGAATTTTCCTGTCATAAACACCTTCATTCCCATGGGGTCTATGAGCAGTATTTTCTGTGCAGAAATGTTGACAATCTAAAGAAAAAGTTAAATTAAAAATTACAATTGTTTGTGCCACTGAAAACTTATTTAAAAATAACACTTTGTGCAAGAAACTGCTTCACAACAAATTATGCAAATTAATACCAAAATGAACACATACCACAAGAATCCAGTGTGTACCAAAGTTCACAGGGCACAGCCACGTCTTCAACTGGGAACTTCATCTGTGGGATTGGAAGTGCAGAGTAATTTGGATTTACTTAGGTACCATGCGTCTCAGGGTGTTTTCAAATATAGTCTTCTTTAAAGGAACCGAACTCTTTCCTCAGCAACAGAAAGGAGTCAACTGTTTGGACCACTTCTGAGCTTTCAACATACCTTGTTGAGGCATCTGAACTGCCCAGAAAACAACGAGCTTGCAACTACTGAACAGAGCAGGTGTGCAGCATTCTGCACAAGTATACAAAAATGTTAGAGAACAGTAAATAGGTTTTTTTTAATTTAATTTTAAAATTAGTAGGTAAATGACATTTCTTACTTACCTTTCGTCTGTCAATAACACGGTGCAGATATGCATCAATGACCTGTTTTGAAAAATCTGAGTTTATACAACAACAGCAACAATTTTTGAAGTAACTGCTTGAGTGCTGTACACAAAAACATCTAAAGGAATAGAATTGCTGATAAAGGTTCTTTCTGCATATACTGAAACTGGGTATTATGATGTCACAGATGTCACAACATCTGTGTTGTGGTTGATAACATTTTTTCCTGTTGAAGTGAATGGGTGAAACCTTATCAGAGTTTTGCTATATAAACCCCCCGACCTACCCGCACATTTTAAACTATTAATGGTCTCTGCACTGCAAATGCTTCAGAAGGAGCAGAACCTCGAAATCAGACTCAATAATGATAAGTTCTCTTACCTCATCAGAAACCACCGTGACCCCTGCAGTGTTCGAAAAGAGGAATCCAATAACTTGTATGGTCCAACAGCTGCCTCCAAGCGCCCAGTATCCTTTGCACGCCATAGCCTCTTTACTAAAAGAAAAATATGATAAGTTAGCTCAGGCATGCATGAGATTTGTAGTGGATAAGCTTGGTAAAGGCCAACGGGCCACAACAGGAAAAAAGTCAATACAATAGGCATGCATTTACACGCAGAGAAATAGGAAAGGTACAGCGGGTGGGCAAAATAGAAAATTACTGACAGGCAGATCCATTTCCAGACTTCCACAAGCTCAGTGCATGTTGCATGTTTCTTTATATCCAATATGAGTTGAAGACTTCAAAATGCAAACAAAGTCATGCAACAGTCAATTAAGTTGCAACGCCAAACTGGCAACAAATGACCAACTGGTCAAAAAGAGTTGTTCACTATGTCACCTTCATCTTCTAAGCTTTGTTTCTGGGAGGGAAGTTCTTGTTCACGCGTTTCTGGTCCTGGAACACAATTAAACTCCTTGTGTCAGCCGTTTTGGGTGCATAATGAATCCTCTGGACTTTGCTGGCACTGAGGGTTAGCAGTAGGATGGCAGGGGGGCATCTTCAGGTCTGTGCTGCTGTTCACTGTCTGACTGCGAGTTGGGTATTTTTAATTGTCACTGATATTTACATGGTGGCTTCTTCTGTATGGCTTGATATGGTCAATGCTGTAGTGATTTCTTAAAGTTGCTCCTTCTGTGTTTTTTAATCTCACACATTTGCCAGCGATGTCTTGAATGGTGTAGGGACCTGAAAAATCTGGATCAAGTCTTCCTCCCTTCCTTCCACGTTTCATGTTCAAGAGAAGAACTTCATCTCCAACGCTGTACACAAGGTTTCTGTACTTCTGGACTCGTCTAGCATAAGCTTATGCATAAGCATAAGATTGTACTTAAACTGAAATATGACACCTATTCAGTGATTTACAACATAGAGGTAGGTTGTTTCCTCTTAAACATTTTAACTGCTTTCCTTACAAAATGAACTGGAAACCTATAAGTTCAGTCTCTGAGGTGCTCTGCGATTTCTCTCAGGGTAACGTCTGCCTGTTTGGTCAGAGTCCATAGTGCTCTGTGTGGAAAGTTCAGGTGTTTGAACATTGGTGGTTTCACGTAAACCCTGAACCTCAGGTGGTGAAGCGAGGGCAAACTCTTCTGAATCTTGAGGTGTAGATGTGTCCTCTCAGGTTGCTCTGGAACCACGTGACATTCTGCATCTAGAATCTGATCAACATGTCTACGCCAGACTAAGTTGGCTCCAACATTTATGGTGTATATCAGCGGTCCGGTCCGTGAACGAATCGTGCCAGAATGCCATTTCTGACTTGGGTCTCTGTAGTCTCTGGCGAGAACTCTTTGTCCAACATTGAAGAACCTGGTTTTGTTTCTTGTTGCTTCCACCATGGAAGACTGTTTATCTTGGACATCCTTGCGAATGTCTGGTTTCAGCAAATCTAGATGTGATCTCAGATCTCATCCCATGAAGAGCATTGCAGGTGTGTGTCCAGTTGTTGCATGAGTGGTAAGACAGTAAAAAAATTGTCAATTTTCTGTTGTAGCGGTTTCCCCTCTGTGCGACTGGCTGGTTCAGCTTTGTTGCAGGATGATGGGGAGCTGAAGTGATATGTCGTATGCCGTTACTCCTAAGGAAACACTGGAACTCCTCTCCAGTAAACTGATGACCATTGTCACTTACGAGCTGTTGTGGCGGACCTGTGCGTGCAAACGGTGACCAAAGACTATTGATCGTGCTGGCAGCTGTTGCTTGCTTTACGGGGAAGATTTCTGGCCACTTTGAGTGGGCATCAACCACAACCTGGAACATTTGGTCCATAAATGGGCCAGCATAGTCTATATGAATGCGTTGCCATGGAGCAGATGGCCACTCCCACGCGTGTACAGGTGCTGTTTGAGGCTGGCGCAGCGTCTGCTGGCAAACAATTTTCCAGCTATGGTCCTGCACTCTCTCTCTGTTTCTTTCTCTCTGATTGTGGAATAAAAGTATGAACATGTGTTTATAAGTCACACTTGTGTTTGAATCCTGCAGCTTATCACACATTTGATTTCCATGTGTGACGACTGCAAGTGTCCAGAGTGAGGACAGACTGAGGGAGCCACTGCTGCACATCATCTGTGAGGCTTTGCAGCCCTGATGATCCACCAGGACAAACTCAGCAGTGTGTGAGGAAGAGGAGGAGGAAGAGCCAGCAGCAGCTGACAGATGGAGAGAATAGACAGACTGTTCCCTGTTTGTGAAGGACTGCTAGGAAAGTTTAACATAACTGTCTGTGCTGAATCAGTCTTATTAGGTAATGTTCAAATAATGTTGTCATCCCAGTGTTTTCAGTGTGGGAGAAAGTACTCAGGGCCTTCAAGTTACACACTATGAAAGGCAGCAACAAGTTTAATGTTCAGAAACCTAAAGTCTGTATCAGCAGCAGAATGGAGCTAAAAATAAATGTTTGTTTCAGTTCTATGAAGCTTTGAGTATTTTGGATCAGTAGCTGCTGTGTTTGTTGCATCATATTGCTGTGATTGTTTATTTGCTTTATATATTCTGAGCTAAGTTGATCTATAGTGTTACATCATATTCTATAAGGATGTTATGTGTTTGTAGACTTTCTGCCCAGTTTGACCCATTTAGCAGACGTCAGCCTGTTTAAGGCTCTGATGTCTATTCTCAAAGTCAAAGTCAAGTCAAAGTCAACTTTATTTGTCGATTCTGCCACATGTACAGGACATACAGAGAATAGAAATTGCGTTACTCTCAATCCCTAGATAAATAGCAAATGAACATTTAAATATATTTAAATATAAAAGTGATTAAAAATGCAAGTAAAATAATTAAAAAGTAAAAATTTAAATAAATACAATTTTACATATAACAAGAAAGCTATATAATATACAATATAATGGGTAAGTGACATTGAGTGTAAACCAGGCAGAGTAGTGCAAATAGGCAGATAGTGCAAATGGAGATTTGGTAATGTACGGTAAGAGAAAGTGTAACAACAAAGTCTTATGAGGTAATGGCAGTCCAATGCTCCACAAAGTGACTGGTAACTGGTGCAGGCCAGTGAGTGAGTCAGAGAGTGTGTGTGTTTGTGTGTGTGTGACAGAGTTCAGTGAGACCGTGGAGGAGAGAGGGGAGAGGGGGCAGAATCGGGAGGGAGTTAAGCTTCCTGACAGCCTGATGGATGAAGCTGTCCTTCAGTCTGCTGGTCCTGGCCTGGAGACTCCGCAGTCTCCTCCCCGACGGCAGCAGCTTGAAGAAGCTTTGCATTGGGTGCGTGG
This sequence comes from Diplotaxodon limnothrissa, assembly GCF_057381915.1. Classification (NCBI taxonomy): domain Eukaryota; kingdom Metazoa; phylum Chordata; class Actinopteri; order Cichliformes; family Cichlidae; genus Diplotaxodon; species Diplotaxodon limnothrissa. The sequence goes on along the minus strand of NC_140598.1, from coordinate 13,924,271 downwards.
GATCAGCCGCTATGCAAAGGGCTTTTTTAGTGAGACGGGTGCTGTAAATGTCCTGGAGGGAGGGGAGAGAGACACCAATGATCCTCTCTGCAGCTCTCACTATGCGTTGGAGGGTTCTATGACAGGACGCATTGCAGGCTCCAAACCACACAGTGATGCAGCTCGACAGGATGCTCTCGATGGTGCCTCTGTAGAAAGTGTACATGATGGGGGCTGGTGCTCCTGCTCTTCTTAGTTTGCGGAGAAAGAAGAGACGCTGCTGTGATTTCTTGGCCAGTGCTGTGGTGTTGTACGTCCAGGAGAGATCCTCTGTGATGTGCACACCCAAGAACTTGGTGCTGCTCACTCTCTCCACAGACGCTCCGTCAATGGTCAGAGGAGCATGTTGGGTGTGCATTCTCCTGAAGTCCACAACAATCTCCTTCGTCTTCTCCACATTCAGAGAGAGATTGTTGTCAGCACACCACGTGGCCAGGCGTCTCACCTCACTTCTGTAGTCGGTCTCATCCCTGTTGCTAATGAGACCCACCACCGTTGTGTCGTCCGCAAACTTGATGAAGAGGTTGGAGCTGTATGATGGAGTGCAGTCATGGGTCAGCAGAGTGAAGAGGAGGGGGGCTCAGCACACATCCCTGCGGGGCCCCCGTGTTTAAAATGATGGTGCTGGATGTATTACTGCCAACCCGTACTGCTTGAGGTCTTCCGGTGAGGAAATCCAACAGCCAGTTGCACAGTGAGGTGTTGAGCCCCAGCTGGACCAGTTTTTGAATGAGCTGTTGGGGGATTATAGTGTTGAATGCTGAACTGAAGTCTATGAACAGCATTCGAACATATGAGTCATTTTTGTCCAGGTGTGTGAGTGCCGAGTGGAGTGCAGTGGAGATGGCATCATCGGTTGAGCGGTTGGGCCGATACGCAAACTGGAAGGGATCCAGGGAGGGGGGCAGGACAGTCTTGATGTGTTGCATGACTAGTCGTTCGAAGCACTTCATCAGGATGGGAGTAAGTGCAACAGGACGGTAGTCATTAAAGCAGGAGGGAGATGACTTTTTTGGAACCGGAATGATTGTGGTGGCTTTAAAACATGTGGGGACGACAGCCTGGATGAGTGATATGTTGAAGATGTCTGTGAAGACATCAGTGAGTTCCACTGCACAGTCTCTCAGTACACGACCAGGAATGTTGTCAGGACCCGGAGCTTTACGTGCATTGATCCTGCTGAGGGATCTCCTCACGCTGTCCGGTGACAGAGTCATCACCTGGTCACCAGGAGGGGGTGGGGTCTTCTGTGCAGTGGTGCTGTTTTGGACTTCAAAGCGAGCAAAGAAAGTGTTCAGCTCGTTCAGCAGGGGGATAGTGCTATCACAGGTCTGTGGTGGGGGCTTGTAATCTGTGATGGTCTGAATGCCCCGCCACAGGCTCCGTGAGTCTCTGCTGTCTTTGAAGTGATGAGATATTTTCCTGGAGTACTGTCTCTTAGCCTCTCTGATGCCACGGGAAAGGTTGGCCCTAGCTGTCCTCAGGCTCGCCTCGTCTCCATTCTGTATGACTTAAAGCAGTTATGACATGGTCTGATTTTCTCACCCAATAAAGGAATATTTCATTTATCAGTCTACTCTTCATTCTATCAGACACAGTTATCACAGCTCGTACATTTGCTTTTTACACATATATGTAAGCACTGAGCCACATTTAGTAATGCCAACATATTAAAATAACAACATTTGTCTCTTATATATGATACATCTATATACACACTGTCACAGATACTTGAGTGTCTTTGAGTGAAGATTTAAGGTGATAGGAAATATAAATAACTGCAGCTTGAATCTTTGACACAGAGTTCATGCTTCAGAGTTCAGATGTTCAGAGTTCATGGACCGTTGAGGCTGCGAACTTTAAGGCTGCAGACCCTGAATTGGGATACAGCCATCGACTGTGGAAACCTTGCAAGTGGATCGTAAAGGTTGTTACAGAGTCTTTCATGTCTAAATTTGCCGTTAATAATTATATAATTGTAGGAATCATCTAGTTTGCTTACACTGATTACGTTGGCACTTTGTTAGCGCTACAACAACGGTCAGACCCCCGAGGCATCTAAACTTTAGTAAGAATGTGCACTTTTGACACCTCTGGTTAGCATTTAGTGGTCAGTTTCAAACGTATTTGATTTTTGCTTGTTATGAACAAATTCACTTCACTACTTTTCACGATCTGTAACATCAATGCACTTTGTTCCATTTACTGCATATTGCACTTTATTCATATCTCTCATTCCACCTGCAAAAACATTGTAAAGGTCGTCACAGAGAGTTTTATATATGTATAAATACTAATATTCTCTATTTATTCTGTTTTATTGCCAAGATGTTAGTTAGCCTTTGTTCAATTGTCTTTTATATGTCAATAGATACGTATGTCACAAATAAAAGTTTCTTGTAAATTATGTTTTTGTAAAGAATTTTCTCCCAAATCTCTTACATGCTAACTGTAACGTGTTATTTCTGCTAAAACCTGAACTTAAATGTGTATATGGTGTTTATCTGTTTTTCTCTCTGTTTTAGATGCAAATATCAAATTGGAGTTCTGCCTCCAGGCCAGAGTTGCAGGAATGCACCACGTGTTGGCTGTTTCACTGCCCTCTGTGCCCCACTCTCAGCCCTGCTGTCAGGGCAAAGATTGAGCAGCATATAAATGGACACATTCAAAGTACTTTGCCTTTCAAAGGTATGTTGGTATTAAATATACCTCATAGTTAAAGTCATAAATATGCACTTCTTTTCAGCACCTCTGCAGGTCTTTGTTGACTTAAAAGTTATTTTTCACATTGTACAGTTCAGTTCATTCATCAGCGAGAGAAAAAAGTGTTTTCATTAAATATTTTTCCTGTTCACCACATTTCCTGACAGCTCTTGTGATCCACACCATTTTGCTTTCATTATTGAGGACGGCTTGGATATTTTTGTTAATATGTACAATCTGATTGTTAGATAAACAACTACATTTAAATTACATGTTTTTTCTTTTTTTCTCTCTTACAGACAAAATGATGTGCCGGTGCACTTTCACTGCCCTTCTGTAACATGACAGTCATACAGCGTGGGGATATGGCAAGGCAATTATTGTCATGTCAGCATTCAGGACTGCTCCCCACTGAACTCTCCGTGGAGCCTCGTCTCCCTCTCCATGTCTCGTCTCCAGCATCTAAACCATTTCCTGAATCTTGGGTAGAACATTCATGTGCTCCACCCTCTGTGCTAAATGAAACTGGGGCTTGTGGAAAGTCCATGAAAATGAAACGTCCTCACTGTGGTCTTAGTCTTCCTACAAAAAAACTTCAAGGCTCACATGATGAGGAGGCATTCAAACAGGTCAATAGATGTTTGCCTGGCCTGTCATCCACAGTGTTTTTGTGTAGAGGGACTTCTTCCTCTTTGTTTTTCAGTTTGCAGAGGACATGGAGCTCTTTTTAAAAGCATGTGCTGACGAGCAGAGACTACAGGTCAAAGCGATGTTTGACATTTAATGGACAGATGAAGGCACTGGCTGTTTGTTTGTGTTTTTTATCTGTTGTTTGTTTTTCAGTGTACAGAATTCCAGTTAAACTTATTATAAAATGCTGTTCACTTGTTTCCATACTTATAGTAAAAAATGTAAGTGTAAATGTAACAGCATTGTTTATACTTGTAACTTCAGAGTAAAAAGCTTATTGTTGATATTAACATTAATGTATTATCCTGTAATCAATAATATTTTTATGCATTTTACGCATTAACCCTCTGATCTCTATCCTGGCCATTTGGGGCCACTTCACTTCTCCTTGTTTGACTGCTACACTGCAGTGGACCAAAAGAATGACGCAGGTTTGATCTTAAGGCTCTAATAGTTGTGTGTGTTGTGCATGACATTGCAACGCAAACATGTATTTGCAAGATAGACTGGAATAAATTATGATGCATCAAATATTACACAGGCTGCAGTGAATTGTTGTTGATACAGGTTATTGAGCTTTGAGTTTCCCAGTCAAACGTAGCTTTGACACACATGCTAACACTCTTACTCTTGTACATTTCATAACAAGACACCAAAGCCAAAATATTAGCTCTCAAAAGAAATTCAAAGCTGCAGCTGCAGCACACACAGCAACAAACACTGTTAGTAAATGTGTCCTGGAGTTTCTGCAGGTGCAGAAAGTGCTGCTGCTGTAAGTCAGCCTAACAGCTTCCAGATCACTGATATTTCTGGAAAGATGGCAAGAAGGGCATCACAGCTCATTTCTACAATCTCCCAGATCTTGGAATACAAGCCCCTGTCCCATGAAAACCACTTCACAGTAGTAGGAGTCCACTAAAACCTACAAATGAAGAGTGATCCTGGAAGAAATAGGGCGCACACTAGTGACCTCAACAGTTGCAAGACAGCCTTGTCCCCGATGCTTATATGAAAAAGAATATGAAGATTTATGAAACCATTAGGACTTTATTACTGTTTTATCTGAAAAGCTACTGGTAATATTTAACCTAACTGGGATTTAAAGTGTAAAAAACAGAATGTAGATAAAATTTTGGTTTTGATGAAAAGGAGTGGAGCTTGTGAGCCACAATGTAAGCAGTGTTGCTTTGCTGACATGCACTCGATGCTGGCAGTACAAGCATTGTGGTGGTTCTTATATTTTTGTAAACTAACTGTATAATATATTGAGCCATTCAACAGTACACAAATGTTTGTAGGCTCCTTTTTGTATGCAACCTGCATGTCTTTCTGAATTAATTGTTTGTTTATATCATGTTTTTCAGGAAAAAGAAGTTAAAGTCAAGTGGAAGCCCTGCTCAACATGGTATGTAGTAACAACTTTGTTGGACGGGAACAGACATTCATACTGTTGATAAATAGTTATCACCTCAATTTGAATTCATGTATTTGGACTAAACTAAATTGGGAGCTGTTAGCTGTCAAGCTGCTCCTCTGTGAGGAGCTTGATAGCTGTCCACCTCCAAAGTCCATTATGAGTTTTGGAGGTGGACATGGTCAAGACTTTACTTCTTTATAGAGCTTATAGTTGGGGCTGGTTCAGGTCAGCCCTTAGTTATGCTGTCATAGCACCAGACTGCTGGGGGTTAGTGTCTACTCGTGTCATTGTATATATCCAGGAATATGTGCCTGAGGATAGTTGTCATGAAATCAATATTAAATCAAAGTTTTCCTTAATGACCACAGCTGGCATGAGTTCTCCAAAGCTGCCTGCTGTCTCAGGATCTGTCTCCAAAAAGAACCAGGGAGCGCTAACATGTTATGTTCTAGACTGATGAAGAAAATGCACATTAAACATAGTATAAACTCACTATGTTAAGTAATGTGAAGAGGATGCCTTTAGCTCCTATTGGGTTGGTTCCTTGATCAGTGCAATACAGAATCATTCATCTGGTTTGATGTAATGTCCTTCAAACACGTCAAAATGAGGCTCTGTAGTCTGTGTGGCCTCCACATGCCTGTATGACCTCACTACAACACCTGGGCATGCTCCTGATGAAGTGGCAGATGGTCTCCTGATGGATCTCCTCCCAGACTCCAGGACTAAAGCATCTGCCAACTCCTGGACAGTCTGTGGTGCAGTTGGTGGATGGAGCGAGACGTGATGTCCCAGATGTCCTCAAATGGATTCAGGTCTGGGGAATGGGCGGGCCAGTCCACAGCATCAATGCCTTCGTCTTGCAGGAACTGCTGACACACTCCAGCCACATGAGGTCTAGCGCTGTCTTGCATTAGGAGGAACCCGGGGCCACCCGCACCAGCATTTAGTCTCACAAGGGGTCTGAGGATCTAATTTCAGCACCTAATGGCAGTCAGGCTACCTCTGCCGAGCACACGGGGGGCTGTGCGGTCCCCCAAAGAAATGCTGGTGGATGTTTCAGGCAGCAGAAGGTTCTCCAATATGTCTCCAGACTCTGTCACAAGTACTTAGTGTGAACTTGCTTTCATCTGTGAAGAGCACAGGGCGCCAGTGGCAAAGTTGCCAATCTTGGTGTTCTCTGGCAAATGCCAAACATCCTGCACGGTGTTGGGCTGTAAGCACAACCCCCACCTGTGGACGTCGAGCCCTCATACCACCCTCATGGAGTCAGTATCTGACCGTTTGAGCAGACGTGCATATTTGTGGCCTGCTGGAGGTCATTTTGCACAGCTCTGGCCTTTCTTTCCTACCCCACAGTACCTTTCCTTATCTTTTGTTTCCTACTCTTTTACTTAGTCTTTGATCACGGTTGTCTTTCTAGATAATTAATGTCATTTGTTCTGGGGCGAGTCACTGGCTCGGGTGCATTCTGGGACTGTCAGTTCACCAGTGTGCTGGCATGCTTCTTAACAAACACACCACTACAGCAAACATCTCAGTTGTACTTGTTGATTTCTTCAACAAAACACTGAACAAAACATGTCCTTGTGAGTGTGCTGCCTGGTGCTTTTACATTTTGTGGTAATTTGAGCAGCCCAGAAAGCATCCCATGAATTCAATGATGTTATTGTATCTGAACATGTACACGAGTCATTAAATTAGATGGGAAAGAATGATTCAGGGTAAACAACTGCACCAAGGGAATTACATTTTTCTTCTCAACATGTAAAATGTCTGTTGATAAGCAATTTCTGAAACAGACATTATAAAAATCACATTAAACAGATGTGATTAACTTTTTATTCTAGCAAACATAACATCAATGATGACACAATCAGTCTTCATCAGAAGTGCTCAAATCACTCTCATCGTCTGGAACGTCCTCCTCCTCCTCCGAGTCCATTTCCAGGAGTGGTTGGTGGCTGAGGATTCTCTTGTACACGTCCTTTACTTTGAGCGTTTCAGCTTTCAGTTCACTTTGTTTTTAAACCAGGCTATGGAGTCCTTTCTGTGCATCCTCCGACATGCCAACAAGGGAGGCTGTAAAAACAACAAAACTATTAAATATAAGTAAAACAAACAAACAGACAAAAAAACTCACCTCATAAACACAAGGAGTTAGGATCATGTAATTAAACTTTTTTTAAGGGAGAAGGCAGTGTTAGCTAGCAACCCAAATATAGGTAAAAGATCCAGTAAGACTTTAGCATCTGCTATTATTTTCAATCAATTCATCACCAAATGTATAAATAAATAAAAGATGTGCTTACAGTCTGAGGAGATTGTCCCCAACACCACAGATCGCATTTGCAACACTGTCCAGTGATGCTGCATCTCCCTGCAAAGGATCATCTCCTCCTCTCTCAGGCGCCTCACAGCCATCACCTTCTCAAAGACCTTTCTCTTTGTCCGGAGGTCAGCAGCAGCTGCAGTTTAACAGCATCAGATGGGAAAACATAGCAGCATATTATGATTCAAGAACAAAACATTCAACTGCTGCTCAGATACTGGGAGTTTGTTTAAAAAGGATATTTAGAAATCAAGAGCTTACGTTCACTTGTGCTCTGCCAGGGCCAAACGTCGCTCTGCATGAGGGCATCACTGGATATGATTTGCTTTGTTGCTTGTTTCCTTGTTGTAGTCGTCAACAGCAGCCGCCAAGCGTTTCTTCTCATCTAAGATGACCTTGTGAATTCTGTGTCGCCTCTTGTTGCTATCTGTAAATAATCATAAAAAGGAACACCTTCACATAATGCATATATTTACATTTTAATCTACACTCATCAATTCGTTTGCTAGAACAAATCACATCCAGCTTAAACAAACCTGGATCTGATTTTATTCTGTTTACAAAGTAGCTGTACAAGCTGTACAAACTGAGCATCAAACGGTCCGTTTCAAAGAAACTGTGACACCATTTTGTCTGTAAAGACTTTGTGTTCGCACTCTGATGATGACGACAAGCTCCTCTACTCGTGCCTGCAACGCTCCAAGGCTGCCATCAGTTTGATCCGTTTCTAAGTGAGAGGAATATTAATCAGAACACAGGATGAGTAACAGTCACCAAACTACAGTGGACTCTGTAATCACTGACTTGATGATATTCATTATAAGACATCTGGAGCCTTCATGTGCTGCATTATCATGAGATAACAAGTATGTTGGTGTTCAGCTTTATAAAACCAACTAGTACGACATCACTTCAACCCAGGTCCAATCCAATTTGATCAAACGCAACAACTCTGCCATCAATTCTGCTTTTACAAGCTTATTTTTCATTGTTTGTTGACACTGTCAGAAAGATCTTAACTCTAAGTTCTTTAATGAGGCCATGGTGGGTCCTGTTGTTATACACGAGTGCATTATATTGAGACTCACCTTCAGCCCATTGCTGCAGTGTGTCGTCATCCACACCCAGCTCATTTCTGCTCGCATTCAGGCTCTCCACTTGTTCTCTAAGGATCCTTATGATCTAAGAATACATTAATAAATGTCATTCATATGGACATTTTTAGAGTACTGGTGTTTCCCCCATTACCACACACATTAAAATGGGTGTTGAAAAAATGACCTTTAGATATCTCTGGCTCAAAGTGCGGCCCAGTTGTTCCACTTTCCTTTTGTTCCAGCCCAAAGCCAGGAGGCTCAGCATGTCTGTCCGCCCTGCATTTCAGTTAGTATACAAATAAGAATGAATGAGCAGGAGACTGAGTGGAATCTCACACACAGACACACACCTGCTTTAGACATGTACTTCGTTGTGATGGCCGCCCTAGACAGGAAACTGTTTACTTGCTCCACCTCTTCTCCAACTGTAGAACCGGCCCCATCCTGAAACGCACCTCCCCATTTGATCTATAGAAAGGAGGTCACAATACATGACTGCTGAATTCATTCAACCTTATAACAAAATGTCTTAAACGTATCCAAGACTACAAGCTGCAGTATACCTCGCACATCCAAGTGTGAGCTACTCAAAATGAAGTACACATTAAGATAAAGTCAAGTAAATAGTATTACGACAACACCAAGAGAAAAACAAAATAAATATCCACCCATCCAAATATGTATCCACACACACACACGTATGAGTATATGGTTATGGCGTTAACGTCATTTTAACAAGATTAACGCTGACAGCACTGATATATATGTGTATCTTACATCATTTGTGTGTCTCTGGATGTATTTCACAAACTCAGCAACTTCCTCATCTTTCTCAATGAAGACACCTTCAAAGTTCCCCTGCTCTGAAGTGCTGAACGAACACGGTGACAGTTGTTTGAAAAGAAACATCAAAATACAATTTTTGTACAAATCCATATTTGATTTATGTCCACAATGCATAACGTACCTTGCATTTGATTGAAAGCGATAAAGCTTGCAGTTTCCATCAACTGAGACGGCGAGCATGTCTGGAGTGCAGGCAGGGCAGCTAAAGCATGGCTCCTTGCACATCCTGTCCACCTCACACTTTACAGCACTCCACTCCAAGAAACTTTTGCTGAAGGCATCAGCTGATATTCGGCCAGTCTTTTAAGTAGAGGACAAACAACAGAATATTCACGGACAGTCATCATAAACATTGATTTGCACAATTTCCTTAAACTTGACAAATTTAGAAACTCACCCTTCCAAAATGGGCTGTTCGTTCATCCAGCACTTTGACAAAGGCCTTAAGTGACATCCCTGCTGCAGCTTCTTAATGTCATAGAAAGACTGAAAGACATCCATTGAAAACAGGGTGCAGAAATTTAAGGTGCCAGGCCAATATCCACCACCCTGGAAGTCCTTAACTGAGGGGGACCACATTAGGCCACAGCTGGTGCAGCTCACCACTGGCAGTGCAAGGTTATAACGGCCTTTAGGAAGGATAAGGAGAAATCCAGTCATGGCTCAACAAAGACATTCATTTTTTCCCATGTTGTTTTCAAAGCGGTCTGGTAAATCCAAATGACCTTTGACAGGTGCCCACATATACTGCGGGCCGAGGGTAATTCAAAACAATGTAGCAATGTACAATTTGCAATAAAACCTGCAAACACATCTATTGTGTATGTACTGTGTGACAAAAGAGCAACTTACCATTTATGGTTACAAGAGCCACAATTGCACCGGGTGAAACCTCAACGTTACCTGCTGGGCAGTCACACACAGTCTGGTCTTTGCACAGGCAACAGCCGAACTAACATTAAAAACACACAATATATATAAAAAGAATTGGAAATTAAATGATACACAATAAATATACAATAACAGCACACACTCATAGTACATAGCAATAAATGCATAAGACTTAAAAACCGTACATATTGGATTGTGAAACTCTGATGAAGGCTGCAAAAACCCTCCTGTTACTGCCTCTCTGCTGTGCAGGACAAAGCGTGTGTGAACTGCAATATCACAGTCAGCACAAAGGAATGGAAGAGGCAGGCAGTCCAGACACCTCACAACTACTTGTTTGCCACACTGACACACACGGTGTGACTGTGGATCCAGAGTAGCTAACATATTGTCTATAAGACAAGGCCTGGCCTCTTTCCACTTTAGCAAGGACACCATGTTTCTGATCGCCCAGTGAGTAGCAGCTGACTCAGACGACGTCTCACAAGTCATGGCTGCGTCCTCTTCTCCATCCTCCAACAACTGAAGGAGCTCCTGACGAAGCACCTCAGTTCCACACACTAACAGAAAAAAAATAAAGAAACTCTTCCACAAAGTGAAAAACACTCTAGGCAGTATGTTTCTTAGGACTGCACAAAAGCCCTGCCTAACTCAACTATAACAACAAATATAAAAGTAAAGGAATCACAATATATACAAGAAGGTAAAGTACCTTTTGTTGGGTTGACACTGGCAACATAACTAGGTTCTTCACGTGGACACTGATGCTGATCTGCAGACACTGGGGGGGAAAAAGAGATTGAAGAATATTTACTTACTGAAATTCTTTGGTGAAAACAAGTTGTGAGATAAAATCAATGGTTGTGAGAACACTGACCACGTGGCAACTAGTACTTCGACTGGATGATGGTCTTTGAGGAATAAAATCTCCCTGTCTGTCAAGGGCGGCATCACTTACATTTTGATTAGATACCTTGAGTTTGTAAATGATCAGATTACATAATTGGAATACAATGTATCCAATTCAGGGTTGCAGGAGGATGAAGCCTATCCCAGCTGATACAGGACAAAGACAGGCTGCCAGTTTATTGCAGGGCTAACACGATATGTGTAACAGAAAATCCACTTAAATGTTTGATATTTCTTATAATAATCATAATTATTTAAAGGTTTCTTTAAATAATACATTTTGATTTTTTATAACCTCTAAAATATAAACCTGAGCTGTTTCAGATTCTGACCTCTGACCTCACTGCAGCTCCCTCTTGGAAGTACGTCTGCTTCTTGTCTACCCCCAGTGATGACCGCCTGCCCTTGATATCACGTACTGTACCTGAGGAACAAAAAAGGACAAACACTTGCCTTCATTTAAGAAGTACATTCATACAGAGGTAATCTATGGAAACACACTAGTTCACCCTTTGGGAGAAATCAGTTCCTGTGAAACATTTCTGTAAATGAACATCATGTGGAGAATGAATGAAATGAGTTCTTCAGGTGACTCAGCAGTCCCACACTGACAAATGAAATCTAGTTAAACTATTAAGCATATTTGCTCTTCTGAAATCTGTGTTAAACAACAACAAACATAAATTAGTAACAAAAATACAGCTGAGTAGAGGCTTTACAAACCACCAGCAGCCATAATGCTAAATTTTAATCTTCAAATGTTTCTGAGCCGTCTTCAACCTGCTTTTAACACATTAAAGTCCCACAGTCAATGCAGCCTGACTCAATCCTAGATGTTCAGCACACAGAGACACAGAGGTGCCGTTTAAAGTTTAGTGATAACCTGAGTCACTGATCATTTGCAGTATTACAGAGTCTGGCAGTCTTTGCATGATGTCCACGTCACTGTGAGTTTCTAGCTGACTCTCAGGTGTGACAGGTGTGCCAGCAGGAAAGAGTAATAATAACCTGCATCCTGAGGTTTGTCATGCAGGATTAAAGCAGCCAGGCTTTGTTCACACAGCTAGGATTGTATTTTACACTGACCCTGGGTCAGTATAAGTATCATACAGTTTAAACGAAGCACTGAAACTTGCACATATTTATTACAGATGCACTGAAGCTAATCGAGATATTTGCTGTCAGTCTGTGGCTGCGATTAAACACTTTACTGGAAACTTTATTAACTAGTAACTTCATCAGTCATGACAGAAGCTAATATTTCTGTGCTAACATCGTTTAAACAGTAACAGCTTTCCTCCAATATAAGCTAACGTTTACACCGTAACTTTAAGCTAGCACCATAAAGACGGTAAAACACGTAATAACATCTACAAATGCATCTTAAAGCTGTTATATTAGCACTCGGTGTATTACTAACATAACCACATTAACATTACTGACACTCGCTGACTTTTAATAGTCATTCTATAAATGCTGTCCGTTTAAATGGTCTTACCTGGTGGTCCATATGGTCCATAAGTGAAGCAGAGGGAGCCTGACCATGCGTCACACGTTTGACGAGTTGGGAGTGAGAACGTGTTGGGCTATAAGGAACACACTCACTTCCTGAGCCCTGGGCAATAAGAGACGTTTTGTGTTTTATGATTTATTGATATGTTTGATCCTTTCTGACCTGCGTTAATGAAGCAGTCATTAGAGCACCATGTCCGCTAGAATAGTTCTGTAGTTTGATGCTTGAGTCGTTGCAGACTTGTTGAAACTCCCTCACCCGTCAAAGCAGCGTCTTTGTTATTCGCGTCCAGCAGATGGCAGTGTTTCACTGTCTGACGGCTGTCTGAAGCTTCAGCTGGATTATCCGTTTGCTATGTTTGCCATGTTACAGTGGGGAGGAAAAACTCCTTTTTAACAGGAATATCTAGACATGAGTGATTACTGCAGTGGGGCACTATCTGTGCTATCTATAAGAAATGTTAGCAACAATAAAACTCTGAGGATCAGGGCTCCATTTCACTCCAGTGTTCAGTGGCATTTTAAAAGAGTGAATACCGACGCTGAATGTCTTTGTAAAGCAAAAGCACTTTGTTAGCCTTTACAGAGCAAAGCTATGGATCAATGTGCAGTGAAGAAAAATCGAGGTGGCCAGTCTGTCCTTTCCTAACCAATCACAGAGCTCCTTACATTGTTGCGCTGGAGAATAACTAAATATAATATAAAGATGATATTGAAAATAATCTTTTGTAGAGTCACTACTTAGTGGGCAGAGGACAGTTATCACTTTGCTGGATGCTTTAAAGTCGCATGTTCTGTATTTGCTGTATGCAGATTAGCAGGATATTAACAGATTAACAGCTTTTATTAGACTTCATATGATAATCAACAGTGAAGTGTTTCTCTTTCAGTGTTTATTCTTGCTCATTGAATGATCTCTGTTCAGATAATATGCTGCACTCATCTCGTGTTTCTTTAAATACGGCATCACTTGTCCAGCTGTCAAACTCTGAAAGAGTTACAGTTTCACCACTGAGCACTTTGAATGGTTATTCTTTTATTTAAAAGCACTTATTCTAGCTGCATCATCAATACGACAAAAACAGTGACTTCAACAAAAATTTATCTAAAAATATTTAGGGGGAAATGTTCCTACACCCCTCATGTAAATGTTACATCTCCAAAAGGGAGAAATAATCAGAATAAGGCGTAATCATTGTCATGATAATAATGACCATGAAAATGAAACTAGGCCTACCTTTAGTTCAGCACACTCAGTGTTGCATAAAGACATGCGAACATGCCATCATCCATTCTGGAGCCTACTTTTAAAAAGAGCGAGCTGTTTATTCTGGCTGAGTAGCAAACAGAACCAACCATGAAAACCTAAACTGGGAAAACACTCGGAAACCTTGAACACTGGGAATATGGAGACACAGGGGTAGGTGAACAGACACTGACAAAGGACAGAGGAAAACAGAGACAATATATATAAGACAAGAAGTAACACAGACACCCTTTTCGGTGACAAAAATGAGAAAATATCCAGTGAAAGGCAGTTCTCTTGGAAAAACTGCCTTATTGATGTCAACGGTCAGAGAAAAATGTCTGATAGGAAGGCAACCGTAGCTCATACAACCATTTGTTGCAACCAAAGAATGCAGAAGAGCGTTTTGGTCAGCTAAGAACAGGAAATTGAAGCTACAGTTCTCAAAATTTGACATGAGAAGATTGGATAAATGTTGCCTGGTCTGATGAGTCTTGATTTCTGCTCTGACATGCAGATGGTCGGGTCAGAATTTGGCATAAATAGCATGAAAGGATGGATCCATGCTGCCTCATGTCAGCTGTGCAGACTAGTGGTGGTGGTGTCACTGTGGGGGGGAGGGGCGGTATTTTCTTGCTGAAACGTTACATAGTGTGTGTGTGTGTGTGTGTGTGTGTGTGTGTGTGTGAGAGAACAACTTGAAACAAACTGCAGCAATAAGGGCAAACTAGTGCACAGTTATGTTTACGTGAGCGTTATTTTGTATGCATTTGTACAGTTCCATAACTGTGAGAATACATTGATAGCATTTAACTCTAGTAACAGGCATTTGTACCAGTAAGCATGAAAAAGTAGGGAAAAGAACTAGTATGTAAGCACTGACTAGTACTGTAAAGTATATGTGTATATAGGGCAATCGTGGCTCAAGAGTTCGCAGTTCATCCTGTAATTGGAAGGTTGCCAGATTGAGCCCCGCCTCCGACAGTCTCGGTCGTTGTGTCCCGGGGCAAGACACTTCACCCGTTGCCTACTGGTGGTGGTCAGAGGGCCCGGTGGCGCCAGTGTCCGGCAGCCTCGCCTCTGTCAGTGCGCCCCAGGGCAGCTGTGGCTACAATGTAGCTGCCATCACCAGTGTGTGAATGTGTGAATGACTGAATGTAGTGTAAAGCTCTTTGGGGTCCTTGGGGACTAAGTAAAGCGCTGTACAAATACAGGCCATTTACTGTGCGTGTGTTTATGCTCAAGTGTATGAATAAATTAGTCAGTTTTAAACAGTTGCAATTTAAACAGTAGAAGAGTGGCACTATATTTATATATTTATAAAGAATTTCAAACAACAATTAATTGATGCTCAAAGCAGGTTTATTTAATTAATATCCAGATTTCCAATTAGTTCCCAATTCATTCAGCAGCAAATCACATCACCACTCACTTCAAGGCTGTATGTATTATTGTAAGGTAGACCCTACAATAGTACATACAGAGAACCCAACAATCATATGACCCCCTATGAGCAAGCACTTTGGCGACAGTGGGAAGGAAAAACTCCCTTTTTACAGGAAGAAACCTCCGGCAGAACCAGGCTCAGGTCGGGGCGGCCATCTGCTGCGACCGGTTGGGGTGAGAGAAGGAAGACGTTTGTTGTAGGTCTGATTGAAGGACTGATGTGATGGTAAGTTGTCTGCTGTTCCGCTTTGAATATTGAGAGATTAGTTGATGGATTTCAAGCCAAATTGTGCCCAAGTTTAAGACCATATTCATTGGTTGTTTTTGTTGATGTTATTGTTTTGGGCTTTTTTTCCACAAGAATTTCTAGCTCCCCTAGAATTCTGGCCACCCAAACGATGATTGCTGCTGAGAGAGCACAAGGAGTTCTCCCCCTGTACTATTCATGTCAGTGCAGGGGGTTCTCCTTGAGAGGCCAGGGTCGAAAAAGGGATGCTTCAGAACCTCCGAGGGTGTTATGCGCTGATTTGCATCCAAGGCCAACATTTCTTTGATTAGCCTTACAAATAATGTTTGGCCATTTTCCGGTCCTCGCCTAACCTTCAGCAGTTGTTCGAGGTCATCGAGACGCTTAAGTTTTATATATCGAGTTTCCTTGGATCGATAATCTGTCTCGTATTGAAATTGTTCTTGGGTCTTAAATGTCCAGCGCTGTTCGTTGTGGTTATCCTCGATGAAATAGCTGTCAGTGTACAAGCCAGACTCTAGAAGATGATCTGGTAGCTGACCCTGGGTTTCAATTATGAATTTCAAAACGTCATAATCGTCTTCCCCAGGATAGAGAGGCACCCCTGTAGCAAGCTCCACAGCTACCAGCCCCAGAGACCACATGTCGATTGCTTTGTCGTATGGAATGCCAAGCATAACCTCAGGTGCACAATAACCAATTGTCCCCACACGGTCACCAGGAATCACTGCAGAAGCAGGACATGCGAGGCCAAAGTCTATGAGTTTGACTTTGACGGGAGACTCACTGCGGTTCACAACCATGATGTTTCCAGGTTTGAGGTCAGCATGCACTATTCCCACAGAACCCAGGTGGAACAGAGCATTTGTGAGCTGATTCAAAATTGGCCTGATTTCTCTCATTGGGAGACCTTGGTTATTCCGGTCCCCAATGTAGTCCCACAGGCTTTGGTCGAGGAGTTCGAAATTCAAGCAAATGCGCTCTCCATTGAGGAAATAGCCGTTCCATTCGACAATGTTGCACCTGTCTGGATCCAAGCGTCGTAGCTGGTCCAGGATGAAAATTTCCAGTTTTGCCTGGAGCAGAATTTCAGGGTCGCTCTTGTTGACTTTAATAGCAACCGTTTTGTTGTTTTTTGTATCGCGACATCTGGTTACCAAACCAAAGCCTCCTTCTCCAAGGAAGGCCTCTACCACGTGGTGATCTCCTAAAATGGTCCCTTTCGTTATTTGAAGATCATCTTCAGAGGCAGATGGGTTGGCTGAGGTGTTGATGTCTCTTTTTTGAGGAAATTCAACTGAGTTTTGGAAACTGCAGCTGAATTTTTGCGATCCATGACTTTTCCAGCTTGAAGGCTGCTGAGAGAGCACAAGGAGTTCTCCCCCTGTACTATTCATGTCAGTGCAGGGGGTTCTCCTTGAGAGGCCAGGGTCGAAAAAGGGATGCTTCAGAACCTCCGAGGGTGTTATGCGCTGATTTGCATCCAAGGCCAACATTTCTTTGATTAGCCTTACAAATAAAGTTTGGCCATTTTCCAGTCCTCGCCTAACCTTCAGCAGTTGTTCGAGGTCATCGAGACACTTAAGTTTTATCGATCGAGTTTCCTTGGATCGATAATCTGTCTCGTATTGAAATTGTTCTGGGGTCTTAAATGTCCAGCGCTGTTCGTTGTGGTTATCCTCGATGAAATAGCTGTCAGTGTACAAGCCAGACTCTAGGAGATGATCTGGTAGCTGACCCTGGGTTTCAATTATGAATTTCAAAACGTCATAATCGTCTTCCCCAGGATAGAGAGGCACCCCTGTAGCAAGCTCCACAGCTACCAGCCCCAGAGACCACATGTCAATTGCTTCATCATATGGAGTGCCAAGCATAATCTCAGGTGCACAATAACCAATTGTCCCCACACAGTCACCAGGAATCACTGCAGAGGTGTTACATGCGATGCCAAAGTCTATGAGTTTGACTTTGACTTGAGACTCACTGCGGTTCACAACCATGATGTTGACAGGTTTGAGGTCAGCATGCACTATTCCCACAGAACCCAGGTGGAACAGAGCATTTGTGAGCTGATTCAAAATTGGCCTGATTTCTCTCATTGGGAGACCTTGGTTATTCCGGTCCCCTATGTAGTCTGACAGGCTTTGGTCGAGGAGTTCGAAATTCAAGCAAATGCGCTCTCCATCGAGGAAATAGCCGTTCCATTCGACAATGTTGCACCTGTCTGGATCCAAGCGTCGTAGCTGCTCCAGGATGAAAATTTCCAGTTTTGCCTGGAGCAGAATTTCAGGGTCGCTCTTGTTGACTTTAATAGCAACCGTTTTGTTGTTTTTTGTATCGCGACATTTCGTTACAACACCAAAGCTTCCTTCTCCAAGGAAGGCCTCTACCATGTGGTGATCTCCCAAAATGGTCCCTTTAGATATTCCAAGCTCATCTGAGCCGAAGGATGGGTTGGCTGACATGGTGTAATGTGTCTGTTTGCACTGTGGATTGGTGAGAAACAAAACTGAACTTGTTTTGGTTTCTCTCGTAAATTGCTCTCAAAACTTCTCGAAAGGGTTTCAGTTGCTGCAGGTCAACGTCCGTTAAGCATAAAGTAACAGGTGAGCGCTCCTATTTATGGGTTTTGGGATCAAAGCAAAGTTATGACGTCAGAAAGGATCAAAGCAAAGTTACCGCGTCACAAGCGATCGAAGCGATTCTAATATGTGCGCATGCGCACATATGAGAAGCGATCGAAGGGATTCTAATATGTGCGCATGCGCACATATGAGAAGTGATCGAAGGGATTCTCATATGTGCGCATGCGCACACACGTGCTTGTTTGTGTAATATTGTTCACACTAAACTTGACCCTAATCAATTTAATATCAGTCAATCAAAGAAAATGTTAGTTTTGGAAAATTTTAAAATGACATAACTGACAGTTAAAACCTTTTTTGTTCATGTATTTGTATTTGTATTGTCTTCGGGGTTTTTTTTGCATACCATGTCAAGCTTTTCTGTATATAGTCATGTCGTAGATTTCGGAGCAAACAAGAAATTGAATTGGATTTTAATATTGCAGTGCTTGGATTTCGGATTTGGTGCTTAAAACTTCTTGAAACTGTAACCGTATTTCATTCACCACAAATAACTATCTGATTGAATAGTTTTCTTATCAGATAGAGAAATAAAACGAGTCGCAAAGTCTAAAAGCAACATTTCTCTGCCTGGGCTGTACCTCTGCACGTTAGTCTGTTTCAGTGTGTGACCCCTCACCCCCTCCCTGATCAGTCGGGGGTGAGTGCGCTAATGTGCCTGGAGGCCGTTTTAATGAGTGTTTGCTGGAAAACGAAAAATACAAGAAGGATTTGTACGTTTTCACAACGGGGGAGTTGCGTAAGTACTAGTAAATAATTTTCTCGAGTGTGTACGTTACACATGTTATTTGTTTAAAATTGGTATTATTATTTTGCTAGCTAGCAAACTCGCGGGATAAAGGATTGAAGTGCACTCAGTGCGATACAATACGGTGGCGCTATTCTAACAGTTAGTTATTGCAGGGTAACTTGTAGAATATGCTGTGAATTGAACCAAGATTACACAGCAGTAGCAGTAATACGAGTTACTTCCCTCAAGTGAAAGCGTTAAACGTTAGCCCGATGCTTAACTAGCCAACGTCAGGCTTTCTGATTGAAGGCTAAAAGCGACGTTGTCACCAAGTAAACAGAATATTGATGATATTTTTGTGTATCGCTGCAGCCTTTTCAAGTATTAACCTGGTGTCTTTGGGAACAGCTTAGGGGGAAATGACGGTAATATGACTGAACCATATGGGAACAAAGAATAGGCACTTTTTTGTGCTACCGAAGTTTCCTCGCTTTCATTCAAAATCTGTTTCTCATTAAACAATTGAAACATGATGGCTTCAAGCTGACATTGAGGCCTGTGGGGCACTATCAGCCACTGAGACAGTAGACAAGTGACTATTTCACACTTTAAGGCTGCCTGTTTATTTAAGGGAGATGAACAGTACATTATAACTGTACATAATAATATCAATGATGATAGATTAAATAAATGGGTTTTTGAAAGACGCTTGTGCATTTTTAAAGTCTAAAGTGTTGAATTGATCTGAGTATGTCATCTGTTCAAAGCCTCTCCCAGTCAGTGCTGTTCTCTATGCCTGTCTTACTCTACATGATGTTATTAGCACAAACACTTTAAAGGTGATAATTAGGTCTACAACAATAACACAGACTGCAATGTAGTTAAGCGTCTTACAGTTAGTTTTGAATGAATGAACTTAAAAAACAACACAAGCAAAGATCTGTCTCCTCCTGTTTTTTGTGTCACATAAGAAAGAAGCATCAATATCTGATGAGAAGACTTATTAATTTGGCCTTTCACGTGGTCTTACTCGGGTGATGCGAAGTGAAATATGCATCCTTTTTATGGTAATGTGCTGGAAAATGTTGAAAATGGACATTAAACGTGCTCACAAAGTGCTTGAATTTGACCCTGAAAGGTGTATGAAGCCAGAAAAAGTCACACTTGGAGTAAAAACCTCTCATAGCAAGTTAATCATATTCAATTGATTTGATGCTTTCAGCACAAAATGTAGCCACACAGTCAGGACAGCGTCTGATTTACCTTCATCGGTAAACGTGTTTATGCAGTACATAGTAACAGTGTGGCTGAGTCCTCTGCTTCAAATCAGTTCCAGTACATTTGGAGATGTAAGTCTTAACCTTTCACATGCATCGGGAAGGAAAAAACATTTAATCTTCACAGTACTGCCGAAGTGCAGCGATACATTGTGAAGTGCACATTTCCATTTCTCATACAGTACCGAGCAAAAGTCTTGAACCACCCCCTTATTTTTTCGTGTTTTGCCAGGTCAGTCTGTGTTAACGGTGTTATTAACTGCATTCTTCAACTAAAGAAGTGAGAACAAATGATGTGGGCTTTTGTTTTTTTGCAATAGGCTGCAAGTAAATGTGTACAGATACAATTTAAAATTGGTTCTTTGTTAAGTTTTCTGGTCCTTTCCGTGACTTAGGTGTCTGTTTATGTTTGAATGTTTCAGAGATTAGTGTGAAGGGTCTTAACAGACAAAAAGTGGTCAAATACAAGCCCTGGATTAAAAATCAGAAACACTTTAAAAAGCCTGGAGAGCTATTCCTTAATACCACTTTAAAGATTACAGGGAAGTCCGGATCCCTGGAAGCAAATGAGGGATGGCTCAAGACTTTTGCACAGTGCTGTACATGTCATGTTCCCTGTTTTATAGCTCAGCTCAAACTGACACGTTCTCACTAACTGCTTCTCATTTTCTCCACAGTAAACTTTGACCACTTCCAGATACTGCGGGCCATCGGGAAAGGAAGCTTTGGAAAGGTAATGCAGCCTCCATTTTTCACGCCACTTGTATATTGTTTGCCCTTAATTACCCACCACGGTCGTCATCTCTAAAGAATCAGTGCAAGCGAAGCGAAATGTGCTGGGATTACACTTCAGTTCTCGTGTGCTGCTGTTATTTAATAACAGTTATAAATGCAGCTTATGCAATTATTTCTATAAAGTCAGTTAGAGGAGAGCCGATTTCTATTTCATCTCACTCAATCTAGGTGGGAATTTTGACCCCACATCTCAATTTAATTACAGAGCACATTGAACGTCTGGATGAGACTTCAGTAATGAATTCAGGACTGTGTGTGTGTGTGTGTGAGATACACAATTGGGGCTGCAGAGATTGGAATAGTTTACCTTCATTTTAAATATCACTGCCCTGTGCACATTGTCGGCTTTAAAATTCAAACTTAAAGAGTTTGTAAGTAAACTGGCTGAGATGAGACAGACGATGCACCGGGTCCTCGTCTGAGTGCTGGCTTTCAGTTGTGCTGTCTCTCTTGCCCAGCCATGCACACACAGACACTGTGCTACACTTACACAGTGAGACAGATGCTCACAGAGACGTCCAGATACATTTTGTCCTTGCTGGAGGTCATCTTGTGTTTTTTGGCCCACTGTAGCCTCACACCGAGCTCCTGCTGTTTTTTGAACACTTTAACAGCTAACAACTTTTAGCTTCCTGTTGAACAGATATGCAGATTCTGACCTTTCCTCTGGCAAATATATAAACTCACTGAAAACAGTTTGACTTTTCAGAGAGTTTCCTATCTATCTGTATTTTTACTTTAATAGTTAAGCACGATTAACATTTAGGAAAATGGAAAAATAAACAAGTTAATAAATGAAATGAAATAATACTGATTTATATATTCACTCTGTTTACTTTTTCGATATAGAAATACAATGAAGACTTCCATGTTCCTGCTGGTGGCGCTCTCTCTCACTGTGCTCTGCATGACTAACGGACGTGTTCAGAAAACCAGCATATCATCAACATGATCCCACAAGGGGGATGTGATGATCTGATAGCAAACAGAGATAATAATGGTAACTGTAAGCGCAAGAATACCTTTATCATTGGTGACTTTAATCAAGTTAGAATAATTTGTGATCCAAGCAATTGTATCAATGCAAATAGAAATCTTTATAAAAGCCCCACAGACGTGCACATTCTGTATTGTAAACTGCTGGGACAAACAACGATACCCATTGTACACACAGATACAGATGAAAAGGCGTATTGTAATTGCATGTGATAAAATCAATACTTTCCTTCAGCCTGTGCACTTTGAATGTTGCTCTTGAGTTGAGAGATGCTGTGAGCTTGCTGCCATCTTTAAACATCACTTCATGATGCTGGTTTAGATGCTTTATAAGACTTTGTTACGTTTCTTAAACAGTGATGAAAATAATAAAGAGGAAATATGAGAGAAGTGATTTTCAGTGAATGTTGAAAAAAATCCCACAACAACAAAAATGATGGCAACATTGCTACACTTTGCTTTCTTAGCTTGCATATTGTACATTTTCACAGTTGTTTCTGATTGGCTCCATCTTCTCTCGTTGTCACAGCTGTTGCTCAACTTTCAGCACTCATTCAATTAAAAAAACAACAAACAAAAAAACCAAGCTGCTGCTGGTAAGGTTGGCATTCTTGCAAGACTCAGTAACACAAAACAAATAAAAAAATGCACATCCCATGTTTATCCCATGTGATTCCAGGCTGAGTTTATGCATTTATGCTTATTTGTTTATAAAATATTATAAGCTGGTCTGAGGTCATTTGTTACTAAAGAAAAACAAACAAACACTGTGTCATTATTTAATCCACTAAAACTAAGACACAATGCAGAAGCAGTGTGTGAAAACTAAGTGCACCTTCACTGGTGTAGCATCTGCCTTAGAAACAATGAAGTCAAATGAAACTGTTGAATCATCTCTATGTGCTAAAGGCTCATTTTAATGCAGCATTAATCACGTTGCTTTAACAGTGCTGCATTTTAATAATGTTTATCACGTTCTTTGTAGATTTTAATTATCACCATCGTCGCTGTGAGAACATGTCTGGTTGGAGCAGGCGGCACTCAGGGATCATGTTGTGTGGAAGAAGAGTCATGTGATTGTTTTTTTTTAAAGATTTATTTCTATGAGTGCACAGAGTGTGAAACAGAAAGATAGGATCGACAGAGAAAGCTGATCATGTCTGTTGTGACACCTGCAATCTCTGACTAGAGTTTTAGGTTTTGTCAGGCAGCTAACACAAAGAAAGCCTGGCTTCATTGTACAAATACAACTTACATATACAACACATGACATATTACACAGAGTCATTATTTATTCAACAAAAACTAAGCCAGATGCAGTTTTTGGATTTTATTTCAAAATGTTCTTATTCTGATTGTTTACTTAATATATTTAGACACATTTGGTTTATTTCTATAAAAATGATATTTTACACAAAACTTCAAACAGCTGCCTGCAAACATGGCTCTTTATTGTAAAGCCAGGTATGAACAACAACCTGCAGCTGCATGCTGTTGTGCTCATTGGTGTCACATTAGGTTCTGAACCACAAACAGAGAAGTTTCTTAGAACTGCTGGGCTAGTGATGTAGGTGTTGATGCAAATGATGGCTTAGGGTGGTGCTACGACAGTGTATAAAAACTGAAGCTCCCAGAGCCAAGTGTTATTTGTTCTTCCGTAACTGAGGTGAACTATAACCTGCTCAGGTAGAATTTAATAACAGCGTGTCTGAACTGCTCGTCTCCAGGCTTCACGTCTCATTCTGTAAGAACTTGTTGTTTGTTTATGAACTTTTTATAAACAACAGACTTTTGTATACTTCCAAGAAAGAGGGAGAACTTACTCTTCTGCCACACTCACGTTCATCTTTATCTGTCATCAGTTCAGATAAAAGCATCACTGATTATTCTGAACACTGTTTTAAAGCTTCTGCGTCACTCTGATTTCTTCTTAAAGTTGGCAGACAGGATTGTGAAGAAGGACATAGTGGATCCCCCCTTTTAATGAGCATATTATCTGTGAACACTGAATACAAACAACCTAAATGCTCATTAAAGAAGCAGGTTGGCTCATAAAGTGCTCTGTACTTGTTTTATGCAAGTGCTGTTTCTGGAAACAACCACCATCTGTAATCAACACAGGACTTATTGAGCTGTCAGGTGTGCAGACAACATGGCACATTTTGGGAACACCTATAGTTGATGTCTTAATTATGAAAATAGCTACTATGTAGTTGATGCTTCCTGTTCTGCCAGAGCAGGTGCAGCCTTTGTGGAAGTGGGTTCCACTGGACCAGCGTCTGTGAACGATCCACTGTGGGTGATTTTTTTTTTTGACCTTACATCTGTGTGTAAGGACCAACCACAACCATCTAAAATCTTTGCATGTTATTTTATCTTCTGTGTAAGAAGTACACAGCATACCCTGATGATCAGCTTCAAGGGTTCTCAGTGTAGGATGCATACAGTATGTCATGCTGAAATATAGAGCACTTACAATAGAACCCACTAGAAACCAATTATTTTAGCCTGGTTCCTTAAATCTATGGCATTTTTCCCATGCTGACTGATATGCTGCTCAGTGTCTTTTGCTGTCTGTCATGATCCTGGGCCATGTTGGCCCAGCATTCTTAGTTTTCATATGTTTTGTGTGTTGTTCTTTATTTATGCCATGGTTTCTGTTAAGATGTTCCTTATTTGATTACCTCCTGTGTGCCCCTCTGTTTATCTGTGAGCCCTCGTTTCCCCTCCTTGAGTTTTATTCCATGTTTTCCCAGCCCGTTATGTCCGTGCTCTCCCCGTGCTGTCTCTCCTCCTCTCTGAACCTCCGTGTACTTCCTGTTTTACTTTGACAGTCTCCCGTCAGTGTTGCGTTCACTCCTGCCGTGTCTTGTTATGATTATCAGTGTCACCTGTGTTCCCCGTGTGCTCCCACTTCCCTCGTTAACCCTCTGTGTATTTATGTCTGCGTCTCCCTCAGTTCTGTGTCGCGTTCTCCCTCATTCATGGCCGTGTGTTTCTCTGTGTATTACGTTATAGTTTCCTCGTTTAGGTTGTATGGTTTCTCTCTCCAGCAATAAAGCTGTGTTTTGAGTTCATTCCTGCCTCCGTGAGCTTGCGTTTGGGTCCTCATCCTGCCTGCACACAGCCGCAACCATGACAGTCTGCTTTTAAATCAGATGTCACTCTGAACATAAACACAAGCCACAGCAGCCCAGCTGTCTTAGCTGAGTACAAGGATACATTTACTCTCTTTGTGTAAAATATTGTGATGATTTTACATTATATTAGGCAGGCAGCTGCCCAAATTAAACCGTGACTATTAGCAGTTTGGTTATTTTGAACGCCTCGGCTGGAAAAAATTCAAAATGGTTTGTAAGGTTGGCCACAGCTTTGTATGTAAAGGGGAGTTAGAAGATTGCTTCATATTTTAAGATTGATTAAGATTAATTAATATTTTTAATTGTTTTATTTTACATCTCACCTTTTACACTGCATTGAGTTGCTGCCATGTGATTGGCTGAGTGTACATCGTTCTTTGTTTCAAAATGGACTTAATGCTTGGTTGAACAGTTGTGATGTTTATCTCCTTTAGATTTATTTTTTATTGTCATGATGAAAAATGGTTTGTTGGTTCATACCTATGAAGTTACAGTGTTTCTGAAAAGCCTAAAAAGATGAATTGTTACCATAGTAAACTTCAAAACAGACTTTATTATATGATATAGTTATAAAATTGGATAAAAACTGACTTCAGCATAATATAAAATAATGTGTTGTCACTATGTATGCATTGGTCAACTTTCAGATCTATGAAGTTCAGCTCCCCCAGCTGTGTCTCCCTTCTGTGGCCCATTCCCTCATTGCTACCCTGTGTATTTAAGCCCTGTGTTTTCCCACGCTTGGTGTCGCGTCGTACCCTCAGACCCTGCCTGTGTGTTCCTGCTTGGTTTCATGGTTTGGTTTCTGTTTTTGTTTCATGCCAGCAATAAAAGCTGTGGTTTTAGTTACATTTCGTCTCGGAGTCCTGCATTTGGATCCACATTTCCACCTGCCCGCACTCAGAGCCCTGACATCATTTTCCCGATACCTGATTTTTAGCACTATGTATGCATTGGTCAACTTTCAGATCTATGAAGTTCAGCTCAGTTATCTATGTTTTCATTTTTAGTTTCCATTTGCATTTAGATGCACGGCCGATTCTCTGATGTGTGATCTGTTTCTACCTGTGCTGATGCTAGCAGGACTAAAGCTGATCAAGCAGCAGTAAATATGTGAAGCAAGGCTGAAGGATACACTCATAAAATGAACAGAATCATAAGAATATAACAGCACGAGCACTGCAAATGCAACTAAAACATGTTGACATCAAATGGTATGTTATTTGAAATCTATATGAAATAATGACACATCTATATTTTCCAATTTATTTATTTTTTTTGTATTTATTTATTTTTTCCACAGTTGTGTAAATCAGTCTGTCTGTGGACTGGTACAGCTGAAAAGCCGACGCAGCCAGTTCCTCTTCTTCTTCTTGGGTTTTTTCTCTGGCACAGTCTTAGCTTCAGTTTCGAGTTCAGCTGGATTGGTAGTTATCGTTTTCTCTCTGTCTTCTGTTTGTTGTAGAGAGTCATGCAGAGACATCTCAGTTGATGTCAGGGAGTCTTCTTCTTCTTCCTTGTCCTGTTCTTTGGTGTCTTTTTCCACCAGAAGCTCAGATTTTCCATTTGCTGTGTTGGAATTTTGTTCATTTTGCTCCTGTGTGATTTTAATGTAGGACGCTTTGACTTCTTTCAACTCTTGATAAAGAGTCTCTACTTTCATGTCATGAAGCTCCTTGTTGGAGCAGAGCTGGGATTTAAGCTCACTGATTTCCATGTTCAGTGTCTCCTGGTCCTGCCTATGTTTATCTTCCTGTTCCTTGAGTTGGTGTTGAGCTTCTAGGAGCTGTTGTTGGAGTGTTCCTATTTGCTCTTGTTGAGTCTTGTATTGGACTTCAAATTGAGCCTCCTTCAGACCTACACAGTCCGTGTGTGAAGCCTCTGTGGTTTGTGTAGAAGAATCCACACACTGCTCTGTGGTAGGGTCGCTGACGTCTTCGTGCAGGACACGGATCATGTCATCCAGCATGACAACTGCTTGGTTGTCCTTTGCTTGAACCTCTGTTTTGCTCTTATCAGGCTTATTATTATCATTAGCCTCCTCCAGTTGCTCTATGAGCTCTTTAATTGTTTCTTCATGCTGTTTTTTGTCGGCGATCATCTGTGCATGAAGTTTGGTCACCTTAGACTGGTAATAAGAAGCCCTCTTATTAGCAGCTACCAGTTTCCAGTAAAGCTCGTTCTGGTGGTTTTGGGAAGCTTGTAGTTGATGCCTGAGAGCAGCAATCTCACAACATGAATCATACTGGACTCTGCCATGATGGGGTATAAATCTGGGATTTGGCTGATGTTGCCACGTCCCTCCATTTGGCCCAGGGTTTTGTCCACTGGCGTTATTCATGTTTGCCTCTGTCTCCATATTCACGTCGTCCTTTGGTTCTGACATAGGGAGGGATTCAGGGTTTTCCCTTTCAGAGGTTCCTTCAGGGTTTCCTGACACTTCTTCATTTCTCAGGTTGCTTCCATCAGCCACGTTGTTTTGGGCTTCTAGAAGAGCCCGAGCATACGCCCGAGTAATCGGTCGTCTGGGTTCTTCAGCCACTCTTTTCTGTTTTTGCCCCCTTTTTTTCTTGCCTTTCACGACCACTTCTGTTTGAACTTGTGCCAGAGGACGTGTTTCAGGATTTGGTGTTTGGGCTTTTTTGAGGTCATTTTCCGATCTTTGCAAAACTGTTATATTTGGGCTCACGACCACTTCCATCTGTGCTTCTGCCATTTTATATGCGTCTGCTTCAGCGTCTGCTTCAGCGTCTGCTTCTGCGTCTGCTTCAGCGTCTCTGTGTCTTCCTTATCTTGGTTTTAACAAACAGGTTGTTTTGTAGTTCTGCCACCAAAGAGTTGCTACAGTTGACTGAATTTCTCCTTCCAATGACAGAATGTGATGACATCACAAGCTTTGTGCCTTTGATGACATCACAAGCTTTGTGCCTTTGATGACATCACAGGCTTTGTGCCTTTGATGACATCACAAGCTTTGTGCCTTTGATGACATCACAGGCTTTGTGCATTTGATTCTGTGATTGGATAGTTTGAAAATAAAATGTCCACAAATGTACTTTAAAAAAAGTCATTTTATTTTGTAGTATATGTTGAATTAACACTATAAAAGCTACTCGACCAGAATTGCAGTTAAAAATAAAACAAAAGCAAAACACAAGTTTTTATAAATGGTTGTTACAAACAAACCAAAGGAGAAGACGACTGTTTAGTGGAAAAATATTAGACATGCTCTCTCATAATAACTGTGTAATAATGTAAACTAAGACATGTCGAAAACATTGATATTTAGTTAAAGGTATTTATTCAAATGATCCAATGACCAGCATGTTTTAGTGAATGTCTGTAGGCACTGGGAGCTTGGTGGTTGCCTAGGCGACAATATGTCATCTATGTTTTGTTTTTAATTCAGTTTCACTGGTGAAACTAAGAAACAACAGGCTGTAGAGGGACACGTTAACAGAGCTTTACTAACTCTTACTGTCATATCCAGTGTGGACAAATCTGTATAGATTCATATTAATATATTAATCATTCATTTGAATAACCAAGGATGCAAAATAAAAATCACAGGAGAGTTTATGAGACCAGGTCAAGTTCAGAGACACACGTTTAGCAGAGGTGAAGCCTCGAGGACAGCTGGCAGCTACACCCATGTATGACAGCACCCACCTGTCACAAAGAGCAGCCTTTCCATGCCTGACTCTGCATAATTGTCAGCATCCAAGCATTTTCAATGAGTCATCATCCTCAGAAATCATCCTTTGCACAGTTGTTATGAAGAGAAAAATAAACTTTAGAGCTGAAAATCAGATATGAACCGTGATCTGGGAGGGGAAGGGCACCTGCTGCCAGACAATGTTCACCTTGGAAAAAGTCAAAAGTGGTTTATAAATTTTGCCACAGGTCTGTTTGTCAGAGGGAGTTAGGCCATTGCTTCATAATTAAAGACTGATTAAGATGATTCATATTTTCTTAAAGGTTCTTTTTAGACCTCACCTTTTACACCTGCATTGAGTTGCTGCCATGTGATTGGCTGATCAGATATTTGCATTAATGAGTATTTGAACAGATCTACCTAATGAAGTTTTATATTTATGATGAAAATGCTTTGATGGTTCATACCTATGAAGTTACAGTATATCTGAAGAGCCTTAAAATATTTTTTTTACCATAGTAAACTTCAAAACAGACTTTATTATATGATATAGTTTTAAAAAAGGATAACAATTGACTTCAGCATAATATAAAATAATGTGTTTTCCCGATACCTGATTTTTAGCACTATGTATGCATTGGTCAACTTTCAGATCTATGAAGTTCAGCTCAGTTATCTATGTTTTCATTTTTAGTTTCCATTTGCATTTAGATGCACGGCCGATTCTCTGATGTGTGATCTGTTTCTACCTGTGCTGATGCTAGCAGGACTAAAGCTGATCAAGCAGCAGTAAATATGTGAAGCAAGGCTGAAGGATACACTCATAAAATGAACAGAATCATACGAATATAACAGCACGAGCACTGCAAATGCAACTAAACCATGTTGACATCAAATGGTATGTTATTTGAAATCTATATGAAATAATGACACATCTATGTTTTCCAATTTATTTTATTTATTAATTTAATTTTTTCCACAGTTGTGTAAATCAGTCTGTCTGTGGACTGCCAGCCAACACATCCACAACACCAACAACTCAGACAGCACAAAGCCTTTTAAGTTGGCGAGGCGTGATAGCAAATGCAGCGCAGGTACATCCATCTGACCTGCAGCAGCATCGCAGACCACGCCCCCCCTCCACACCACTCTTTCCTCACAGTTGCTCGCCATCGTTGCGCTCAGAGGGTAGAAGGTCCCGATTGAAGTGCACAGGTAACTCCCCTTCACATTTCACGACAATGATCCTGTTGGTGAGAAGCCTGCCTTCATACTGGCAGCTGGGTTTCCTGGCTCCCTGATGCTTTAGCTTACATTTAATTATGCGAAACGTTGCGGTACTATACGTCATGCCGCTATTTTCATCGTAGCTCCCATCACCTCTACAAATGGATTTGACCTTTGCTGGAATGCTGAGGATGAATGTGTTGGTTTCCTTACAACTGTTGTCAAGTTTGTAGATATTCCTATTTGATATTTCTGTGTTACACAGCTTTTCAGTCATCTTAGCATCTACATGCTGTCTTCTAAACTTTTCATAAGGTGTTTCTTCAGGTCGGTGCTCGCTTGGTTGAAAATTGTTCACTTTGGAAAATCCGGAAGCAAAGAGCAGCACGAGCATCGTGCAGACAAACAGTGTCTTCATCGTCTCCTGGAGAAGAAAACACATGGACGTTTTTCCACATTAAGAATTTGGCAGATACATCCTTTTGGATCCTGAAGCTCAGTAAGTCGTCTTTGTGAGCTGCAAACACACACGACAAGAGGACTGATAGACCTTTTTCTTTAAATGAAAGAAGTCGTTTTATTTATAGTTTTCTTTTTTATTTATTTCTAATCATATATATTACTTTGTTCTCTGTTTATTTTTTATTTTTCAACTGTTAGGACGATTTCTAAATATCCTGAACAAGCCTGATCTGGACGGCTCCTGGAAGCAGATTCAGGCGTGATGATGTCATTTTCAACTGGAAAAAGAAGCTTTGAAAAGCTGAAGTAGTTTAAATGTTTAGATATTTAACCTTGTTGTATTACTTTATATTTTATATTCATCGTATTAAGACATCAAGATATTTGTTTTTGCCTTAAAATTTTGTGTTTTAATTTATACTTTTTGTTATTCTTTTTTTTTAATTTTGTCATTTTGCCTTTTTTACTTGATGTGATTTGGATAAATATATATTTATATCTACAGATATATTGAGAGAGTTTTTCTCTGGGTTTCACAAGCCCATTTTATAGATAAAAGTCCAGGTCATAATAGATCCGGTTCATTAAGAACAAAGTTTAAATCCGATTTAATATAAAAGCCTTTCTGCACTCAGTTATTCTTTCCTGTCACATGTTTCAGTGTGCTCTGTAGTAACAATGACACACTGCAAAATAAAAATAATAAGACACTCACCTTTTTTTCCTTTACTAATGATGATGATTAACCTGCAGTGGTTCAGGTATAAGTTGGTTGTCTGGAACAGCAGGTGATGAAGATGTGGTGAAGGGTCTGTGGTTCATGTATATAGTGGGTTCATTACATAACTGGATAGGCAACATCTGACAGTCAGTTTAAATAAGATCTTGTTGTATTTGAACACAAATCAGCAAAAACAGGTCTCTCACCGTGCAAATATACAGCTTACGTAAGTTTAGTATGCTCACCGAATGCAGTGTTTAGTGTAGCAGCAGAATTATGACAGTTTATGGAGATGTTCAACGTGAGCCTGCTGCCCAGCTTTAAAAGGAAAATCATTTTAAATGATACATAATAAGTTCTTAGCAAAAGAGGAATGCAGGCGAAGATGAGCAGAGATCTCTTCTGCAGTTCAGATGCTGCTGTGAGTTCTAGTTCACTTCTGTCACAGAGGAACAAAGTGTGTTTGGATCTGGACACTTTGATTTTTATACTTCTGATCAGCACCACCTCAAATAATCCTTTGCATCCACACCTACATCACTGGCCCATCACTTCTAGGAAACTTTAACACTTCCCTGCTTGTGACTCAGAAAGATAACTATGATGACCACTGACCACAAGAACCTGCATGTAGATGCAGCCTGTTTTTCCACATCTGGCTTTAGAAAAAAAATTAATGCACAAACAAATAGATTTAAAATAAAAAGATGTGTTGGTATATTTTGACCTTTCAAATAAACTATTAACACTTCTTTTTTCCCCTTTTTAAGTATAATTTTTGGCAAATAAAGTGAGTGTTTTGACCATTTGCAGTTAAAATGTTGAACAATCTTTTTATTTTTGTTTTACTACCAGTTGGTTGTAATAATTTCATATGAGGATTTACATGGATGTATAACAAAACAAAGGATAAAAGTATATATAAAAGTATATTTAATGAAGCTGATCGAACAACAGTGCAATATGGCATGATGACAGTGTTTACAATTTTGGCAGGAGAACAAAAGATAAATATTATAAAATACAAGACATGAAAATCTCAGAGGTCAGGGGTCGGGGGCCCAGGAAGTCTGACCCGCAGATTCCAGGTCTGACTTCGAGTACATAAAATATCATCTTTCTTGTGGGGAAGGAGCCTGAGTTAGAGCAGGAAGTTACACCATATTGATATTGTTGGGGTAGCCTCAATGCCAGTGTTGGACTCTCCAGTTTCCTTGAAGGAGGTTTGACTTTGTGCCATCGTTGGCTGGACTCTGTGCTCATTGATATCCCCGTATCAGTGAGTTAAGACACCATGCATTTATTTTCTGTGTGGCACACAACAAGAAAACAAGCCAAGAGAGAACACATCAGCCTCCAATGACAGTTTATTAAAAGGTTTATTGGAGGTTATTTGTTGTGTTATTGAACCTGTGTGCTAATGAAAGAGTGTCCTTAATAAACGTACTCCATAAGGAAGTGTGTTCACAAGTGCACAGAACACATTAGGGCACAGGTCAGTGATCGGTTTTACAATTGTATTGTCAGATCGATGGACACTTTCGGATACTTGGATATTCAGGTGATTAGAGGAGCAGAGATGATCAGCTGATCAGGATTTGGTGGTGTGTTGGATCAGGTGGTGGAGAGATACAGGACAGGCCTGACATACACAAACGTATAGTGAAGGTGCAGAGGCTCAGATCTGTGACATCGTCCCAGCTCAGTGTCCATATTTAGATGTAACAGTGCTATAGACTTTACCTGACAACTTGTATGAGTAATGTTTTCATCTCAGGCATGTCAATTTCATTTGTGAATATATTTTTAATACTTGTACAACAGATTTTTTTGAGTGTTAAATAGAAATTATATGCTGAAACTGAAGTGATGGGTCGCACTCTTTAGTTCACCCCTGCTCTCGAAACAATGTAGGTGGTCCAGTTAACATATTTACATTTTTTCATTTGCTTTTGCTGTTTCACTTGCAAAATATTTCCAGTGTGACATTTGATCAGGTCTTGTAAACCTTGTCGTTAACCAAGCAGTCACTCCCAGGCTGCTGTGCTGATCACCGGATCTTAACTTCATTGTCACAGTGCACTCAGAACAAAACAGCCATGCAGAGATATGAGTCACAGTGACATTAAAACTGATGAAGACCGTCGTCGTTAGAACCAGCAAACTGAACGAACTAAAAAAGATCATCTAAATTCAACTGGTCTAAAATATCAGGATCTCAGTGTTAAGTCCATATTTTTGAAGTAGAAGCTTTTACTGGTTTTACTTAAGAAAAAGAAATAATAAGGAATTGTTTTGGAATTTGTCCAGGTTAACAGATGAAATCATGTTCAGTGCTTTGTCCTGTCAGTAAACACAGATTCTTTATTTGCACTGAATGGGACAGCATATAATTTCACTGCTTTTGGCGTAATGACAATAAAAGATGGTTTCAAAGTCTGACCTGCAAAGCCCGTCCACCCAGTGTCCTCCTCAGTCCTGCTGGTTGCATGATTGCTGTAGAAGTGCTAAACTACTGTGACCTGATTAATTGAACTGAGCTCACACTGCAATAACTAATCAGTGAGGTGGTAGTTTAAGTACTTCATTACCAAAATGTATAAATGAAGTACATCAGAAGATGTTGGGGAAGAAGCACTTCACCGGGTGGGCCTGATTGGTTGATTGGAAGATTGGTTTACCTTCTGCCATGTTCAGGCCAAAAATCATCCAAAACCCTGAGGACTGAAAAAAAAAGAAAAAAAACAACAAAAACAAAAGGTAGGTTGTCTCTGTGTGAGAGACGTTGGCATTAAACCCGATATTTTAAAAAAAATGCAATGCGTGGATTTCTTTTACAGACAACATCTGCCATATTGTGGACCGCTCAGAGTCTCCCCCTCCATCACTGCTAATCCAGACCCCACCGACTCCACCCCCCTCTCCAGGATGCTCACAGGACTCTGCAGGATCACACCCGTCTGAGGAAACAGAACTCAACATTAAACTCGCAACCTTCCACCTGCTGTCGATGGCACTGAATGAGTATGTGCAGGAGATATGTTATGGATGCCAATCTGGTCACCCCAGCCAGTTACACCACAGTTGCCTGTTTGAGCTGCCTGTGTTTTTCTTCGAGACCTGCTATGATGAGGTGATGGAAAAGCTCCGGACGCCCCGATTCATCCCGGCCATCCGTCTGTTTGTTTGCTCATACAGTGTCAGTGAGGCTGAAGCACAAATCATCAGCACTGCAGAGCGTCTTCTGTGTGAACTGAGATCAGTGCCGCACATTGTTTGCACCACTGATGAGAATGTCGGATACCTGCTAAATACCAATCATCACACCCGCGGAGTTAAATCAGCGCTGCTCCACATGATTGGAAACTACTGGTCTGGGAGACACAAGATTTAATGTACATCTGTTATAAAAACCTTACTGTGCACTACACAGAAAATGAAATAAAAACGTATGCTAACACTTTTTTCTGGTCATTTGTGTTTGTGTTTGGTCAGAGTGATTATGGAAAACACGCTGAGAAAAATATATCACAACCCTGCACACCCAGGGGGTTTAGGAAGTTTAAAGAAGCTCCGTATCGCTGTCAGTG
Source organism: Diplotaxodon limnothrissa (assembly GCF_057381915.1). Lineage (NCBI taxonomy): Eukaryota > Metazoa > Chordata > Actinopteri > Cichliformes > Cichlidae > Diplotaxodon > Diplotaxodon limnothrissa. The sequence continues at coordinate 13,889,658 of NC_140598.1, read as the reverse complement.
AGGCAACAGGCTTAAAGCCGTCATTACCTGACGTGGAGCGTTTTTAAAAGGAGATGACACATATACTCTTCATAAACCTGCAAGGATAGAGGACACAGAAATGCAAGGATACAGAAATGCAAGGATACAGAAATGCAAGGATACAGAAATAGAGTTTTGGTTAACGGGACTGACAAACAGTTTCAAGCTGATTTGGTTGACATGCGTGAATATTCTGCGGATGATGATAATGTTAGGTACTTATTGACATGCATAGATGTGTTTTCTAAGTATGCATGGGTTAGGTGCCTTGAAACCAAGACAGGACAGGCTGTTGCTGAGGCTTTTGGTGATATTCTGAGAGAGGGCCGTGTGCCTGAAAAACTCCAAACAGATTTAGGGAAGGAATTTTATAATAAACATTTAAAAAACTAATGGAGCAGCATAACATCACACATTTTTCAACCTTTAGTGAAATGAAATCATGTGTGGTAGAGCGTTTTAACCGCACCTTAAAGGGGAAAATGTGGAAATACTTAACATCAGTTAACTGGCCAAGATATGTTAATGTGATCCAAGATCTTGTACAGTCCTATAACCTGTCTTATCACAGCTCTATCAAAATGACCCCACCGAGGTGTGCAAAGATAATGAGAAAGCAGTCTTTAACACCCTGTACAAAATGAAACCCCAAAAACCGGTGACTTTTAAATTTAATGTGGGCGATACAGAGAGAATATCTAAACTACGAGGCATATTCTGAAAGGGTTACCATCAGACCTACACAGACGAGTACTTTACCATAAAGGAGCGTTTAGGAAGAGACCCTCCCGTATACAAACTGGAGGATCTCACAGGAGCTGCAGTGAAAGGTGTAATTTATGAATACACAGCAGGTGACTACTGACAAAAACAAAAGGTTTAAAATAGAGAAAATACTTGGCGGAAAAAAAGAGGAACGAAAAAAGTTAGCGCTGGTCAAATGGCTCGGTTGGCCTTCTCATTTGAAAATCATGGATCCCTGAAAAAGACATCGTTGAAGTGTGATTAACAGAGACGCTGCGGCTCTGCATACTTTCATTCTACACTAGACAAAGACTGAGGAAGGAAGGAAGGAATGGATAAAACGAACAACAACAACGCAGGCTTTTATGTGAGCCTCTTCTCGAATGCTTCAGCACATGTTTATCCAGGCAATAAGAAATCTAATTTTAGAACAAAGCTAGCAAAACCTATTGTTTTAAATGAACCGTATGAGGTCGGTGTTATAGAATTTCAATACCCAAGACTATGGTTGTCTTTTCCACAATCAGATTCGCGAGTGGAAATTTATGATCCAGTCACAAATGGAGCATTGTCCATAACCGTGATTGAGCTGTCTGTGGGGCATTATGCATCTGTGGCGCAGATAATAAAACATTAAAACATAACACCGACATTAAAACACAATACAGTGAAGTTAGTAACTATGTTAGTGTTATGGGCCCTAGGGGCACAGTTCTCACATTTAGAGGGAGACTGGCAGGAATCTTAGGATTCAAATCAGAAGACCCGTTTGTACTTCATTATAAAAACACATACGCACCACATCCTGCAGACGTATACGGCGGAAGATAGAACATTTTTATTTATGCAGATATCGTTGATTACCAGCTTGTGGGTGACGCCCATGCGCAGCTATTAAGAGCAATAAATATAACAGACGATGACCGTCGGGGAGCCATTCTTCAGTTTGACAGCCCACACTACACACCAGTCTCGAAATCCTTAATCGATGACATAGAAATTGATTTGATAGACGACCAAAATCAACACATACCCTTTTTATACGGGAAGGTGTTTGTCAAGTTCAACTTCCGAACCATAAGACACCATTTGTAAGAAATAAGGATGAGGAGGAGAGGATTACCTGGATCTAAACGATTCCTATATCTACACACGAGTAAGAATCACAGATGCTGACGGCACAAACTTAGGCAGGGATGCAAACGTGGGACTTGTTAATTATCCAGGTTGCACCTTATTTAGTCAGGTAGATGTAAATTTGGGGGATCGCTTGATGAGCCAATCATCCAACATGTATCCATACAGAGGCATAATAGAATGTCTTATCAATTATAATAAGCAGACTTTAGACACACAGTTCAGCAGCGCTTTATTCTGTACAGACACAGCCTCGCACATGAATGATACATGTATAGAAGGGGAGAACCAGGGTCTGGTGACCAGAGGTACTTATACAGCGAATAGCAGTATTGTTGAATTGATTGCTCCAGTACACGCAGACCTGTTTTTTCAAGAAAAATTATTACTTAATGGAATCGATCTGTCGCTGAAATTTGTGCGCTCTAAAGACGAATTTGCTCTCATGACTGGAGCTAACACCGCGTATAAAGTTAAAATCGTCTCTGCCAGCTTATTTGTGAAAAGAATCAGTGTCTCACCAAGTGTCAGGCTGGCACACGGCAAGGCGCTGCATCATGCAAATGCAAAATATGCTGTAGGCAGAGTTTCTTTAAAGACCTTCTCCACACCTGCTGGGGCAAGAATATCAACTAATTTATTTATGGGCAGGTTGCCTAAATTTGTCATCATCGCCTTCGTGGATAACGAAGCTTATCCTGGTTCTTTTACACGTAATCCATTTAATTTTAAAACTGTGATATAGAACTCATGTGTTTATACGCTGATGGACAGTCGTATCTGGCCAAACAATTCCTGTTTCAATCTGGAAGCTGATGAAGGACATTCAGGGAACGTATCATTAGTTCAAACAGGGAGCGTGAGGCTGGAAACCCGTTTCAGAAATCCGCTACCCCGAACAATGAGCCTGGTGTGTTACTCTGTATTTGATTCAGTCATCCAAATATCTAATGAGACAAGTGCTGCTGGACGACTACTAAACATTCAAAATGAATACAATAGAACTAACCAGCATTGTTAAAAGGATTAGTAACAGGGCTCATCTTCTAGGCGTCTTAGCATGTGACCAGCTGCCAACAAAGCCCATCAGATATCCATGCATGGGCATTGTGAATACAGATCCATCAGACTTACCTGGGAAGCACTGGTTGGTGTTCAATATCACAAAGACAAGCAAGGGCACTTTTTTGACAGCTTCGGTAACTCACCTGATACGTTTTCACCCGAGATAAAAGTTTTTCTTTTAAAAACACCGCTCGGATATTGTATTCTGGGAGACAGGTTCAGAAGGACTTTTCGGTAACCTGCGGACAACACTGTGTGCTTTTTCTATATCATGTCCAAAAAGGAGCGTCTTATTCAAGACTAATTAATATGTACAGTGATAACCTTGTTTGTAACGATGCAATGGTTTGTCATTTTGTTAACAAAATAAGACCTGTTTCTGCATGTTTTGAAAATAACTTTGATTGTGTGCAGCGCGGATACTGATTCAAGTAACAAATAATAAAAGATAACAGAAGAGAATATCGTTTCATCTGGTATTTATTTTCACCTAATTGCTAAAAACATTATTTAGTAATAATAAAATCTTTAAACATCAGCATAGAGTTCAAAAAGTAGTAAAAAGGGGAAAACTGTCATCTGTTTAACAAAACAATATAGACATAAATAAGAAAAAAACACATAAGTAGTAGTGTATAAAAAGGGAAACAAATGCGAGGGTAAATGATCTTTTTTTCAAGAATAAGAAAAACAAACATAATTTTAAAATTCATTAAAAATCGATCCACCCGCTTCTACTCTGCCTTGATTTTTTATGTGTGGTAAATAAGCTTTGATCGCTCAGTGACCGCTTCTTGTGCAAACCATTTGTTTCCACACTCGGGTCGCCAGTGTCGCCTTTATATTGGCTAATAGTCCTCCTCACCTCAGCATTAGGAAAAGCAGACAGAGACTTTCTCCCTCACTATGTGTTAATAGACCTCTCTGCATTGAATCACACTTGTTATTAATCTCTGTCTCTCTTCCACAGCATGCCTCTTGTCCCATCTTCGTTCTCTCACCCCAACCACTCCTGGCAGATGGCCGCCCCTCACTGAGCCTGTTACTGCCGGCGCTTCCTCCCTGTTAAAAGGGAGTTTTTTTCCACTGTCGCCAAAGTGCTTGCTCATAGGGGGTCATATGATTGTTGGGTTTTTCTCCTTGTGTATATTATTTTAGAGTCTACCTTACAAAGTAAAGCACCTTGAGCCGACTGTTGTTGTGATTTGGTGCTGTATCAATAAAACTGAAGTGAATTGAAATAACATAAAAGGGCATAATGCTGCAGGTTGGCTTTCTTTCTTTTCTGATTCACCAGTTTGTATGCATCTTTTCACAGGAGTGACCTAAGGACGGCTGTAGCCTACCCTTATTTACTTATATAATGAACAACATATAGTGTAATGTGGTGTAAAATAGAGTGTTTTCTTTTAATTTAATGACATAAAGCAGGGATCAAATGTTTCCATGGTGACTGTTTTAGAATTGTGTATTTTTAAATCTGCATCAGACTTGAAAAAGAGCTCATCTGTGCAAGAAAAACCATCAAGTCAGGAGTATTTTCATATCTACATTTGATCTTACACAAGTTTTGAAGAGTTTTGGAAAGTTTCTCTTCCCCAACTGTGATAGAACAGCAGCGTTTTAATGGAAGCCAGTAAAGGGATCTACAAACCCATCAGGGTATGTGACACTTTTTGTTTTTACTGCATTTTTGAAGAATTTGATGTAGTTTTAAAAAGCTGACAAACTGAGAATCAATTTAAGTTACAATGAGTAATTTCTTATTTCTTTGACAGGTGCTGTTCAACACACCCATATATAACACAGCTGTGGAGATCTGCTGGTATCTACCAGGTTACAGGGCTCAGGTAAGACCCAGATCCATCCAAACCAAAACTGAGATAAAATGTCAGGTGATTTCTGAAGACCTGGGACTGATGCTGATTAAATGTCTCCTTTTATTTTTAGATTGCAATGATGATGGAATTCCTCAGACTTCAGAAGGAAAACCAAATACCATCAAGCCTCACTGCAGAAGATATGGGAGATCTTTTGGTGGAGAGGAGCAAAGAGACAGTCAGAGAGCAGTGAGTTACTGTGACACCTACAGACCATCCACCTCACACCTGAAACTGTTTGTGCTGAAGTGTAAATGCTGAGAGAAAACCTCTCTTTTGTTTTCTTTTGAAGACTTTGGGAGTTTGAATTGGAGGGTTTGGAAGAAACAGAAGCCAAACCTCTTCTGAAACTGGTAAGACTAGAAAACTCACAAGAGTTTTAGTCATTTGGAGATCTCTTTTTTTTTTTTTACTACAATCACATAACCTCTCAACAAAACTGCAATGTAAACATGCTTTCTGTTTCAGGTGTGGGCAGTGAACACAATAAATAAAATGAGGGACATCGAGTTTCAAGCCCGGATGCTGCTGGAATTTCCAGAGGCCATACCTCCTAAATTTCAGTGAGTCACCTCTGACATAAAATCATTAACAGTCCAGCTACAGTATTTCAAAATTTCTGTTATTTTTTAAATAGGTGTAAAAGATCATTCTTATAACTTTATTCTGCAGAACACCTAAGCTCCTCAGCAATGTCAGGAAGTACATTGACCTCCTTAAAGAGAGGCAGCAGGACGCACAAACCTCCAAACTGTTCACTGCAACAGACGTGGTGATAGAGGTGGTTCCCCGTGTCCTGCATGGCTTCTGGAAGCTTCCTTCTTACCCCCTACTGAACATGTCCTCCCAAAAATTGAGCATCCTCTCCACCAGTGTGACAAAGGACACTTTGGATCGAGTGTCCAAATCTCTCCTAACAACGGAAAACCAGGCCATCTTCTCAAGGTCCATCAGAGATGACATGGTGCAAAGTATCCTGTCTGAAGTCAGAGAGAAATATTCAGAAAAGATTCTGCTGAGCCACATTGCAAACTTTGCACCAGGACTACTCAGGGCAATTTCTGATGTAGCAAAGACGAGCATATGCCAGATCTTCCAGCCCCCTTGTGAAAGTCCAGTAGTGTCTGATGTTCTTCCAACTAAAGAACCTCATCCTGAAGGTCTGCTGAAGTCAGATGTTCTTCCCACTTCCCAACCTCCAGTTGAAAGTTCACGAATTGCTGATATTTTTTCCACTCACGAACCTCCTTCCAAAAGTTCAACAAAGGCTGATGTTCTTCCAGCTAAAGAATCTGCTCATGAAAATCTGCTGAAGTCAGATGTTGTTCCTACTAAAGAACCAAAAGGACCTGATCGTGAACGTGTTCTGAAGTCAGATGTTCTTCCTACTTCCGAACCTCTTTTTGAAAGTTCCACAAAGGCCAATGTTCTTCCAGCTAAAGAACCTGCTCATGAAAATCTGCTGAAGTCAGATGTTGTTCCTACTAAAGAACCAAAAGGACCTGATCGTGAACGTGTTCTGAAGTCAGATATTCTCCCTACTAAAGAACCACAAGAACCTGCTTGTGAAAGTGTTCTGAAGTCAGGTGTTCTTCCTACTAAAGAACCACACGAACCTGCTCCTGAACGTGTTCTAAAGTCAGATGTTCTTCTTACTTCCGAACCTCCTTTTGAAAGTTCAACAAAGGCTGATGTTCTTCCGACTAAAGAGCCTGCTTGTAAAAATCTGCTGAAGCCAGATGTTGTTCCTCCTAAAGAACCTCAAGAACCTGCTTGGGAAAGTGTTCTGAAGTCAGATGTTCTTCCTACTTCTGAACCTCTTTTTGAAAGTTCAACAATGGCTGATATTCTTCCCACTGGAGAACCCGCTCGTGGAAGTCTGCCAAAGTCAGATGTTCCAGATGTTCATCCTTCTAAAGAACCTCTCATTGAAAGTTCATCAAAGGCTGATGTTCTTCCTACTAAAGAGCCTGCTTCTGAAAGTCTGGCAACGTCTGATGATCTTCCTAGTGAGGAACTCCCTTCTGTATGTCTATCCATGTCTGAACCAGTTGTCTCTTTTACTAATAATTCAGAGAAGTCTGACAACATTAAAATCAAGGAGAAAAAGGAGAAAAAGAAGAAAAAAAAGGGCTGCTGCCAAAAATTCAGAGCCCTGTTCTGTTGTTGCTTCAGACCCCAAGAAACTGACTGATTTTGAGAATCCAATCTGTTTGTTCCAACTCTACAAAATCAAATAAAATGATTAATCAATATTTTTTCCATGAGTCTGCATCTATGATTAAAGAATATTTTTCCTTCAGATGTTTATAAGGGTTCTCAAAATACCTCCACAAGTCCAACCATTGTTAACATATTAGTGTTGTTATCTTTAAGAGAATCTGAACTTATTCTTACTCTTAACATATCAACAGCAGTAACTGAAACCTGGAAATGAAAAAAAAGTTACCAACAATTATTAACATTGCTTCACATCTTTGTTTAGTAATGGCCCAGATACACATTGGCACATAGCAGGACCTCAGTGTTTATGAGTATTCTTCCAGACTTAGGAATATTAATAAAAGGAGCATCTACATGCCACAAAGCTGATGAGAACCACACATGTCTTCCAACATCCTCAGATTTGTGTTTTACAATTAAGAGGAACTTTGCATAATGTTTGCCATATGCTCAAATCCTCAAAGGTCTATTATTTTTCATAGTTTGTCCTTTCAACCAAAGTTAAAAACTTCTGCGGACATCAGCAGTTTATTCTTTTGCAATCAAACTCTTAAAATTAGAACATTTCCACCAAACCTGGGTGGGTGCTGGAGCTCCAGGAAGGAAAACTCAGAAGAGGAGGAAAAACAGTCCAAAGAAACAGTTCAGGAGGCCAACCGCATGGCCATCAACTGAGACAATTCAGTTCAGGAGGCGTTTCTCCCGTTGAAAATGCTACGTCCAGGTGAACAGAATCACCCTTTTGGGATTTCTACCACGTATTTATCACTAGATTTACTAAACCTGCACAAATTTGCGTAACTTCCCTAAACCCAACACCCCCTAGAATTACTGGCTTTTGTATTTTCTGGTGCAAGTCCCGAGGTGTTAATCACCCCTGCTGAGATTTTCACAGGTCGTCAGCTCATTTCTCCTCCAGCTTTTGTTGTGCAAACCACCCATTATCCTTGAGGCCTGGCACATTTGCATTTGCTCACTCAGAGTTGCTCAGATCCAAGTCAGGCCAAACCTCTGTGTTACGACTTTCAGAAATGCCTGCCGTATCTATACAAAATATCCCACACATTGACTGACCTGCAAATATAAAAGACACACATTCACACCTTCCTTGAGTCTCAGCACAGATCTTCCATTGTTCCATTGTGACTGTGTATGTGAGGGAGTGGCATTGCTTGACTACAGCACAGTGCTGTGCATAAAAGCAGACCGACCCAGACGGGAGAATCATTTCTTGTTCGCATTTCTGAGAACGCACATCAGGATGGCCTCCGTATCACTGCCACGCAGGAAGAACCTCTCCGCGCAACAGGCTTTGGCTTTGCTTCAGAAAATGGACGAAGCAGATTCTGATGGAGGAGAGGTTTCATTTGTCCAGCAGGCCACTGATACCTCCTCAGAAGAATCTGAAAAGGAGACGGAACAAGAACCCAACATGCCTCCACAGAAGAGGCCCCGTGGTACTGGGAAGCCCAGCCAGAGCCACACGGCAAAAGACGGCACTGTAGAGGAGGACATTGCAATGCCCAGTGCAGTAGCAAATCGTTCGTGCTTCACTGCGCAAGCTGGACCCACAGAGTCTGCTAAGGTTTGTCACTGCCATAGTAGATATGATATTTATATAAACCCATTTAGAGTGAGGTTCATGTAAATTTACCATTCTCTATTTGTTTATCTTCCGACAGCGCAAGATTACAAGTGTGCTCCAAAGCTTCCTTTGCCTGTTAGACGTGGGAATGCTGCAGACCATCAGGGAGTGTACGGTCCATCAAGCCCACAGAATAGAGCCGGACTGGAATTTGTCAGTTCATGAACTGATGGCATTCATTTCAATCCTGTTTGTAAGAGCAATCATGTGTCCTGTTGGTGCCATTGTGGATTGCTGGTCAGAAAGATTTCTGGTGCCAGTAATCAAAGAGACAATGCCCCGAGATAGATTCATTTCAATTATGCAACACCTTCGATTTGATGACAGGGACACGCGGGCAGAACGGGTGAAAACAGATAAATTTGCGGCGATCTCCGACATCAGGACACGCTTCAACAAGAACTGTGCTAAGAGTTTCACTCCAGGAGAACACATGACCATAGATGAACAGCTGTTCCCTACCAAGGTTCGTTGTCCATTCACACAGTGTATCGCAGCCAAGCCAGACAAATTTGGGATCAAGAACGTGGTCATGAAACTGATGGAGCCGTTTTTGGATGATGGGAGAAACGTCACAACAGACAATTTCTTTACTTCACTGTCACTGTCGCACAGACTGCTGCAGCGCAAAACGCCGTTATGGGGCACGGTGAATAAAGTCTGGCGTGAACTTACTCAACTTGTGCGGATGTATTCCATAAGAGCAGCAACATGCAGGTGGTCAGTAGCGGTTTTCTACAATATGCTGGACCTGTTAGCGGTGAATGCCTACATTTTGTACAAGGCATGTACAGGGTGGACAGGCAAAAGAAGATTGTTTCTGAGTCTTCTAGCTCAGGAACTTCGTTGCCGATTCATGTAGCACAAGGAAATATTAGCACAGACGCAGGCTGCTGAAGCTGCTGCAGCTGCTGTGCCAGGGACTGTAAAGACAACGCAGTACCAGTGGAATTTACGCAAATTTGCGCAGGGCTAGTAAATCTAGTAGTAGGGACTCGCACCAGGGAAAAAAAAGGCTCAGTAATTCTAGTGTTAAGGTGTGAAACAGCTGTGTACTGCCTTTTGTTCCTGGAGAAGGTATTTAACTGAGAGCCATGCTAGGCTCAGGGAGACTCTGCTGACCCTGCCCCGTGGTCATGTAGGCTCTCCATCAAGCTTGGTTGTCTGTTCTTTGTGTGTTTTGATTAAAGAATGTTAGCTACCGCTCGTTTGCAGGCTTTATTTAAATGGAAAACTTCCACAACAGGCGGGTCTAGCAAAGTGTTGCCAGGGGGCCAGGTAGGGCATTAACAGGGAAAGGGGGGCACAAAGAAATACTTTTCTAGTGTATGAATGTGTGTGTGAATGGGTGGATGATTGTGTATAGTGTAAAGCGCTTTGGGGTCCTTAGGACCAAGTAAAGCGCTTTACAAATACAGACCATTTTACCATTTTTCTTTCTTATTCTCATTTAAAATGTCTCACTGTTATTAAATAATTATCTGAATCTTACAACCAAAGTTTTTATCTGATGTAAAATGTATAGAAATCATACATATACCAACAAGACTGTACATCACTGTCACAACAGTGTTTGTTTTCATTCAAAGGCTTTATGGCTTTAATACCTGGGGGGCCGGTCTCTAGTCAAAATGCCCGATTTTCTGTCCCAGGCCAGTCCTGGCCAACAGGGAAACAAACGCCGACACTGTGCTGCAAGTCTTGGACGACAGTACACCTAAAGCTGGGCAGACACTGCAATTTTCAAACTGCACGATTGGCTCGCAGTTGGTAGGTCACGATGCAGGTCTCACACTATACCGCCCGATGCTCTGATGCGACCTGAGTGCGCACACTGTGCCTCCATATAATGAAGGTTATAAAAGAAAATCTGTCGCTCTCTCTCTCTCTGTCTTTCTCTCACACAGACACACCACCACCATCAACTTTGCTAAATTGCTAATGAAAAACATTGATCAGGCAGCTGTGATTGAGCAGCAGTGTAAATCCAACTATTTTCACGGTTGTTGTGGTCGTGATAATTTTGTGATGCCACATCGAAAAGGCTCGGATGAGCTTTCCAAAGTTCTACAAGTTGTGCCTCCATCGCTTGTGTCCAGATCACACGCTGCACTACCGTGCTGCACCGTCTTTTTCACCGACGTTTACGTGTTTACGTGTGAGCAGTGTGAGCGGCTGTGGCGACACGCTCACGAGCGAGCAATGTTTGTTCCCCTCAGAGAAAGAAAAAAAAGGCTGCAAAAGTACAGGGAGGAATGGGAAAAGGAAAACACCTGGCTGGAAAAGTGCACGATAACACCTATAAAGCACACTGCACTGTGTGCCGGTGCACTTTTTCCATAGGCAGCTTCTAGTGGTGGGCACATGAAGAACATGAGGGACGTGAAAGCTCGGGGAACCCTAAACCAATTTTTTGTCCACCAGGCCACGGCAGAAGCAGATATGGTATGTAAACACTGTCTCTTTTTTTAAACCCTCTGGTTAAGGTTAATATGGGCATGTGCAGTGAATATCAGCGCTATGTGGCCAGAAGTGTGATAATATAATTTATTTTGTGTAATAAACAACTGCAAGGATAGATGATTACAACAAATAGATGACTAATACATAAAAGTAATACATGAATAATGATGATGAGTTATGATGCGTACTCAAGCGGGTTTACAAACGGGAGCAAAAGCTGAAATAATGCCTCTACTGAAGCCAATTGTACTAAATGCACTAAATGTGCACTGTTACAAGAATATTTTTCTTTCTATTGTTTTCTATTAATTTATATAATTTTAAGTTAAGCAGGACAGAGTTCTTTTAAAGAAAGATTTACTTATATTCTCAAAAGTTAAGCATGACAGGCTTCTGCTTAAGAAAGAGACCTATTTTACTGTGTTAATGTTGTCATTTTGAGCTAAAAATAAATGGCTAAATGATTTTCATGTGTTCATGTCACAAAGAATATGCATCTGCTTAAATCAAATTCAAGTCAAATGGTTAAAAAATAATTTCACACACAAAAAAAGAGCTAAAAAATTCACCACACTGGGAAGGGTGAAGACAACTGGGTCGCCCGGCCCTGGCCACGAGGTGTCCCTTATTTATTTCTCATGGAGTTGGCAACCCTATGTTTACATGATCGAAATATCTTGAACACAAACACAAACAAACAAAGAGGAAGACCGCACCGGAAGGAAACAACTACAAGTCCCAGCATCCTCTGTGTTTAGGGAGCAGCAGTGAAAGTGAAAGTATTGAGCCTCCATTCAGAGCAGCAGGAGGAGGAAGGTGGAGCTGAGGCAGGTGAGTGTTAACATGAATGTTTCTTCTTACGACATAAAATAATTCCACGCTGTTCGTGTCTGTGGGTGAAATGTGAGGCCGGTCGGCTCCTCTGAGCGCTGGTTTCCTGTAAGTAGAGAGGAAGTGAGTTTAGCTGAGCCTCCGTTTAGTGTGAGAGAGCAGGAGGAGAGTGAGAGCTGTGCTGAGGCAGGGTGAGTGTTAACACCGCTCTGACATTACTGTGTCTCTGTGGCGGGAACAACAGGCTCCGTCAGTGGAGGCAAAAATAATCAGACTTTGGTTTTTCAAAGGAAACAACTTTATGTCGGAAGTTCCCGCACGCTCATTGGATAACGATGTGTCAATCTCGAGCTATTAGCCAATGAGCGTGCGGATTCACAGAAAGACCCGCCTTTATCACATCACAGGACTTTAAAAACTGCAATGGCGACAGAAACTCCGTGAGTGGAGTTCAGGGTGACGTTATGAAACTGTGACGTTTGAGCCACTTCCTGTTCTCAGTCCCAGCGTCCTGATCACCGAGGTTTCTGTTGCTCTGATATCTGATATTGATTATATTGGTAAACAGGCTGTAGCATAAACATCAGGTCTGTTCTGAAAACTGTCTTTATTTTTTCAAAGTAAGGGAATATCTGTGGTCTGATACCGCGGGCTCATGGGCTAAGGACTTGGATTGACAAGTCAAGCGCAGATGATTGTGTTGTTTCTTATAAAGGCTTGTGTGTGTGTGCCTTCCTGTGTGTGTCCTTGTGTCAGTGGAACTGAATCAGTGTGTTAGAGAAAGTGCTCCTCTGCTGTGCCGTCATCGTGTGGATGCTTCTTTTAAAGTTGGAACTCATGTTTTTATGATCTGCTTCATTTCATTGAACCTTTATTTCTAACCATGAAGTCCCTTTGAGGTTACAGCCTCCTGGTTAGGTTTAGGCTGTTATTGTGCTTCAGGCTGAAATATGAGGAGTAAGGAGTGGGGCTGGTTAGCCCTCATGACCCTCACCATAACACATACGTCACAGGACAGTGTTTACCACAGAAACTCCATGAAATGATCAATGAGAACTTTAGAAACCCGTCAGTGTGATGCTTCCAGTACAACAGCACCTCTGAGTGTGTGTGTTTACCTCTCAGACTAACTCCACCCTGACATCAAGAAGATGGAGGAAGAGGATGGAGCAGCATCTGCAGCATCCAGCTGTGTGTCTGTGAGGAGTGACCGGTCCAAAGGATTACCTCCAGACTTCAGTAATGAACCTGCAGCAACAATGTAAGAGAGCTGCTGACTCATTTATTCAGTGTAAATAATGATTTTGATGCAATGGGAGAAGAAAAATGACAAAAACAGTTTTAAAAATAAGGATTAAAATGTTACAAACTATGTTTTTGAGTTTCCTGATGTAGCACAAAAATATATGAACATAATATTTTACGGTTCTTTTAGGCAGCACCAAAAAACAAAAAGACTATTTTAAGCTGTCTGAGGTAGTGAGTCAACATGTCACACTGGGTCAAAGGTCAGGGAGTAAAAGTTTGTTTTAAAGGAGGTTTAAAAGCAGCGAGTGAAGGAGCCTGTCGAGGTAAATCGTTCCATAACTGATCAAATTCAGTTGGTGGACCTCTGTGTGAAATCAAGCATCTGGTTCACAGAGGATAACCCTCAAATGGGCTGTACAACATTATATAGGGAGACAAAAACAGAGATTATCGTAGCCATCGCTCTCTCGCATGGACGTGGCAGTCTTGCTGTCTGCTGCGAATCCTCCCCGTACCTCCGTGACCTCGTCTGGTATCTGCTCCCTCCTCTGTAAGAGACAGTAAAGGAAAACACGTCTCTGCCTAGTCTTGAAAATCTAATCTTATCATCCATTGTTCTTCTAGGGCCTCTTCTTCTTGTGGCCTCAGCTAACTGCTAATATTTAAATGGCTAACATTAACATGTGTGCCAGCCAGGTTAACATTTATGATGAACTATGATTAATTAACTGATGTTGAACCTGGAGCTTTACTGACCTCTGAAATTCCTCCTAAAGTGTTGATCAGTGTTGTGACAGTCAGCTGCTTCAGCTGCTGCTGGGATGGGCTGTGGCAAAGAGAACAGAGAAAATCCAAATCAGAGTTTTTCTCTGAATTAAAAGCAAGGAAACAACAATATATTCTACATGGTGAAACTGATGGTTTCTGGTGTTTGGGTCTGTTTTTCTGTATTTATGCAGATAAAGTGTAAACTCAGATGAATTATACCATCAAATGTTAAAGGAAAATATGAGGATGAGTGTCTGTGAGCTGAGAAGGACGTGAAGCGAGCAGTTTATCCCAGAGCTGAAGCTGCTCTGTGTGCAGAGATGAGCTCAGATTCCTGCTGTGATTGATCAACAGTCACAGAAATGTAGACTTGTAGTTATTACTGCAGTATGGTCACAGCAGATACTGATAAACATGTATTATGAGGATGGATGATCAAGTTTCTCACTCTCTCCTTTAAATCTCAGTTTTTTTCTTCTTCACAGTTTATCTGTTAATTTATTAATGAATAACACTGAAAGAGTTTCTGTTATATTTCCCCTTGAACATCAGCTTATTAGGGCGGCATTAGGAAATAGCCCCCCTCCAAAGAATGAATAAATGAATGATGATAATAATAAAATGATTAAAAAGCAGAGCTCAGAGTGGTAGAATGGTCAAACATGGATCCACGGGTGGTTCAACTGCATTTGGTGACGTGACTAAAGCAAATCTTTCAAATAATCCCACCATCAACGGGATGTTGTTTCCTTTACTACGGTTACTTTACTTGGTCACCGTGTGAATTTCTTTGAAATGAACCAAATTCTTTTATTTGTTGGTTGTTGCATATTTAACCTCTACAGTCAGGAAAGGAGGAGATGAGGCCTCAACAATGTTGGGTTGTAGCTGTGCTTCAGGTTAGAGTGAGTGTCCATGGAATAAATGTAAGTCAGTGAACTGGAAACATGACTGTGTTAAACTTTGTTTCCTTTGTATAATGAGTCTAATCAAAGGTGGACAGAAGTATCTCCACTTTGACTTTTCTGTGTCACCATCAGAGCTTCTGCACAGTGTTGTCAAATCTGGATGTTTGTCACTAACAGTCACTGATTGTAGTGATAAAGAAATGTGTTCACAGAGGGAGGAAGAGGAAGAGGAGTGGTGTTTGTGAGGCGGAGCAGCTGTCCTGCTGTGCTTTGTGCCAGGACGTCCTGAAGGATCCAGTCTCTACCAGCTGTGGACACTGGTTCTGCAAACAGTGCATTTCCTCATACTGGGACCAGTCTGCTTCATCAGGAGACTCGTCCTGTCCCCAGTGTGGAGAAAGATCCAGAAGCAGAGCTGGACTGCAGACAGCCAGTCAGAGCAGCTGTGTACAAAGTAAGACTGAACATCTGTCTGCTGATGGACTCATTTCTGAAAACTGGACTTCTTGTGTTGTTCAGACATTGAAGAGTTTTCTTTCTCTTTAGTCTCGTTGTTTTTCTTTCTTTCAGCAGATGTTGGTCTGCAGGAGGTTTTAGATGAACATAAGATCAGTCTGAGGAGGAGATGTGAACGTGTGACTGAAGGAAGTGATGAAACAGGAAGTAGAACCCTCCTCAACACCATCTACACTGAGCTCTACATCACAGAGGGACAGAGTGAAGAGGTTCATACCCAACATGAGGTGAGGCAGCTGGAGACAGCTTCCAAGATGGACGCCCTCCATGACGCTCCAATCAGGTGCCAGGACATCTTTAAAGCCTTACCTGACCAACAGAGACCCATCAGAGTGGTTCTGACCAACGGCGTGGCTGGTGTTGGAAAAACCTTCTCAGTGCAGAAGTTCACTCTGGACTGGGCAGAGGGCTTGGAGAACCAACATGTCAGTGTGGTGGTTCTGCTTTCATTCAGGGAGCTGAACCTGATCAGAGATGAGCAGTACAGTCTTCTGGAGCTGCTCCATGTTTTCCATCCAACATTACAGAAGGTCACAGCAGAGAAGCTGGCTGTCTCTCAGCTTTTGTTCATCTTTGACGGCCTGGATGAAAGCAGACTTTCATTGGATTTCACCAACAGGAAGCTGCTGTCTGATGTCACACAGAAGTCATCAGTCAGCCAGCTGCTGACAAACCTCATCCAGGGGAATCTGCTTCCCTCGGCTCTCGTCTGGATAACTTCCCGACCCGCAGCAGCCAATCAGATCCCTCCTACATGTGTTGACAGGCTAACAGAAGTCCGAGGCTTCACTGACGCCCAGAAGGAGGAGTACTTCAGGAGGAGATTCAGTGATGAAGAGCTGTCCAGCAGAATCATCTCCCACATGAAGACATCCAGGAGCCTCCACATCATGTGTAGTATCCCAGTCTTCTGCTGGATCACTGCTACAGTTCTGGAGCACATGTTGACTACAGAGCAGAGAGGAGAGCTGCCCAAGACCCTGACTGACATGTACTCACACTTCCTGCTGGTTCAGACAAAGAGGAAGAAGAACAAGTACCATGAGGGACATGAGACGAGTCCACAGGAGCTGACGGAGGCTGACAGGGAAGTTCTTCTGAAGCTGGGGAGGCTGGCATTTGAACATCTGGAGAAAGGAAACATCATGTTCTACCAAGAAGACCTGGAGCAGTGTGGTCTGGATGTGACAGAGGCCTCGGTGTACTCAGGAGTTTGTACAGAGATCTTCAAAAGAGAGTGTGTGATCTTCCAGAAACCAGTCTACTGCTTTGTTCATCTGAGCATTCAGGAGTTTCTGGCTGCTGTCTACATGTTCCACTGTCACACCAACAGGAAGACAAAGGTGCTGAAGAACTTCTTGGGACAAAAATACAACGAGTCCTCTCTGGATGATTTCCTTAAACGAGTCATGGAGAAATCCCTCCAGAGTAAAAATGGCCACCTGGACCTGTTTGTTCGCTTCCTTCATGGCCTCTGTCTGGAGTCCAACCAGAGACTCTTAGTAGGTCTGCTGGGTCAGACAGAGATCAGTCCAGGAACCATCCAGATAGTCATCAACAACCTGAAGGAGATGAACAGTTATGGAATCTCTCCTAACAGAAGCATCAACATCTTCCACTGTCTGATGGAGATGAACCACCTCTCATTATTTCAGGAGATCCAAGAGTTCCTGAAGTCAGAGAACAGATCAGAGAAGAAACTCTCTGAGATCCAGTGCTCAGCTCTGGCCTTCATGCTGCAGATGTCAGAGGAGGTTCTGGATGAGTTGGACCTGCAGAAGTACAACACATCAGAGCGGGGACGACAGAGACTGATTCCAGCTGTGAGGAACTGCAGAAAGGCTGGGTGAGTCCAGATGTGATCATTAACATCATTGATCAGTGTAGGTTAGTAGTTTAATTTTGAAAATAAAATCAGATTGTAACCACAAAGTGTTTGTGTCCGTACGCTGCAACCTTCCACACCATTCCTTTATTGTACAGACTCAGCAGCAGCTCCATGGATCCCAAATCCAAGAGTGGAGAACAGATTTGAAGTGTGTCACATCCATGCAGTCACAGCTGTTTCCACCATGTTTCCACTGATATTAATCCTGTTCAATGACACGTTTCATATCAGTGAATATGTTCTTTAGGACGTCCACTGACATGTTTAAGTGTCCTGCTGGAAATCACTCAAATCATCCATGAAATCCATGAAAAATCCTTTTAGTGTTTCTAACTTCACCCTCTGTCCTCTCTCTCTCTCCATCCTCCTCACTGCTTCTTTCACTGATAATCACACAAACATCGTATTCAGCTACAAAATAACACAATAACATCATCTGATGATCATTATTATAAGAGCAGGATCCATATTTGATATCAGAGTAACACACTGCTTGGTTATGTGCAGTCATCATCAGTGACTGTGGGTCAAACAGAAGCTCTCTGATTGGTTGCTGACCTTGGTCACCTGTCCACTCTCACCTGTTTGTGTTTGCTCTCTCTTTGCTGTCTCCATCCTCTCTCTCCTTTCTCTCCCTCTCTGTCTTTGTACGTCACTCAGGTGCAATGGAAACAGTGACATTTACAAACCAATCAAAGACAAACTGATCCATGTCAGGTTATAACAATATTCAAAGTGAATACAGGCTGCTGCTGGACACAGACAGGTAACATCATTTTGACTTGCTGTCACCTGGATCTGGACTCATAAACACTGAAGCCCTGAACAGGAATACAAATCATTTTCTGCCAACTAGCGACACAGCAGCAGATAATGGCTCAGAAAGCTAAAATGAGCCAATCATTTCTGTGTTTAGTTCCCCTGAAATCAGATCTGATATCAGCAGCTCTGAGTTCATTCATCATTATTGTCCAGTGATGAGATTTCTGCTCCGTTTGGTAACAGTCAGCAGGTTTTTCCTGCGTGTGGACGTGAACAGTCGTACCTGACAGCAGGTAGCAAACAGAGATCATCTTTCCAGCTGGAACTCTTCACTGAGCTGAACTCATTCAAAATGTTCTGGAGTCAAAACAGGAAACAGTCCAAATGTGTGTCTTCACTCTGACTCTGGATCAGATCTCAGTGACAGACTGTGGACATTATGGAAGCCTAAATGTGACACCATCTTCCTCCTTCATCTGCAGATTAAAGCCAAACAAAGATTCTCATTAAAAGTCTGCAGGTCTGAGAGAGACTCAATCGTTGTGTCATGTCAAACACAGTAAGAGGAGCTGAAGCACAGATGTGAAGAGCAGATTCATCAGATTATGACCTCACTCTGTTTTGTCTTCATATACATTCAGTCTGTGTTTATAATGCAGATTTTCTGCTTTTATAATAACACATTTTATATTTTCTATCATCACAGACTGACTCAGTGTGGACTCTCAGAGTCTCACTGTGAAGTTGTGGCCTCAGCTCTGAAGTCCAACCCCTCCCATCTGACAGAGCTGGACATGAGTAACAACTACAACCTGCAGGATTCAGGGATGAAGCTTCTGTGTGCTGGACTGGAGAGTCCAAACTGTCGACTGGAGACTCTGAGGTGAGTTCACTGACTGCGGCTGTTGTTGTTTTTCTATATTTCATGTCTTTGATGTTTGAAACTTTCTTTAGTTCCTAAATGTTCAGGATGTGTCTGAAGACAAATGTGAAGAAGTTTGAGTGCTTTCAGAAATGTTGTCTTTCCAAACGACTGAACAACAGTTTTTCCTTTTGGCTCCAAACAGAAGTGACAGACTTGAGCAGGGTTCATTTAAAGGCTGACAGAAGTGGAGTGGTGACGGGGAGATGTTTGACAGGACAGTGTTTCAGCCTCCACAGGTTCATGTTGTGCTCCATCAGTCAGTGAAGATGAAGTCAGTGCTGATGAGGCTGTAGAGTGTGTGAGGGATGTGAATGAGGATGATGAAGATCTGATGATAGCAGATAAAAACAGGCTGCAGAGACTTTGAGCCATACAGGGCACACAGTGTGTGTACAGAACAGCTGAAATCATTATGGAGGCCTTACTGGAATGTGGAAGCATCACTGTACAGCTTCAGTGAAGCTCTAAAGTCTCTGATATGAGATGAGAAATGAAGCAGCCAGAGCTTTTTCATGAGTGGAAATCCACTGTGACTGTGAGCTGCTGCTACAGCCTCCAGATTAGCCAGCAGCTCATCCTGCTCAACATTTTCTCACCAACTTTAATGGAAGTGTGATGTTTTCAGCTGGAGTGATGGTCAGGGTGGCCTCCCTCTCCTCTTCTTCTCCTCTTCCTCTTTCCTTTGTAAAGCCACTTCTGCTGCTTTCATTCATTTGGAAGTCCTGTAGCTGAGTTTGGGAGAGACTAACAGCCTCGGCAGCAGAGGGGAGAAAGGCTGTAACTGTTGGGTCTGTGTTTCCACAAGCCCCGCTAATTCTAGAGACTTATTCATCATGAAGAAAACAAGACAGTCGATCGATCCATTACTTGCGCAAGGGAGGCCTCGTCTGTGTCCAGCACGACAATGACCCCAATGGTGGCCTCCTCTCGCTGCCTTTTATTGACAATCCTCAAACAATAGTTTACAAAGCACCTCCCCTTGCAACCTCCCTTTGGTTACATAGACAAGGCACTGTATGTAAGTGTGTGTGTGTGTGTGTGTGTGTGTGTGTGTGTGTGTGTGTGTGTGTGTGTGTGTGTGTGTGTGTGTGTGTTACCTCCTGCTGACCAAAGGGTCATAAACCCAGGAAGTTTACATCAAAAGAAACAGATCTTTCAGATAGGATGTATCTACAATAAAACCTCCCCCAGCACAGAGTGGTTGGAGAGGTGGTCAGGATCAAAGGGATGGCTTTGATCCTACTGCTTAAACTAAGACTGTACAAATTTAAGAAACACAATGGCAACATTCAACAATTAGACTTAACATTTCCCTCCTTTTTGTCATTGTTCTTAAATTTCAACTTATGCACCCTTTGTTTGGACAGTGTCAGTATAGATTTCATTCATACACAGTAAACTACATCCTATACATAAGCAAATCAGTATCAACAGTCCAAAAACAGGAATTAATTTTTTCAAAAGAAGATGCCACCAAGGACCAGACGGTAACCAAGCTATCCAGCCTTGTGGCGGATCTACTCCTGTCGTGCAATTCATTATGTATTTCTTCAAGTAAACAACTGAATGTCAAAGGTCAAACAAGAAGAATCATCATTCTCAAAAATCATATGTCACTACAATCCAACTGTATACAGACATAGGTATTTAAACGCATCAGTTGACTTTATTGTTTGTCCATGTGGCTCTCAGCTAACTTCAAAGCTGCAGCCTGGTCAACACCCTTCTTTATGACTCCTATCAACCCCCCAAATCTTTTCACTGTAGGCATCCTGTGGGGGTTAGAGTCAACTGGTGAATTATCTGCATTTACAACTCTTCTCCTGTCCTGTTGTCACCACAGAAAAAGCTTTGTAAAGGAAATTGGATCAAGCTGTTTTGAACTTCTTGGCTCGAAACCTCAAGTGTTCATGATGTAATGTAGACAAAAGGCTTCTCTGTTTACATCCTTCTTGCAGAAAACAAAAAGAATAGGTGATGTTGCCATGTTCCATGGTTGCTCTCCAACTTGGGCTAATCCATTGTCCTTCATACACATAGGCAATTGGCCTGTTTCCAGTTCGTTTAGCTGTTCAATGTCCTGCAGCAAGTCATATTCTTTGAGTCAGACGAGCAGGTCTGTCTCACCAGAGCAGTTCACCTTCCCAGCTACTGGTGAATCAACCTTCCATTCAGGTTCAGAGCAGTTGAAAAGTTGGCAGTGTTCCCGGATGTGTTGCTAAAGCAACCAGACAAACTGCCTCGCTCTCAGTGATGCTATAGGGCCACAGTCCAGAAGAATGTGTAGCCAGTGGCATCACAAGCATAACCATTGGTCTCATTCTTTATGTGAGCGGTTGTGTTCTTAAACTGCCACCAGTAGTTGTTGAAAACCCATGCTGGTACTGGGTGTGGTTTGCTCTGTTCCAGTGCGCTCCCTGTCATCCCACTCAGGGTCCACAGGCACAAGAAGATGCACAGCACATTCCCAGCCATTCTGATGAGTACCTGTGGCTCAGTTGGTTTCTTCATCGGATTGAGACGAGGGGCCCTGGAGGCTTTCCCCCCCCTTTGTTCCCGGTCTTCCTGCCACTTACTCCGAGCTGGCCTGGATGTGTGTCACCTTCTTGCAGTGCGCTTGATATATCCAAGTGTTCCTTCCAGCAATCTTCACTGCTGTGGTCGTCGTCAGCAGCATCTGATATGGACCTTCCCACCATGGACTGGACCAGCACTTCCTCTCCATGGCCTTATCAACATCCAATCTCCAGACTTCAGACTCTGCTCCTGCGGAGAAACAGAATCATCTGGCAGATCATTTGTTCTCATGACTACTTTACTTTTAAACATTTTCAAGCATCTAATCTGCTAATACGCTCTCTCTTCTGCTTTTCTATCATCACTACAGAAGACTGGAACTCTAAATGCTCTAACATGTGTAATCTCAAAGAGTCAGACCATTCTCTGTTGGAGTAATCCTCATGTACTTATTCTATACAGTCTAACCATGTCCTGCCTGTCTTCCTAAATCTTAACTTTACTATTCCATTAGTTCTCTCTGCCTGCAAAAGTTTTTTTTTTTAAAAAGTATTTAATAATCCTAGAATGAGTATAACGACTGCTCATTTCCCTCCTGTTTGAGACATGGCAAAGCCAATGGCTCAAAATAGCAGCAGTCTTATACAAATTATCAGGCAGTACTGGTTTATCACACAGATAAAAAATCATCCTGCAAGCTTGCTCCCTCTGTAAGTCACAACTGTTTTCCTGCTGTAGGTGAGTGGGCCTGCATGTCTGCTGATGCTGTACTGATAAAAGGTTAACACCATGTTTAACTACAGCTGCTTCTTTTGTGATCTTATCTGCAAAAACTTTCCCTAATGCAACTGGATCTTTCCCTCACATGTGTGCTGCACATTTACAAACGGCAATTCTACTGGTTAATAACACTGCCTCCAGCAGATTTTGCAAGAGTTTGGTGTGTTCTGCAGGTTTCCCTGTAGAGGTTGTCACACCTCGTCTCACTCACTGCACTACAAAGAAATGTACAGTAGCAAATGTATACTGCCTATCAGTGTATATTGTCTCTCTACAGCTTTACACACTTCCGTTAAAGCTAGCATCTCTGCTGCTCAAGCAAATATGAAACATGCTAGTTGTCCTACATAGATAACTCTCTCTCACTGTCTGCTACAGTAAAACGTGTTCTAGTCTGTCCCTCTGCTGTTGTAAAACTCAAACCATCAGCAAACCAAACCTTTCCCTCAACGAGTGGCACATCTATTAAGTCATCCCTCAGCTTACACTTCTTCTCCTCGCGCTCTCTACACTCATGAGAAGTGCCCTCCTCCGTTGGCAAAAAGGGTTGGACAGATTCAGAATTGTGCACCACTTTATGGTAATATGTGTGGTTGTGAGAGTAACATTAAAGACAAGTGTCTTGTAGGTGTCAGAAATGTAAGTTTAGTCTGCAGTAGTAGACATCTACCTCGTGTGGAACTAACAATGTCAAAAGGTGAAATAAACTATTGAAACATTGTACAGCTTAAACTGCTGCACATACTGATCTCACGCATGGAGGTAAAGCACGAGCAACTAGAGCTAATCTTTTAGGATAGTAAGTTACTGGCTTCACTTGTGGAAAAAGTGCTGTTAGTTATTTTACAGTCACCTGGCATTTGTGCTGTTCACAGAACCACAAGTCCATCGCTGGACCTCCTCTGCGCTGTCACTTTCTGGAGCTTGGCACGCTCCCTCAGGTTCCATTTTCCAACGCTGCTGAAGATTTAACCCTAGAACACTATCGCTATAAATAGTAACACGATCACTAATGCCGGGTGATTTTTACCCGATATAATATAACCAATGAAAACAGCTTAGTTGTCTTCCTTAACGTCAACGTCGAAACTCTTTCATCTTATTTAAGATTTGCTGTGCAAAGTCTCCTCGTGACGATCCTTTGGAAGACCAGTAACACAGCTCTCTGTGCTGAAGGTGATCTCCGATCCTCCTGAAAACTCTCTCTTGGCCTCAGCTTCCATCTTGTGGACGATCCTCTCAGTCACTCCTTCTCGTCATGGCACCTCACGATATCTACAAATTAAAAAATGACACTCCTCTCGCCACACGGCTTTCGCCATGTGTCAACTCCCCAATGAGACATGTACAAGAGTGTTGCACAGTCTCCCTAAAACAATCTCCAAGGTTTGTCCCTTGGAGCAGCTTCACTCCAAGCTGTAACCCTGTGTAAAAACATTAGTCAGTATTGAAATGTTCAGCTTGTTTAGCTCCCAGCTCCTGTATCCTAGAAGACAAAGTCTTAAAATTAAAACAACTTCACATTTGCAACCAACTATAGATCATAAGAGTAATAAAGTATTCAGCATCACAGAGACAAGTATCATTGCAGGTTTATTCTAAACTCATTAAACTCCTACTTTTCCCCATAATTTGTTCCAAATTATTTAACATCTCACCGTCATTCCACATTGTAATCAGTGACGTCCCTTAAGTTTGTTACTCACCATGAGCCCAACAGTGTGGTCAGATAATGGGCCCCGATGTAACTATTCTGTAACCACTGCACATCTGTTCAATTGTCACTCGTCTGTCTGTGCTGAATCCTTTACAAGCACTCTTAAAGAAAAACAACATTAGCCAAACACAAGGTTCATCCCGGTTGTCAGGTGTCGGCCATCCAGATTCCAGAGGAGCTGTGAAAAGTCATAAAGTTAACACTCGCTGTGGAAAAAGTAACAATGGTCTCATCACAGTATGTCTCACACTGCATTCATTTCTTCCCTGTAACATTCTCTCAAAAACACAGTGTAATTTCATCATCAACATATAGCCTGTAACTACAGTTCTCTTCATACAAAATCTCAGTAATCCTGTGGTAGAGAAACATCATTAAGTTGTGTCCTGCTGTAAACCACATGATCAAATCACATGATTAACCATCTGCTGTAAAGAGAAATGTAAATGTTAGCGCTGCGCAGGTGTGTACACACTTTCTCACAGTAATCTCTGTGAGCAACACAAGGTAGTGAATGACACACACATGGTAAATTCACAGACATAGAATTTAAACTAAAAAGGTTAAATTTTCAGAGTTCACATAGTCATGTGACCCAAGTTTCCTCCTGTGGTCTCCTTCTGCTCCTGCAACAGAGACACACACAGAGACACATCCACACCTTTGTCAGGTGGGGGTTGACTTCACACAATGGTGTTAAGTCAGTCAGTCTTGTCAGCTTTTGTCAGTCAGTCAGTTTCCCATTTATTTTAAAACTCTTACTCATTCACTCAGTGATTCCTTCTTTTGCTAATTGTGGAAATTATCGTCGCATCCGTTTCCACGCTCAGCAAAACAACGTCATTTCAAAAAGAAAAATAATTTAGACTGGATTTTCTCGCTGAATCCTTTTGGACAGGAACTTGTCTCAAATAAGTGGATTTCTCCTGAGCCCATTTTAATTTTGGAGAAGCTCACTTTGCAACAGTTTTCTCGACGGCGCTTCGATTCTGATCGTGCTCAAACAGAGATCATCAAACAAAACTTTCAGTGCACCATGAAAGTAACAAAATAAAAGAAAGAAAATAAAGGAAATCAAAGGAAAGAAAGGCCTTGTTTAAGTCATGACACGTGTTCTTCATGCCAGGGGGATAAATCGTCACAACCCAATTGGCAGGCTCAACTTAAATAACAAAAGACAAATCAAACAGCCAGTTTAATCTCAAACATTCATCCAATCAGCCATACACACAACATACAGCATAACCCTGTTGTCTTAGCACATAATAAGTTTTAGTTCTCATGTAACTAAATGTGTGCCATGGTAAAACTTCTTCACACACCAGAAACTCACAATCAGCTCACTCAGCTCACTCATTTAAGACCTCTCATCTATGATGCAACCATCTGTCCTCCTATAATATTCAGTCCACTAGTCTATGTATCACTTTCATCTTACTAGTGACTTGGACAAGATGACAAACAGAATCTCATGCTTAAGATGCTGTCTGGTCTTCATGAGTATCATTTATGTGTAAATGCATGTAGGGTTAGTATAGTTAATGCATTTTCAGTATGCTTTTGTGTTCTTCTCTCATCACACTTTCATTATTCTCATCACTGCTTAAAACAACACACATCTCTCTCTGTTTTTTTCTTTAACTGTACTTTTCTCCAAAACAGAAAATAGCATTACAGCTGTTTCAGACTTAGAAACACCAAACACTCTTCGTGCTATCATTCATCCACACAACTATTTTATTTCTTTTTGTCCACTGGGCAGGTGACCTGCAGAATCACGTCTGCCCCAGCTGGATACCTTTCACACACACCATGACGT
Organism: Diplotaxodon limnothrissa; assembly: GCF_057381915.1. Lineage (NCBI taxonomy): Eukaryota > Metazoa > Chordata > Actinopteri > Cichliformes > Cichlidae > Diplotaxodon > Diplotaxodon limnothrissa. Next base: position 13,863,801 of record NC_140598.1, on the reverse strand, counting down.
CAGACACACTCACGGACTGGATCAGGAGAAAAACTTTCTTCATCTTCACACTCTGGGACAGAAACACCATATGTTTTTTTTGTTTGTTTGTTTGTTTTGTGTCAGGGATGGATATGTAGTTGTAACGTTTGTGTTCACTAACTTTACTTTCTGTTTCCTACCCTGCCCAGTCTGTCTTGGACTCAATGCTTCTCCCAATGTCTCTCCATACTCAGCCTCTGCTCTCTCACGCTCTTCTCTGGCTCTACTTTCTGCTAACATTCTTGCTTCTCTCCTCTTCTGAACCTGCTCCAGCCACAACTTAGCAATTGCTAACTGCAATTCCTTCCTCTGCTTCGCTTTACCTGTTTTACCAGCTACACTTACAGCTATTCTTTCTACCAGCATTTTACACTGAACTTCCACTAATGTCCCTTCAAATCCACATTTCTTACGCCAACAACCTACATACTGCGTGCTGCCTGGTAAAAATTTCTCCATAAATTTTAAATCTCTTTCTAAGGCAGACTTACACATTTTATTCTCCATTAACAATCAGCCACACTCACACAGACCACGTCTGGCCCGCACACACACACAACATAGGCCTATCGCTTGCGTCTGCACGCACAGCTAGCGCTCTCTGTTGAAAACTCTCAAACGCCCCATATGGCGGAGAATTCAACCTTCGGACACTCTCTAACGCCCCAAATGGCGGAGATTCCGGACTCCTTCACGGCGGAGACGCCGAACCTAGGTTATCTCCACGCCCCAAATGGCGGAGAACTCTCTACGCCCCAAATGGCGGAGAAGCCTGCGTCTCTCTCACGCGGCTAGCGCGCTCCCGGACTCACGTTTAACGCACAGCCCGTAGCCGCTCTCTAAGGCCTTCTGTACTCACTGTTTGTTTACGTTCATGGGAAGAGCCTCTGGATCCCGTCAATCGTCATCCATCCCGAGGGGAGGTCAGGAGCAAACTTCCCGGCCTGGTGGCAAGCCAAAAACACCAGGGCTTTACGTCAATCATCCCAGACGTTGCGGTGGCGTCCTCTCCCTCTCCTCGGTGGATGCAATGTGTTAGGCTCCGGCTCCAAAGGACCAAATAAATGTTGGGTCTGTGTTTCCACAAACCCCGCTAATTCTAGAGACTTATTCATCATGAAGAAAACAAGACAGTCGATCGATCCATTACTTGCGCAAGGGAGGCCTCGTCTGTGTCCAGCACGACAATGACCCCAATGGTGGCCTCCTCTCGCTGCCTTTTATTGACAATCTTCAAACAATAGTTTACAAAGCACCTCCCCTTGCAACCCCCCTTTGGTTACATAGACAAGGCACTGTATGTAACTGTGTGTGTGTGTGTGTGTGTGTGTGTGTGTGTGTGTGTGTGTGTGTGTGTGTGTGTGTTACCTCCTGCTGACCAAAGGGTCATAAACCCAGGAAGCTTACATCAAAAGAAACAGATCTTTCAGATAGGATGTATCTACAATAAAACCTCCCCCAACACAGAGAGGTTGGAGAGGTGGTCAGGATCAAAGGGATGGCTTTGATCCTACTGCTTGAACTAAGACTGTACAAATTTAAGAAACACAATGGCAACATTCAGCAATTAGACTTAACAGTAACACCACCACTTTACTCTGTTCTACCTGTCACATCATTTTATAAGGAAACAAATATGCTCATGTTTTTACTATGTTTGTCTTGAAGATGTAAGAAGATCACATGGTGCTTTTTATTATTGTGTTGGTTTGTTTCCTGTCTCTTGGATGGAGCCCAGCTGTGCGTGGCCCCTGGGCCTGTGGTCAGAGTGTGTGCTGGATAATCCGGCCCAGGATGAGGCCAAACTGACATGGGATGAAATGTCTGTCACATAATTGAGCTTTGTGAGAAATGTACGACTTTAATGTGAAACATTCAGAGTTTTTTCTCTTGTTGTGTTTGAAGCAAAGTTACAGAGGTTTGATTACAGACACAGCTGAGAGTTTGTAATCTGTCATCATTTTAAAAGGTTTACATTTCTTCAGTATATCCACATTTGCAGCTGGTACCTCAACCTCCACTTGTCCAACACAACTGCTGTCCACTGCCTCCATGACATTGTGATTTTGCTGTTGGTCTTCTGTCAGATCTTCATCAATCACTTCTGCACGGGGCACACCTTCAGACTCTGCAGCTGCATAACGAAAGCCTGTAAGATAAAATTAGACATAAGGTAAATGTACACCAATATTCCAATGACAGGTGTGTGATTCATCTGGAAGTTATGTGCGGATTAGTGTACAGTGATAGCAATTTAGTATGTTTTTAGAGGGGGGGGGTTGTTTACCTCCGATGGGTGCTCTTTTTCGCTTCCGTTGCGTACGCCTTGAGTGCCGGTCCGAGTCTGATACAGGTATGTCGTCATGCCCCATGTGCAGTGTTGGTGCCCAGTCTGGATTTGTTACATCCATTTCATATGCTGGTTTGCCTGCAATAATGCCAAATCATAAGCTACTCAGTCGACATGATGTGGTTCTGCAGCATCACACATTAGCATGTTTTATCTCATTATCTATGACCTCAGCACATTGAAAATCACACTAAAAGCCTTTCAAGAGTGATATGAATTAATTTAGAACTCACCGGAAAGAAAATGCCGTGAGCAAACCAACAAAAAGCTGGGGATTGCAGAGAACTCGATATCCGCTCGTCTCACCGCTGCAATCCAAGCCTGACGTCTTTGTTTAGTAATATCGGATACATGGGATCCCTCACGTTGCCTCCAGGACGGAAAACGATGAAAAGAGAGCCCGTTATCCAGCTTCTTGCCTTCACGATCGTGTGATCTAACGTTGCAACCGACAACACAACACGTACGATCCATAGCTGAAATGGTATCCTTTGGCTGGCCTACTGTCATGGCGGAAGGGGGCATGGCCCATCTCCCGTGACATCACGCTCCAAAGCCCTATAGGTGGGAAAATGTACCATGTCGACCAATCAAAAATGATATGGAAACATGACATTTGGTTGTTTAGCAAAAGGGGGAAGTTTTAGGAGTGAGCGAAAGAGAGAGAGAGTTTTGATACGTGAGAGATTTGTGACGTTTACCGTGTTTGGTCTCAAGTTAGTTTGTTGTCTTGTGTATTTAGTGTGTAGCTGTTGTTTTGTTTTGTGTGTCAGTTCTACTAGTGATCGTCACAGTTGCTGCCTTAAAGCCAACAAAGGCAGATTGCAGTGTAAACGCTGAGTGACACACCTGCTGTCAGACCTGCAGGTTTATCCCTGTGCTGTTCTCATATGTGTTAGAGTGACACAAACTATTGTTTGACACCTGATTGTTCTGTAAATAGTTTGAAATGATTATATGAAAAACGTCTGAGCCTTGGCTGCATTTTTTGGTAAATAGTACCATATAACTTTGTTGTTTGCAAAACGTGTGCGTATTTTTAAAAATGTACAATCTCTATTTGCATTTCAAGTTATGAAGATGATTCGTTAAACATGTGTGTGGTTTTTACAGTCAAAATATCACTTTCTACTTGTATTTTAAATTTTGTCTGAATTTAGATAAATTGTGCTGATACAGTTGGTCAAAATGAGAAAATAACAGATTGGCAAGATAAACTGTTTTTAAAGGTAAAATATAGAGGCCACATCAAAAGTAGTCAAGAAGGGTTAAAGGCTAAAAGCAAAGTTGTCACCAAGTACTGTTTATATTTGTGTGTATTGCTGCAGCTTTTTTGAGTATTAATTTGGTGCCTTTGTGTGAAATAATGGTATTGTGAGTGATCCATATAGTCACAAAGAATAGCCACTTGTTTCTGTGCTACCAAAGTTCCCCGGCTTTCATTCAAAATGTGTTTATCGTCAGCACCTGCACATTAAACTACTTAAACATTATAAATGTCTTCAAGCTCACACTGAGGCCTGTGGGGTACTATCAGCCACTGAGACAGTACACACATTTATATGTGTTTGTATATGAATATTTCATACTTTAAGACTGCCTGTTTATTTAAGGGAGATGAACAAAATACATTGGAATTGTACAAAATAATATCATGGATGATAAATTAAATAGATTTTAAGTAGATGCTTGTGCATTCTTAAAGTCTTATATGTTGAACTGAACTATGTGATCTGTTCAAAGCCTTAATCTTAATTTGAAGTGAAATGTGCATTTTGAGTTTATACACTATGTATATAAGGCGACCGTTTCCTTTTGCAGTATTTTTGTGTGGTGTACTTTTCTATGTCTTAACAAAAGGGGAACAAAGGTGTTTAAGTTCACCTAGGATGATGTGTTTTAATTTTCACATGGTCTTGCTTGAATTTGACCCTGACAAAGGCGTATGAACTCTGTCAGCTGTTTGGAGTTTCCATTTTCTAAACTTCTACATTCTGAACCTTCTTCAGCTCTGAACAGATGATGAAACACTGAATGATTTCAAGCTCACACTTTGTCTAATAAACTTACATCTTTCATTCTTTATACAGATTGATGGACTGTGGTTTGTCAGAGATCAGCTGTGATTATCTGGCAGCAGCACTGAAGTCCAACCCCTCCCATCTGAGACAGCTGGACCTGAGCTGGAACAACAAGCTGCAGGATTCAGGAGTGAAGCATCTGTGTGGTTTCCTGGAGAGTCCAGGATGTGGACTTGAAACTCTGAGGTCAGTCAGCATGTTTTAGTTGTGCTGAGATGAATATGATGTGAAAGTTGTGCTGACACTAAACTGCAGACATCAGGCTGATATTATACTGATCCACACTGAGGATCTTCATGGTAAAGTCTGTTTTCTTCTTCTCTGGTTTAGTCCATTGACTGCAGCAGAACAATGTTCACATTTCAAACCTTCAAAGAAGAAGAAAAATCCTCCACTGGATAATTCACTGTGAAACTCTCCAACTTTTCATTCCACCTTAAAGTCTGTCTGACACTGAAATCCAAAGCAAAATGTGCGTTTGCTTTACAGACAGCAGTCCAACACAAACATACACACATCATCCAAAACACAGTCCAACATCCAAATCTCCTCCACTGCCAGCATGAATGATGGGAAAGAGAAGGAGGAACACTCTGACATTCAGGGTTAGAATGAGTTTCATGAAGCAGACTGTGAAGATCAAAGCTGCATTAGAAAGCTTACATGAATGAATGAGTGGACAGAAGTGGACAGAGATCATCTGAAGCACTTCAAAGGCTTTAAATCAGCACATTTCTCTTTATTCTTTATCAACTCTGTTAGTTTCTCTCAGTTTTCTGTGGAATGAAGCTAACAGCAGGCTAATAAGATGCTGACCAATAGGTTTCTATTAAAGGTTGTAATTTGTATATGAAAAAGTGCTTTGGCTCAGCAGTGATCAGCTTACAGGTAGAATACAGCTGCTGGATGGGATTAGCATGTCATAGCTATCTACCAAACTGCTAACTGGGGGATTTCAGGCCATCTATGGATCATTTTTGCTAACTGTTTATTCAGCTTAGGCTCACAGGGCTGCAGCCTGTGCCCTAGCTGTCATAGGGCAAGAGGCGTGGTCCACCTGCACAGGTGAGCAGTCCATCACAGGGCCAACAGAGAGAGACAGAGAAGCACTCTCTCACATCCACACCTACAGCCAATTTAGAAGCACCAATGAACCTAAGCAGCATTTCATTGGACTGTGGGAGAACATCCAACCTCCACAGAAAGGCCAACAAGCTTCAACCTACAACCTTCTTGCTTTAAGGCACTAGTGCGAACCACTTTTCCCCATTTCAGCCCAAATCCTGCATCTTCCTGTTTCTGACTCCAGGCCAGCTCCACTAACACTTTCTCATCAGACACTGCCACCTAGTGGAGGAAGTCTTAGTTCCACTTGAAGCTTCAGATTACAGTTAGTTCCTTTACAAAGAGGTGGAGGTGGTGGGGCCACAGCACCATCATCACTGAGTGCCATAGGACACTTAACCTTTGTTTCCATATGATGGGAACTTCCTGTTGTTCCAAGGAGGACTGGAAAATGTGTGAAGATCTCCCAGTCAGTTCCTCACAGCACACTTCAATCATTTCCCTCCCACAGCATCAGGACCAGGGCTTTTTCTCTCTTTGGTCCCACTAAGAGATTTCCACACAAACACCTCATCAGTGGGACTCTCAGAGCTACCAGCCCTTTGCTACAATCACAAAGCTCTTCATTGAAATCAATGATATCAAAGCTGGAATCCAATGAGTCCAAGTCTTCTGCTGATTCAGCATCACATTCATCTTTGCTCCTTGTCCTGCATCCCCACCATGGACTTCATTCCTTTCCAAGCCAGCCTTGAGTGTCCTTTATTCAGCTCATCCTCTGCTTTACTTTTACACCTGATTTTAGCTGCTTTATCTCTCTTTCAACAAGTTTCTGTGCCTCAATCTTTTTCTTCTCTCCCTCATAACAAGACAGCTTCTTCTGCCTGAGAACATGTTGGAGTGATTTACTAATCCAGGGCTGCTTATTGGGGAAAATACTTCCTGTTTCCAAAGTAATCCCCATTTTTCCCAGAAAGAAATGTAAGTAGAAATCGATGATCTAAGTGAGAACATGAGCCTTTAAAAAGTCCCAGTGGGAGCAGTCAAAGCAGTCCCTCAGTCCCAGTATAGAGTCTTTGGTCCAGACTGGAACAACTGTGTGCCCAGTTTGAGCTCTCTTCAGTCCTGTGACCTGACAGACCCAGAGGGGCCATCACATCACATTTAGAAGCTCCCCTAATGGAGCCACAACACATGTCCAACACTTAGTCTGTCTTGTTGGACCAACTGGAAGAAATGATTCAAGGACTTAGTCACAGAACAGAGATTCAAATCTCCAAAATCCAACTGGCTGCATCAGGACATATAGTCTGAAACTCTGCACAGTTTCCTGTTTGAAGCTGCTTCCTGTTGGCTTCAGCTGTTTGGAGTTTCCATTTTCTAAACTTCTACATTCTGAACCTTCTTCAGCTCTGAACAGATGATGAAACACTGAATGATTTCAAGCTCACACTTTGTCTAATAAACTTACATCTTTCATTCTTTATACAGATTGGAGAGCTGTGGTTTGTCAAAGATCAGCTGTGATTATCTGGCAGAAGCACTGAAGTCCAACCCCTCCCATCTGAGACAGCTGCACCTGTACGGAAACAACCTGAAGGATCCAGATGTGAAACAGCTGTCTGATCTTCAGCAGAGTCCAGACTACAGACTGGAGACTCTGGGGTCAGTAGAGTGATGGAGTGAGTGGGTGGTGCTGTCAGCAGTATTGTACTAAACACAGTCAGTATGAAACAAAGATCCAGTGTTTCCTGTAAAGCTGCAGCTTCTCAGTGAAGCTGTGAGAGGAGAATGGTGACAGGCTTCAGGATTGGACACAAACACTTCCTGTTTCTGACCTTTATGGTCACCATGGTAACGGCTGACACGCTCTGATCAAACACTGTCAACAGCCAATCAGCTCTCTGAACAAAGCAGCACGCAGACCAATGACTGCATTCATTTCCAAGTTTAAAGCAGTGAAGAACACAGTCTGTAGGTGAGGAAGAATTTAGTGAGAGCAGATGTTTGGATGGAATTCCTCCAGTTAACAGCTGGAACCGTCCATCTGGATTGTTGGGCTTGTTGTTGGGGTTCCTACAGAGCTCAGAGTGGACACACCAAGGTTCTTCTAATGAATGAAAGTCCAAACTCAAACTAGGAGGGAAAAACATTTTCATCAACTTCAATAAAAATCCAAAGATTAGAAAAAGTGAAGCAACAATGAGTCCTAGTACAGTCCCAGCACTGAAGTCCCTGCTGCTCTTTATACTGGATGTGCTGCATCACTGACTGACAGCTGATGAAGAGTCTCTGGAAACACTCGTTTATCTCCTCTGCTCTTCCTTCTTCTCTCTGCAGGTGGAGGCTATGATGGTAAACAGGACGGTGTGTGTGCTGAGAGAGGAGGAGCTGTGTCCTGATGATCCAGAGAGGTTGAAGCAGCAGCAGCTTGTGTGTAGAGACGCTCTGACTGGGCCATGTTACTGGGAGGTGGAGAGGAGAGCTTCATCCAGCAGTGACTGACAGAGGAATGAGAAGAAGTGCAGATGACTGTCAGTGCTGCAGAGTGAACTGCTCTGAGAACAGCTCCACTGTCAGACACAATGTAGAGTCCAGCATCATCCCTGTGTGTCCCTCTGGATCTGACAGAGGATCATCAGTGTATCTGGACTGCTCTGCTGCTGCTCTGTCCTTCTACAGTCTCTGCACAGTCTCTGTCTGACTCTGGCTTCAGACCCTCCTGGATCAAACTCACCTGGAAAGACTTTCAAACATCACTCAATAGATTTGAATACAGAATATATTTGATATATACTGTAGATGTACTGTAGAGTTGCAGTTTGTCACTTGTAAATACAGTCTGTGAGCAGCTGTGAGCTGAAAGATCTTTCTAGAAACAGGAAATGTTTTCACTCTTCTGTTGCTTTTTCATATATTTCCACAACATTAATATTGATCCCACCTGTCTCACCTGTTTCATGCTTTTATACATAATAACAGGACACGTGTGATCTGAGCGCTGCTGTGGTTGCTGTGCTGCACGTCTTCATTTAGATAACAGAGACATCTAGTGGTTCAGAGGGAGAACTGCAGGAGGTGGAGCTGTGTTTTAGCATGGAAAACTTTTTATCTTTTAGGCGCAGATACAAATATGACAAGTATCAGTGTGAGATACAAAAGGTCACATCAGTCAGCAGAGGGAACAGTGATCACACAGCAATGTAAGAATAGAAACATAACAGTGAATCTGGACATGTATACAGATGGAAGCAAACAAACAGGATGTAACACTACATTAAAGCCACAAATGTGAAGAAAACAAACACAAAGGAAAATATATTTGATCTCAGGAATCCAAATCAGATGCTTTAGAGCAGGGGTCGGCAACCCTGGGCACGCGTGTCACAGCTGCCACGTGAAGGGTTAACTGATGGCACGACCATAGCTGGACTGGCCATCGGGCATACTGATGGTGATTTTTCGTTTTTAATGGGCTGATGATCTTTTTTTATTTTTTTGTAACGGTATAAACAATGAAAGATGGCGGATTGGCCGGATGCTGGTCGATGTGTAAAAATAAGTCAGTTGTTTGGTGGTGGCTATGGCGGAGCTTCCACAGAGGCAGCAGGTGGATGTGTGAAAGGGGAGGCAGGAGGAGCAGAGACCCGAGGCGGCCGCCGGTCCGAGTGTCAGGTGAACTGAACTTCAGGTAAGAAGTTATGACCTGCAGTCTGTCTGGGTCAGATATAAACCAAGTTTAGGTGGAGTTTATTTTCCTTGTGCTGACTTTTTACAGTCAGTTATAATAACTCCCACTCAGAGGAGACCAGAGATCACATTAACATGTGTGTCTCTGTATTAAGAAACATGACATATTGGCCCAGTTTATTTTTCTTATCATTGTTGTGAGGAGACCATAAATAGCATTTGTATTTTCTGTTGTACAGTTCATTTGCTGTTATGGATAAAAAGTCTTTCTTTGTTTCAAAATAGCTGATAAATATTCGCTGATAGCTGCAAACATCTGCGCACAAATATAATCCTATGAAGTGGTTCTATATAGTGTGTAATTTATTGCTAATGCAATCATATGGCACATTGACTTCTGAGGAAATGTTAGATGCACTCATCATCAGAAAGGTGTCCGACCTAAACCAGGGGGTTTAGAGTATCATAGAGTTTTTGTGGTTTGTTTTCTTTAAGTCATTTCACAGATTTTCTCTATAATTTCAATTCCTTGAATAAAACAACAAACTTAGGGGATGATTTTGTAATCCGACTTTATGTATGAAAGATTTGACTAAACGTAAAACAATCTTCCAACTCAGTCGTCATTCTTATCTTGTGAAATCAAACCAAACGTTCTGTTGTCTCTGAATCAGGGATTGATGAAATCTTTGGTTGCATCCATTTATGAACATGTTCTCATTCATATTAAATCGTAGTCTAAGTCCTTCTTTAGAGGGATAAATGTCATTCATTATCTTCAAATGTGTTTCTGTTGTTTTGGGGGGAAGTTTGAAGTCCATTGTTCAAAGTCTGTTAATGAAACTATATGAAGTTTATGTAGGATGTTTTTCCTATTTTGTATTTGTTTGAATTATGATGTATTCCTGACTCTTGCTGCCATGATGCCAGGTCTCTCTTGAAAACAACATTTTTAATCTCAATTAAATTTTCACCTGGAGAAATAAAGATGATAATAATAATTTTGTCTTCAGGGAATCATTTCTCTGTAAAACAGCTTCTTCTGAAACTCTTGTTACATTTCTTGTTTATTGTTTGCTGGTTGCAGAAAAATGTCATCGTCTCTGTGTGAACTTAAACTCTACATGTGGTGTCAGCTATAAACGAGCTCTAGAGTCTAATAACGATGCTTTTATTATTGTCTGGTATCCAACCTAACCCTGGGCCTCTGGCTGAATGTGAAACACCAGCAGATGTTAAAAACTGTCTGGGTTACACGTGCATCACGTCGTGTGCTTCCTAACATGGATATGATTGGAATCTGGGCTGTTCAAGCGGTGCTGGTATCGTTGTTGTTTCTGAGACTTTCCAAATCTTTACTGGATAAAAACGTAGCAACTGATGGATTTAACATTTAGCTCTCAGACTGTCCCAGAAAAGGCGGAGGTCTGGAAGTTTATGTGAAGCTCTGTCTTGCTGCTCAAGTCTTGTTCTCTCCATCTGCACCTCAGCCATTTGAAATCTTGGCCTTAACTATTGATCTGTTTGGAAATCAGACTGTTGTTGGCTGCTATCAGCCTCCACCTGCTTCCCCCAGCACATCACCGTCTCTGGTTCAACTTTTATCTGAGCTGCATTTTAATGACGTCTTTCAGATGGATGATTTTCATTGGGACTGGCTTTCTTCTGTGTCTGATGATTTTAAGGCACGCTGCTTGTTTTTAAAACTGACTCAAATTATTTAAAGCCTCACACGCCTTGATCCTAAACACCCAGATAAATCTGCTCTTATTGACCTTTTTTAACTAATTTGCTGCGTAAGTTTTCCACATCTGCAGTTTTTGCCAACGACCTGAGTGATCACTGCATAGTTGGTGCTGTGAGAAACACTAAAATCTCACGCTCCGAGCCCGCATCAGTTTGAACTGGGGTCGTATTAAACAGGCTGACAATGTCAGTTTGGGAACATTTACAGGAGAGTTGTGTCTACTTTGTGGACAGACACGCCCCTTTTTGCCAGGTCAGGGTGAAAGGTCGGGACAGGCCTGGTTTGGTTCAGTACCGGCCGATCTCCTACATGAGAGAAACCAGGCCTGGGCAGGAAGTCTGGCTCTGATGCTGATTGGCTACGTTTTCATTAGCTGTGTAATCGGATTACTGCCTCCATCATCAAGATGTAACTATTTTTTACTTTAATGACTGACAGTCCAAACGACCGTAGGAGGTTTTGGCAAACTATAAAGTGTCTCTGCCAGCTGTGACTCCTCAGAGCTTCCTCCTCACTTAAATATCGACTCCACTCCTGTGTCAGACAAAACTGAAATGTTGCTTTAACAAACACTTTGTTGCTTCTTGCTCTTTGTTCAGCACAGTATCTGATGGTAAACCTCTTGCACACAAGTCTGCTCGTAGTTCCTGCTTACTGATACCTTTTCCTTCACACCTGTCACAGTAGAAGAGGTTTGTAAGGCTTTGAATAGCCCCAACACCAGAAACTCGTCCTCACAATCGTTCTCCTTCCTTCTTGCACTTGGCTGCAAATATCATAGCTGAGCCAGTGTCTTATATTTTTAATCTTTCTCTACAACAGAAGAACACCACTATACTCTGTGTTCTCTGGTTAACTGGTCCTCATTGGTCTTACACAGGATGGTCCATTAGTATCATTTTATCTATCAATCTGTTTCTGGGTTACTGCCTCCTATTCATCAGAGTACATGTTAGGCAAACAGTTTAGTCACAGCCTGCAGTCTCAGGACATCATTACATTCACTGTTCCATCAGTTCATGCAGAGCTTGGGAAGAAGGCGTTCTCCTTTTCTGCTCCGTCTTCATGGAAAACATAACCGAAGGATTTAAGGCTCTCCGTTGATTTCACTTGCAGACTTCAAAAGACGTACACATGTTTTTGTGAAACCATCTCTGGGAACTTGTTCTCGTTTTTAATGTGACTGAGTACATTACACAAACTTTTCTCTTATTGTTGTAATTTTAATATGTGTGTCTGGAACAGGTCTCTCTTGTAAATGAGACATTGAGTCTCAATGAGCCGACCTGTATAAATAAAGCTTCAATTACAAAGTCCTTTGTATAAAAGCTCCTTCAGCTGCCAGTGGGACGTGCTGTGGCACTATCGGTTGCAGAGCCTTTATATTGTTAGTTAGAAACTACAAATATAATGGCTCACTGTATTTCAGAATCAGAGAAACTTTATTAATCCAGGAGGGAAACTGAGTTGTCATAGCAGCAAATATACAAGAAACAACAAGCACTCATATAAAGTGAGTGTAGAAACAGAGTTATGATAAATAAATATTCAGATAAATAATATCAATATATAATATAAATAATCTATAATCCAGTTTTGAGATCCCTCCCCAGACACCTTAACGCCCACTCACATCCTGGGCCATCTGACCTCAGGAAATCACATGATAGGGTGGGGCCAGGTTTCACAATGAGCTCACCCGAAACCCTGGCTGATTAGGACCCCCACCCGCTTTCACACCTTGGCTCATGTGATTACGTAGAGGATCATCAGGGGGTCCTTTGTCCCTCTTGGGGGGGAAACTCCCACTGGGTTTAAATCTGGGACTCCCCACCAACTGACCCTTAGAACTGAAGAAGCTTCTCAGATGAGAGGTGAAACGTCTTCAAGCAACTCAAAGAAGTCCAGACGCTTTTCTTTGCAAGCTCCTTAGTCTACAATGACCTGGATGACTGAGAACCGTCACAGACAACTCAGTCCCATATTTTAGGTTATTCTGAATAAATCGTTCATGCCCTCTCTTTGGAAAGAAGCTGTTGTGGTTCCTGGTCCTAAATCTAGTCGTCCAAAAGTTCTAAACGACTTCAGGCCTGCTGCCCTGCTGCCCTGTCTTTGAAAAAATCATCAGAAATGTGATTATGGAAGACACTGAACTTCAGCTTGATTCAATGCAGATTGCACATAAGCCCAATAGAGGAGTGGAGGACGTGCTTTTGATTCTACTTCACCTGATTGTCAAACATGTAGAGAGTAAAGGACTTCAGTTCATCGATTTCTCTGCTTCTTTCAATAACACAGCCCCAGATTTGAATCAAAAGACTTTTAGAACAGTTTGAAATCCGGACAAACCTGATCAAGTGCAGTCATATAAATATCTTGATGACAAATGCTATTATTTTTCTGTAAAGCAAATTGACCTAAAAGTAAAGTAACCTTGATATGTCAGGATGTAGATGTCCCACCCAACAACGTCACCCAGCCCTGAAACATCGGTACTGTTCAAGGCAGCATTGCTGTCCACACGTCCATCAGAGTGTTTCTTTGGACTTCATGGTGTTGCTGCTCCCAGTATTCTCTGAGACAACCTCTGAGGCCGTCACAGAGCAGCTGTATTTGTACTGACATTACATTACACACAGGTGCACTCTATTTAGTCATTAGCACTCATCAGGCAATGTCTATGGGGAACTGACTGCACTCAGACCAAAGGGGGCTGAATAATAATGCACATAACAATTCTCTTCACTCTGCTGACAAGAGATTCAACCCCCACTATGAGCACCTTCTAAAGAGCACCATTGAAAGTATCCTCACCAACTGCATCACTGTGTGGTATGACTCCTGCACTGGGTCCTGCAGGAAAAATATGACAACGGGTAGTGAGAGCAGTGGAGAGGATTGCAGGGTCCTCTCTTGCCTCCCTCCCCAGGAGATCTACTGTGCCTGCCTCATTCGAAAGGTCCTCTTCATTACAGGTGACTCCACTCATCTCTTCAACAGCATCTTCAGTTTGCTGCCATCAGGAAGGATACTGAAGAGACCTTTTGACCTTTACATTTTCGTTAATATCTTTAAAACAGAAGCAGCAGAAACGAGAATTTTAGCAGCACAAACCAGCACAAGCGTAGCACAGTTGATTGACACCAGTTTTGTTTGATTTAATTAATGTGGGGGGGCTGGTTGACCTCTGGGGACCTCTAGAAATTTTCTTGAATATCTTTAAAATGATAGCAGCACAAACAAAAAATTTTACAGCACAAACGTAGCATAAACGTTTGATACCACTTTTGTTGGATTTGAAGAAGGTGGGGGGTCGCGGGAAAAACCAGCAAAAGAACTCGAGCAGCCGGGCTATGTAAAAGGTGTAGGGGGGCATGTTTGCGGTCATGTCCAGCGGGTGTGTGGGCTGTTTGAGTCATCTGTTACCAGGCAAACTCCAATGCAGCAGGCTGCTGAACACACACAGGCCTCCTGCATCCTCCTCTTCAGCTCTGCTTGCCCGATATCGTGACCTAAGCAGGGTCGGGCCTGGTCAGTACTTGGATGGGAGACCGCCTGGGAAAACCAGGTGCTGTAAGCTTTTGCACTTCCACACACAAACTGCAGAGGGCACTTCTGCTCCTGCTTGTGCTTAGAGGCATGAGAAGTTAACATTTATGGGTGATAAAATCCTTTTTCTATATTTTTAACATGAGAATATCAGTTTTCCATCTTGTGTTCCAGAGTAATCGGACAAAAGACAAACGTAGAACAAGGAAAAAAGAGGCCAAGTGTCTCACCTATAAAACAAAATGACTGTTTTCTGAATAGTCTCACACAGATAAACATTTGCAGGGAATACCTTTTCCTTCAAAACAAACGTCACAGACTGTGTTTTTCTTTACTGATTGTATTTGAGTAGAAACTCAGATTAAAATGGCATCAGTGCTCATAAAATGATTTAACTGTAAAAGTAGGTGTAGTGGATCACTTTGCATAGATCTAGATAAAAGTGCTGTAAGCAAAGACTACAGTGGTCATTGAGCAGCTGTTCCTATAATGTGAATCTGGGATAAAGGCACAGATTATTTGTTTGCCTTTGTTTCCTGGTTCTTTCTTTCTTATCCAAATGGAAAAAGAGAGCATAAAAGTACTGTTTACAAGCAGCTTATCTATCTCATTGTGCCCACTATCATAAAATCTTGGTTGACTGAGCACTGAGCCATCTACCACTCGAAATTGAACCTGTGTGGGACAACAACAAAGTCCAGTATACTAAGTTTCAGTAATGTGCAGTTTTTTCTGTGGAAGATGTAAATCTAAATAGATGTCCTATTGTATGCATAATATACCACTGAACTTTATAAAACAACTTCTAAAAGCAAATTTCGATTTATTTTAGATTTTCTCAAATCCAAACAGTGCTAAAAGCATGCACACAGTCAAATATTTTTCATACGAGGTGCTGAAGGTTCTGCAATGTTCTGTCAGTGCGCCCCAGGGCAGCTGTGGCTACAATGTAGCTGCCATCACCAGTGTGTGAATGTGTGAATGATGTATCTGTGGCTTTTTGTCACACTTGGAAACCACGGTGTTGTGCAGCTATTTGCCTTGTTGCAGGGTTTTAAAAAAACTGCAGTTTTGATTTTAGTGAAAGACACCGTCTCATGACTCATTGAGTGCCGCGACTGACGAGCCAATCCGTGGCCTGCAGTCTGACGATGTCACATTTCCTGACTGCTTGGAACCCCGACTAAGTCGTCCTGTAGCCCACATCATAATGTTTCCATCTCTCTGCTTGACTGCGGGGATGCTATTTTTTGCATCACACTCCTATTTCAAAAGGTCAGTTAAAGCCACATAATTGGAATTTGGTTTCATCTCCCCACAGCACTTTCTCCAAAGTCTTCCCTGAATCATTTAGATGTTCACTGGCACTTGAGATGGGCCTATACATGTTTCTCCTTGAACAGGTAGCTACCCTATGTTAGCCTAGCTTTCTATCACTGATGCTCTGTGTGTATTGTTATGGTTCAAAATATGGGGATGGAGACAAGAGACAAGAGAAAAAAACCACAATAACAACACTGGTCCGGCCGGGTTAAGTCAAACGATGATTTTAATGATCACACGCGTGGGAGATGGACACCGTATGCAGACAGCCTCAGATCTCAAAATGGTGGAGCATTGCTCAAACTCTTATAGCCTCTGGTGCCTCCACCTTATCATAAAAGCCTAAACATTCACATGCTTTTCTCTCACACGGCGCCTAAGCTACGACCTTGGCTCCCCGTTTATCTGCTCCTGCTGAGTTGGGGCAGAAAACTCCAGCATGCTCTGTTCTCTTCTAATCAGACAAATAAGGTGATGGCTTTCTGCAGCAGTATTATGCATCATAAAACAATATCATTCATCCACAATAAATCAGCAGTCTAATGTAATGCAAATCAGTTTAACTAATGCAATAGTTATCAGCTTCTTCTAATTCAGGAGAATAATGCAAACTAAAACTACATAATAATTCACAATCTTTAGTTAGGGGTATAACATGGCATAAAATAATATTATAATCTAACAGTATGCTGCTGCCTCTCTCTCATGTTACTTAAAAAATTAACCCCACAGCTTCAATAACCGTATCTAAAAATCTCTCAGTGAAAGTTACGGTTGTAGGTTTGGAAACATTTTGGGGTAGCCAGTGTTAAATAGAGACAGGGCCACATTCTTTATCTAGTCATTGTAATGAAAGAAGCACATTAAAAACTATATGAGAGTTTGCTTTTAACAAGCATGTAATGACTCTACTTAGTTTAGGTAGTCTTAGGGAGTCAAACTGAAAGTAGCATTTTGTGGATGTTTTCCCTGCTGCCCGATCCCATCAGTCTCTTAAAGCATCATTTTTTATGCGCCCTGGTGTGACAGTGGTTTCATGGCGCTACAGGTTACCTGAGCACATCAGGTATATTACGGTTGAAAACCAGTGCCCGGCCTTCCAGTGGGTGTTCGACCCCTCGTGCACAGCTCAGGAGTCTAAACGACCCAGCAGTTATGGACATGTGTGTTTTTGGTGTGCTGTCCCTCGTTCTCCCTGCTTGCAGGTATATCTGTGTGTGTGTGTGGATGCCGGAGTTTCTGAGAGCACCCGTTTACAGGCACCTTCAGGCCTGGTGGGTGTGGCCCTGCCAGGTGGTTGGCCACACTTGAAGACCATCACACAGCTGATCAAGCCTTGTCGGAGGAGCTACTTAAGAATGCGGTGGCGCTCTCTCTGACGCTGGATCATTGCGTGACTTCACGTTAGTCTCTCGGCCAGTCAGTACGGATAGTCTGCTGCATTGTATGTGTCTTACGGCTGCCTGTTTGTTATCTCCCCAGGAGAAGCGTGGAGATGAGAGGGCAGCGAGCACGGGGTGCTCAGACACTGAGGAGCGGAGACAAGGAACACTAGCACTGGGAAGAGGACATTTCACGGGAGTCGGGAACGCACTGCGGATTTATTGTTATTTTCCATTCACTGTAAATAAACGCACTGCTTGCATTCAGAGCTCCGTGCCTGGCTCCTCCTTCCTCACATCCCCACGGTTGACGCTGGCCAACCGTGACAAATAGCTTTTCTTAGATTCATTATTAGTTCAACATTGACAAATAGTAGTTGACTAATATCAGGAGCCAAAAAGAAAACAAAAAACAAACTAAATAAATATTTCAGACGCTGAAAATAAATTATTACGGTTGTTTAAATTTGCTGTCAGCAAGTTAGGTCTAATACATGTAGTCAATCTAATGAATCAATATTACATGTAAAAAGTACAGAACTGAAAATGAAACTAAAATATAACGGTAAATGAACTGGTTCTTGTATAAAACCTTTCTACTCTCTACAACTTGCCTCATTCATGCACTCACTTTTTTCTATGCTTTTTCTCTGTAAGTGCTTTCTATCTAACATTAATACGCATTCATCCTCCCGATGGATGCATCGGAGAGCAACTTGGGGTTAGCATCTTGCCCAAGGATATTTGGCATGCAGGCTGGAGCAGGCGGGGATTGAACCAGCAACTTTCTAATTAGTAGGTTTCCTGCTCTACCTGAGCTACAGACACCCCAATTTGTGGTGCTCTGGAAACAACACGTTCTCATCCCAACAGGTAACGATGCTATGTGACAAATCATCGGTATGTGTAAATGTGTTTTTTGTTCTAATCATGAATCGCTTTGTAAAACAAGACCTGATAGGGTTAAGGTTAAAGTTATGGTTAGAGTTAATGTTAGGGATAGGGCTGGAATGGACGGCTGGAGCCTCTCCTCCAAGTGTGTGTTACTGCCGCCATCAGCATTCTGTTGTATTCTGTTGTCTGCTTTTCTCTGTAAGCGCTTCGAGCCTGTACTTTTTTGCTTTAGCTGAGTAATGAAGTTGAATCAGTACTTTAACTTTCACTGGAACAATAGTATTTTTACTTCTACTTAAGTGGAGAATGTCTGATCTTTTGCCAACTCTGGCTGTCTCTCAGTCTTGGAATACCCACTTGTTGTCCAGCGGTGTCCTGGGAATATGGGAACTAGACAGACTGGGGAAACAATGGGAGGAGACACAAAGATGGAATCACTTTTACCATCTTTTATGTATTTGCTGGTCGTCTTATTTCTTCTATTTTGCAAGCACAGTGTTGCAATCATTGTCTTTGTGGTACAATGACACAGGTAGAATGCAGGTGTTTTCATGTAACACGATGCCAGAAAGATGAGTAATGTGTTTTGAAGAGAAGATAAAACATCATGTTTGAACAAAGATAAGCAGCAGACACGTCTGTGTGTGAGTTGTTCAGGTTCAGTAAGAAGGTAATATGTCTGCAGAATTTGTAATTCTTATGAAGATATTGCTTGTACAATAAATAAAATCCCTTTAACTTCTTCTGGAGAGTGTCTTTATATATTTAGTCATTTTGGGGCGATCCTTTATTTAGTAGTAACTCTAGTCGGGGATATATATCAGAGTTTACTTTCAGATATGAGCATTGTGTTTCCTGTGGATGAATGAATGAATTATTTATTTATGTAATTTTTGAAAGACTGGCTCATGTAAAATCTCTGAAAGTATGACAAAGCTCTCCTGTTACACTTTATGGACACCTGAGCGTCACCATGAGGGCCTGTCTTTATTCACTTTATTCACTGAAATCCACTTTTATAATGAATTCACAGTAATCACTGACACCTTCAGAGCATTACATTCATTAAAGACGTCTTCTACACCTACTCTTCCAGACGACCGACACATACTTCAACCACTGCAGGTTAACCAGCCACTCATCAGTAAAGCAAAAACTAAATGTAAATGTCCTCATGTGGAAAAGACTGAAACACAACTCCCATATATCACTAATGTAACAGATCCATTTAGGGAGAGTGAGAACACTAGGCTGGATGTGTTTTAATGCAGGAACATTCATCATGTCTTCAGTTCAACAAATCATTTACATTGAATATGTGAGCTGGATGGTTACACGACACAATGTGATTGTCAACAATAACTGCAATGAACGCTGGTTTGAGGGCGGAGTCAAGGAGGCCATTTACGTGAAAAGGGAAAGACCCTCTCTGAATCAAGGAGGGGGCCTAAGGGTACATCTGTCACCATCTTACAATGCTGTGATTGCAGCCGTTCTCCAACTCTCTGTGAATGGTACTCAGGACCATTGATCAGTGGTTGTTGATCAATGGTCATGAGAATTTGCATAATCATGATTAAGGAACTGACCTCCCAGCCCATTGTTCCTTCAGTCGGCTGGTTTCTCTGACTGAAAACGCTACGTCCAGAAGAACAGAATCAACTTTTGGAGATTTACTTCCCTGATGATTGAGCACGCATCAAGACCTTTTAATCAGGCCAACAAATATCTTGTACTCAATTTTAGCAGCAGCCATTGTGACACTGATGATAAAACTTGTGTAAAAGTGCGAAGCTGTAAAAAAGTAATTATAAAAAAGCGTTTTTGTAGCTGAATGTTACTGGATAGCTGTTTCATCTGTAACACATCAAAATAACCTGCTAAGGTTTAATAGGCTATAAGGAACACACTCACTTCCTGAGCCCTGGGCAATAAGAGACGTTTTGTGTTTTATGATTTATTGATATGTTTGATCCTTTCTGACCTGCGTTAATGAAGCAGTCATTAGAGCACCATGTCCGCTAGAATAGTTCTGTAGTTTGATGCTTGAGTCGTTGCAGACTTGTTGAAACTCCCTCACCCGTCAAAGCAGCGTCTTTGTTATTCGAGTCCAGCAGATGGCAGTGTTTCACTGTCTGACGGCTGTCTGAAGCTTCAGCTGGATTATCCGTTTTCATGTTTGATTAGAGGTTTGTGTGTGTGTGTGTGTGGGTTTTTAGCCACGAGTTGTCCACGATAAAGCATATTGAATGGCCTGTCTAATATTGTTAGAATTCTCCTTTGGGTTAGTTTCATTACTCAATCGGGACATTTATTTGGAAAAAGAAAAAAAGAGGGGGAAAAAAGAAAAAAAAAGAAAAGAATTAAAAATAAATAAATCCTCATAGTTTACATTTACAAATATCAATACTGAATGTTACGTCCCTCTGCAGCTTCTAATCGTCTCAGTGTTTTCAGCTGGTGCTAATTGGCCACACCTAGTCAGGTGTGGATAAAAGCATACCTGAGGCAAGCTTCCCAGCAGTGCACTAGTCTTTGCCTTGGTGGCACCAGCCATTTTAGCCAACCTGGTTTTCCATTTTAGGATGAAACCTCTTCTCACCCACACTCTGCTATTCATCTCTGTTTTTATGTTGCGGCTTTTGAGCCGGGTCGTAACATGAGTATAATCACACTGGAAGTACCAGCATCAGGAATGTGGTTTCTTCTTTTTGGATCTATAATATTTAGTCTGGTTAGTTATTGTTACTGTAACCAGTGCAAAATCTGCTCTGATGACTCAACGTTAATGTTTGAGCCCCTGAGCGCTAAAAGAAGTGTTTTGTAAAGTATTAAAACTACCTTTAATGGAAGGAAAAACGGATCACTGCTTCCTATAAGAGTTGGTTTTCTCTGTGTGTGTAGCCACTCTGTGCCTGGTGGAGTTGGCTGGCAGTGAGCGAATGGTGAAGAGCCAGTCTCAGGGTGACCGTTTCAAAGAGATGACCGCCATCAACAGCTCACTGTCCAACCTGGGCGTCGTTATCGCCGCTCTGGCCAAAAAGGTCTGCAGCTGCAGTTTCTGTAGTCTTAGATGTCACACCTGCTTTCTTTACATTTACAGTATTAATGATTTTTTTGGCCTTTGTGTTCCAGGAGACTTACGTAGCTTACAGGAACTCGAAGCTCACGTACCTCCTTCAGGGATGTTTGGGGGGGAAACGGCAAAACGTGAGTTTGTTGACATCACAAATCTTTATAATGACGACACATAAAACTGAAGGAATTTATCCCCAAAAAATATTTAACAGCGTTTGATCTCATCACTTCAGATTGTGACTGTTTATTCTTTGGCACTAATTTTGGATGTCTTTATTTGCAGCTTGATGTTTGTTAACATTGCTCCGGAGCCCGACAGCTTTGGGGAAACTCTGAACTCATTGAGGTTTGCCAGCAAGGTCAGTGCAGTCTTGTTTCCAGTGTTCATTGGACAGAGTACATTAGTGATGTCCTTACATCAGCTGTTTATGGTAAACCAAAGCCATACTCCATATCCATTTTAATACCTTGGTATGTAATTCATACTCACATTTTGTCTGAAGAGTAGGGATGTTCCTGGCGTCTTATTTACTAGTCGACTAATCGAGGGGGAAATAATTAGACTAACCAACTAATGTAAAACTAAGGAACATTCAGATATTGAGTTGATTTTCAGAACTGATTAATAGAAACTGTCAAACTAGACGCAGAGGTATCTTAAACCATTCATCACATTCTGTTAAATACAAATGAAAATGCATTACTACAAAAGATGTTCTATTAAAATATGACAATCATTTGAGAATCTAAAAGTACGTCTAAGTGTGGCGAGAATGATTCAGGTAATACATTATACAGCTGTTTTCTAGTCAGGTTGTGGGGGCAGCAGGAAGGACTACTCCTGACCACAGCTGATAGATGTAAACTGGCTAGCATGACCAAGGATGCTGGGGCCTCCTACTGGTAGGACGTGCCCAGCTGGAACAGCCTCCTGGCCAAGGTGGCTGTCACCTTTTGATGTGAAGGAGTAGTGACTCTACTCTGAGCCCCTCCCCCATTGACTTAACTGCTCTCCTAAAGGAGAGGTTTTCCACCTCTCAGGAAACTAATTTCCTCTGCGTGTATCTGCGATCTCAGTGTTAACAAGAAGATCAGGGTAGATTAATAGATTTATGGCGTTTCTCAACAACAGTGCACCATCTGGTGGTAGATTGCTGCCTAACATTTAGAACACAATGTACCAGCATTGGGCATCAATTAAAATGTTAACAATTAGATTGAACGACTGGTAAGTCTGATACAGACTAGTGACAATTAGTCGACTAGTCACATAAATCCCTGATAGAGCCCACAGAAGTGGCCTGCACCATGTGCGTGGCTTGCTTTGCAGTTTAATCAGAGCTTTCCATCGTTCATATTTGCTGTCAAAGCGAAGCAATAGCCCTTTGATTTGCTCTTTCTGAAACTCTTTTCCTTTTTCTGTTAATGTTCGGGCTCTTTCACTTCTACGAGGCTCTTCAGGTGGTGCTATATTTTGCCCGATATTTGATTCACCTGTCTGTTCTAACTCAGTCTCTTCTTCCGGAGCAGCTACTGCACCCTGAGCTTCTTTACTTGTATGTGACATTTTGATTATTTAGACACAGATATACACAGGCAGCATAGAAGAGCAAGCTGCAACAACATTTGTGAATACTGAAAGAATGAGCTTAACTAAATGAAGTCACTCTCATTCAAATTAGCCCATACATGTAGAATATTACAGAGTAAGTACACTTAACAGAGTTCTTAAAAGACACTGAACCATAAATACAAACTGAATTTCTGTCAAAATGTACAAAGTTTACTTCTGCCCTTTCAGAGCCAACTATAATTATTCAGCTGAACATGAATTTACATCTCTTACGTAAATGCACATTCATATACGTGAAACAGCGTGGCTGCCAGGCTATACACAGTTCCTTTTAGTTTCCAACTCTTGTGTTACTTTTCAGACCAAAAACTTTAGAGTCTGGCTTATAGACTTCTTCATGAAAACCTTATGAACCTGTGTGTCCTAAACAGTGGCTTATCTGTGTTCACGTCTTGATGAGCTGTCGAATTTGCGCTGATAGGGCGAGTCTGGGCAGGTCCGAGTTTGACTATCACTCCCTCCAGTTAATACACGACACCACGGTTCTTCATTCACAGATGGATTTATTCTTCTGTCACACTTCTCCTCAGAAACACCATAAAATCCACCGTCAAACTGTTATTACATAAAAGTACAGAATGACCAACATAAATATTACAAATAAACATTTAAACCCAAGTTAACAAATACGCGATAAACAAACACAGTTAACGTACCTCGCTGGCTGCACGTAACCGTGAGGGAATGAGTCAGCTTCAGGAACAAAACTTAACAAAAATAATTCCCAATTTCTTCTTCTTTGCAGCTTTCTTTTACTTTAAACTGCTTATTTATTCCTTCTTCTGCCTTAGTTAACTTATTAACTTAGCTTCTTGCACATGCTTTTTACTTCCCTTTACGTCACTTAAAAAGGCCTGTGTGCAACACAGAATGAACCTTAGTTCCTACCCCAAAAGGAACAATAAATAAAGAAAATAAATAACATAAATGAACACAATAAATTAAACAAACTGACATAATTTACATTTATGGCAGTTAAAGATGCGATTCACATTCGTGTATATACGCAGCTAATCAACATGGTTGACAGGCTATGACAGCGTCCTTATGTGTTTTAGCGAGCAAAGCGGCGTGGCTGATGTGGCGTGATACATCTGCTGTTGTCAGGCCTGCAGGTATCAGGCTGTTGTTCTCCTTTATCTCATAGTGGACAGAAATTATTTTTTGCAGTGGCACAAATAATTTGTGTGGCATCAGATTTGATGCCGAACAGCTGATTGTTCTGTAAATAGTTTGAAATGTTTATTTTAAAAACGTCTTGGCTGCATTTTTAGGTGAACAGCTGCAAAAAACTTTGTTGTTTGCATAACTCACATAACTCATAACTCAAACATTACAAAATCCAAACGCTGAACTGCACCTATGCCACAGAGCTTCATTCCAACACATCAAATTAATGACGTTCCTTTCAATAAACCTTGGACACACACAATTAACAGGAGTAACATCCCCACTAATCTGCCTGTTAAACCTAACTAACTCAGCCTAGTCTTCCGTACATACTGGCGATGGGTATTTATGTACCTCCATACCGTCAGCTGTGAGGAAGACAAACTGTCTTAAACACAAACTGCGGCGGTACTCCCAAGCCAATGGCTTCAGCCGCCTGATGCACAATAGAAAGCAAATCAGTACAACGCCTAATGCAGGTGAAACTGCTGAAACCTAACAGGGGAATAAGACTCCTGATTGAAACAGCTGTGTGAAGCCACAGGCTTACTCTAAAAGGCAACAGCGAACCTTAAACTCTCACCAATAAAACTATATATAAATAATCCAATAAAACCTACAAACTCTTCTGTTGACAAGTTGTTGTGGCTCCTCCAGCAAATGGCCGCAGCAGGCTAAACATGAGGACGCTGATGACGACAACAACAAACACATGAGATGCACTTCTGCACTATTTGCTCCTTTAATTCCACATGTTACTGTCCACTATACAAATCAGCACATTGAACTATTAAACAAATGCACAGACTGCACAAACACAATAACTGCAACTCACAAAGAATTACACCAATTACTACACCAAACTACAACATCGGCCTATGGCATCAATTAGTGCATAAAACATACATCAAGTTACAGCCAAAAATGCATCACAATGACTCAAGCTGGGGTCAACAGGTTCCCCTCATGCTCACCCGACCTTTCTGCTCATCGGGTGCGGTGAACAGGTGAGTGCAACCACATTTATCACCTAACACGCCCACGAGTCACGCCCCACACCCGTGCACCAATACAAGGTGTGCATTTAAACCAACCCTCTTAATCCAAAACAAAAAGGAACAACTCATATGGCTCCTACACTTGTGCTCAAGAACTCAGTCCTATATTTTAGGTTATTCTGAATAAATCGTTCATGCCCTCTCTTGGGAAAGAAGCTGTCGTGGTTCCTGGTCCTAAATCTAGTCGTCCAAAAGTTCTAAACGACTTCAGGCCTGCTGCCCTCACCTCAGTCTTTGAACAAATCATCAGAAATGTGATTATGGAAGACACTGAACTTCAGCTTGATTCAATGCAGACTGCACATAAGCCCAACAGAGGAGTGGAGGACGCGCTTTTGATTCTACTTCACCTGATTGTCAAACATGTAGAGAGTAAAGGACTTCAGTTCATCGATTTCTCTACTGCTTTCAATAACACAGCCCCAGATTTCAATCAAAAGACTTTTAGAACAGTTTGAAATCCGGACAAACCTGAGCAAGTGCAGTCATATAAATATCTTGGGGCCATTGAGTCTGTTTTATCATGAGAATGATGCAGGACAAAGTCTTATAAAAGCAGCTTTGTCCCTGCTGCCGTCACTAAACTTAATAACTAATAACTGTTTTCCTGATTTGATTCATCGCGTCTACTTTCCAAATGTGTGTCTGTCAGGTTTAAATCGATGTGTGTGTTTGTGAAGGGATGACAAACGCTATTATTTTTCTGTAAAGCAAATTTACGTAAAAGTAAAGTAACCTTGATATGTCAGGATGTAGATGTCCCACCCAAAAACGTCATCAGCCCTGAAACATTGGTACTGTTCAAGGCAGCATTGCTGTCCACACGTCCATCAGAGTGTTAGAGGTGGCTGCCACGGATGTTGCAGTCTGCTCTCTGTTTCCATGAAACAACCACACTTGAAATGATCATTAAAGCTACCTGTACTAAAGGAAGCTGAGAACATGGCAGACGTGGGACTGACTGTGATCAGACTGTGACGATTGTTCTTGAGCAGATCTACAGGTCAGCTGTTCCACATCATGTTTCTAGGATGGAGCCGTTTGGAATAATGCCGCCCTCTGCTGGACAGATATCGTGTTGTCCCTGAGTCCTTCTGATCCTCAGCACTTTCTATCAGGAGACAACGCACCCAGGTCCCATCTGACGTTGTTCACTTGATGTTCTGAAGCCCAGTACGGACCTTAACACGGGCTCCATGTGGACACATTAGATTAACTGTTTTCTAAGACCAGTTTCTTAAATTACATGACGGTGTGATTTTTATTTTGTGCTTTTAGTGCAGAGAGAGTCTCTGTGGAGGTTGGATGTTCTCCCCGTGTTTGTGTGGGTCCTCTCAGGGGACTCTGGCTTCCTCCCCTGTTAGCGCTACAACAACGGTCAGACCCCCGAGGTATCTAAACTTTAGTAAGAATGTGCACTTTTGACACCTCTGGTTAGCATTTAGTGGTCAGTTTCAAACGTATTTGATTTTTGCTTGTTATGAACAAATTCACTTCACTACTTTTCACGATCTGTAACATCAATGCACATTGTTCCATTTACTGCATATTGCACTTTATTCATGTCTCTCATTCCACCTGCAAAAACATTGTAAAGGTCGTCACAGAGAGTTTTATATATGTATAAATACTAATATTCTCTATTTATTCTGTTTTATTGCCAAGATGTTAGTTAGCCTTTGTTCAGTTGTCTTTTATATGTCAATAGATACGTATGTCACAAATAAAAGTTTCTTGTAAATTATGTTTTTGTAAAGAATTTTCTCCCAAATCTCTTACATGCTAACTGTAACGTGTTATTTCTGCTAAAACCTGAACTTAAATGTGTATATGGTGTTTATCTGTTTTTCTCTCTGTTTTAGATGCAAATATCAAATTGGAGTTCTGCCTCCAGGCCAGAATTGCAGGAATGCACCACGTGTTGGCTGTTTCACTGCCCTCTGTGCCCCACTCTCAGCCCTGCTGTCAGGGCAAAGATTGAGCAGCATATAAATGGACACATTCAAAGTGCTTTGCCTTTCAAAGGTATGTTGGTATTAAATATACCTCATAGTTAAAGTCATAAATATGCACTTCTTTTCAGCACCTCTGCAGGTCTTTGTTGACTTAAAAGTTATTTTTCACATTGTACAGTTCAGTTCATTCATCAGCGAGAGAAAAAAGTGTTTTCATTAAATATTTTTCCTGTTCACCACATTTCCTGACAGCTCTTGTGATCCACACCATTTTGCTTTCATTATTGAGGACGGCTTGGATATTTTTGTTAATATGTACAATCTGATTGTTAGATAAACTGACTGCATTCTATACAACTACATTTAAATTACATGTTTTTTCTTTTTTTCTCTCTTACAGACAAAATGATGTGCCGGTGCACTTTCACTGCCCTTCTGTAACATGACAGTCATACAGCGTGGGGATATGGCAAGGCAATTATTGTCATGTCAGCATTCAGGACTGCTCCCCACTGAACTCTCCGTGGAGCCTCGTCTCCCTCTCCATGTCTCGTCTCCAGCATCTAAACCATTTCCTGAATCTTGGGTAGAACATTCATGTGCTCCACCCTCTGTGCTAAATGAAACTGGGGCTTGTGGAAAGTCCATGAAAATGAAACGTCCTCACTGTGGTCTTAGTCTTCTTACAAAAAAACTTCAAGGCTCACATGATGAGGAGGCATTCAAACAGGTCAATAGATGTTTGCCTGGCCTGTCATCCACAGTGTTTTTGTGTAGAGGGACTTCTTCCTCTTTGTTTTTCAGTTTGCAGAGGACATGGAGCTCTTTTTAAAAGCATGTGCTGATGAGCAGAGACTACAGGTCAAAGCGATGTTTGACATTTAATGGACAGATGAAGGCACTGGCTGTTTGTTTGTGTTTTTTATCTGTTGTTTGTTTTTCAGTGTACAGAATTCCAGTTAAACTTATTATAAAATGCTGTTCACTTGTTTCCATACTTATAGTAAAAAATGTAAGTGTAAATGCAACAGCATTGTTTATACTTGTAACTTCAGAGTAAAAAGCTTATTGTTGATATTAACATTAATGTATTATCCTGTAATCAATAATATTTTTATGCATTTTACGCATTAACCCTCTGATCTCTATCCTGGCCATTTGGGGCCACTTCACTTCTCCTTGTTTGACTGCTACACTGCAGTGGACCAAAAGAATGACGCAGGTTTGATCTTAAGGCTCTAATAGTTGTGTGTGTTGTGCATGACATTGCAACGCAAACATGTATTTGCAAGATAGACTGGAATAAATTATGATGCATCAAATATTACACAGGCTGCAGTGAATTGTTGTTGATACAGGTTATTGAGCTTTGAGTTTCCCAGTCAAACGTAGCTTTGACACACATGCTAACACTCTTACTCTTGTACATTTCATAACAAGACACCAAAGCCAAAATATTAGCTCTCAAAAAAAATTCAAAGCTGCAGCTGCAGCACACACAGCAACAAACACTGTTAGTAAATGTGTCCTGGAGTTTCTGCAGGTGCAGAAAGTGCTGCTGCTGTAAGTCAGCCTAACAGCTTCCAGATCACTGATATTTCTGGAAAGATGGCAAGAAGGGCATCACAGCTCATTTCTACAATCTCCCAGATCTTGGAATACAAGCCCCTGTCCCATGAAAACCACTTCACAGTAGTAGGAGTCCACTAAAACCTACAAATGAAGAGTGATCCTGGAAGAAATAGGGCGCACACTAGTGACCTCAACAGTTGCAAGACAGCCTTGTCCCCGATGCTTATATGAAAAAAAATATGAAGATTTATGAAACCATTAGGACTTTATTACTGTTTTATCTGAAAAGCTACTGGTAATATTTAACCTAACTGGGATTTAAAGTGTAAAAAACAGAATGTAGATAAAATTTTGGTTTTGATGAAAAGGAGTGGAGCTTGTGAGCCACAATGTAAGCAGTGTTGCTTTGCTGACATGCACTCGATGCTGGCAGTACAAGCATTGTAGTGGTTCTTGTGTTTTTGTAAACTAACTGTATAATATATTGAGCCATTCAACAGTACACAAATGTTTGTAGGCTCCTTTTTGTATGCAACCTGCATGTCTTTCTGAATTAATTGTTTGTTTATATCATGTTTTTCAGGAAAAAGAAGAAGTTAAAGTCAAGTGGAAGCCCTGCTCAACATGGTATGTAGTAACAACTTTGTTGGACGGGAACAGACATTCATACTGTTGATAAATAGTTATCACCTCAATTTGAATTCATGTATTTGGACTAAACTAAATTGGGAGCTGTTAGCTGTCAAGCTGCTCTTCTGTGAGGAGCTTGATAGCTGTCCACCTCCAAAGTCCATTATGAGTTTTGGAGGTGGACATGGTCAAGACTTTTAAGAGTTGGCATAAGACTTTACTTCTTTATAGAGCTTATAGTTGGGGCTGGTTCAGGTCAGCCCTTAGTTATGCTGTCATAGCACCAGACTGCTGGGGGTTAGTGTCTACTCGTGTCATTGTATATATCCAGGAATATGTGCCTGAGGATAGTTGTCATGAAATCAATATTAAATCAAAGGATTCCTTAATGACCACAGCTGGCATGAGTTCTCCAAAGCTGCCTGCTGTCTCAGGATCTGTCTCCAAAAAGAACCAGGGAGCGCTAACATGTTATGTTCTAGACTGATGAAGAAAATGCACATTAAACATAGTATAAACTCACTATGTTAAGTAATGTGAAGAGGATGCCTTTAGCTCCTATTGGGTTGGTTCCTTGATCAGTGCAATACAGAATCATTCATCTGGTTTGATGTAATGTCCTTCAAACACGTCAAAATGAGGCTCTGTAGTCTGTGTGGCCTCCACATGCCTGTATGACCTCACTACAACACCTGGGCATGCTCCTGATGAAGTGGCAGATGGTCTCCTGATGGATCTCCTCCCAGACTCCAGGACTAGAGCATCTGCCAACTCCTGGACAGTCTGTGGTGCAGTTGGTGGATGGAGTGAGACGTGATGTCCCAGATGTCCTCAAATGGATTCAGGTCTGGGGAATGGGCGGGCCAGTCCACAGCATCAATGCCTTCGTCTTGCAGGAACTGCTGACACGCTCCAGCCACATGAGGTCTAGCGCTGTCTTGCATTAGGAGGAACCCGGGGCCACCCGCACCAGCATATAGTCTCACAAGGGGTCTGAGGATCTAATTTCAGCACCTAATGGCAGTCAGGCTACCTCTGCCGAGCACACGGGGGGCTGTGCGGTCCCCCAAAGAAATGCCACCCACACCATTAGTCACCCACTGCCCAACCATCATGCTGGTGGATGTTTCAGGCAGCAGAAGGTTCTCCAATATGTCTCCAGACTCTGTCACAAGTACTTAGTGTGAACCTGCTTTCATCTGTGAAGAGCACAGGGCGCCAGTGGCAAAGTTGCCAAGCTTGGTGTTCTCTGGCAAATGCCAAACATCCTGCACGGTGTTGGGCTGTAAGCACAACCCCCACCTGTGGACGTCGAGCCCTCATACCACCCTCATGGAGTCAGTATCTGACCGTTTGAACAGACGTGCATATTTGTGGCCTGCTGGAGGTCATTTTGCACAGCTCTGGCCTTTCTTTCCTACCCCACAGTACCTTTCCTTATCTTTTGTTTCCTACTCTTTTACTTAGTCTTTGATCACGGTTGTCTTTCTAGATAATTAATTTCATTTGTTCTGGGGCGAGTCACTGGCTCGGGTGCATTCTGGGACTGTCAGTTCACCAGTGTGCTGGCATGCTTCTTAACAAACACACCACTACAGCAAACATCTCAGTTGTACTTGTTGATTTCTTCAACAAAACACTGAACAAAACATGTCCTTGTGAGTGTGCTGCCTGGTGCTTTTACATTTTGTGGTAATTTGAGCAGCCCAGAAAGCATCCCATGAATTAAATTATGTTATTGTATCTGAACATGTACACGAGTCATTAAATTAGATGGGAAAGAATGATTCAGGGTAAACAACTGCACCAAGGGAATTACATTTTTCTTCTCAACATGTAAAATGTCTGTTGATAAGCAATTTCTGAAACAGACATTATAAAAATCACATTAAACAGATGTGATTAACTTTTTATTCTAGCAAACATAACATCAATGATGACACAATCAGTCTTCATCAGAAGTGCTCAAATCACTCTCATCGTCTGAAACGTCCTCCTCCTCCTCTGAGTCCATTTCCAGGAGTGGTTGGTGGCTGAGGATTCTCTTGTACACGTCCTTTACTTTGAGCGTTTCAGCTTTCAGTTCACTTTGTTTTTAAACCAGGCTATGGAGTCCTTTCTGTGCATCCTCCGACATGCCAACAAGGGAGGCTGTAAAAACAACAAAACTATTAAATATAAGTAAAACAAACAAACAGACAAAAAAACTCACCTCATAAACACAAGGAGTTAGGATCATGTAATTAAGCTTTTTTTAAGGGAGAAGGCAGTGTTAGCTAGCAACCCAAATATAGGTAAAAGATCCAGTAAGACTTTAGCATCTGCTATTATTTTCAATCAATTCATCACCAAATATATAAATAAATAAAAGATGTGCTTACAGTCTGAGGAGATTGTCCCCAACACCACAGATCGCATTTGCAACACTGTCCAGTGATGCTGCATCTCCCTGCAAAGGATCATCTCCTCCTCTCTCAGGCGCCTCACAGCCATCACCTTCTCAAAGACCTTTCTCTTTGTCCGGAGGTCAGCAGCAGCTGCAGTTTAACAACATCAGATGGGAAAACATAGCAGCATATTATGATTCAAGAACAAAACATTCAACTGCTGCTCAGATACTGGGAGTTTGTTTAAAAAGGATATTTAGAAATCAAGAGCTTACGTTCACTTGTGCTCTGCCAGGGCCAAACGTCGCTCTGCATGAGGGCATCACTGGATACGATTTGCTTTGTTGCTTGTTTCCTTGTTGTAGTCGTCAACAGCAGCCGCCAAGCGTTTCTTCTCATCTAAGATGACCTTGTGAATTCTGTGTCGCCTCTTGTTGCTATCTGTAAATAATCATAAAAAGGAACACCTTCACATAATGCATATATTTACATTTTAATCTACACTCATCAATTCGTTTGCTAGAACAAATCACATCCAGCTTAAACAAACCTGGATCTGATTTTATTCTGTTTCCAAAGTAGCTGTACGAGCTGTACAAACTGAGCATCAAACGGTCCGTTTCAAAGAAACTGTGACACCATTTTGTCTGTAAAGACTTTGTGTTCGCACTCTGATGATGACGACAAGCTCCTCTACTCGTGCCTGCAACGCTCCAAGGCTGCCATCAGTTTGATCCGTTTCTAAGTGAGAGGAATATTAATCAGAACACAGGATGAGTAACAGTCACCAAACTACAGTGGACTCTGTAATCACTGACTTGATGATATTCATTATAAGACATCTGGAGCCTTCATGTGCTGCATTATCATGAGATAACAAGTATGTTGGTGTTCAGCTTTATAAAACCAACTAGTACGACATCACTTCAACCCAGGTCCAATCCAATTTGATCAAACGCAACAACTCTGCCATCAATTCTGCTTTTACAAGCTTATTTTTCATTGTTTGTTGACACTGTCAGAAAGATCTTAACTCTAAGTTCTTTAATGAGGCCATGGTGGGTCCTGTTGTTATACACGAGTGCATTATATTGAGACTCACCTTCAGCCCACTGCTGCAGTGTGTCGTCATCCACACCCAGCTCATTTCTGCTCGCATTCAGGCTCTCCACTTGTTCTCTAAAGATCCTTATGATCTAAGAATACATTAATAAATGTCATTCATATGGACATTTTTAGAGTACTGGTGTTTCCCCCCCATTACCACACACATTAAAATGGGTGTTGAAAAAATGACCTTTAGATATCTCTGGCTCAAAGTGCGGCCCAGTTGTTCCACTTTCCTTTTGTTCCAGCCCAAAGCCAGGAGGCTCAGCATGTCTGTTCGCCCTGCATTTCAGTTAGTATACAAATAAGAATGAATGAGCAGGAGACTGAGTGGAATCTCACACACAGACACACACCTGCTTTAGACATGTACTTCGTTGTGATGGCCGCCCTAGACAGGAAACTGTTTACTTGCTCCACCTCTTCTCCAACTGTAGAACCGGCCCCATCCTGAAACGCACCTCCCCATTTGATCTATAGAAAGGAGGTCACAATACATGACTGCTGAATTCATTCAACCTTATAACAAAATGTCTTAAACGTATCCAAGACTACAAGCTGCAGTATACCTCGCACATCCAAGTGTGAGCTACTCAAAATGAAGTACACATTAAGATAAAGTCAAGTAAATAATATTACGACAACACCAAGAGAAAAACAAAATAAATATCCACCCATCCAAATATGTATCCACACACACACACACACGTATGAGTATATGGTTATGGCGTTAACGTCATTTTAACAAGATTAACGCTGACAGCACTGATATATATGTGTATCTTACATCATTTGTGTGTCTCTGGATGTATTTCACAAACTCAGCAACTTCCTCATCTTTCTCAATGAAGACACCTTCAAAGTTCCCCTGCTCTGAAGTGCTGAACGAACACGGTGACAGTTGTTTGAAAAGAAACATCAAAATACAATTTTTGTACAAATCCATATTTGATTTATGTACACAATGCATAACGTACCTTGCATTTGATTGAAAGCGATAAAGCTTGCAGTTTCCATCAACTGAGACGGCGAGCATGTCTGGAGTGCAGGCAGGGCAGCTAAAGCATGGCTCCTTGCACATCCTGTCCACCTCACACTTTACAGCACTCCACTCCAAGAAACTTTTGCTGAAGGCATCAGCTGATATTCGGCCAGTCTTTTAAGTAGAGGACAAACAACAGAATATTCACGGACAGTCATCATAAACATTGATTTGCACAATTTCCTTAAACTTGACAAATTTAGAAACTCACCCTTCCAAAATGGGCTGTTCGTTCATCCAGCACTTTGACAAAGGCCTTAAGTGACATCCCTGCTGCAACTTCTTAATGTCATAGAAAGACTGAAAGACATCCATTGAAAACAGGGTGCAGAAATTTAAGGTGCCAGGCCAATATCCACCACCCTGGAAGTCCTTAACTGAGGGGGACCACATTAGGCCACAGCTGGTGCAGCTCACCACTGGCAGTGCAAGGTTATAACGGCCTTTAGGAAGGATAAGGAGAAATCCAGTCATGGCTCAACAAAGACATTCATTTTTTCCCATGTTGTTTTCAAAGCGGTCTGGTAAATCCAAATGACCTTTGACAGGTGCCCACATATACTGCGGGCCGAGGGTAATTCAAAACAATGTAGCAATGTACAATTTGCAATAAAACCTGCAAACACATCTATTGTGTATGTACTGTGTGACAAAAGAGCAACTTACCATTTATGGTTACAAGAGCCACAATTGCACCGGGTGAAACCTCAACGTTACCTGCTGGGCAGTCACACACAGTCTGGTCTTTGCACAGGCAACAGCCGAACTAACATTAAAAACACACAATATATATAAAAAGAATTGGAAATTAAATGATACACAATAAATATACAATAACAGCACACACTCATAGTACATAGCAATAAATGCATAAGACTTAAAAACCGTACATATTGGATTGTGAAACTCTGATGAAGGCTGCAAAAACCCTCCTGTTACTGCCTCTCTGCTGTGCAGGACAAAGCGTGTGTGAACTGCAATATCACAGTCAGCACAAAGGAATGGAAGAGGCAGGCAGTCCAGACACCTCACAACTACTTGTTTGCCACACTGACACACACGGTGTGACTGTGGATCCAGAGTAGCTAACATATTGTCTATAAGACAAGGCCTGGCCTCTTTCCACTTTAGCAAGGACACCATGTTTCTGATCGCCCAGTGAGTAGCAGCTGACTCAGACAACGTCTCACAAGTCATGGCTGCGTCCTCTTCTCCATCCTCCAACAACTGAAGGAGCTCCTGACGAAGCACCTCAGTTCCACACACTAACAGAAAAAAAATAAAGAAACTCTTCCACAAAGTGAAAAACACTCTAGGCAGTATGTTTCTTAGGACTGCACAAAAGCCCTGCCTAACTCAACTATAACAACAAATATAAAAGTAAAGGAATCACAATATATACAAGAAGGTAAAGTACCTTTTGTTGGGTTGACACTGGCAACATAACTAGGTTCTTCACGTGGACACTGATGCTGATCTGCAGACACTGGGGGGAAAAAGAGATTGAAGAATATTTACTTACTGAAATTCTTTGGTGAAAACAAGTTGTGAGATAAAATCAATGGTTGTGAGAACACTGACCACGTGGCAACTAGTACTTCGACTGGATGATGGTCTTTGAGGAATAAAATCTCCCTGTCTGTCAAGGGCGGCATCACTTACATTTTGATTAGATACCTTGAGTTTGTAAATGATCAGATTACATAATTGGAATACAATGTATCCAATTCAGGGTTGCAGGAGGATGAAGCCTATCCCAGCTGATACAGGACAAAGACAGGCTGCCAGTTTATTGCAGGGCTAACACAATATGTGTAACAGAAAATCCACTTAAATGTTTGATATTTCTTATAATAATCATAATTATGACTATTATTTAAAGGTTTCTTTAAATAATACATTTTGATTTTTTATAACCTCTAAAATATAAACCTGAGCTGTTTCAGATTCTGACCTCTGACCTCACTGCAGCTCCCTTAACATCACACATTTTTCAACCTTTAGTGAAATGAAATCATGTGTGGTAGAGCGTTTTAACCGCACCTTAAAGGGGAAAATGTGGAAATACTTAACATCAGTTAACTCGCCAAGATATGTTAATGTGATCCAAGATCTTGTACAGTCCTATAACCTGTCTTATCACAGCTCTATCAAAATGACCCCACCAAGGTGTGCAAAGATAATGAGAAAGCAGTCTTTAACACCCTGTACAAAATGAAACCCCAAAAACCGGTGACTTTTAAATTTAATGTGGGCGATACAGAGAGAATATCTAAACTACGAGGCATATTCTGAAAGGGTTACCATCAGACCTACACAGACAAGTACTTTACCATAAAGGAGCGTTTAGGAAGAGACCCTCCCGTATACAAACTAGAGGATCTCACAGGAGCTGCAGTGAAAGGTGTAATTTACGAACCTGAGATACAGCAGGTGACTATTGACAAAAACAAAAGGTTTAAAATAGAGAAAATACTTGGCAGAAAAAAAGAGGCACTTGGCACTTGAGTTTCCGAGCATTTTTATCCTGAGGTTATAACACCTATTGTTTTAAATGAACCGTATGAGGTCGGTGTTATAGAATTTCAATACCCAAGACTATGGTTGTCTTTTCCACAATCAGATTCGCGAGTGGAAATTTATGATCCAGTCACAAATGGAGCATTGTCCATAACCGTGATTGAGCTGTCTGTGGGGCATTATGCATCTGTGGCGCAGATAATAAAACATTAAAACATAACACCGACATTAAAACACAATACAGTGAAGTTAGTAACTATGTTAGTGTTATGGGCCCTAGGGGCACAGTTCTCACATTTAGAGGGAGACTGGCAGGAATCTTAGGATTCAAATCAGAAGACCCGTTTGTACTTCTTTATAAAAACACATACGCACCACATCCTGCAGACGTATACGGCGGAAAATAGAACATTTTTATTTATGCAGATATTGTTGATTACCAGCTTGTGGGTGACGCCCATGCGCGGCTATTAAGAGCAATAAATATAACAGACGATGACCGTCGGGGAGCCATTCTTCAATTTGACAGCCCACACTGCACACAGGTCTCGAAATCCTTAATCCATGACATAGAAATTGATTTGATAGACGACCAAAATCAACACATACCGTTTTTCAGGCTGGTGGCGAATTGAATGGTTATATTGGGACCAGCACGCAATGTGGCGCAGGTCTGGGAGGTTTGTTCAGCAGCCTGTTTAGAATTGCTGTACCGTTGTTTAAAAAAGGAGTCAGCATAGTCAAACCCCACCTAAAAACAGCAGCATCAGGCATAGTGTCTGATGTGATATCCAACATAACCAAGCCAACATCTACTAAGCAGGATGGCAACAGCTTGTATGTGTATACACCCAAACCTTCTAAGACCCCTCCCACTGCACTTCTTTTTTAGCTGTCTGTACTGTTGATCAGTCATTTTGATCAGTCAGTCTTTACTGAAGAAGTGTTTTAGAATATTTTCCCTAACAGTACTGTTGATCAGTCAGCGGGATAACACCTTTCAAAACATTGAGCGATATCTCACACAGAGCATTAATAAAATCCATGCTTGCATTACAAATAATATTCCTCCGTACGCTGGGTGGGGATTTATACAACAACTCCAACAGTGCAATGTTTCTCTGCATCCGTGAATACGACATCCTTTTTACCGCTTTAGCCGTTTTTTGGGGATATAAACAACTTGACGATCTGACAACAAATCGGTTCTGAGTCTTAAATAGTCAGGCGTCTTAGATTTATAATCGATTAGAAGATACCCGTATGGGGTGGATGTGGCATCATTAAAAGCTTCTAAGAAGTATTTTGTATTACCTGGAAACATCTGTCTACCTAAAACTGAAATTTGATATTTATCTCTGGGGTTGTTAAACAGAGTTAAATAATTAGTGTTCAACGAAATTGTTGCATAAACAAATTCTGAACTAAATACATGCAGCTCAAGTTCCTATGATGAACGTATTGTGTGAACACATTTTGAACTTCTATGCTGTCAGACGCAGTATTCATCACATCGTTCTTATCCGGAGGTAAAAGGACATCGTCACTCAGAGACTCCGGTATACCATTCACAAAGGTGATTTTTCTTATATATATATATATATATATATATATATATATATATATATATATATATATATATATATATATTAGAGATGGACCGATCCGATATTACGTATCGGTATCGGTCCGATACTGACCTAAATTACTGGATCGGATATCGGAGAAAAATAAAAAATGTAATCCGATCCATTAAATATCACGAAAGCACCTCACAAAACTTGCAACACGCCGTAACTCACCTCAGAACGTTAGCACGTTGGAGCAGTATGCATCACGTGATAGAGCGGCTGTGGCATGCGGGACCTGTCGGTGGTCTGGATAGCATTTGGAGCTTCGCTAGCAACCCGGCATTTCATCTCCGACAAAGTTATCCCCGAGAGAAGTAAAGCAAGTGTGTAAGTCCATCTCTGAATGTTTGTAAAGCATTCCTGCGTTAAGCTTAACAAACGATATATGGAGCGACTGCCTCTTCTTGCTGCTACTTCAATCATGAAACTGCTTAACGATCAGCTGATCAGCTTTTCTGTCGTGAGTCCGTGTCTCTAGTTTGTTTTTGGCCCACTTTGCACCAGAAAGAGGAAACCAGCGGCTGAACAACAGCAGCACGTTTAAGCTTGATCAGCTGTTGTTAGAATTTATTTAATATTACTTTCTACTCGAGGATCTTTTTCTACGTAGCTGACGGCTGGTAACTGTGCAGGGGCGGATCTAGCAAAGTTTAGCCAGGGGGGCCGATAGGGCATTAACAGGGAAAAGGGGGCACAAAGACATACTTTTCTTTCTTATTCTCATTTAAAATGTCAAGCTTTTAATAAATAATTATCTGACACCCAAAGTTTTAATTTGATGCAAAATGAATAGAAGTCAATTACTGTATATAGTGACTATTAAGTCTAATATACCCTAGTAAGCTATAGTACTTTTTCCTTTGGGAAGGTACCATCTGTGCAGTCTGCAATTTTGTTGAAGAAAGATGTTGAATCTATTTAATATTTCTTGAAAAATAATTGATTTCTGTGCATTTTTTTCACACTGCATCAAATTAAGGTTGATTACGTCGATTAAGCATCATGAGGTGGAGCGTGAGGGGTGGTTCCCTATTTTTTATTTATTTATTTTTGTTGTTGCTGGGAGTTGGAACCCTATTAGTTAGGTTGCTTAATATTTATGCTAAGTACTCTTTAAAATACCAGAATAGGGAGGATGGTGTAGGTTTAAGTTTATTAGATTGACCAGTATTGCTGAACTACGAAACATTTTTTTTGCATACAGGTATAACAGAATAGCTTTAGTGTAGTTGTTGTTTTAAACTTGAGTATGAACTTGCAGACTTGCAAAATGCAGCAAGATATTTAAAAAACAGTTTTGTTGATTAAAAAACACTATATCGGATTCATATCGGTATCGGCAGATATCCAAATTTATGATATCGGTATCGGTATCGGACATAAAAAAGTGGTATCGTGCCATCTCTAATATATATATATATGTGCGCAGGACCCTCAAGCTCCCAGGCCTCTGGTAGAGGACCCGAGCTTGAAGGATAAACCGCCCGCAGGGGCGTGCTGTTTTTTTTTTATAAATATATAAATATATCTGCCATCACAGTGGCAGATATCCAAGAAAGGGTCTCCAGTATGAAGAGTTGGACAGCACCAGGGCCCGACATGGTTCACGCCTACTGGCTGAAGAAGCTGACTGCACTCCACGAGCGTCTGGCAGCACAAATGAACCAGCTGCTAGTTAACGAGAGACACCCGGAATGGCTAACTGAAGGCCGGACGGTCCTGATCCCCAAGGACCCCAAGAAGGGACCGGTCCCCTCCAACTACCGACCAATAACCTGCCTCAGTACTACATGGAAGCTCCTGTCAGGCATCATATCGGCTAAGATGAACAGGCACATGGGTCAATACATGAGCGGGACACAGAAAGGAATTGGCAAGAATACCAGAGGCGCAAAACACCAGCTACTGGTAGACAGAACAATCAGCCGAGACTGCAAGACCAGACTGACCAACCTGTGCACTGCCTGGATTGATTACAAGAAGGCCTATGACTCAATGCCCCACAGCTGGATACTGGAATGCCTAGAATTGTACAAGATCAATGGGACCCTAAGAGCCTTCATCAGGAACTCAATGGGGATGTGGCGTACAACACTAGAGGCCAACTCCAAGCCCATAGCACAAGTCACCATCAAGTGCGGGATCTACCAAGGAGATGCTCTGTCCCCACTGCTGTTCTGCATAGGCCTGAACCCCCTCAGTGAGATCATTAACAAGACTGGCTACGGATACCGACTACAGAACGGAGCAGTTGTCAGCCACCTCCTGTACATGGATGACATCAAGCTGTATGCCAAGAGTGAACGAGACATCGATTCACTGATCCACACTACCAGGCTATACAGTAATGACATTGGAATGTCGTTCGGACTGGAGAAGTGTAGTCGGATGGTAACAAAGAGAGGGAAGGTAGTCAGAACTGAGGGGATTGAACTACCAGAAGGCAACATTGCAGACATAGAGGACAGTTACAAGTACTTGGGGATCCCACAGGCGAATGGGAACCATGAAGAGGCCGCTAGAAAAGCTGCAACCACCAAGTACCTGCAGAGGGTCAGGCAAGTCCTGAGGAGTCAGCTGAATGGTAAGAACAAGACCCGGGCCATCAACACGTACGCCCTGCCCGTGATCAGGTACCCTGCTGGGGTAATAGGCTGGCCAAGGGAGGAGATAGAAGCCACTGACATAAAGACAAGAAAGCTCCTTACCATGCATGGAGGGTTTCACCCCAAATCCAGCACCCTGAGGCTGTACGCTAAGCGGAAGGAAGGGGGCCGGGGACTGGTGAGTGTCAGCACCACAGTCCAGGATGAGACAACGAACATCCAAGAATACATTAGGAAGATGGCCCCAACTGACCGAGTGCTCAGTGAATACCTCAGGCAGCAGAAACCCAAGAAAGAGGAGGGAGACGAGGAACCATCATGGAAGGACAGGCCCCTGCACGGTATGTACCACCGGCAGATAGAGGAGGTGGCTGATATCCAGAAATCCTACCAGTGGCTGGACAAAGCTGGACTGAAAGACAGCACAGAGGCACTAATCATGGCAGCACAAGAACAAGCTCTGAGCACAAGATCCATAGAGGCTGGGGTCTATCACACCAGGCAAGACCCCAGGTGCAGGCTGTGTAAAGATGCCCCAGAGACAATCCAGCACATAACAGCAGGGTGCAAGATGCTAGCAGGCAAGGCATACATGGAACGCCATAACCAAGTGGCCGGCATAGTGTACAGGAACATCTGTGCCGAGTATAACCTGGAAGTCCCGAGGTCAAAATGGGAGATGCCCCCAAGGGTGGTGGAGAATGACCGAGCTAAGATCCTGTGGGACTTCCAGATACAGACGGACAAAATGGTGGTGGCTAACCAACCGGACATAGTGGTGGTAGACAAACAGAAGAAGATGGCCGTAGTGATCGATGTAGCGGTTCCGAATGACAGCAATATCAGGAAGAAGGAACACGAGAAGCTGGAGAAATACCAAGGGCTCAGAGAAGAGCTCGAGAGGATGTGGAGGGTGAAGGTAACGGTGGTCCCCGTGGTAATCGGAGCACTAGGTGCGGTGACTCCCAAGCTAGGCGAGTGGCTCCAGCAGATCCCGGGAACAACATCGGAGATCTCTGTCCAGAAGAGCGCAGTCCTGGGAACAGCTAAGATACTGCGCAGGACCCTCAAGCTCCCAGGCCTCTGGTAGAGGACCCGAGCTTGAAGGATAAACCGCCCGCAGGGGCGTGCTGGGTGTTTTATATATATATATATATATATATATATATATATATATATATATATATATATATATATATATATATATATATATAACTGATTGTATCTGCAGTTTACAGTGAGCACTGAGGGAAGTCAGAAGTGGGTTTAAATTGGGATTCTGGGTAAAAAAGGGGGTGTAGGAAGTAGATTTAGGACATTTCACATTTCACAGGTGCTGTCTTAGAGCTTTATTTATTTGTTGTGGATAGAAGTAATTATGACAAAATAATAATGAAACATTGAAAACATAAAACCCGTTGAGGGGACAGATAGGGTTGGGCAATTGAAAGGTTTCATTTTGTTTAGCATAATCTCTTTTGTTATATTTTAGCCTTTTAACATGCAGGTAAACTTAATGGGATAAATTAGGAATTATGTCGTGTTTCTTAGGAAACACGAAAAGGGAAGAACTGTCATGTAATTAATATATTCTTAGTGCTTATTTTCTAATTATATTGTTTTATGTACTTTAATAATGAAGGTTTGTAAAGCAAGGCCACTTTTGACTCACAAACTAAGTGCTCAGCCAGACTGAAAAACAGGAAGTTAGTGTAGAAATATACAAGCATATTAATAAATACAGGAAGCCAGATAGAAAAAACAAACTTGTACCATATAAGGAGTTGCTGAAACTGTGTGACGTGTAAAGTACCAAAATAACACCTATATGAGACACATTTTTAGCTTCTAATGTTAGAGATCCTACAACTGCCATTGGGCCCATCTGATCTCTTCCGGAAGATGATTGAATAAAGAATTATAAATGTTTTGACCACTATGAGTCGGGTTTTCTCTGTTCTATCATGGGGATCAAAGAATCGGGTTTTAATACCAGTCCACTGCTGCCACCTGTGGCCAAGTGCCATAGCCTACTACTAGATGAACTTGTGACACACATCTGCAGTAGAGGCTGAGTGGCTGCTCTTACACCTGGAGCATCCAAATTGACCCACAAACACGCTGAAAGATGCAATGCCATCAATGTGGATTGTCCAGACTGAGAGACCTCTTCCCTCTGACCCCTCCCCAAACCCTCAAACCCTCCTACCCACCTCGACATACAAACTCTGTGTGGCTTCACGTGTTCTGTTGATGTT
The DNA here is from genome assembly GCF_057381915.1 of Diplotaxodon limnothrissa. NCBI lineage: Eukaryota > Metazoa > Chordata > Actinopteri > Cichliformes > Cichlidae > Diplotaxodon > Diplotaxodon limnothrissa. The sequence continues at coordinate 13,821,052 of NC_140598.1, read as the reverse complement.
TACATGATCGAAATAACTTGAACACAAACACAAACAAACAAAGAGGAAGACCACACCGGAAGGAAACAACTACAAGTCCCAGCATCCTCTGTGTTTAGGGAGGTGCAGTGAAAGTGAAAGTATTGAGCCTCCGTTCAGAGCAGCAGGAGGAGGAAGGTGGAGCTGAGGCAGGTGAGTGTTAACATGAATATGTTTCTTCTTATGACATAAAATAATTCCACGCTGTACACTGACTTCATTTACTGAGGTTATATTTATCGAGTTTTTATTTCCTGATGTTCGTATGTGTCATACGTATTCCAGTCGCCAATTCTGAATTATAACTAACATTAAAAACACATTTAAGGAGGAGAGAGAGCAAAAAATTTCGATTAACATCTGATGTTTGGGTTGTAGTTATTACAAATATGGTCGCAGCTGTGGTTCAGGTTAGAGTGAGTGTCCATGGAATAAATGTAAGTTAGTGAACTGGAAACATGACTGTGTTCAAACGTTTTTTCCTTTTTATAATGAGTCTAATCAAAGGTGGACAGAAGTATCTCCACTGTGACTTTTCTGTGTCACCATCAGAGCTTCTGCACAGTGTTTCTGGGGCAGATAACATTGCAGCATTATGGAGACATTATGGAGACAAAAAGAAAAGCGTCTGGACTTCTTTAAGTTAAACTTAAAGAAGTCCAGACGCTTTTCTTGGACTGTTCAGTGTTGAGTCTCATTCACACACTCCCTCAGACTCTTCACACACACTGATTTGCTGACATAAACACACTCCTGTGTGCTCTCTTGGCTTAACACACACACTGAGGACCATCTACAGACTGTGAGCTCCGTCTTCTTCGTCTTTGGAGCCGAACTCTGACAAAGTTAGGAACAAAACTTTCTCCAGCGTGTGAACTTTCCTCCTAGACTCAGTCTGAGCAGTCAGACCACATATTTCTAAAGCAGCACATGAAGGTGTGGCTCACACACACACAGGTGAAGGAAACAGCTGCAGTATTAAAAACTGCTTCACTGTCTACAAATATATGAACTGAATGTTTCTTTCAGGCTGTAAAAACCTTATTTATCCTCCATTACAGTCCTGCATTCAGAGCATTACTTCTGTTATATTAGTACATGTATTTTATTCTGATGAACACATGAAACTCTGAGCTGGATTGAATCCATTGAATCAGAGTCCAGGACTCAGACTAAACACACTGAATGTGTCCTGAGCTCGGCCGCTGTTCCACAGTAACTGCTGTCAGAGTCACTGTTACTGAGTTAGCTTAGCTAGCAGAGCAGCTAGCAGTTAGAGTATGAACTCTGTAAGCAGTCAGCTCGGTCCTGGACATGGTTACTGACATAAAGCTGCTCTCTGCAGCCATGTTTGACCTGCTGCTTTGTAGGACTACAGTAATGGAGGATTTGGAGGCTGAACTGGGCTCTGTGACACTTTTTGTAGTGAACTGATGAAAGCTGCGTCTCAGATGGATGTTAGTCCAACACATCAGACACGACCTCTGCAGCTCTCAGTTGATGTGCACATGAATGATTTGTGTTTCCTCTGCAGGTGAAGGTAGAAAGTGTGTGTGAGCTGATGTGAATTGAGCAGCATGGATCAGTGTGAGGACAGAGAGGAGGGAGTCCCTCCCTCTAAAAGCACTCTGTGTGGGGAACATGAGAGCCAGACCAAAGCTCAGAGGTGAGATGACCATCTCTAACTGTCCATGACTCTTCTCCATGTCACAGCTCAGCACTCACATCACTGCTGCATCATTATTCACAGGAACCCGCCTGGACCTCCACCCAGAAGTGTGTCCTCTAAGAGCAAATGGGTGAAGCATTTCTTTCGTAATTTAGGGCAAAAAAAGTCATCTGACAAAAAGTAAGTTCATGTCAGTATTAAAATGTTTGAAATTTTAATCAGCTTTTTACTATTTAACGATTTAAATAATATACTATTTACATAGTTTGATTATACTTTTTATGTAATGTATTGGTCACATTGGATGTGACACATGTTCACATATTTTTAGCGTCAATGAGAAACCATCCAGCTCTGTGTCCTTAAAGAGTGACCGGTCCAATCATCGATTCATTGGTTTTAAATCCCAGCCTGTGTCTGCTGCAGAGAGGTGAGCTGTTAGTAACAAGAACTCTCTGATTTAAATGATTTTGATGTTTCCTGGTTTCTAAAATGCATCTCTGTAGCAGAGCAGTGTCTCCAAGGACACACAGGCTCAGCTGTAACTGTCAGTTTATCTGGTTTAAGACACATTTGGACTCAATTGGCTGTTTTTAACTATGTATTTTAATCAGAGGTGTAAATTTAGACCTCACACATCTGGATCCTAAACTATGATAGAAACAGCTGCTAGCAGTGGGTAGTTTGACTTTGATACGCTGCTCTAGAAAGCAAACAAAGGTTTGTGCAGCTCCTCTTCAGAAAAGTGTTCAGAGAGCAGCTGCTGTATTAGACAAAGGCTCGTCGTGTGAGCCCAGATGTGTGTAACAGCTGGATGAAGGAGAACCATCACAGTCACGTCTCCATCCCACCTTTATTAATGAACTTCCTGTTGCTTGCAGATGACAGGAACACAAAGTGTTTGTGCCACGTGATGCTGCAGGATTTGTTAACGTGTCCATGATGGTAACATCTCCTCGTCTAACTGCAAACACATGAGCGCTCCTAACGGCAGCTATCACAGCCACACAGGCAGACTGTGTCTCACTGTTGCATTCAGGGACATTTGTTTTCCTGTAAAAAGCTGAACTCTAATCTAAGAGGACTGTTACTGACAGGAAACAGCTGCATTATCTGCAGTCTGTGTGATCACAGCTGCTTCAATCACTTTATCAGAGAATTGATCATTGAATAAAACATGTTTGTGTCTGCAGAGGTCAGAGGTCACAGTCTGCAGGATCCAGCTGTCCGTCTGTGAGGAGTGATGGGTCCAAAGGTCAACCTCCAAACTTCAGTGCTGAACCTGGACCAACGAGGTCAGAGACCTGTGATGACTCCTTTACATGTTTGTGTTTTCCCAAAGAGGCAGCTTTATTTCAGCTGTGAACATGCAAACAGCAGAAATAAGGAAACACAACTGTAGGTTTGCAGTGAATGAAGCCTCAGCTCGACGCTCCACTTTGTCCCTCTTTTCCTTCTCCAAACAGCCACATCAGGAGTCTCTGATGGAGTTTTAAAATATTTAATTACAAATGTCCAAAGATGGGTTCAGGATACCTGAATCCACAATTATTAAAGCTAAAATAGTTCACAGGGTTTGGACTTTGTTAGGTGACGAGAGAACATCAAAGTGTTTTTATCTTCAAACAGTATTTTTATCACTTCAGTTGCTCTCACAGCCCTGTTTGTTATTTTAGTAAGTAAGTAAGTAAAGTTTATTTATTAAGCGCTTTTCATAGACAGGTAGTCACAAAGTGCTGCACACAGAGATTAAAATAAACAGTACGATAAATAGCAAAATGCACAATATACACAATATAGAGTTTAAATTTAAATTAAAAATATAAAAATGTAAACAGCATTGGTCAACAGAAAGCTTGTTTAAACAGTAAAGTTTTTAACTGTTTTTTAAAGGATCCCACAGAGTCAACCAAACGTAGTTGTAGAGGTAGACTGTTCCACAGCCTTGGTGCCACAGACTGAAAGGCTCCACCCCCTTTCATCTTCAGACGTGTTCTGGGAGCAACCAACAAACTCTGAGTCTGTGAGCGGAGACAGCGAGCAGCAGTGTATTTAGTGAGAAGCTTGGATAAATACGTTAAATGTACGTTAAAACAATCATTTAAAACGAATTCTAAAATCTATTGGGAGCCAATGTAAAGAACATAAAATAGGAGTGATGTGAGCTCGCTGGGTAGAGCGAGTTAGTAGTCTGGCTGCTGCGTTTTGTACAGCTTGGAGGCGAGAAAGAGATGATTTATCCAAGCTGGTAAACAGGGAATTACAATAATCTAAACACGATGACACAAATCCATGGACAATTTTTTCCAGTTCAGCTAAGGAGACCATATGTCGCAGTTTAGAAATATTCCTTAAATGAAAGAAACAGGAACGAGACAGAGACTTTACATGTGAGTCAAGGCCCAAAGAAGAGTCAAATATTATTCCAAGATTTCGAATATTTGGCTCAGCAGAAGAACAGAAAGGGGCAACAACTTGACTGATTTTAGAATATAGATCAGGAGGAGCTATGATCATGGTCTCTGTCTTGTTCTAACAAGGTAGCTGTTAGAAAGCCAGTCAGAGATTTGAGTTAAAGCCTGGACTAGGGTGGACAGCCTATCCAGCTGATGAGGCTTAACCAGAGCTCTTATGTTTCACTCAGTGCTCCCACCAAACACCTTGGAGGACACATTAGTGTGATTTAGATTTCATTGGTGTAAACACCAGTCACACAAGCTAACCCATGGAGGCAGCAGCAGGCTTTGTGTTTGGTAAAGTCTGTTGGCTTAAACTAAGAGAGTTTAGTTTGTTAGCACAAAGAGCTGTCAGCTAAAGCCCCGAATGCACTTTGAATACAGACGAACTGAGAAAAACACTTTAAATACAGCAAACAGTCAAACTGACAACATGTTTTTCTGCTGATCATCCACAGCAGTATGTTTAGCATTCATGCTAGCAGCAGGCTATGACTGTTAGGGTTGCCAACCGTCCCTTAAAAAACGGAATCGTTTTTTAACGTTTACGTGTTTGCGCGTGAGCAGTGTGAACGGCTGTGGTGACACGCTCACGAGCGATTGATGATCGGGAGCTGGTCGTGAGGTGTTAATCGCTTCTCGTTACCCCACGTATACTACACGATGCACGATGAAGGCCAAAATTGGGCCGATCGCCAAATCGGTCGCATGACTCAAAAATCATCTCAAAATGGGCGAAAAATCGCACAGTGTAAGCCCAGCATCAGAGCAGCAATGTTTGTTCGCTCAGAGAAAGAAAAAAAGGCTGCAAAAGTACAGGGAGGAATGGGAAAAGGAAAACACCTGGCTGGAAAAGTGCACGATAACACATATAAAGCGCACTGCACTGTGTGCCGGCGCACTTTTTCCATAGGCATGCTTCTAATGGTGGGCACATGAAGAACATGAGGGGCGTGAAAGCTCGGGGAACCCTTAACCAATTTGTTGTCCACCAGGCCACGGCAGAAGCAGATATGGTATGTAGACACTGGTTTGTTTTTTAAACCCTCTGGTTAAGGTTAATATGGGCATGTGCAGTGAATATCAGCGCTATGTGGCCAGAAGTGTGATAATATAATTTATTTTGTGTAATAAACAACTGCAAGGATAGATGATTACAACAAATAGATGACTAATACATAAAAGTAATACATAGATGAATAATGATGATGAGTTATGATGCGTAATCATGGGAACAAGAGGGTTTACAAACAGGAGCAGCTGATTAGCATTAGAAAAGCTGAAATAATACCTCAGCTGAAGCCAATTGCACTAAATGCACTATATGTGCACTGTTACAAGAATGTTTTTCGTTCTATTGCTTTCTATTAATTTATATAATTTTAAGTTAAGCAGGACAGAGTTCTTTTAAAGAAAGATTTACTTTTATTCTCAAAAGTTAAGCATGACAGGCTTCTGCTTAAGAAAGAGACCTGTTTTACTGTGTTAATGTTGTCATTTTGAGCTAAAAATAAATGGCTAAATGATCATTTGTTTCCCATATGGTCATATCACAAAGAATAGAATATGCATCTGCTTAAATCAAATTCAAGTCAAATGGTTAAAAAATAATTTCACACACACAAAAAAGAGCTACCACACTGGGAAGGGTGAAGACAACTAGGTTGCCCGGCCCTGGCCACGAGGTGTCCCTTATTTATTTTTCAGGGAGTTGGCAACCCTAATGACTGTCCACTGAGCACCAACACAGGTAGGAGTGAGCAGTGATGAAGCAGGACTGTGGGCAAGTTTGAGCTACAATCCTATTGGCTTCTCAGTTTCTCCAAAGAAAAGGGGAAAAATTCTTGGTGTTGTGAAGATGTGAGTTGGTCTTGTTGTCGTGGGGCTGGAAGGATGCTGGCAGTGAGAGGCTTTTCATACAGTGTTCAGTAACAGAATGAGAAGAAAGCCACTGCACATGAAACAAGGTGCTCGTAGAGTTTGTTTACTGTGTTTGTGCCACAATGTCAGATCAGTTGTAGATTCACATGCAGACTTGTCCAGTGAAACCAGTGCAAGTACTGCAGTACAGAGCAAAGACTAAGCAAGCCAGGAGAGCTCTCCAACTTTCTGAAAGTATCAGGATATTTGAGTGATAAGAAAAAGTGGATCGTGCAACAATGTCCCTCAGCACACAAAACAATCAAAGCAGAATAAATATAATGTTTTAGATCAAACACTTACAGGGACCTGAAGAGAGAGAACCAACAAAATGTCATGGCTAACAGAGGAACTCAAGCACAGACTGAGTTCTGACAAACAAAAAGGTGACAGTTTATTTACCAAAGAGGTGAACCACAGTGCTCTATATATGTACAGTGAGTTGGGGAGGGGGTCCAGGGCTCCAGGGAAAAGAGGGAAGGGAGTCCACACTCACTCCTCTTCAGTCACTCTTGTCCTGCTCTCCACTCACACAGCCACACACAGGAATCACAGGTAAGCGTCTGTAACCAGGTCCGGGGAAATATTTACTCAAAGTATACACAAAGTTAACCCAACTGGTGAATTAAAAGAGAGATTTCTTAGCAAGGAGCTGAGATCATGAACACAGGAGGGTCAATGTCCCAGCGACAAACTGCTCCATGCCGCAGCGTTAAATGGTTACCGGTAAGCCCAGGTGAATCAGCAACAGGTGGTGTAATCATCATAACTGTGTGGACCAAGAGCGAGAGGCCATTACAATCTCCACCCAGGCAGGCAAAACGCTAGCAGGAGAGAGCAAAACATAAAACCTAAAAAGCCATCATGAGCCAGCCAGAGAGACACAGAGTTTATACTAGAAGAGAAACCTGCTCATCTTCATCATGTTTGTTTAAATAGAGAAAATCAGAAGTCTCTGTGTGTCAGACCACGGCTCTACACGGACACTTCTAAGCTGCTTCAGAGTGAACTGACCCAGATAATCTGCACACAGCGGCTGTAAAACAGTGAAAGTCATAACTGTCTCTCTGATGGAAAGCTTTTATTGTGAAGTCAGGAAGTCTGCAGGAAGTGTTGAGTTTGTATTCATCACTCAGTGTTTAATGAGACAGGCAGACAGGAAGAGCAGCTCATTAGTGTTGATGAAATCAAAGGAACTGTGAGGAACTGCAGTTTGGTCACATCTGGATGTTTTTCACTGACAGTAAATGTTTTAGTGATAAAGAAATGTGTTCACAGAGAGAGGAAGAGGAGTGGTGTTTGTGATGAGGAGCAGCTGTCCTGCTGTGCTTTGTGTCAGGACGTTCTGAAGGATCCAGTCTCTACCAGCTGTGGACACTGGTTCTGCAGACAGTGCATCTCCTCATACTGGGACCAGTCTGCTTCATCGGGAGACTCCTCCTGTCCCCAGTGTGGAGAAAGATCCAGAAGCAGAGCTGGACTGCAGACAGCCAGTCAGAGCAGCTGTGTACAAAGTAAGACTGAACATCTGTCTGCTGATGGACTCATTTCTGAAAACTGGACTTCTTGTGTTGTTCAGACATTGAAGAGTTTTCTTTCTCTTTAGTCTCATTGTTTTTCTTTCTTTCAGCAGATGTTGGTCTGCAGGAGGTTTTAGATGAACATAAGATCAGTCTGAGGAGGAGATGTGAACGTGTGACTGAAGGAAGTGATGAAACAGGAAGTAGAACCCTCCTCAACACCATCTACACTGAGCTCTACATCACAGAGGGACAGAGTGAAGAAGTTCATACCCAACATGAGGTGAGGCAGCTGGAGACAGCTTCCAAGATGGACGCCCTCCATGACGCTCCAATCAGGTGCCAGGACATCTTTAAAGCCTTACCTGACCAACAGAGACCCATCAGAGTGGTTCTGACCAACGGCGTGGCTGGTGTTGGAAAAACCTTCTCAGTGCAGAAGTTCACTCTGGACTGGGCAGAGGGCTTGGAGAACCAACATGTCAGTGTGGTGGTTCTGCTTTCATTCAGGGAGCTGAACCTGATCAGAGATGAGCAGTACAGTCTTCTGGAGCTGCTCCATGTTTTCCATCCAACATTACAGAAGGTCACAGCAGAGAAGCTGGCTGTCTCTCAGCTTTTGTTCATCTTTGACGGCCTGGATGAAAGCAGACTTTCATTGGATTTCACCAACAGGAAGCTGCTGTCTGATGTCACACAGAAGTCATCAGTCAGCCAGCTGCTGACAAACCTCATCCAGGGGAATCTGCTTCCCTCGGCTCTCGTCTGGATAACTTCCCGACCCGCAGCAGCCAATCAGATCCCTCCTACATGTGTTGACAGGCTAACAGAAGTACGAGGCTTCACTGACGCCCAGAAGGAGGAGTACTTCAGGAGGAGATTCAGTGATGAAGAGCTGTCCAGCAGAATCATCTCCCACATGAAGACATCCAGGAGCCTCCACATCATGTGTAGTATCCCAGTCTTCTGCTGGATCACTGCTACAGTTCTGGAGCACATGTTGACTACAGACCAGAGAGGAGAGCTGCCCAAGACCCTGACTGACATGTACTCACACTTCCTGCTGGTTCAGACAAAGAGGAAGAAGAACAAGTACCATGAGGGACGTGAGACGAGTCCACAGGAGCTGACGAAGGCTGATAGGAAAGTTCTTCTGAAGCTGGGGAGGCTGGCGTTTGAACACCTGGAGAAAGGAAACATCATGTTCTACCAAGAAGACCTGGAGCAGTGTGGTCTGGATGTGACAGAGGCCTCGGTGTACTCAGGAGTTTGTACAGAGATCTTCAAAAGAGAGTGTGTGATCTTCCAGAAACCAGTCTACTGCTTTGTTCATCTGAGCATTCAGGAGTTTCTGGCTGCTGTCTACAAGTTCCACTGTCACACCAACAGGAAGACAAAGGTGCTGAAGAACTTTTTGGGAAAAAAATACAACAAGTCCTCTCTGGATGATTTCCTGAACAGAGCCATGGAGAAATCCCTCCAGAGTAAAAATGGCCACCTGGACCTGTTTGTTCGCTTCCTTCATGGCCTCTGTCTGGAGTCCAACCAGAGACTCTTAGTAGGTCTGCTGGGTCAGACAGAGATCAGTCCAGGAACCATCCAGAGAGTCATCAACAACCTGAAGGAGATGAACAGTGATGAAATCTCTCCTGACAGAAGCATCAACATCTTCCACTGTCTGATGGAGATGAACGACCTCTCAGTACATCAGGAGATCCAAGAGTTCCTGAAGTCAGAGAACAGATCAGAGAAGAAACTCTCTGAGATCCAGTGCTCAGCTCTGGCCTTCATGCTGCAGATGTCAGAGGAGGTTCTGGATGAGTTGGACCTGCAGAAGTACAACACATCAGAGCGGGGACGACAGAGACTGATTCCAGCTGTGAGGAACTGCAGAAAGGCTGGGTGAGTCCAGATGTGATCATTAACATCATTGATCAGTGTAGGTTAGTAGTTTAATTTTGAAAATAAAATCAGATTGTAACCACAAAGTGTTTGTGTCCGTACGCTGCAACCTTCCACACCATTCCTTTATTGTACAGACTCAGCAGCAACTCCATGGATCCCAAATCCAAGAGTGGAGAACAGATTTGAAGTGTGTCACATCCATGCAGTCACAGCTGTTTCCACCATGTTTCCACTGATATTAATCCTGTTCAATGACACGTTTCATATCAGTGAATATGTTCTTTAGGACGTCCACTGACATGTTTAAGTGTCCTGCTGGAAATCACTCAAATCATCCATGAAATCCATGAAAAATCCTTTTAGTGTTTCTAACTTCACCCTCTGTCCTCTCTCTCTCTCCATCCTCCTCACTGCTTCTTTCACTGATAATCACACAAACATTGTATTCAGCTACAAAATAACACAATAATATCATCTGATGATCATTATTATAAGAGCAGGATCCATATTTGATATCAGAGTAACACACTGCTTGGTTATGTGCAGTCATCATCAGTGACTGTGGGTCAAACAGAAGCTCTCTGATTGGTTGCTGACCTTGGTCACCTGTCCACTCTCACCTGTTTGTGTTTGCTCTCTCTTTGCTGTCTCCATCCTCTCTCTCCTTTCTCTCCCTCTCTGTCTTTGTACGTCACTCAGGTCCAATGGAAACAGTGACATTTACAAACCAATCAAAGACAAACTGATCCATGTCAGGTTATAACAATATTCAAAGTGAATACAGGCTCCTGCTGGACACAGACAGGTAACATCATTTTGACTTGCTGTCACCTGGATCTGGACTCATAAACACTGAAGCCCTGAACAGGAATACAAATCATTTTCTGCCAACTAGCGACACACCAGCAGATAATGGCTCAGAAAGCTAAAATGAGCCAATCATTTCTGTGTTTAGTTCCCCTGAAATCAGATCTGATATCAGCAGCTCTGAGTTCATTCATCATTATTGTCCAGTGATGAGATTTCTGCTCTGTTTGGTAACAGTCAGCAGGTTTTTCCTGCGTGTGGACGTGAACAGTCGTACCTGACAGCAGGTAGCAAACAGAGATCATCTTTCCAGCTGGAACTCTTCACTGAGCTGAACTCATTCAAAATGTTCTGGAGTCAAAACAGGAAACAGTCCAAATGTGTGTCTTCACTCTGACTCTGGATCAGATCTCAGTGACAGACTGTGGACATTATGGAAGCCTAAATGTGACACCATCTTCCTCCTTCATCTGCAGATTAAAGCCAAACAAAGATTCTCATTAAAAGTCTGCAGGTCTGAGAGAGACTCAATCGTTGTGTCATGTCAAACACCGTAAGAGGAGCTGAAGCACAGATGTGAAGAGCAGATTCATCAGATTATGACCTCACTCTGTTTTGTCTTCATATACATTCAGTCTGTGTTTATAATGCAGATTTTCTGCTTTTATAATAACACATTTTATATTTTCTATCATCACAGACTGACTCGGTGTGGACTCTCAGAGTCTCACTGTGAAGTTGTGGCCTCAGCTCTGAAGTCCAACCCCTCCCATCTGACAGAGCTGGACATGAGTAGAAACTACAAGCTGCAGGATTCAGCAGTGAAGCTTCTGTGTGCTGGACTGGAGAGTCCAAACTGTCGACTGGAGACTCTGAGGTGAGTTCACTGACTGCGGCTGTTGTTGTTTTTCTATATTTCATGTCTTTGATGTTTGAAACTTTCTTTAGTTCCTAAATGTTCAGGATGTGTCTGAAGACAAATGTGAAGAAGTTTGAGTGCTTTCAGAAATGTTGTCTTTCCAAACGACTGAACAACAGTTTTTCCTTTTGGCTCCAAACAGAAGTGACAGACTTGAGCAGGGTTCATTTAAAGGCTGACAGAAGTGGAGTGGTGACGGGGAGATGTTTGACAGGACAGTGTTTCAGCCTCCACAGGTTCATGTTGTGCTCCATCAGTCAGTGAAGATGAAGTCAGTGCTGATGAGGCTGTAGAGTGTGTGAGGGATGTGAATGAGGATGATGAAGATCTGATGATAGCAGATAAAAACAGGCTGCAGAGACTTTGAGCCATACAGGGCACACAGTGTGTGTACAGAACAGCTGAAATCATTATGGAGGCCTCACTGGGATATGGAAGCATCACAGTACAGCTTCAGTGAAGCATTAAAGTCTCTGATATGAGATGAGAAATGAAGCAGCCAGAGCTTTTTCATGAGTGGAAATCCACTGTGACTGTGAGCTGCTGCTACAGCCTCCAGATTAGCCAGCAGCTCATCCTGCTCAACATTTTCTCACCAACTTTAATGGAAGTGTGATGTTTTCAGCTGGAGTGATGGTCAGGGTGGCCTCCCTCTCCTCTTCTTCTCCTCTTCCTCTTTCATTTGTAAAGCCACTTCTGCTGCTTTCATTCATTTGGAAGTCCTGTAGCTGAGTTTGGGAGAGACTAACAGCCTCGGCAGCAGAGGGGAGAAAGGCTGTAACTGTTGGGTCTGTGTTTCCACAAGCCCCGCTAATTCTAGAGACTTATTCATCATGAAGAAAACAAGACAGTCGATCGATCCATTACTTGCGCAAGGGAGGCCTCGTCTGTGTCCAGCACGACAATGACCCCAATGGTGGCCTCCTCTCGCTGCCTTTTATTGACAATCCTCAAACAATAGTTTACAAAGCACCTCCCCTTGCAACCCCCCTTTGGTTACATAGACAAGGCACTGTGTGTGTGTGTGTGTGTGTGTGTGTGTGTGTGTGTGTGTGTGTGTTACCTCCTGCTGACCAAAGGGTCATAAACCCAGGAAGTTTACATCAAAAGAAACAGATCTTTCAGATAGGATGTATCTACAATAAAACCTCCCCCAGCACAGAGTGGCTGGAAAGGTGGTCAGGATCAAAGGAATGGCTTTGATCCTACTGCTTGAACTAAGACTGTACAAATTTAAGAAACACAATGGCAACATTCAACAATTAGACTTAACATTTCCCTCCTTTTTGTCATTGTTCTTAAATTTCAACTTATGCACCCTTTGTTTGGACAGTGTCAGTATAGATTTCATTCATACACAGTAAACTACATCCTATACATAAGCAAATCAGTATCAACAGTCCAAAAACAGGAATTAATTTTTTCAAAAGAAGATGCCACCAAGGACCAGACGGTAACCAAGCTATCCAGCCTTGTGGCGGATCTACTCCTGTCGTGCAATTCATTATGTATTTCTTCAAGTAAACAACTGAATGTCAAAGGTCAAACAAGAAGAATCATCATTCTCAAAAATCATATGTCACTACAATCCAACTGTATACAGACATAGGTATTTAAACGCATCAGTTGACTTTATTGTTTGTCCATATGGCTCTCAGCTAACTTCAAAGCTGCAGCCTGGTCAACACCCTTCTTTATGACTCCTATCAACCCCCCAAATCTTTTCACTGTAGGCATCCTGTGGGGGTTAGATTCAACTGGTGAATTATCTGCATTTACAACTCTTCTCCTGTCCTGTTGTCACCACAGAAAAAGCTTTGTAAAGGAAATTGGATCAAGCTGTTTTGAACTTCTTGGCTCGAAACCTCAAGTGTTCATGATGTAATGTAGACAAAAGGCTTCTCTGTTTACATCCTTCTTGCAGAAGACAAAAGAATAGGTGATGTTGCCATGTTCCATGGTTGATCTCCAACTTGGGCTAATCCATTGTCCTTCATACACATAGGCAATTGGCCTGTTTCCAGTTCGTTTAGCTGTTCAATGTCCTGCAGCAAGTCATATTCTTTGAGTCAGACGAGCAGGTCTGTCTCACCAGAGCAGTTCACCTTCCCAGCTACTGGTGAATCAACCTTCCATTCAGGTTCAGAGCAGTTGAAAAGTTGGCAGTGTTCCCGGATGTGTTGCTAAAGCAACCAGACAAACTGCCTCGCTCTCAGTGATGCTATAGGGCCACAGTCCAGAAGAATGTGTAGCCAGTGGCATCACAAGCATAACCATTGGTCTCATTCTTTATGTGAGCGGTTGTGTTCTTAAACTGCCACCAGTAGTTGTTGAAAACCCATGCTGGTACTGGGTGTGGTTTGCTCTGTTCCAGTGCGCTCCCTGTCATCCCACTCAGGGTCCACAGGCACAAGAAGATGCACAGCACATTCCCAGCCATTCTGATGAGTACCTGTGGCTCAGTTGGTTTCTTCACCGGATTGAGACGAGGGGCCCTGGAGGCTTTCCCCCCCCCTTTGTTCCCGGTCTTCCTGCCACTTACTCCGAGCTGGCCTGGATGTGTGTCACCTTCTTGCAGTGCGCTTGATATATCCAAGTGTTCCTTCCAGCAATCTTCACTGCTGTGGTCGTCATCAGCAGCATCCGATATGGACCTTCCCACCATGGACTGGACCAGCACTTCCTCTCCATGGCCTTATCAACATCCAATCTCCAGACTTCAGACTCTGCTCCTGCGGAGAAACAGAATCATCTGGCAGATCATTTGTTCTCATGACTACTTTACTTTTAAACATTTTCAAGCATCTAATCTGCTAATACGCTCTCTCTTCTGCTTTTCTATCATCACTACAGAAGACTGGAACTCTAAATGCTCTAACATGTGTAATCTCAAAGAGTCAGACCATTCTCTGTTGGAGTAATCCTCATGTACTTATTCTATACAGTCTAACCATGTCCTGCCTGTCTTCCTAAATCTTAACTTTACTGTTCCATTAGTTCTCTCTGCCTGCAAAAGTTTTTTTTTTTTTAAAGTATTTAATAATCCTAGAATGAGTATAACGACTGCTCATTTCCCTCCTGTTTGAGACATGGCAAAGCCAATGGCTCAAAATAGCAGCAGTCTTATACAAATTATCAGGCAGTACTGGTTTATCACACAGATAAAAAATCATCCTGCAAGCTTGCTCCCTCTGTAAGTCACAACTGTTTTCCTGCTGTAGGTGAGTGGGCCTGCATGTCTGCTGATGCTGTACTGATAAAAGGTTAACACCATGTTTAACTACAGCTGCTTCTTTTGTGATCTTATCTGCAAAAACTTTCCCTAATGCAACTGGATCTTTCCCTCACATGTGTGCTGCACATTTACAAACGGCAATTCTACTGGTTAATAACACTGCCTCCAGCAGATTTTGCAAAAGTTTGGTGTGTTCTGCAGGTTTCCCTGTAGAGGTTGTCACACCTCGTCTCACTCACTGCACTACAAAGAAATGTACAGTAGCAAATGTATACTGCCTATCAGTGTATATTGTCTCTCTACAGCTTTACACACTTCCGTTAAAGCTAGCATCTCTGCTGCTCAAGCAAATATGAAACATGCTAGTTGTCCTACATAGATAACTCTCTCTCTCACTGTCTGCTACAGTAAAACGTGTTCTAGTCTGTCCCTCTGCTGTTGTAAAACTCAAACCATCAGCAAACCAAACCTTTCCCTCAACGAGTGGCACATCTATTAAGTCATCCCTCAGCTTACACTTCTTCTCCTCGCGCTCTCTACACTCATGAGAAGTGCCCTCCTCCGTTGGCAAAAAGGGTTGGACAGATTCAGAATTGTGCACCACTTTATGGTAATATGTGTGGTTGTGAGAGTAACATTAAAGACAAGTGTCTTGTAGGTGTCAGAAATGTAAGTTTAGTCTGCAGTAGTAGACATCTACCTCGTGTGGAACTAACAATGTCAAAAGGTGAAATAAACTATTGAAACATTGTACAGCTTAAACTGCTGCACATACTGATCTCACGCATGGAGGTAAAGCACGAGCAACTAGAGCTAATCTTTTAGGATAGTAAGTTACTGGCTTCACTTGTGGAAAAAGTGCTGTTAGTTATTTTACAGTCACCTGGCATTTGTGCTGTTCACAGAACCACAAGTCCATCGCTGGACCTCCTCTGCGCTGTCACTTTCTGGAGCTTGGCACGCTCCCTCAGGTTCCATTTTCCAACGCTGCTGAAGATTTAACCCTAGAACACTATCGCTATAAATAGTAACACGATCACTAATGCCGGGTGATTTTTACCCGATATAATATAACCAATGAAAAGTAATCAAATATATCAAAATATGACAACACATGACAAATTAGAGTGGTCTTCTTTTACTTTCAACTGTGCCATGTCTAACAAAATGAAAAATAAAACTCCTAAAACAAAATAATGACTCTGGAAAGCTGGTCTTTGGTCCACCCATTCCTGGGACATTTGAGACTTCCCTGGTGATGGCACAGGCTCCTCGACACGCAAACAGCTTAGTTGTCTTCCTTAACGTCAACGTCGAAACTCTTTCATCTTATTTAAGATTTGCTGTGCAAAGTCTCCTCGTGACGATCCTTTGGAAGACCAGTAACACAGCTCTCTGTGCTGAAGGTGATCTCCGATCCTCCTGAAAACTCTCTCCTGGCCTCAGCTTCCATCTTGTGGACGATCCTCTCAGTCACTCCTTCTCGTCATGGCACCTCACGATATCTACAAATTAAAAAATGACACTCCTCTCGCCACACGGCTTTCGCCATGTGTCAACTCCCCAATGAGACATGTACAAGAGTGTTGCACAGTCTCCCTAAAACAATCTCCAAGGTTTGTCCCTTGGAGCAGCTTCACTCCAAGCTGTAACCCTGTGTAAAAACATTAGTCAGCATTGAAATGTTCAGCTTGTTTAGCTCCCAGCTCCTGTATCCTAGAAGACAAAGTCTTAAAATTAAAACAACTTCACATTTGCAACCAACTATAGATCATAAGAGTAATAAAGTATTCAGCATCACAGAGACAAGTATCATTGCAGGTTTATTCTAAACTCATTAAACTCCTACTTTTCCCCATAATTTGTTCCAAATTATTTAACATCTCACCGTCATTCCACATTGTAATCAGTGACGTCCCTTAAGTTTGTTACTCACCATGAGCCCAACAGTGTGGTCAGATAATGGGCCCCGATGTAACTATTCTGTAACCACTGCACATCTGTTCAATTGTCACTCGTCTGTCTGTGCTGAATCCTTTACAAGCACTCTTAAAGAAAAACAACATTAGCCAAACACAAGGTTCATCCCGGTTGTCAGGTGTCGGCCATCCAGATTCCAGAGGAGCTGTGAAAAGTCATAAAGTTAACACTCGCTGTGGAAAAAGTAACAATGGTCTCATCACAGTATGTCTCACACTGCATTCATTTCTTCCCTGTAACATTCTCTCAAAAACACAGTGTAATTTCATCATCAACATATAGCCTGTAACTACAGTTCTCTTCATACAAAATCTCAGTAATCCTGTGGTAGAGAAACATCATTAAGTTGTGTCCTGCTGTAAACCACAT
The DNA here is from genome assembly GCF_057381915.1 of Diplotaxodon limnothrissa. Classification (NCBI taxonomy): domain Eukaryota; kingdom Metazoa; phylum Chordata; class Actinopteri; order Cichliformes; family Cichlidae; genus Diplotaxodon; species Diplotaxodon limnothrissa. The sequence continues at coordinate 13,804,254 of NC_140598.1, read as the reverse complement.
GATCAAATCACATGATTAACCATCTGCTGTAAAGAGAAATGTAAATGTTAGCGCTGCGCAGGTGTGTACACACTTTCTCACAGTAATCTCTGTGAGCAACACAAGGTAGTGAATGACACACACATGGTAAATTCACAGACATAGAATTTAAACTAAAAAGGTTAAATTTTCAGAGTTCACATAGTCATGTGACCCAAGTTTCCTCCTGTGGTCTCCTTCTGCTCCTGCAACAGAGACACACACAGAGACACATCCACACCTTTGTCAGGTGGGGGTTGACTTCACACAATGGTGTTAAGTCAGTCAGTCTTGTCAGCTTTTGTCAGTTTCCCATTTATTTTAAAACTCTTACTCATTCACTCAGTGATTCCTTCTTTTGCTAATTGTGGAAATTATCGTCGCATCCGTTTCCACGCTCAGCAAAACAACGTCATTTCAAAAAGAAAAATAATTTAGACTGGATTTTCTCGCTGAATCCTTTTGGACAGGAACTTGTCTCAAATAAGTGGATTTCTCCTGAGCCCATTTTAATTTTGGAGAAGCTCACTTTGCAACAGTTTTCTCGACGACGCTTCGATTCTGATCGTGCTCAAACAGAGATCATCAAACAAAACTTTCAGTGCACCATGAAAGTAACAAAATAAAAGAAAGAAAATAAAGGAAATCAAAGGAAAGAAAGGCCTTGTTTAAGTCATGACACGTGTTCTTCATGCCAGGGGGATAAATCGTCACAACCCAATTGGCAGGCTCAACTTAAATAACAAAAGACAAATCAAACAGCCAGTTTAATCTCAAACATTCATCCAATCAGCCATACACACAACATACAGCATAACCCTGTTGTCTTAGCACATAATAAGTTTTAGTTCTCATGTAACTAAATGTGTGCCATGGTAAAACTTCTTCACACACCAGAAACTCACAATCAGCTCACTCAGCTCACTCATTTAAGACCTCTCATCAGCATTCTGCTTTCTCCTCTATGATGCAACCATCTGTCCTCCTATAATATTCAGTCCACTAGTCTATGTATCACTTTCATCTTACTAGTGACTTGGACAAGATGACAAACAGAATCTCATGCTTAAGATGCTGTCTGGTCTTCATGAGTATCATTTATGTGTAAATGCATGTAGGGTTAGTATAGTTAATGCATTTTCAGTATGTTTTTGTGTTCTTCTCTCATCACACTTTCATTATTCTCATCACTGCTTAAAACAACACACATCTCTCTCTGTTTTTTTTTCTTTAACTGTACTTTTCTCCAAAACAGAAAATAGCATTACAGCTGTTTCAGACTTAGAAACACCAAACACTCTTCGTGCTATCATTCATCCACACAACTATTTTATTTCTTTTTGTCCACTGGGCAGGTGACCTGCAGAATCACGTCTGCCCCAGCTGGATACCTTTCACACACACCATGACGTCAGACACACTCACGGACTGGATCAGGAGAAAAACTTTCTTCATCTTCACACTCTGTTACAGAAACACCATATGTTTTTTTTGTTTGTTTGTTTGTTTTGTGTCAGGGATGGATATGTAGTTGTAACGTTTGTGTTCACTAACTTTACTTTCTGTTTCCTACCCTGCCCAGTCTGTCTTGGACTCAATGCTTCTCCCAATGTCTCTCCATACTCAGCCTCTGCTCTCTCACGCTCTTCTCTGGCTCTACTTTCTGCTAACATTCTTGCTTCTCTCCTCTTCTGAACCTGCTCCAGCCACAACTTAGCAATTGCTAACTGCAATTCCTTCCTCTGCTTCGCTTTACCTGTTTTACCAGCTACACTTACAGCTATTCTTTCTACCAGCATTTTACACTGAACTTCCACTAATGTCCCTTCAAATCCACATTTCTTACGCCAACAACCTACATACTGCGTACTGCCTGGTAAAAATTTCTCCATAAATTTTAAATCTCCTTCTAAGGCAGACTTACACATTTTATTCTCCATTAACAATCAGCCACACTCACGCAGACCACGTCTGGCCCGCACACACACACAACATAGGCCTATCGCTTGCGTCTGCACGCACAGCTAGCGCTCTCTGTTGAAAACTCTCTAACGCCCCATATGGCGGAGAATTCAACCTTCGGACACTCTCTAACGCCCCAAATGGCGGAGATTCCGGACTCCTTCACGGCGGAGACGCCGAACCTAGGTTATCTCCACGCCCCAAATGGCGGAGAACTCTCTACGCCCCAAATGGCGGAGAAGCCTGCGTCTCTCTCACGCGGCTAGCGCGCTCCCGGACACGTTTAACGCACAGCCCATAGCCGCTCTCTAAGGCCTTCTGTACTCACTGTTTGTTTACGTTCATGGGAAGAGCCTCTGGATCCCGTCAATCGTCATCCATCCCGAGGGGAGGTCAGGAGCAAACTTCCCGGCCTGGTGGCAAGCCAAAAACATCAGGGCTTTACGTCAATCATCCCAGACGTTGCTGTGGCGTCCTCTCCCTCTCCTCGGTGGATGCAATGTGTTAGGCTCCGGCTCCGAAGGACCAAATAAATGTTGGGTCTGTGTTTCCACAAACCCCGCTAATTCTAGAGACTTATTCATCATGAAGAAAACAAGACAGTCGATCGATCCATTACTTGCGCAAGGGAGGCCTCGTCTGTGTCCAGCACGACAATGACCCCAATGGTGGCCTCCTCTCGCTGCCTTTTATTGACAATCTTCAAACAATAGTTTACAAAGCACCTCCCCTTGCAACCCCCCTTTGGTTACATAGACAAGGCACTGTATGTAAGTGTGTGTGTGTGTGTGTGTGTGTGTGTGTGTGTGTGTGTGTTACCTCCTGCTGACCAAAGGGTCATAAACCCAGGAAGCTTACATCAAAAGAAACAGATCTTTCAGATAGGATGTATCTACAATAAAACCTCCCCCAGCACAGAGTGGTTGGAGAGGTGGCCAGGATCAAAGGAATGGCTTTGATCCTACTGCTTGAACTAAGACTGTACAAATTTAAGAAACACAATGGCAACATTCAACAATTAGACTTAACAGTAACACCACCACTTTACTCTGTTCTACCTGTCACATCATTTTATCAGGAAACAAATATGCTCATGTTTTTACTATGTTTGTCTTGAAGATGTAAGAAGATCACATGGTGCTTTTTATTATTGTGTTGGTTTGTTTCCTGTCTCTTGGATGGAGCCCAGCTGTGCGTGGCCCCTGGGCCTGTGGTCAGAGTGTGTGCTGGATAATCCGGCCCAGGATGAGGCCAAACTGACATGGGATGAAATGTCTGTCACATAATTGAGCTTAGTGTAGTTTCATTTCTGCACAATTTAAAAACAACCAAAACTTTGTTCTGTCTTTTCTATGTTATACTGTAGACTTTCTTTGATACTGTGTCCAAAAGGAGCAGCTTTTACTTTGAAGGGGAGGCGTCTCTGTTTCCTCTTCAGGTTGGATGATGGAAGCAAATGAGTGTGTGATGTTCTTTCAGTGTTGCACTTTGTAGACGCTCCCTGAGCACTGGTCTCACAGCCAGCTGCACATAGAGACCAGTGTTGTTAGTCCAGGTCAGAAGATGACTTGTTGGAATGAAAATGAGCTTGTAGTTTGTCTGCTTTAATAATGTGACTGGAAAAAGGTGTTGGACTTCAAATATGTCCATTTCTTTCACACTTCACCTTTAAAAGTGAAGCCTTGTGGTTCCTGGAAGGAAAAACACGACTTTTTCAAGTCTTTGTCCTGTTTTTATGATAAATGTACGACTTTAATGTGAAACATTCAGAATTTTTTCTCTTGTTGTGTTTGTTTGAAGCTGCTTCCTGTTGGCTTCAGCTGTTTGGAGTTTCCATTTTCTAAACTTCTACATTCTGAACCTTCTTCAGCTCTGAACAGATGATGAAACACTGAATGATTTCAAGCTCACACTTTGTCTAATAAACTTACATCTTTCATTCTTTATACAGATTGTGGGGCTGTGGTTTGTCAGAGATCAGCTGTGATTATCTGGCAGCAGCACTGAAGTCCAACCCCTCCCATCTGAGACAGCTGGAGCTGAGCTGGAACAACAAGCTGCAGGATTCAGGAGTGAAGCATCTGTGTGGTTTCCTGGAGAGTCCAGGATGTGGACTTGAAACTCTGGGGTCAGTAAGCATGTTTTAGTTGTGCTGAGATGAATATGATGTGAAAGTTGTGCTGACACTAAACTGCAGACATCAGGCTGATATTATACTGATCCACACTGAGGATCTTCATGGTAAAGTCTGTTTTCTTCTTCTCTGGTTTAGTCCATTGACTGCAGCAGAACAATGTTCACATTTCAAACCTTCAAAGAAGAAGAAAAATCCTCCACTGGATAATTCACTGTGAAACTCTCCAACTCTTCATTCCACCTTAAAGTCTGTCTGACACTGAAATCCAAAGCAAAATGTGCGTTTGCTTTACAGACAGCAGTCCAACACAAACATACATCATCCAAAACACAGTCCAACATCCAAATCTCCTCCACTGCCAGCATGAATGATGGGAAAGAGAAGGAGGAACACTCTGACATTCAGGGTTAGAATGAGTTTCATGAAGCAGACTGTGAAGATCAAAGCTGCATTAGAAAGCTTACATGAATGAATGAGTGGACAGAAGTGGACAGAGATCATCTGAAGCACTTCAAAGGCTTTAAATCAGCACATTTCTCTTTATTCTTTATCAACTCTGTTAGTTTCTCTCAGTTTTCTGTGGAATGAAGCTAACAGCAGGCTAATAAGATGCTGACCAATAGGTTTCTATTAAAGGTTGTAATTTGTATATGAAAAAGTGCTTTGGCTCAGCAGGGATCAGCTTACAGGTAGAATACAGCTGCTGGATGGGATTAGCATGTCATAGCTATCTACCAAACTGCTAACTGGGGGATTTCAGGCCATCTATGGATCATTTTTGCTAACTGTTTATTCAGCTTAGGCTCACAGGGCTGCAGCCTGTGCCCTAGCTGTCATAGGGCAAGAGGCGTGGTCCACCTGCACAGGTGAGCAGTCCATCACAGGGCCAACAGAGAGAGACAGAGAAGCACTCTCTCACATCCACACCTACAGCCAATTTAGAAGCACCAATGAACCTAAGCAGCATTTCATTGGACTGTGGGAGAACATCCAACCTCCACAGAAAGGCCAACAAGCTTCAACCTACAACCTTCTTGCTTTAAGGCACTAGTGCGAACCACTTTTCCCCATTTCAGCCCAAATCCTGCATCTTCCTGTTTCTGACTCCAGGCCAGCTCCACTAATACTTTCTCATCAGACACTGCCACCGAGTGGAGGAAGTCTTAGTTCCATTTGAAGCTTCAGATTACAGTTAGTTCCTTTACAAAGAGGTGGAGGTGGTGGGGCCACAGCACCATCATCACTGAGTGCCATAGGACACTTAACCTTTGTTTCCATATGCTGGGAACTTCCTGTTGTTCCAAGGAGGACTGGAAAATGTGTGAAAATCTCCCAGTCAGTTCCTCACAGCACACTTCAATCATTTCCCTCCCACAGCATCAGGACCAGGGCTTTTTCTCTCTTTGGTCCCACTAAGAGATTTCCACACAAACACCTCATCAGTGGGACTCTCAGAGCTACCAGCCCTTTGCTACAATCACAAAGCTCTTCATTGAAATCAACGATATCAAAGCTGGAATCAAATGAGTCCAAGTCTTCTGCTGATTCAGCATCACATTCATCTTTGCTCCTTGTTCTGCATCCCCACCATGGACTTCATTCCTTTCCAAGCCAGCCTTGAGTGTCCTTTATTCAGCTCATCCTCTGCTTTACTTTTACACCTGATTTTAGCTGCTTTATCTCTCTTTCAACAAGTTTCTGTGCCTCAATCTTTTTCTTCTCTCCCTCATAACAAGACAGCTTCTTCTGCCTGAGAACATGTTGGAGTGATTTACTAATCCAGGGCTGCTTATTGGGGAAAATACTTCCTGTTTCCAAAGTAATCCCCATTTTTCCCAGAAAGAAATGTAAGTAGAAATCGATGATCTAAGTGAGAACATGAGCCTTTAAAAAGTCCCAGTGGGTGCAGTCAAAGCAGTCCCTCAGTCCCAGTATAGAGTCTTTGGTCCAGACTGGAACAACTGTGTGCCCAGTTTGAGCTCTCTTCAGTCCTGTGACCTGACAGACCCAGAGGGGCCATCACATCACATTTAGAAGCTCCCCTAATGGAGCCACAACACATGTCCAACACTTAGTCTGTCTTGTTGGACCAACTGGAAGAAATGATTCAAGGACTTAGTCACAGAACAGAGATTCAAATCTCCAAAATCCAACTGGCTGCATCAGGACATATAGTCTGAAACTCTGCACAGTTTCCTGTTTGAAGCTGCTTCCTGTTGGCTTCAGCTGTTTGGAGTTTCCATTTTCTAAACTTCTACATTCTGAACCTTCTTCAGCTCTGAACAGATGATGAAACACTGAATGATTTCAAGCTCACACTTTGTCTAATAAACTTACATCTTTCATTCTTTATACAGATTGGTCGACTGTGGTTTGTCAAAGATCAGCTGTGATTATCTGGCAGCAGCACTGAAGTCCAACCCCTCCCATCTGAGACAGCTGAACCTGTGGGGAAACAACCTGAAGGATCCAGATGTAAAGCAGCTGTCTGATCTTCAGCAGAGTCCAGACTACAGACTGGAGACTCTGGAGTAAGTAGAGTGATGGAGTGAGTGGGTGGTGCTGTCAGCAGTATTGTACTAAACACAGTCAGTATGAAACAAAGATCCAGTGTTTCCTGTAAAGCTTCAGCTTCTCAGTGAAGCTGTGAGAGGAGAATGGTGACAGGCTTCAGGATTGGACACAAACACTTCCTGTTTCTGACCTTTATGGTCACCATAGTAACGGCTGACACGCTCAGATCAAACACTGTCAACAGCCAATCAGCTCTCTGAACAAAGCAGCACGCAGACCAATGACTGCATTCATTTCCAAGTTTAAAGCAGTGAAGAACACAGTCTGTAGGTGAGGAAGAATTTAGTGAGAGCAGATGTTTGGATGGAATTCCTCCAGTTAACAGCTGGAACCGTCCATCTGGATTGTTGGGCTTGTTGTTGGGGTTCCTACAGAGCTCAGAGTGGACACACCAAGGTTCTTCTAATGAATGAAAGTCCAAACTCAAACTAGGAGGGAAAAACATTTTCATCAACTTCAATAAAAATCCAAAGATTAGAAAAAGTGAAGCAACAATGAGTCCTAGTACAGTCCCAGCACTGAAGTCCCTGCTGCTCTTTATACTGGATGTGCTGCATCACTGACTGACAGCTGATGAAGAGTCTCTGGAAACACTCGTTTATCTCCTCTGCTCTTCCTTCTTCTCTCTGCAGGTGGAGGTGATGATGGTAAACAGGACGGTGTGTGTGCTGAGAGAGGAGGAGCTGTGTCCTGATGATCCAGAGAGGTTGAAGCAGCAGCAGCTTGTGTGTAGAGACGCTCTGACTGGGCCATGTTACTGGGAGGTGGAGAGGAGAGCTTCATCCAGCAGTGACTGACAGAGGAATGAGAAGAAGTGCAGATGACTGTCAGTGCTGCAGAGTGAACTGCTCTGAGAACAGCTCCACTGTCAGACACAATGTAGAGTCCAGCATCATCCCTGTGTGTCCCTCTGGATCTGACAGAGGATCATCAGTGTATCTGGACTGCTCTGCTGCTGCTCTGTCCTTCTACAGTCTCTGCACAGTCTCTGTCTGACTCTGGCTTCAGACCCTCCTGGATCAAACTGTGGAGCAAGGAAATTATTTTACTGCTATTGTTAAATAATTGTCATCATTACCATTGCATTAATAATATAATCTGGAGTTCATATTGCATTCAGGGGTTGAACAGTGTGTGTCTTTCAGAAAGGCTAAAAGTAACAGGACAGGAAACAGGCTTGGAGAGTTTGCAGAAGCAGGAAGTTATTTTGAGCAGCAGGCTAAGACGAGGCTTTAACAATGTAACAGATAGCTTTAAGATGGCCTTAAGATGTTATGCATACAGTTATTATGTTGACCTTGTATTTCAGGTGCAGTTATGACTATTTTATACACAATGCATATCTGTGCTTATTAAAGAGTTGGAGCTCGGTCAATTAATTGGGGGTTGGAAGCTTTGTTCGGCGCGATGTCCGGACAATCTATTGTGCAAGTGACTTGGAGCCATAGAAGGAATTGCAGTACATGCTTACAAAACACTTAGATATCAGATCATTTTATATTAAGCTTTTAAGTAGAGGTTCTTGGTTAAAACATTTATTTAGTAGAAGACATACATATAGTCTCAGTGAGCCTCTGGTCTGGTGAAAGGTCAGAAGTGCAACAGGTGAATTGAGAAAGAGCATGTGAGGTCGTGACACACACACATGAGTTAAATTTATTTAGAGGAGAGATTAGTCATGTCTGGTTGTAACTGCAAAAGTGTCTCGGTAAAAGAGGAACCGTCCTTGTTGTCTCGGCAAGAAAGAGGAACAATTTACTTTAAGACAAGAACGGAAAGTACCAGCCATGAAAATAGAAGATGATCTTCTGGGTTAAAAGCCATTGTGGTGTTGATCTGATCTATGTATAAAATGTATCTGTGACGCATGAAGGGGCGTCAGTAAATCAAACCCTGATGCTATAAAATATCTGTTCATGCTTTGATTAAGTTGGAGATCACTTGCTGTCGGCGTACAGAGTGTTCTTCCCGCACGTGTGTATTCATTAAAATCATTGTTTGACCAAGACCTTCTGGACCATGGGTGGTTTGTACTCTCCCTCCTCAATTGTGAACCTTAACAAAACTCACCTGGAAAGACTTTCAAACATCACTCAATAGATTTGAATACAGAATATATTTGATCTATACTGTAGATGTACTGTAGAGTTGCAGTTTGTCACTTGTAAATACAGTCTGTGAGCAGCTGTGAGCTGAAAGATCTTTCTAGAAACAGGAAATGTTTTCACTCTTCTGTTGCTTTTTCATATATTTCCACAACATTAATATTGATCCCACCTGTCTCACCTGTTTCATGCTTTTATACATAATAACAGGACACGTGTGATCTGAGCGCTGCTGTGGTTGCTGTGCTGCACGTCTTCATTTAGATAACAGAGACATCTAGTGGTTCAGAGGGAGAACTGCAGGAGGTGGAGCTGTGTTTTAGCATGGAAAACTTTTTATCTTTTAGGCGCAGATACAAATATGACAAGTATCAGTGTGAGATACAAAAGGTCACATCAGTCAGCAGAGGGAACAGTGATCACACAGCAATGTAAGAATAGAAACATAACAGTGAATCTGGACATGTATACAGAGGGAAGCAAACAAACAGGATGTAACACTACATTAAAGCCACAAATGGGAAGAAAACAAACACAAAGGAAAATATATTTGATCTCAGGAATCCAAATCAGATGCTTTAGAGCAGGGGTCGGCAACCCTGGGCACGCGTGTCACAGCTGCCACGTGAAGGGTTAACTGATGGCACGACCATAGCTGGACTGGCCATCGGGCATACTGATGGTGATTTTTCATTTTTATGGGCTGATGATGTTTTTTTATTTTTTTCTAACGGTATAAACGATGGAAGGTGGCGGATTGTCCGGATGCTGGTCGATATGTAAAAATAAGTCAGTTGTTTGGTGGTGGCTATGGCGGAGCTTCCACAGAGGCAGCAGGTGGATGAGGGAAAGGGGAGGCAGGAGGAGCAGAGACCCGAGGCGGCCGCCGGTCCGAGTGTCAGGTGAACTGAACTTCAGGTAAGAAGTTATGACCTGCAGTCTGTCTGGGTCAGATATAAACCAAGTTTAGGTGCAGTTTATTTTCCTTGTGCTGACTTTTTACAGTCAGTTACAATAACTCATACTGTGTACTAGCTAGCATGACGGAGTTTCTATACAGCTGGGTGGTGCTATGATGTTACTGACAGTGAACTTTACAGTGGCTGCAAAAGTATTCGGCCCCCTTGAACTTTCCCACATTTTGTCACATTACAGCCACAAACATGAATCAGTTTTATTGGAATTCCACGTGAAAGACCAACACAAAGTGGAACGAAAATCATACATGATACCAAACATTTTTTACAATAAATAACTGCAAAGTGGGGTGTGCATAATTATTCTGTCATGGAAAAACACACTGCCATCAACTGTTTTGTTTTTGTCAAAATCACTGTAATATAATCACTGTACCTTTATATACATGTGACTTATATTAATGCTGCTGCCCTCTTGTGGCTAAAGTGTAATTATGTTCTTGTTATTAGGGAAAACATTTGAGAGTAACATGAAAAATGAGACAGCACTTTGGCTTTAGCTTAAGAAATCCTCATTTTTATGTCATCAGTTATAGTTGCATGTATTCATTATCATAATTTAACCTTTAATATTGATGTCTTACATTTATTTTGAGTAAATTAGCAATTTTATGGTATTTATATGGTTGTATTAAATTAATACATCACTAATGAATTAATTATTTCAGTAATTAATTTAAAAATGTACATAATCAATTAAATAAATATATTAATAATAAATTATCCATTAATTTCATTTAAAATGTTTCATTATGTGTTTATATACAATTCAAATTAGTTAATTACATATTTAATCAATTATTGGTTTGTTTTCTATTTTGATTATTTTACTGACACATTTAATGAATTATTTAATGATGTATTTATTTAATTCACGTTGCTACTCCTGGCCCTGCATCGCTGTTCATAAATACATTTTATTTGTCAGCTTCACCCATCAAAGTCAGGGGGCGGGGTTAATGCTGATCAAGTCAACACCATTGCTTTGGTCTGGTGGGCGTTCTTTTAGTGGGCTTTTCTGTCACGGCCTGCGTGGCAGACTATGATGAGTGGAAGGAGGACCCAAATGCTGGACTCTTTGATGAGGTCAGTGCGTTTATTTACAGTGATGCAAAATAATCCAAACAACAATAAATCCCCAGTGCGTTCCCGACTCTGACATGTCCTCTTGCCAGTGTTAGTGTTCTTTGTCTCCGCTCCTCAGTGTCTGAGCACCCCGTGCTCGCTGCCCTCTCGTCTCCACACTCCTCCTGGGGAATAACAAAGAGGCAGCCGTCAGCAACGCCACAATGCGGCAGACTAACCTTAACTAACTCGCCAAGAGACTAACGTGAAGTTACGCAATGATCCAGCATCGGAGACAGCTCCACCACACTCCTAAGTAGCTCCTCTGACGAGGCTTGATCAGCTGCAGGTGTGAGTAATTCTCCTCCGCAGGTGTGGCCAGGCTCCTGGCTGACACACTCACACACACACCTAGATACACAAACATGGAAACAGGAGACAGCAGCACCAAAAACACACATGTCCATAACTTCTTACAGGCCCTGGGTCACCCAGACCCCGGTCCCATGACAATTCCTCAAAACTAAGTAGGCCTACACACCAGGGTTTGGACATGTGTGGACCCAAACTATACTTACACTTTACCCTTTTTTGTGTGTCACCAAATACACTTTAATATCTTCTAGACAAGAATGTAGTGGCACAATCTTTAACCTCCTAAGACCCAAACTCCTCCGTGGCATTCATTTTTAATTTCTCTTTGATATTTGGGCTGATTGGGACCTGATGAATGTAAAAACAAAGAATTACCACATTTTTTGTTTCTGAGAAAAATGAGAGCCACATATGAGGATATTTGTCTAAAATTTTGATAGCACAGTGGCAGTGTAACATCCTCGTAAGTGGATATCAGGCCCTTGTAGAGCAAAATGTCGTATTTTGGTCTAAACAACCCAAATTGTGATGTCCACATATGTGGACGCCAGGTCCTAGGAGGTTAAATATCTGCTCACTTTGTCAAAATGAACCTAATCATCTCTGATGAATTCAGTGATGTCTGCCAGCTCACCTTGCAAGTGGTCGAGCTTATACCGCCGACAACGCGGCCACAACTTGTAAACCCCCTGCTGACTATCAGCTCTGGAGTTATTTATTTATGTTAGTTTCAACTGTTCCTGCAGAAAGTAAGCACGTGTTACTGATAAAAAGTCCAATAGAAGCAAAGTCTAAACTTTGAAAACAAAAAACAAAAACCTGTCTGATTAAGATCTGATGTTTGGGGGGTTTCAATAAGCAGTGTGACCCGTGTATCTGCATCAGGGGTGGGTTTGATTGTCGATTTATCGATTAAAATCGATTCTCGCATGGATAACGTGATATCGATTCATTAAAATCCTGAATCGATTTTTAATATAAATTTATTTTGGCCAAAACGCCAGAATCTCAGGTTAAACCTCCCAAAGTTTCAACAACCACCAAACAGCTAAAACAGTAAATGAGAGCAGGAACACGGATTCTGCACAAAGACGTAAACACAAAGCGCGGAGCCGCCGACGCATCAGAATCAGTGAGATGTGACTTTCTCACCTGATGGCACGGACACGAGCTGAAAGCCGACAGCTCGCTGATTCTGATGTTTCGGCGGCTCCACGCTTTGTGTTTACGCCCTTTTTGCGCTGATTCTGAAGCTGCAGGTTTGATCTCTCCAAACAATATTGAGTAAACCAGCAGCAAAAGAAGCTCCAAACTACGCTTCACATAAACATCGTCATGAATTCCCTCTGATTGTTTTGCTGCCACCAGGATAAAATCACACTTCATGCACAGCTCTCTCTCTCTCTCTCTCTCTCTGTACTTCTAGAACAGTTTCCTGTTTTCTGCATTATTCGCTTGCTTGTTACGCACAAGTCTACCGTTCTTACAGCCTGTCGGCCGCTGTTTTTTTTTTCTTTTGCTTACTTCTGAAAACAAAGCCTCGTTTCTGCCGTTCAATACTGAACAAATTTAAACTTTTTAAAATGATGCAAAATTGCAAAATGCTCAGCTGTGTCTGTAATCAAACCTCTGTAACTTTGCTCTGCTTCACATCAGCAGCATCAGGTAATGTTCATATGTTCATTAATGGTTTTCTTTTGTTTTTGATGTACTGCAGAATATTTGTATAAAATCCCAGGCCAGGAAAACCTTCATGTTTTTCTGTTTGATCCTCAGCTACTTTGACACAAAGGCCTCTGCTGTGATGCTCACAGCTTTGATAAAGTCTGGCAAGTGTCAGATTTCTTTTTATAGATATAAAAATATAGAAATGTACTGATGCATGTAGTAACTGTTAGCTTTAACTGTACAAGGCTTGTTAGACATAATGAAACACATCGTGCAGATTTCTGGATGTTAGACTATAATTTTTATAATGATTATTAATCTTGAGTCTAAAAAGTCAGTCGAGTATATCCAGGATATCTTTCTGTTAACTGGATTCACTGACACTAACACTGGGACCAGGATAAGCGGTCGCATGAAGCTGGTTATCAGCTGACAATCTTATGATTTAATTAATTTAATTAAGTTATTTAATTTTTCTAATTTTTCCTCTACATTTCCCCTGAAATGAAGGGATTGTGTTGAACATGCTTTAGTTCCTCACATTTTTCTGCATCTCTTTGTTCAACCCCCTGAATTAAAGCTGAAAGTCTGCACTTCAAACACATCTGAGTTGTTGCATTTAAAATTGATTTTAGTGTATGTACAGAACCAAAATCAGAAACGAAGTTCTCTCTGTCCAGATATTTATGGACCTAACTGTATAATCTATACAGCACGTAAAAAATGCTGTAAATAAAGAAGTCTGTGAAAATGTGGCGCTTAAGGTCAATTTAAACTGAAGTGATATAATCTTCTCCCCACAGTTTGAGTTTGTATTGTCTCAGCTGCAGACAGACTATGATATTAATATTATTAGTTATTAATATTATTAGTTATAAAGGACACCTTCCTGCCTTTAGTCTTATTCATGATGATTATTAGTCGTCTTCTAATGTCCACAAGTCTGTATGATGTGTTTCATAGGTTCTAACAAGCCTTTTAAACTTAAGTTACTGCATTGCTGAAACACCAACATCTGCTTATTGAACAAAACAAAAACAACCAAAAGACCACACATCTGATTTCATTTTAATTTTAATAGACTTCCAAAGATTATACCAGATAACTGGCCTCAGAATATAATTGAATAAACATGTTTAAAAACGATAACCTAATCCTGTCTTGACAGGCTGAGCTCTTCAGTATCCACCAACAGCATCGTCATGCTGAGTCAGACGTTTCTGCTCCTGCTGGAAATACTCTTCCTCTTTCCACTTTGTACCAAATGTTTTTAAATGTTAGTTTCAATTTAAAATTAAAGATTAAAAAAGTGTAACACATATAAACATCAGATAATTAAGACAAGCGAATGGTTCAGTTCCACATGTGCTCCGCTGACACATTAAACTTCAGTAAAATGATGCAGTTATGAAACAACTTTAATCTAAAACAAACTGATTTGCTCAGGAGCAAAAACAGTGAAGTCAGTGACTGTAAGTGAGTGAGCTGTGCTGGTGACTGGATATCAGATTTCCAGTCATTAGAGCAGATAAGTGGCAGAACTATATTACTGATTTAATTTAAATGCAAATAGCCCAAATCCTGATTAAAGCATCAGGTTCACTTATAAAGTATTCTGTAGTTATCTTAGTGTCCATCGCCCTTCCCAACATGGGAATAAAGCAGCTGTGAGAGAATTAAACATGAATGAATCAACGGTACGGAAGTGGAGGAAGCAAGAAGAATGAGCTGAGTAAAGTTTGACTCATGCGACATTTTTGTTTCGCTTAATGCGCCTTATAATCCAGTGAGCCTCATGGTCTGTAAAATATGGTGCATTTGCAAATTATGTGCACAATATTGGAACTAAACTATTTTATATTGACAAACAGCGGCCCACATTAAACTGTGACTGTCACCAGGTAATGTGGGCGTGTTTGCTGAATAAGCAGCAGGTGTTAAACAGCTGACAGGTGAACAGGATGCATGCAGGTAAACTCGAGGGCCCTTCGAGCTGATCGGTGGTGTCGTGAGGAGAATTTCAGCTCATTATTCATGTTACAGAAACACAGAGGTACGAGACCAGGCAGAAGACTTTCTGATTATTTGTTTTTAGTTAAAATAATTCCATTGTTGTCTAGTGATGGTGTGGTAAAGCTCTGTGAATGTGTCCAATTTTTCTGGCTTTGTTGCTTCACCCAAAGGCAGATCACACAAAGTTTAACTGCTTATTATGAAGAACTGACATCTGCTGGTCATTTAATGTTCAGCAGCACTGCTGTGAGAATACCTGTAGGACACATACCAGTGGATATGTGAGCACATGCACAGCTGCAGGGCTAGAAGGGCCCAAATGAATTAAATAAATAGATTCTTAAATAATTAATTAAATGTGTTATTAATTGATTAATTACATTTATTTAAAAATCATTAAATTTTTAATTAATTTATTGTAAATGTTGGAAATGAAATTATTTGGCATTAAATCAATGATGTATGTATTTAATAAGTATTTTGAACTTAGATTCCTGTCAACTCACAATCGACACAAACACAGTGAACACAAAGCTCCAACTGTCTGACAACAACAGGAAGGTGACACATGTGGAGGAGCTTCAGTCACATCCTGATCATCCAGACAGATTTGATGTTTGTGAACAGCTGCTGTGTAGAGATGGTCTGACTGGTCGCTGTTACTGGGAGGTCGAGTGGACGAGGAGGGCTCGGATGTCAGTGAGTTACAGAGGAATCAAAAGGAAAGGAAGGAGTGATGAGTGTGTGTTTGGTGGAAATGATCAGTCCTGGAGTCTTTGCTGCTCTGATCATTATTCCTCTGTTTGGCACAATAACAGAGAAACACCCATCTCCTCCTCCTCCTCCTCCTCTGTCTCTAACAGAGTAGCAGTGTGTGTGGACTGTCCTGCTGGCACTCTGTCCTTCTACAGAGTCTCCTCTGACTCTCTGATCCACCTCCACACCTTATTCACTGAACCTCTTTATCCTGGATTTGGGTTCTGGGATCCATCGACTGGTTTCATGAAGGGTATTTCAGACTTTTTTGGCACACTTAGGTATGAATTGACTCTTTGTAGTTAGTCTTACCTGTTAGAGAAACAGTTCAGTCTGTACATGTCTGTGTCTTTCACTCAGAAACACATGATGAGATTCATGGATTCAGTCAGTTGATGTTTTAAACTAAATGATTCACAAATTATTATTCAACACAAGTTTGGTGAGCAGCAGGGCTCATCCTGCTTTTTGTTTTTGTGCATTATAATGATGAAATAACTTTGTCATGTCTGCGGTGGCCTTTGGAGAATTAAACCATCCTGTAGAAACTAGATATAAATGTCATATTTTCCAACATTGATATTTTTCTGTGTTTCAGACGACAATGAAAAGATAAAGAACAGTCTGTAAATCACAAGTTATCAATTCAAATGATTATTAAAGCCACAAGAGAAGCTTCCTGTTATTTGTACCACTCACCTGGTCATGTGATCCAGCTGTGCAGCCAATCATAACTGCCATCACTTTCTACTTTGATATTTCCATGGTGAATGGACTGATTCTTGTTTAACACGTTCATACTCTGATGGATGCATCGGAGAGGGTTAGTGTCTTGCTCAAGGATACTTTGTGTGCCAGCTGGAGCAGTCAGGGATTGAACCACCAACCTTCTGATCATTAGATGCCTTGCTCTGTCTCCTGAGCTACAGCCATCATCAAAGCTCTTTCTTAAATCCTCTCTGAGAGGAGCTCAAACACGAGGAAGAGACGAAAGTGAGGGAAGAGAGTGGACTCATTAGTAAAATGAAAAACAGCCAGCGTTGATGTTTAAGACAAGTGAGGTAACAGAAACACTATATATAGCAGCGGTCACCATGGCAACATCAATGTCGGTTGCTACGTATTGTACTGATCCTGATCTGTGAGCCTCATATCAGGATATGCTGTTGTTTGTATTTGTTTGCATTGTTACCATTTTTGTGTCTTTTTTAACAAACTACTTTTATCTTGCCATCGTTTGTCAGAGAGTCAAACTACATTTGGTTCATCTTTCTACAATAAAAACATTTCTTCATCTTAATTATTGTATGTGCAGAGTTGTAGTTACTCACAGTGACCACTGGAGGCGTGTGATCCTGATAGTTTCCCTGGAACCGTCCAGTTCATCCACATGAATGAAGCTGTTGGTGATTAACGCTCATCTGTACAACTTTAACAACAATATCAAACATTTAATCGCTCTGCAAACAGCTTGTCTGATGTATAAACTGTGTCTTAAAGGATCAAAGTAAATGTCACATTGAAAGCAGATTTCACTGTAATGTCCTCTGTTTGAAATATTCC
The DNA here is from genome assembly GCF_057381915.1 of Diplotaxodon limnothrissa. Classification (NCBI taxonomy): domain Eukaryota; kingdom Metazoa; phylum Chordata; class Actinopteri; order Cichliformes; family Cichlidae; genus Diplotaxodon; species Diplotaxodon limnothrissa. The sequence continues at coordinate 13,787,041 of NC_140598.1, read as the reverse complement.
AAATATAATCTGGCTTGGTAATGATTTACTCATATATTGTCCACGCAGACTAAAGCAGTAGGAGATGAGATGAAAACAATTAGAAGAATCTTTACTCTTTAATGTCACAAATTCCTCTTTGTATGTAACATAACAACATACATGATACAGCTGCAGCAACTGAGGCGAGGAGAGAGGCAGCAACAAGAAAACTGGAAGAAGGAGACCAACAACACCACCTGTGGAAATCTTTCCCCAATCAAGCGTCATCATATCAGCATTTCATCAAAAGCACACATGCTCCGACCTGACAATGCAGAGCTGTGGCAAAATCATTGAAATCATTTATGAAACAAATGAGTGCATCAAAAATAAGAGTGGAGCTGCAATGAAAGAGAAGTGAACTTTCTTCAGTCAACACAAAGTTTTCCCTGACAGGTGACATTTAATTAAAGTGACTTTATCACCACACACACATTCAGAGGCAGTCTACAGGAGCAGAGCTGCAGCTATTCAGCAAATGTCTGTTTAATCAGCTACCATCTCTCCTATGGACTTTTTAATGTTTACAGTCTCAGATCAACACAGCCCTTCCCATATTAGATTCTTGATGAATGTGTGTTGTTATTATTCAGCCTGGTTCAATGTGCCCCTTTTTAACTTTGAGCACCCGCCCCTTTAAACCTGTCTGCACGTCCCTGGTGGCCAACCACCTGGCAGGGCCACACCCACCAGGCCTGAAGGTGCCTGTAAACAGGTGCTCTCAGAAACTCCGGCATCCACACACAAACACAGATATACAGTGGGGCAAAAAAGTATTTAGTCAGCCACCGATTGTGCAAGTTCCCCCACTTAAAATGATGACAGAGGTCAGTAATTTGCACCAGAGGTACACTTCAACTGTGAGAGACAGAATGTGAAAATAAAATCCATGAATTCACATGGTAGGATTTGTAAAGAATTTATTCATAAATTAGGGTGGAAAATAAGTATTTGGTCACTTCAAACAAGGAAAATCTCTGGCTCTCACAGACCTGTAACGTCTTCTGTAAGAAGCTTTTCTGTCCCCCACTCGTTACCTGTATGAATGGCACCTGTTTGAACTCATCATCTGTATAAAAGACACCTGTCCACAGCCTCAAACAGTCAGACTCCAAACTCCGCCATGACCAAGACCAAAGAGCTTTCGAAGGACACCAGGAAATGTATTGTAGACCTGCACCAGACTGGGAAGAGTGAATCTACAATAGGCAAGCAGCTTGGTGTGAAAAAATCAACTGTGGGAGCAATCATCAGAAAATGGAAGACATACAAGACCACTGATAATCTCCCACGATCTGGGGCTCCACGCAAGATCTCATCCCGTGGGGTCAAAATGATCATGAGAACGGTGAGCAAAGATCCCAGAACCACACGGGGGGACCTGGTGAATGACCTGCAGAGAGCTGGGACCAAAGTAACAAAGGTCACCATCAGTAACACACTACAACGGCAGGGAATCAAATCCCGCAGTGCCAGACGTGTTCCACTGCTGAAGCCAGTGCATGTCCAGGCCCGTCTGAAGTTTGCCAGAGAGCACATGGATGATACAGCAGAGGATTGGGAGAATTGGAAGGAATTGGAAAGAATTGTGGAGAACACAAGGTCCCTCAGGGTCTCATTGTAAATTTCGACGAAGCTCGCTGTGAACGTGAACTGTGAACTGTGAAGTGAGTGGGGGTTAATGCCCCACACTCTTTTCTGTCACTGCTTTGAATGCACAGACTGGTCTTAATGTTGATCTTTGTAATCTTCAGTGTTACGACCCGGCTCAAAAGCCGCAACATAAAAACAGAGATGAATAGCAGAGTGTGGGTGAGAAGAGGTTTCATCCTAAAATGGAAAACCAGGTTGGCTAAAATGGCTGGTGCTTCGATGGAAGGGCAGCACAGTCACCCAGCTGAAACACACTAAAGGGAGTTTGCTCAATTACACTGAACACCATCACTCACCCACTTAAAAGCAAAACAAACTGACATTCAGTCTCCACTAAAATGTCCAAAGATCCCGGACGAGCCACCACTTATGTTATGTATAGTGTGATTTGGCCATCTGAACATGCTACCTATATAAATCCCAGCAGGAAGCATGTTTTAATAGTGTGATTGGGTCATCTGAACATGCTACCTATATAAATCCCAGCAGGAAGCATGTTTTAATAGTGTGATTGGGTCATCTGAACATGCTACCTATATAAATCCCAGCAGGAAGCATGTTTTAATAGTGTGATTGGGTCATCTGAACATGCTACCTATATAAATCCCAGCAGGAAGCATGTTTTAATAGTGTGATTGGGCCATCTAAACATGCTACCTATATAAATCCCAGCAGGAAGCATGTTTTAATAGTGTGATTGGGTCATCTGAACATGCTACCTATATAAATCCCAGCAGGAAGCATGTTTTAATAGTGTGATTGGGCCATCTAAACATGCTACCTATATAAATCCCAGCAGGAAGCATGTTTTAATAGTGTGATTGGGCCATCTGAACATCCTACCTATATAAATCCAAGCAGGAAGCATGTTTTAATAGTGTGATTGGGCCATCTAAACATGCTACCTATATAAATCCCAGCAGGAAGCATGTTTTAATAGTGTGATTGGGCCATCTGAACACCCTACCTATATAAATCCCAGCAGGAAGCATGTTTTAATAGTGTGATTGGGTCATCTAAACATGCTACCTATATAAATCCCAGCAGGAAGCATGTTTTAATAGTGTGATTTGGCCATCTGAACACGCTACCTATATAAATCCCAGCAGGAAGCATGTTTTAATAGTGTGATTGGGTCATCTGAACACGCTACCTATATAAATCCCAGCAGGAAGCATGTTTTAATAGTGTGATTGGGTCATCTGAACACGCTACCTATATAAATCCCAGCAGGAAGCATGTTTTAATAGTGTGATTGGGTCATCTGAACACGCTACCTATATAAATCCCAGCAGGAAGCATGTTTTAATAGTGTGATTGGGTCATCTGAACACGCTACCTATATAAATCCCAGCAGGAAGCATGTTTTAATAGTGTGATTGGGTCATCTGAACATGCTACCTATATAAATCCCAGCAGGAAGCATGTTTTAATAGTGTGATTGGGTCATCTGAACACGCTACCTATATAAATCCCAGCAGGAAGCATGTTTTAATAGTGTGATTGGGTCATCTGAACACGCTACCTATATAAATCCCAGCAGGAAGCATGTTTTAATAGTGTGATTGGGTCATCTGAACACGCTACCTATATAAATCCCAGCAGGAAGCATGTTTTAATAGTGTGATTGGGTCATCTGAACATGCTACCTATATAAATCCCAGCAGGAAGCATGTTTTAATAGTGTGATTGGGTCATCTGAACACGCTACCTATATAAATCCCAGCAGGAAGCATGTTTTAATAGTGTGATTGGACCATCTGAACATGCTACCTATATAAATCCCAGCAGGAAGCATGATTTAATAGTGTGATTGGGTCATCTGAACATGCTACCTATATAAATCCCAGCAGGAAGCATGTTTTAATAGTGTGATTGGGTCATCTGAACATGCTACCTATACAACGGAGCCATTAACCACGTAAGGTAGCATATTCTGATAAGTTAGCACGGATTGATAGACAAGACTATAAATTTACGCTACGGTAGGATGTTTTGACAGAACACCTTTTCTCGTCGCCAACATTTTTCTTTTGTTAAGCTTACTGTTATCAAGGCATGGTAAATGAACAGTAAACCTTGCCTGATGACTAATCTTCCCGTTTCCCTCTCATTGATTTATTTGGGTTGTCATGGCAGAAGTATTAAACGATGCCTTTTATTAGAACATAAGCATTTAAATGCAGTAATTGTATTTGAATTAGTTAAATATGAGTGGGCAACTCTGACCATGACAAGACTGCATTTGCTCTAAAGAATTAATAAAAAATGTAGACATATTGTTGTCATTATTTTTACTCTTCAATTTTATGTGTTTTTTCTTTAAGATGGTATCAGAAGTTGCTCCTCCACCATGAAAAAAAACCATCTGCATATATTCTTTCACTACATCCACGATTCTCCTCTGTGGTCTTCCTCATTCATCCTGTTTGGAGCTTAATGTTCAACATCCTTTATCTGTTAAAATTACAGAAGGAGAAGAAAGTAATCATCAGAGCAGGAATCATGATAAATGATAAATAGATTACCAGTACATACAAACATAACACTTGCATAATTTCTCTGATAACGCTGCATTGGATGGGTTTATTAACTGTGGGCTGAAATTGTACTACAGTCTGCTGGTGAGGAACTTTTTTGAGTGTTGAATAAAATGTCCTCCACAATCTGTATATGAATTGTCATTAAAACCACAGAGATTCTTACTTATAAAGGAAAGAAAAGTGGGACAAAGCCCATCAACATATAGTGTATATTTTCTGAAACATTACAAAGATGCAGGTAATTCTGGGTTCACCTGAATTACAGATTAGACTGGTGGACAAACAGAGATGTTGTGTACAACTGGTGACAGCATCAGTGACAACAAATTAATCAGCGAGGCTGGAAGCAGAATTAGGAGGCGTCAGAGTCAGCGAGGGTCAGAGATCGACGAACAAATTGCCCACCTTCATGGATAATGCATCCCCCTCAGAAGGATTCAAAATTAGGCCACGAAGAACAGTTCAGGAAACCTATTTTGTTTCGTCTGTGAAACTGTATAAATGAAATGTAAATTATGTTAAAGGCAAACACATTTGTAAGCCATAAGAAACAAACATGCTTTGCAATATACCTTCAAACATCTGTATAGATTTGATACATTATTTATTAACTGAATTTGCTAACATGTCTTACATAGTGAGTGTGTCACGGCTGCCGAGGCGAGCCGTGCGGAATAAATGAGGATCCAATCGCAGGCAGTCGTGGAGAAGTGAAGGTGATTTATTGAACACAAAAAGAATGTGGACAAACAGCAAACGGGGCTCGAACTAAACTAAACTGGGAAACAACTAAACTACAGAGCACAATCCTGATTGAAAACGAGCAGAGGAGAATGACAATGAAAAGCAAGGAGACGGCACGGTGGATACACTGAGTAATACAGACGAACCGGCAACATGCAGGAGAACACACAGGGCTTAAATACACACACACCAGTAATCAGGGGATGAGAGACAGGAGGGCAACACAGCTGGGAGAAATCAGAGCTGATGGGACAGGGGAAATGTAAACTGAACATACTCACATCAGACAGAGACCTTCACAATAAAACAGGAAACTCAGACACGGGGAACCAAACAAGACACAGATCTAAACAGACAGCTTCACAAACAGATGGGGTGACACCATAGACAGACAGAGACACAGACTCAAAGGCAGACCGAATATCACACATAGAACTCAAACAATAATAATAATCATCATCATCATAATAAACTAGAAAATGATAACTAAAAGCACTGGGTCACTGACCCAGGACCATGACAGAGTGTTTCTTTTACTGATGATATTTCAGTGATATGTATTTTTTATGACTAAATAATGCTCTATCGAACACCTGGCAATAACAGCAGGTGTGGCAATTTTGTAATTTGTTGTTTAAATTTGATATTATTGTAGGCAGTATATTTTCTTAGCCTTTGTCATACTCATGCTTAACCCTCTCAGGCTCAAATTAAGTTTTTGTTGCTAATGCACAAAAGAATACCTGCAGTGGTACTTCTGAGTAAAAAACTCATGAAATATGTATGTGGGGTGATCAGGTTGTTAGCTTTTAACTGTTGCATATCTGCAATGCCTGCCTTGAGAGGGTTAACAAAGCAATCTCAGAAACCGTACAGTAATCTTGGGTGTGTGGGGGTCACCCAGAGTCAGAATCTAGTGAGATATCAGTGTCACCTCTTACAGTTTTCCTGTAATCTGAGCTCAAATATGAGAAAATATAGAGTACAGTACAGTAAATTGGGTAAATTTTACTGTTAATTTTCTCTGAATCGTACAGTAATTTGGGCTGTGGATCACAGGGTGGAGTGGAAAAAGTGGAAAAGTGGAGATGAACCAAAACTGGGAGTGGATTGTGAAGTACAATAGTGTCAGGACCAGAGTTGGTCAAGTTACTTGAAAAAAGTAATCAGTAACTAATTACTGATTACTTCCCCCAAAAAGTATTCCTGTTACTTTACTGATTACTTATTTTCAAAAGTAATTAATTACTTAGTTACTTTTTAAAAACACGATTTACAACCTGAATAGGTGATAAAGCGATAGATCTTTCAGCCCAATTCTACTTTTTCTGCATAATTCATCATATAAAATGTAATCAAATGGAAAAGTCTCTCTTTTTAAAACTTGTTTAATTAGTTTTAATCTTTTAACTTTATGCATCAAGCAAAAATTGAATTATATGTAACATTCTCTGACTGGAAGAAATTTGTTTAATATTTAAACTTATTTTCTGCCCATTCCAGCACATAAAATAAAATATTTTTTGTGTTTACACTCACTCTTTCAAATAGATGCAAGTAAAACACAGCAGAAAATAAATAAAATCAAAGACTAGCAGTCCTTTGGCTCTATTTTCACCTGTAAAGCAGGGGTAGGGTAGGCGGAGGTTTACCCTGGTGCAGGTGTGCCGCGGTCAGTTGAAGAATCCGCGAGTTTCTCTGTGACTTTCCCATTACGTGGTAGCGCACTCGGTGCTTGCTTGGAAGTTTAGGGGGTTTTTTCGCCGTAAAAAGAAGTTTTCTTCCCACGCACAACGGACACTAATGTTTTTGTCACTTTTTATGGAATCAAACTCAAAGTAAGGTCAGTACTTCCACGCTTTAAACGCTGCACGCTCATACTCTCTCCCGCACTCGATATATTATCCATTGTTGATCTGCACACAGCTGTTGTCACAGACGTTGCACTTGCTTACGTCACTGTCATGAGACATTCTCGCAAAAAAATCACTGTTTTAGTAACGCAGCGTTCCTACGGGAAAGTAACGGTAATCTAATTATCGTTTTTGCAATAGTAATCCCTTACTTTACTTGTTACTTGAAAAAAGTAATCGGATTACAAGTAACGCGTTACTGCCCATCTCTGGTCAGGACACAAAAGACTGCATTTCTAAGCCAGTCGGCACCCGTACCGTAATATGCATAAGAATAGTGCAACAACATTTTAGGTGTGGCTGGCTTGACTGTGTGGTCGTAAGTGAGGGCTCACTTGACCGCGGTCAAATATGGTGCTGGAGAAACAAACTACAGAGAACTTCGTAAAGAGAGTATTGAGTGCTTTGGCGATGTAAATGGACTGGTTCTTATATAGTACTCAAAGCACTTTAAAGAACTTGCCTCATTCAGGTGTACGCAAGCACTTTTCTCTGTAAGCACTTTCTGTGTAATGTTCACACACATTCGGAGAGCAACTCTGGGTTGGTATCTTGCCCAGGGATATTTGGCATGCAGACGGGGATTGAAGCACCTTCCTCTACTACCTGAGCAAAGCCACCCCATGTTCGTCTGTGCACAGATTTCTTTCAATACAGTATTATCACAATTGTGCAAAAATACAGGCATGAAAGCTTAAAGTGCGCGATCACAATAAAGGTGACGCTCAGAGACTGACTGAGTGATCTGAGAACTCATCAGCGCTCCTCACTGCCTTCACTTACTTGCTGCTATGGGTGCAGGAATAACATAGTTATGCAGTTATCTGGGACTCTCCACCATTTGACCTTAGAACTGAAGAAGCTTCTCGGATGAGAGGTGAAACGTCTTCAAGTAACTTAAAGAAGTCCAGACGCTTTTCTTTACAAGCTCCTTTGACCAGTTATGCAGTTACTTTCTCAGTCTGCTAGAGCCTCCACTTGAACGCAAGAACCTTCATTTATCTTCTCAAACGGAATTCAAAATGTTTTTTACAAATTGAAGGATTAAGATATAAATCGCAGAAGCATCGATCCACACATTCAAAGAAGAACAACCCAACAAACTCTTCATAAAACTCCAAGAGTATGAAAATCTTTATTTCTGTCTATTCTGTGTTGTTAATAACATCACATCTTCACATAGTAGCAAAAACATATTAAACAAACATTAATCTCAACATGCATACTGTACTTCAAGTTTCTCTCATGGAAAGGCCAGTGTTACTTTTATAGTATCCTTTCCATAAATATCATAAATATCTTTACCCATGTAGTGGAATTATTTTATTTTTTCATTTTAGTTAACAAGTATAATGTGACCACATTCACTTTTTATCAGGACAAGCTACACCACCACGGTGGTTAGCATACAATAACACTGCCTTGTTCTCAAAGCTTCTTGCTAACTGTACTTTTTTCTGAGATGTTCTCTTTAAGTAAGGATACTGAAAGTGTAAGCAGTGTATACGGTCACATCACGTGCTTAAGGTTGTGTTAGCACTGATAATTCCTTCACAGTTCTTTAAAGATGCTGAAGTCATCATATCAGCTGTAAATGCAGTGCTGCTGCTGTCCTTACGCTATACTTTCAAGCATCACACTTTCTTACTGACCAGTTTATTTCCACTTTTTATGCTCTAGTATGGTGTGACTGAATGAAGTCAGCAAACCAAATTCTGTCCATCTGAGGATGAGAAGAAACTTGCATGAAATGGGAAGAATGAGATGAAGATGGCTCCTATGCTTTAGACGTGGCACTGTTTCTGCCATTGTAAGTACGCTAATGCTTGAAAGATCCATTAAAAGTCTGACACTTCACTCTTCAGCTGGAGCGTCCATCAAGTTTTACATTCCAGGTTTCCTGGTTGGGATTACGACTCAGACGATGATGTGAAAAATTAGTTATTACATTAAACCCATAAAATCAACACTGGCAAAAAAGCCGTGCACTTCACAGAGCAGCTTTCTATGGCCGAGCAGCTCCTGCAGGTGTAAGGTGTAGGTGTCACAGCACTCTGGTCCAAAGAGGTTATGTGCAGCATGCAGACAGAAAATGGCTTTACAGAATATGACTGAATGTTGAGGCACCAAAACACACTCAGTCTGCCCCTCAGTCTGATCAAGAAGAAAACCTGACTGAGCGCTTCATAACATCAGTACGATGATGTCCCAGAGGCCATGTTCAGGTTATTCTCCCGTCCACACTGAGCGGGCGGATCAGTGGAGTCTGCATTAGCTTTAACAGAAAGGTCTGATTTAAGCAGGTAAGCTGAATAGACAAGAAAAGCTAGAAAGCTTTATCAACTATAACCCCAGCGAGGACCTTGACAGGTGTCTTGTGTACAGGTGAAGGCTGGACAGTCAGCAGGATACCTTCCTAACATTTGTCATTCCCAGCATTGAACCGTTTCCTGGCACAGCCTCAGTGAAACAGAGCATCGTTTCCACCCCACAGTTACAGACAGGCTGTGCTTTTCTTTGGTAACACCGTCGAATGAGCCCCGTGTCCTCTCTCAGTAGCTGCTTTCGTGTCCTGTCAGGATGTACAGGCTGCTCAGTGCTGACGGGTCATCAGTCGGTGTGCTCTGAAGGATGATGGCTCTGCACATTGTCAGCAAATGAGAAGGAGATGAGTTGTAAAGGAGAGCCAGAGAAAGGCAGTACTAACCTAAAGCCAGTGCCTCCACCTGCTTCTACTCCTCCCACCTCTAGTACTAACACTACTCTACTGATACTACAACCACTGTAGTTTGACTTTAATGCTACACACTGGTACAGTACTGGTACACTTACTGGAGTTTTACTCCTGTTCCTGCTCATCACCACGCCTACTACTTTTTTAAACTTTATGATAAGTGTGAACATTTACACAACAGCATACAAACAAGTTTAAAGTAGAAAAAAGGAAGCAAAGAGCTGAGAAATACATAAAACATAACACAGAAGAAAAAGAAACCTTTGCAGGGATTCCTTCTACACCCAGTTTGAGTAAAAACTAACTGAAACACAAGGAAAGAAGATAAGATCAACTAAAATAAGGGTTGTATAATAATACTTAGTACTGGCAGCCACCAGCGCTAAGCCTCAGCCTCCCAGTAGACACACCTATGGTACCGATTTAAAATCCTACATGTCTTTGTTCTCAGGTTATCACGTTCACAAACTTTGGTGTCCACGCTATTTGCCTGCCAGGCTGACAATGATTTAGATCACAGAAACATTTTTAAGCTGTTATTCCTGGTTTCACAGTGGAAAACTCCGGGTAACGTCCATTATCTTTGCTCCTGTATAAGACTTTCCTGAATGCTGAGGTTTGGTCTTCCACATGAAATTCAGTACTTTTGTTTCAGTTTCATTAATGATGCATTGATTTTGGACATCGATGTAATACATATGTGATACACGACAGTCTTTGAGTCCGTCCTTCTCATATATAATCCCACTGTTTTTGCACTTCAGATGATTCCAGTAATGACTGATTTAAAAAAGAAAAGTGAAATATTTCTAATGAACTCACCACGATTCTTATTTCAAACTTCATTAAGAGCTGCTGGATCAACAGGGGTGTCCTGGATTTGTTAGTAATATAATATAGTAATATATTATTATTAGTTTTAATTATTTAGTCAAAAATCAATTCCAGACTGCTCTGAGCAACATGCTGCAGCGAGAGTCCTGACAGGGACTAGAAACAGAACATTTATTGGCTCCCTGTTTTATCCAGAATAAAAGATTCAAAATCCTCACATAAAAGGTTTTGAATAATCAGCCCCTGTCTTATCTTAATGACCTTATAGTACCATATCACCCCATTAGAGCACTTCGTTCCAAGTATTTAAAAGTAAAATGGGAGCCAGACCCTTCGGTTTCCAGGCCCCTCTTGGTAAATGGTAAATGGACCGGTTCTTATATAGTGGTTTTCTACTCTGAGCACTCAAAGCTTGCCTCATTCACCCGTTCACACCCATTCATACTCTGACGGATGCACCGAAGAGCAACTTTCATGCAGGATATCTGGCATGTAGACGGGGAGTAGGTGACCTGCTCCCCCACCTGAACTACAGCCACCACTTCTGTGGAACCAGCTTCCAGTTTGGGTTTGGGAGACAGACACCCTCTCTACTTTTAACATTAGGCTTCAAACTTTCCTTTCTTCCCTGAATCCTCCCTTAGTTAGCCTAAGTCTAGGCTGCTGGCGGGTTCCCGTGATGCACCAAGTGTTTCTTCTTCAGTCGCCCTTTTCACTCACTATCTGTTTAAACACCTCTCTGCATTCAATCATTAGTTGAGAATATTCTCTGGCTCTCTTCCCCAGATTGTCTTTGTCCCGTCTTCCTCCTCTCACCCCCCCCAACCAATCGCAGCAGATGCCCGCCCCTCCCCCAGCCTGGTTCAGGTTTTCACCTGCTAAAAGGGAGTTTTTCACCTTTGTGCACCATAATTGCAGGGCCTTTACCTTACAATATACAGTGTCTTGAAGTGACTATTGTTGTGATTTGGTACTAGAATAAAGAAAATTAGCACTAAGGAAAGTAGTTTTCTGTACAAAGTGTCAGGTAGACAGTAGTTGGTAACTTTAATGGCTGTTTTTCTTTGGAGGGCTGCATGCAAACACATAGGCTGCATTTCCTAAATCCTTGGATCTGAGTAACCAACAGAACAAACACTCTAGTGTGACTCCTGCTTTAATGCTACCATTAATGCTAGCAGTATTCATGCTACTTCCACATGCTACTCTGAAAATCACTTCCAGGTCTATTAACAATAGTATCAAGAAAAATACTATCCTGATTACTTCTGATGTACTAGGATTACTAGTTTCTCACAGTGATTGATAGCTCTTGTCAGCATACAGTTAACATACCTGTTTGTTCCCAGAACTCTGAACACACGACTCTCATCTGTAATTTCTTGTGTTACCTGCACATAAAGTGAAAATTCACATGTGTAATGACTTAGAACTAATATGATAAGCACATGATACGAGCTCAGCCAACGTTGGATGAATTTACTAGTTCATCACCTCATCTGAATGGAAACTCCTCCCTTTGAGGCCATGCTTCCAGAACGCCAGCACACTATCCTGCAAGCAGACTGACAGAACAGGAGGTGTCACTCAGCTTTCAGGACACACATCAGCTCTCATTCACTTTGTTTGTCACATCATTATTTCTACCTAGTGTTTCAATGGGGAAGTCAAAGACTATTTCTGCAGCCAGCTGTCTGGATGGAAGTCCTTGCAGGTTCACGATCTTTACAGTTCCTGTCCAAACAGTACACAGATTGAGAATGAGCATGAAAGACATTTGAAGGATTCACAATATGCGAGGGGACTTACTTTCCAAGGTGATGAGAACAGTGTCTCGGTCCAGCTGGGTTACCTGCACGACTCTGAGTGCTCCACTATCTCCTGATGCACGGAAAGAAGGAAGCTTGTTGCAACAAGTTGAAGCTTGAAGCTTCAGGAAGTCAGCAGAGACACGCAGAAACGGTCCTACCTGGCACTGGAACAGGAGCGCCGTTCAGCTCTATAATATCAAACCTGAGCTGTTGGCCGGTTGGTGGTTTATCATTACTACAGTCTCTCACTCCAACACACAGCTGAGAAGAGAATCTGGGAGTCTGATGGCGAGTTGCTGTGAAACAGTCACCAAGGAAAACAAAAAAAACCAAATAAATTCTCATGGATGGTTAAGTGATGCTTGTTAAACCTGAGCTGAACCTGTTCATACAACCGTCAAAAACAGCACAACAGAATTCTTGTATGATTATTAAATCTTGAGATTAAAGATAAACCGATGCCATCCACCCATCCATCCATCCATCCATCCACCCACCCATCCATCCATCCATCCATCCATCCATCCATCCATCCATCCATCCACCCGTCCATCCGTACAGCCGTCCATCCATCCATCCATCCATCCATCCATCCATCCATCCACCCGTCCATCTGTTCGTCCAAACATCCACCCACCCATCCATCCATCCATCCATCCATCCATCCATCCATCCATCCATCCATCCACCCGTCCATCCACCCGTCCACCCATCCGTCCATCCATCCATCCACCCACCCATCCCTCCATCCATCCATCCATCCATCCATCCATCCATCCATCCATCCAGCCGTCCATCCATCCATCCACCCGTCCATCCATCCATCCATCCACCCGTCGATCCATCCTTCCATCCATCCATCCATCCATCCATCCCCTAACTGCACGTCTTTGGACTGATGCCACTTTTCCATAATGTTGTGGCACAGGCGTGTTTCTCCAAGCAGCACTGTGTTAGGACTGCAGACAGGCTTAACACAGAGCTCTGTTCTCACAGTACATACATTATCGTTATGAAATGTGCGAGACATTCACAAAAAAACTGTCAATTATCTGTGCTATGTGATCTAATGGTGCATGCTGGCGTTGAACTGTGTGCTGATAACACTGTTCCTGTAGCACAGAAAACACATGGTAACCATTCAGTTACACGAGCTTGGACCCAGAGAAGGTGCTGTTGGTGTTTTTGGACGGCGTTTATACAACGTTTCTTTTATTTAGTCTCTAAAATCTTGTTGGGCTTGAATAAAAAGTATGCATATGTTATTAAAAAAAATCAATTACATTCTTCAGCTTCAGATTTTGATATGCTGTCTGTCTACTTTTATGTAATCCAGGTCTAATGGCTGGTTTGCATTGTGGAAATCGGGGGAGAGTTAGAAAGGAAGACATTTATTCAGGTGGCAAGTTCGACATATCTGTACAAACCTTTAGATGCATGAACTTTTAAAGAGGCTCATACCACAAGAGTAAAACCAGGCCAGATGGGACAGCCCCGCACAGATATGTACTATCTGTGTATGGGTTTCTTGCTGAAACAGAGAGAGCAGGACTAAGTGTCTGCAGTTGTTCTCCGTGAACAAACAGACCGACCAGAGTAACTCGGCATTGCTTACCTACACTGCACCTCCTACAACCTTTAGTGTCAGGAATCTTTACAGATATGGTAAACTTTCTGTGGCCAACAGAGAATATCCAGGTCAGAACAAGCAGACAAAATTGGGTTTACAGTATCCTCCTTCCTCAAAATCAAGTGGTAGCATCATACATGACATTATTAACACTGCTGCACCTACAGCTCCTGTTTCCCTGCATCTGTGATGGCGTGTCGTACCTGAGACTGATCCGCTCAGTGAGGCGGTTGGTGCTGAGCGACAGGCTGCTGTGTTTCTTGTGCAGATGTCCTTTCTGTTCAAACAGAGCTGGCAGGCTGTGCGAGTAAAGCTGGGCCGACTTCCCTGCAGGATGGAGCCTTTTTAGAGCAGCATATTATCGAGTGGACACAATGTTCTCCGTTTGTGTCACGCTGTTTGTTACCTGATACGGACATCAGCACATTGTTCATAACATATAGCCATATACATCGCTGAGGGAGGAGCTGTGGGGAAAAGACAAGCAGTTCACTGAGACTTCAAACATCCAGCTTCAGTCATCAGACTGTTCCAGAAACATCATTTCCTGGTTTTCAGTGCTCCTCCTTTCATCAGGAGCTGCACTCCTTACTCAGGTTTTTCAGGGTGATGCGATTAATGACTTGCACTTTTTTGTTATTACTTGCATTTTTACACAATGCTCTTCTACTCTGACTGACACTTTCAACTACCAGCTTGACCGCGCATCACTCTTTTCTACCTCAAAACGACCAGTTACACATGTCTGCATGAATTCTGCACGCACGTTTGCACTACAAGCTGCACACAAACACGTGTGCACATCCATGATTTACTCCAAACCTAACTTAACCTTCGGCGCTTTTTAACTTTCAACCCCTTCAGTGGAAACATTGGGAGAAGTTTGCCAGTGTGGTATTATAATATTATTTTATGCCACGTTAGACCCCTAATTGAAGATTGTGAATTATTATGTAGTTTTAGTTTGCATTATTCTCCTGAATTAGAAGAAGGTGATAACTATTGCATTTGTTAAACTGATTTGCATTACATTAGACTGCTGATTTATTGTGAATGAATGATATTGTTTCATGATGCATTATACTGCTGAGTTATAAGAAATACTGTTCGCAGAAAGTCATCGCCTTATTTGTCTGATTAGAAGAGAACAGAACATGCTGGAGTTTTCTGCCCCATCTCAGCAGGAGCAGATAAACAGGGAGCCAAGGTCGTAGCTTAGGCGCCGTGTGAGAGAAAGCATGTGAATGTTTAGGCTTTTATGATAAGGTGGGGGCCACTAGAGGCTATAAGAGTTTGATCAATGCTCCACCATTTTGAGATCTGATGCTGTCTGCGTACGGTGTCCATCTCCCACGCGTGTGATCATTAAAATCATCGTTTGACTCAACCCGGTCGGACCAGTGTTGTTATTGTGGTTTTTCCTCTTGTATCCATCCCCAATATTTGAATCCGTAACACCATCAAACTCGTCGTTGGAGGGGAGAGGGAGGGGAAACAGGAGGACAAAGGATGGCGGGAACAACTGAGCTGTAGTGCTTTTTTTTTTTCAACTGTGCAATATTTGCAATATTGTTTTATATTCGACCTTTTTTGTGGGGCAAATAATATTGACACCAGTCATTTTGTGTTTTTCTGAAATTATTCTGTTATTGTGTACAAAATATTAAAAAAATTCAGCTATATATGTTGATGCATGCTTTTATTACCAGTCGCATTGATTGCTGTAACGCCCTGCTCTCTGGTCTCCCCAAAAAGAATATATCACCCTTACAACTTTTACAAAACTGCAGCTCGTGTGCTGACAAAGACCAGAGGGTGGGCCCACAGTACACCGGTTTTAGAATCGCTGCATTGGCTCCCCGTGTATTTCAGGATCGATTTTAAAGTTCTTTTATTGGTTTTTAAATGTCTTAATGGTCTGCTTCTCTCAATGACTATCGCCCTGTAGCCCTCACCTCAGTAGTGATGAAGTGCTTTGAACGCCTGGTCAGAGACTTCATCATTTCTTCACTACCAGACACACTGGACCCACTACAGTTCGCTTACCGTCCAAATCGTTCCACAGACGATGCCATCTCTCATCTCCTCCACACATCACTCACTCACTTGGACACTAGAAGGGGGAATTATGTTAAAATGCTCTTCATAGACTACAGCTCTGCATTTAATACCATAATTCCCTCCACACTCACCACCAAGCTGGAGCATCTGGGACTCAGCTCATCTATGTGTCAGTGGATCTCCAACTTCCTAACTGGCAGACCACAGGCAGTAAGGATGGGCGGACATGTCTCAGCCTCCACCACTCTCAGCACTGGAGCCCCCCAGGGGTGTGTTCTGAGCCCCCTGCTGTACTCTCTGTACACATATGACTGTGTGGCCACTACCAGCTCCACCACCATCATCAAGTTTGCTGACGACACCGTCGTGGTGGGCCTGATCTCTGATAACAACGAGACGGCCTACCTGAAGGAGATTAGGAATCTGGAGAACTGGTGCCAGAGGAACAACCTCCTTCTAAACGTCAGTAAGACAAAGGAGCTGATAGTGGACTTCAGCACTAAGCAGGAGAGGAACTACCAGACCCCCGTCATCAACGAGTGCCCAGTGGAGAGAGTGGACAGCTTCAAATACCTCGGAGTTCACATCACGCTGGACCTGTCATGGTCCTGTCACATCAACACCGTGGTGAAAAGGCCCGACAGCGTCTCTACCACCTCAGACGCTTGAGAGACTTCCAACTGCCCTCCAAGGTGCTCAGGAACTTTTACTCGTGCACCATAGAGAGCATCCTGACGGGAAACATCTTAACCTGGTTCGGGAACAGCACCATGCAGGACAGACGAGCTCTACAGAGGGTTGTGCGGTCAGCTGAGCGCACCATCCACTCCGAGCTCCCTGACCTGCACTCAATCTACAGCAGGCGGTGCTGGACCAAGGCCAGGAAGATCGTGAAGGACCTTAGCCATCCCAACAACAGACTGTTCTCTCTGCTGAGGTCAGGAAAGCGATTCCGCTCCCTGAAGACCAACACAGAGAGACTGAGGAGGAGCTTCTTCCCGCAGGCGATACGGTCTCTCAATCACACCACCACACAGTACTGACCCACACATATGGTTCTTACACACACACTGGACTTTCTGGACATTGTTTTCACTTCATCACTTAAATCACTTTAAGCATATTTGCACTGCACAAGACATAATGTGGATTGCACAACACTGGTCACTATATTCTTCATTTCCAGTTAATACTTGTACAGCTGCTGTTATTGTGTATATATTTATTTATTTATATTTCTTCATACATTCTTATATAGTTCTATATTGTGTATTTTGTTGTACAGTTATTTTATTTTCAACTTTAATTTATATATTTTATCTTATTCTCCCAGTTAAATTTACCCTTCATTCTAATTTGTGTTGTACAGTTATTTCATTTTTAACCTTAATTTATATCTTATTCCCTCCTAGTTAAATTTACCCTTTTTAATTTTTCCTATTTATTTCCTATTTATTTCCTTTTTTTTTTTTCTTTAGGTCACGAGCAGTTGTCCAAGCATTTCACTGCATATCGTACTGTGTATGACTGTGTACGACTGTATACGTGACAAATAAAATTTGAATTTGAATTTGATTTGGGCCGTCTTATCTCTCAGATCTGCTTTTACCATACGAACCCTCGCGGACCTTGAGGTCCTCTGGTACTGGCCTTTTGACTGTTCCCAAAGACAGCACACATACTCACGGAGAGGCAGCTTTTCAGTGGTATGGTCCTCGTCTGTGGAACAGCCTGCCGGAGGAGCTCAGGGCCGCAGAGAACGTACATGTTTTTAAGAACAGGCTCAAGACCACCTTTTTAATTTATCTTTCACCTAACGTTTATTTATTTTATGCTTATTTATTCTATCCTGTTATTCTATTATTAATTTAGGTTTTACCTAATATTTATTGATTTTATTCTTACTCATTTTTTATCTTCTTACTATTTCTATTGTATCCCGTTCTTATTTACTTTATCTTTTTACCCTGTATATATCCTATTGTGTCATATCTCCAGTGTTTCCTCGGAGGGGGCTCTCTGCACCGGGGCTGTGATCGACCGTGGCTGCTGGGGCTCTGGGGGTCCTCTCAGCCTGGCTGGGGGGGGGGGGATATGGGTGCATTCATGATTGTTTATGTTAATGAGAGTGTGGGGGGTTAGTTGGAGGGCGGGGTGGGGTGCTTTTAACCATGTAAAGCACTTTGTGCTACTTTTTTTGTATGAAAAGTGCTTTATAAATAAAGATTGATTGATTGATTAATTTCCCAGCTTTGGTCATTATATACAGTATTTTGGAGACAGAGAGTTACAGACTCTCTCCCAGACCACGGACTCATAATACAAGTCAGAGCTTTATAAAAAAAAAAAAGTTGTGTTTTCTAAATTGGAGTTCAAGTTATTTGTACTTCCAATAGTGTTAACATACTACACAGGTCATGAACAAGATTTCTTTTACATTTTCATTGTAAATGGGCTGAAGCAGTTAATTAAAAGTAGTCTAACATAAATGTAAACGCTGTAATTTGATTATTTTAATAAACCATGAAACTTGGATGGATTCGATGCCGGTGTGACCACAGTGCACACGTCTGCTGTCGCTCACAGTGGTCCAAGGAACCGCTCAGGGAGTTTGTGTGTTCGCTCAGACACCTGAAAAATTAGAGGGAACATTGGGCCTATGACATTCAATACCCAGTTATTAAAATGTTAAGTGTAAATCATCCGCAGCCCACAATAGCAGCTGAATTTACTACGATTTCAGATCTTTTTACACGTCAATAAGAAACCACCGATGTGTAAAACAGGCTGACAACAGAATGACGTAAACCACACTGCTGCAGCTGTGCAGCTCTCAGGTTTTATCTATTGTTTCTCTGTGTGGCCAGCAGGGGGAGGTGTTTTTTTTTTTTTTTAAATATTAATGAAAAATTTTTCATGAAAGTTGCAAATTTGTTATCTGTTTTTATGACATTTTTCACTGTGGATTACAACAACATCAACATTAGAAAATGAAATACATTTATAGTAGGTGATCATTAATCACTATTATTGGCACTATTAAAGGGCCCCAAAAATCAAACTTTGCTTAGGGCACCACGGAGGGCCAACCCTTCTTACACTTCAACGATTGTACACAAAATACAATCATCCATCCATCCTTCTATCTATTTATTTTTGTCCACTTATATAATTCAGCATCACAGGGAAGCTGGATCCCAGTTGTTTTTCACAGAGGGCCAAGCAGTGGAGGGAGCTGCCGACCTCCCAGCAATACATGTAAAAGCTTTATTTTATGCTGACTCTGGTCATCTTTATCTATCATAAAAATTTGCTTCACGATCTGAAACACGTAAGTGTGGCAAATATGCAAATAGCTAAGAAATCAGGATGGGGTAAATCGTTTCTCACTGCACTTCTGTTAGGCGACTGAATAAAAACACAAAGTCAGCAGTCTGGCTATGAATGTCTTTAATGTTTCCAAGATCAGAATCACATCAGGGTGTACAACCTCACCCCTGGCGCCGTTGCCCACCTCTCAATTTTAAATACACGTAGACATTGAGGGCTACCAGGAGGGGCTATGCGCTTACCTGCTGCTGAGTAATTGCATATGAGAGCATGAGGGTGGGAATGGATGTTTGTATCTGTGTGTGCCTGTTTGTCTGTGTCCATATGTCAGGTCGGGTATCAGACGCCACCTCTCTGGGGACATCTCAGGCCCTCCAAGGTATGGAGGCCTATCTCCCCCCACCACTCCCCCTGCCAGTGGCAGACGCCTTCAGACATCGGTGCATTGGTGGTTCTTTGTGTCTGGGGATGGGCGTCCAGGTACTGCTTGTCGGGGCCTGGAGCCTGGGGCTCGCTCGGGCTCCTTCAGGGTGGGGTGCCTTTGGCCTCTCAGCCTGGGGCTCGGTCACTCTGGCACAGCTGGCTGCCGGCGGAGCTCACGGGCACGTCACGTTTAAATCATGCTTTTTATCCGTTTTTGTTTTTTAATGTTCTGTAAAGAAGTTGGGATCACCTTGTTGTTGAATTGTGCGATATAAATAAACTTGCCTTGCATTTTGGCTGCTACCTCAAAGCACACTGTGCGCTGTCGATCTTACGTGCTGCACAATAATATTCAATATTTAGTATTTACAGTTATATTCACATAGATCATCGCGATGCTGTTGTTTATTATATTGCTCTCTTTTGTTTGCTTGTTTTCTCTTTTTTCTTTCTCAACAGGTGATCCAGGTGATTGATAGATGGATTTTTTGTCTGTTTGTTTTGTTGGCTTGGACAACTTCCTACCAGACCCGTGGAAGTGGAAGCTTCAGTGAAGAAAGATTCCTGCTCCCAGCCGTTCATTGGCTCGGCATTTTAAACCCCTAAAGGGTCACCTGGCCTGTAAATAAACAGGGCCAATAAAAAAAATCACAAGAATAATACAAAAACTTCAGCCAGTTTAACTTAATACATTAACTTATTCTTGTGTACACAGTAATTCATAAATAAATAATGTATATTATCAATAAAGATTGATCTAAACAGTTTAACTGCTATGTGCAGATAAAGGTTGCATAGCTTTAAAACATTTGCTATCCAGCAAATATCAGTCAAACTCAACACAAAAGGAAACACAACAATGGTTCAAATTGTTTGGACCGGTGATCCAAATCAACTGGTGTTGGTCAAACAGATGTGTGGTAGACTTACTTTGAAGGAGCTGCTACCGACAAACCAGCAAATAAACACCAAATATTTCATCTGTGACATTTGTGAGGTTTCCTCAAACACACTCCGTCAGTCTTGTTGCTGTTGAACGACAAACTATTTAAAAATGTCGCGGGTTTACCTGGTCATATTCTCATTCACGGGGCGCTCGCCAAAACAAAAGCAAACCATTAACACCACGCCGATGCTGTTCACAGGACAGCAAGAGTAACGATCAGGAGCATCTTGTCTTCGTTATCGTTCCCCTCGTGCGTGTTATTACTGCGATTTCAGCGTTTTCGCTTCACAACTAAAGTGTGCAGTTTACTTTGTGTGCACTCAAATGGAGTCAAGTCAATTAGTGCCACCTGTGGTCAAGTGCCATAGCCTACAGCCAGATGAACTTGTGACACACATCTGAGCCACGTTTGAATTCCTGTTTCATGCACAATACATTTGTAACTTTTTATTTTTTCTGTTTTTGTGTCTTGCAAATAAACCTTTAAACTGATTGAAATGATGTTATGTATTTATTTTTGGCCTATAGCTACGGTGGCCCTGAGAGGCCAAACGGACTGCAACTTAAGAAAACACCAGCAATAACAAAAACGCTGCAAAAGCACAAAAAACACAACTGAAATAGGAAAAAAGAAAACGGAAGTGTTTCTGGGGAGACAATAGTAATTAGTAATAAACAGAGCCAGTGTGACTAAGTGGAGCTTGTGAGAGTGAGTGGATTGAAGAAAGTGAGGGACTCAGATGTGTCAGTTGGTTTGTCTTTGTTTGTGAGTGTGGAGGAGAGTTAGATTGGGTTGGTTTTAAAGCTAAGTTAAGAATATTCTGAATTTCAATTCAATTTTATTTATATAGCACCAAATCACAACAACAGTCGCCTCAAGGCGCTTTATATTGTACAGTTTAATTTCCAAAACTTGCATATGATCTTCAGTTTGCAGCTGGACTATCACATAGCAGCTGGAGCAGTCTCACATGGAGGCCAGTCCACTGCTGCCACCTGTGGCCAAGTGCCATAGCCTACTACTAGATGAACTTGTGACACACATCTGCAGTAGAGGCTGAGTGGCTGCTCTCACACCTGGAGCATCCAAATCGACCCACAAACACGTTGAAAGATGCACCTTTCAATGTGGATTGTCAAGACTGAGAGACCTCTTCCCTCTGACCCCTCCCCAAACCCTCAAACCCTCCTACCCACCTCGACATACAAACTCTGTGTGGCTTCACGTGTTCTGTTGATGTTTACATGATCGAAATAACTTGAACACAAACACAAACAAACAAAGAGGAAGACCGCACCGGAAGGAAACAACTACAAGTCCCAGCATCCTCTGTGTTTAGGGAGCAGCAGTGAAAGTGAAAGTATTGAGCCTCCGTTCAGAGCAGCAGGAGGAGGAAGGTGGAGCTGAGGCAGGTGAGTGTTAACATGAATATGTTTCTTCTTATGACATAAAATAATTCCACGCTGTTCGTGTCTGTGGGTGAAATGTGAGGCCGGTCGGCTCCTCTGAGCGCTGGTTTCCTGTAAGTAGAGAGGAAGTGAGTTTAGCTGAGCCTCCGTTTAGTGTGAGAGAGCAGGAGGAGAGTGAGAGCTATGCTGAGGCAGGGTGAGTGTTAACACCGCTCTGACATTACTGTGTCTCTGTGGCGGGAACAACAGGCTCCGTCAGTGGAGGCAAAAATAATCAGACTTTGGTTTTTCAAAGGAAACAACTTTATGTCGGAAGTTCCCGCACGCTCATTGGATAACGATGTGTCAATCTCGAGCTATTAGCCAATGAGCGTGCGGATTCACAGAAAGACCCGCCTTTATCACGGGACTTTAAAAACTACAATGGCGACAGAAACTCCGTGAGTGGAGTTCAGGGTGACGTTATGAAACTGTGACGTTTGAGCCACTTCCTGTTCTCAGTCCCAGCGTCCTGATCACCGAGGTTTCTGTTGCTCTGATATCTGATATTGATTATATTGGTAAACAGGCTGTAGCATAAACATCAAACACAGCTGAAGCAGTTTTTGGATGGTTGGCTTCAAATGATCCGTCGGTTTGAAAAGTAAAAACAATTAAAAAAAGGTGAAGCTGATGCAGGGTGAGTGTTAACACCAGGACTTTAGAGGGAAGAAGAGTCACAGCTCAGCATGTTGTTGACGGGTTGTTGTTCAGTCGGGGGAAGACATCTGAATCATTGCAGGGGGAATGGCTTTCACAACTTTAATGAATTTACTCTGAGTACATGATATGCCATAATTATCTATGAGTTTGTTATATGTTAACACATTTCCGTCATTGTCTAAAAGGTGTAAAACCGTCCAAATGCCATGATCCATCCAATCCTTATAAAAGATGGATTTTCTTTTATCGTATACATCTGTTGTTCCAAATCGAATTTGTATGTGGAGAAAAAATATGCTTGTGTATCATTTTCCAGTACTGGAGAACCTGTTTGTGAAAATTGGATAATTTAATTTGGAAATTTCAAAGTCGCACTTTATAAGAAATTCAATGCCACCCAGCTTCTCCAAAATTACTTTGGGGAAATAAAACCAAATACTGTTTGAATTATTTATGAAAGATTGCAACCATTTGAGTTTGATGGAACCATCATTGCTTCAAAATCAATCGCATTCAAACCTCCTTCTTCAAATGACTTCACTATATCATTCTTCCTAACATAATGTTGCTTGTTTCTCCAAATGTAATTGAAATTAATTTGATTTATATTATTGATTAGACTATTGGAAACATATAAACATTGTGATGGATAAATCAATCCAGAGATACCTTCTGTTTTAGTAAGCAAGACACGTCCAAAGATGGAGAGGTGTCTTTGTAGCCTGTAATCTTTTTGATTTCTGGGTAATTTGCTCAAAATGTAGATTTTCTCTATTATTTGTGTTCTTTGACATTATAATACCCAAATATTTAATGTCAGTTTTAACAGCTATGTTAAGAGAGCTACTAGGTCACAATCACGAATAGTTAATAATTTGCATTTTCTAATATTCAGGTACAAACCAGAAGCCTTTGAGAAAAGTGAAATTTCATTCATGTTCTATAAAAACTGACGATTCCTCGTCTAACATTAAAGCGTTTAGATGTTCCAAAAGGTAAAGAAACAGAACTATTGAGTCAGAGTATAATAAAGAAATTAAATCTATGAAGTTTTGTTTACCAAAACCAAAATAGGGTAGAGCTTTTAAAATAAAAGGATGTTCGACCGTATCAAATGCCTTATAAAAGTCTAAAAAAAGAATCACACCATCATCTTCAATTAAGTGATTAGAATCCAGTAGATCTACAACCAATCTAATATTATTGGTAGTAGATTATCGATTAGTCTTTTATCTTTACCAGGTTTGGGAATAAGGGAGATAAGACCCTGTTTCATTGTCGTTGCTAACATTTCATTACTAATGATTTCAGTAATAGTTTTGAAGAAAAATTCTTTTATTTCTTTCCAGAAGAATTTATAAAAGATTGCAGTCAAGCCATCCTGACCAGGAGCTTTGTCATTTTCAGTTTGTTTAAGGCTTGATCTCAGTCATCCAGTGATATATCAGAATCACAAATTTCTCTGAATGCAGAATCGATTTTTGGAGTATAAGGTTCAATCTGATCACAAAAAGTTAATGAATCAGCAATTAAATATTTTGAGGAGAATAAATTTGAGTAAAATTTATGTTTTTCTTCCGCTACAGTCTTATGATTTGTGCATTCCTCCCCATTTATGATTAATGTATTAATAGATTTCTTTTCTTGCCTCCGTTTCTCCAAATTGTAGAAATATGAAGCACTTTTTCAGCTTCTTCTATCCATTTTGCACGAGCTCTAATGTAAGCTCCATGAGCCTTTTTCTTGTTTAAATCATTTAATTGAGTAAAGACAACAGGGATTTCTTATCAGCCTCTGACATAAAATGTCTATTACAATAGTTATTTATATCGTAAAGTAATTTACTTTCAAATTCCTTCTGTTGTCTACTTTTCATTTTATTTTCAGGGTTAAGTTTAAAAGTAATAATACTGTGATCTGTCAACGGGGCTGCTGAGATGGAAACATGTGAAACATCTATATAGTAAAGTCGACCCAACCACAGTATGGAATACCAGGAGTGCCATAATGAATTAATTAAATGCACCATTGAATAATAAATTAAATGTGACAATAATTAATTAAAATTTGAAATAATTAATTAAAATGGGAAATAAATAATTAAATAAACATTTTTTGACACATTTAATTAATTAATTAATTATTTCACGTTTTAATTAATTATTGCCACATTTAAATAATTATTTAATGGTGTATTTAATTAATTCATTTTGGCACAGTTGACTCCTTCAGGTCTCACCATAAATTTATTTTATGTGTCAACCTCACCCATCAAACCCAGGGGGCGGGGTTAATGCTGATCGAGTCAGAACCATTGCTTTGGCCTGGTGGCCATTGTTTTTAGAAGGCGTTACTGCACACCAACAACTGCCATGTGGAAACTAACAGAACTGAACTTTGAAAAACCCTGTTTGTGTTTGTGTGTGGGATGGACTCAAGCGCAGACAAGGCAGCTAGAATACAGTTCCGTTTTTTACTATACAACACCAGGTGCAAATATATACAAGTGAGATGGCAGGGGGAATCCAGGGCACAGGGAAATCCGGGAAAGGAGCTCTTCACACACGAGGGACTTCATAAAAAACACAGCACACCAAGGGTTCCAGGGAAACGGAATTCCTGTTTACAGACAACAAGTGATTAATCCAAAGGGTCAGCGATACGAAAAGGCAACAAGAGACTAGTACTCCGGAGCTTACTACCGAGGTTACTCAATAGTCCAGCGACGAGATGTTTCCAGCCTCTGCCTTAAGTAGTGGATGAGTTTAGGCGATGAGCCACAGATGTGTGATTAACTTCAGGTGCAAGGGCCAGGGGCGGGAGCCCGCAATGAGCTCCGCCCTGGCGAGACACAGCTAGCGTGAGAGAGGTAGATGTAAACAAGAAACATATGTAGCCAACCTGAGTCAGCCGGGCAGACACGGGGACCATGACAGTTTGTGTCTCACCAAATACCGTTTTAATATTTTTTAGCCGAGAATGTAGCGGTTTAATCTTCAGATGTCTGGTCGGTTGGTCAAGATACAGCTTTTTTGCAAAAGTGCTTCGATGATTTCAGAGATGTCTGCCCAGCCCAGTCTCACGGCAAAGCGTGGGACAGACCCGCTCGCCTCGCAAGCAATCGAGCTGCTATTACCACCGACAAAGCGCAGGCCGGTACACAGCTGTAATAACCCCCGCTGCACACTGACTTCATTTACAGAGGTTATATTTATCGTGTTTTTATTTCCTGATGTTCGTATGTGTCATACGTGTTCCAGTCACCAATTCTGAATTATAACTAACATTAAAAACATGTTTAAGGAGGAGAAAGAGCAAAAAGATTCGATTAACATCTGATGTTTGGGTTTTTGTTCAATAATCAGCGTGACCTGATAAACACATAAAAGAAATAACGTTGGTGTTTCCGTCATGTAGTAACTGTTAGGTTTAACTGTACAAAGGTGGTTCGACACTATGAAACACACACAGACTTCATGATGTTCGCCTCATTTTTTTATTGTGAATATTAATCATGAGGGTAAACGGCCCTGTACACCACGGAGCGAGGTCAGCATGTCCACCATATCTTCAGCTCTCTGAGTTAACCCATCAAACTAATCTAACGCTCATCTACGAATAATTCACGGCTCATATCAATATTATTTTACAGAAAATCATCCTTATTACTGCCAACTATTCCAGATACCATCAAATGTTAAAGGAAAATATCAGGATGAGTGTCTGTGAGCTGAGAAGGACGTGACGCGAGCAGTTTATCCCAGAGCTGAAGCTGCTCTGTGTGCAGAGATGAGCTCAGATTCGTGCTGTGATTGATCAACAGTCACAGAAATGTAGACTTGTAGTTATTACTGCAGTATGGTCACAGCAGATACTGATAAACATGTATTATGAGGATGGATGATCAAGTTTCTCACTCTCTCCTTTAAATCTCAGTTTTTTCTTCTTCACAGTTTATCTGTTAATTTATTAATGAATAACACTGAAAGAGTTTCTGTTATATTTCCCCTTGAACATCAGCTTATTAGGGCGGCATTAGGAAATAGCCCCCCTCCAAAGAATGAATAAATGAATGATGATAATAATAAAATGATTCAAAAGCAGAGCTCAGAGTGGTAGAATGGTCAAACATGGATCCACGGGTGGTTCAACTGCATTTGGTGACGTGACTAAAGCAAATCTTTCAAATAATCCCACCATCAACGGGATGTTGTCTCCTTTACTACGGTTACTTTACTTGGTCACCGTGTGAATTTCTTTGAAATGAACCAAATTCTTTTATTTGTTGGTTGTTGCATATTTAACCTCTACAGTCAGGAAAGGAGGAGATGAGGCCTCAACAATGTTGGGTTGTAGCTGTGCTTCAGGTTAGAGTGAGTGTCCATGGAATAAATGTAAGTCAGTGAACTGGAAACATGACTGTGTTCAAACTTTGTTTTCCTTTTTATAATGAGTCTAATCAAAGGTGGACAGAAGTATCTCCACTGTGACTTTTCTGTGTCACCATCAGAGCTTCTGCACAGTGTTTCTGGGGCAGATAACATTGCAGCATTATGGAGACATTATGGAGACAAAAAGAAAAGCGTCTGGACTTCTTTAAGTTAAACTTAAAGAAGTCCAGACGCTTTTCTTGGACTGTTGGTTTCAGTGTTGAGTCTCATTCACACACTCCCTCAGACTCTTCACACACACTGATTTGCTGACATAAACACACTCCTGTGTGCTCTCTTGGCTTCACACACACACTGAGGACCATCTACAGACTGTGAGCTCCGTCTTCTTCGTCTTTGGAGCCGAACTCTGACAAAGTTAGGAACAAAACTTTCTCCAGCGTGTGAACTTTCCTCCTAGACTCAGTCTGAGCAGTCAGACCACATATTTCTACAGCAGCACATGAAGGTGTGGCTCACACACACACAGGTGAAGGAAACAGCTGCAGTATTAAAAACTGCTTCACTGTCTACAAATATATGAACTGAATGTTTCTTTCAGGCTGTAAAAACCGTATTTATCCTCCATTACAGTCCTGCATTCAGAGCATTACTTCTGTTATATTAGTACATGTATTTTATTCTGATGAACACATGAAACTCTGAGCTGGATTGAATCCATTGAATCAGAGTCCAGGACTCAGACTAAACACACTGAATGTGTCCTGAGCTCGGCCGCTGTTCCACAGTAACTGCTGTCAGAGTCACTGTTACTGAGTTAGCTTAGCTAGCAGAGCAGCTAGCAGTTAGAGTATGAACTCTGTAAGCAGTCAGCTCGGTCCTGGACATGGTTACTGACATAAAGCTGCTCTCTGCAGCCATGTTTGACCTGCTGCTTTGTAGGACTACAGTAATGGAGGATTTGGAGGCTGAACTGGGCTCTGTGACACTTTTTGTAGTGAACTGATGAAAGCTGCGTCTCAGATGGATGTTAGTCCAACACATCAGACACGACCTCTGCAGCTCTCAGTTGATGTGCACATGAATGATTTGTGTTTCCTCTGCAGGTGAAGGTAGAAAGTGTGTGTGAGCTGATGTGAACTGAGCAGCATGGATCAGTGTGAGGACAGAGAGGAGGGAGTCCCTCCCTCTAAAAGCACTCTGTGTGGGGAACATGAGAGCCAGACCAAAGCTCAGAGGTGAGATGACCATCTCTAACTGTCCATGACTCTTCTCCATGTCACAGCTCAGCACTCACATCACTGCTCCATCATTATTCACACTCATACCTCTGTGTGTGTTGTTTTAAAGCCCAGAGCTGTGGGGCGTACCAGGCTCAGCTGGACATAACCCTGAAACTAATCCAGAGCCTGGACCTGAACCCAGCTGTGTTTCCTTAAAGAGCAACATGTCGAAGGATGTTGTTGTAAAATTTAACAAAAGACTGTTATGTGACAAAGAGTAAGTACATTATTTTTATGAGATTGTTCATCATGTCTTTAATTTAATATTTCCAGTTTTTCCTTCCTGTCTCATGAAGCTGTGACATTTATTGTTTTTCTTTTAGGATCAATAAGAGGCCAGAATCTCCTGGACCTGAACCCAGCTGTGTTTCTTTAAAGAGCAACATGTCGAAGGATTTTGGTGCAAACTTTAAAGGCTGTTCTTCTGCTGCTGAGAGGTAATGTGTGTCTAGATGTTGTTCCTGACTCTGTATTTTTGAATAAATCCTCATGTTTAATATCAGCTCAGCTCTTTTTCACACACATTTCTATGTTGGTATGTGAAGCGGTGTGTGTTGGAGTGTTTCCACAAACACAGCAGTCAGAGTGGAAAGAGTGGATGTTGTAGGAGGTGTTTGTGTAGTGAAGAGGCTGAGTGTCTGTAGGACTCCAGCTGCTCCAGCAGGTGTCTCCTTTGTGCTTTGCTTCAAACACAGTGTAGGGAGGAGCTTCCACTCAGGTGTTTCAGGTGTTGCTGGATGGAGGAGGACAAATAGTTTTTCCCTTCAGTGACACTTCAGCAGCTCAATGTTCTGGGAGATGTTTGTCTTTATGAAGGTTTATGGATTATTGTTCTTACTTTCGTGAAACTGAGCAATACATTTTCCATCTAACATTTAAAGTAAATTTCCAGGTGAATAAAAGATCTGCAGCTGCAGCCTCTGTGATGTTTCACAGTCTGTAAGTAACAAATTCAACCAGAGTTCAAACAAAGGCTTAATATACGTGTGTGTTTGATATAATGTCAACAAGTACAAATAGGTGTTCTTACAGGTCTTAATCACAGAGGTCTGATAAGTCTGGTGACTTTCACACTCAGCAATTTTGCTGCCTTTTATTTTATATTGGCCTTTTTAAAGCCCTTCAAAGTCTCCCACATTCATACAGAGCTTTTAACACCAAACTCCTTTACAGTCCTTCTCCTCTCACACACGATCACACGACTGATTTGTCTGCAGCAGCTGTGTTACTGCTAGTATTTTATTATGTGTGTAATCTCCTCATATTGTTCCTGTGGTTTAGTTTGACTTCCTTCTGCAAACTCAGCTGCTCTGTTGCTGATACACGTCTCCATGAATATGATTGATCAGATGCTGCCAACACCATGTGTTTCATGTGAGCGCTCAGCTGAAACCCTGGGTTGACTTATCGAGTTAATAACAAGCTTCACGTGACTGTGAATGCTAAAGTGAATCAGATAAAGGAAAGAGACCCTGCTAATGTTGGACTCACTTCTTAGTGTAGATCCCAGGAGGAAGTTCAACATAGCCATTCTTTGTGCTAGCTCGACCAAACCTGAGACCACAGTGCAGGATAATGATCATCATCTGTCTCTGTCAAGGACATTTAAAATCCACAAATAACAAACATAATTATATTTGATCATTAAAAATATGTTTTCAATTAAAAAAGCATGAGCACACTGGTGGATTACAGAAACATGAAAACTCGTTAACAGTAAAGTTAATTTAGGTGTAAACAAAGAGGCAAACATACTTAAGTAGAAGGACTGATGTTTGTGTTAAAATACCCTCTTAAAGCTGAAATACTGATTCAGCTTCTTTACTCAAGTAAAGGTAAAAGAGTACAGGCTCTGAAATGTACTCACAGTATTAAAGTAAAAACTCCATCTTTGAAGAAAATTTTTGCCAGTTTTTGTGCAAAGTTCCCTGAATTTCTACCTCCAACATTAATATGAGAAAATTATCTGAACTTTTATTCTAATGAATTTAATCAGCTTGAACATTTTGTAGCACAAAAGTAGAAAAAACTCAAAGGGAATCAAAAATAGCTCCGTTTGCTGTTGCCTGCATTGTAGATGGGCGGCTTTGCCTCAACACCTAAACAGGAAAATGAGTTTAGTCAAGTATTAAAGTGGGATTGAAGAGGTGAGGAAACCAGAGATCAGGTGTTGTGGTGCAGCATGGTCACAAGAATCATTTAGAAATGGGTCGAAATATTTTCTCTTCTAGATTTTTTGCACAGTCTGATGTGCTGCTGCTCTGAGGTTTACTGCTCTCTGTGTGCTTAGAAAACTGTGAGGTACAAGTAGATTTGACACAAGTTATAATGGCTGATTTCCATATAACGGTGGAATACAGGGACTTAATCGTTAAGTAAGAAGAAAGTTTGAAGCCTAATCTTGAAAGTAGAGATAGTGTCTGTCTCCTGAATCCAAACTGGAAGCTGGTTCCACAGAAGAGGGGCCTGAAAACTGAAGGCTCTCCCTCCCATTCTACTTTTAAATACTCTAGGAACAACAAGTAGGCCTGCAGAGCGAGAGCGAAGTGCTCTAATAGGGTGATATGGTACTACAAGGTCATTAAGATAAGATGGGGCCTGATTATTTAAGACCTTGTATGTGAGGAGCAGGATTTTGAATTCTGGATTTAACAGGAAGCCAATGAAGGGAATAAAGGAGAAATCTGCTCTCTCTTTCTAGTCCCTGTCAGGACTCTTGCTGCAGCATTTTGGATCAGCTGAAGGCTTTTCAGGGAGTTTTTAGGACATCCTGATAATAATGAATTACACTAGTCCAGCCTGGAAGTAATAAATGCATGAACTAGTTTTTCAGCATCACTCTGAGACAGGATATTTCTAACTTTAGAGATGTTGCACAAATGGAAGAACGCAGTCTTACATATTTGTTTAATATGTGCGTTGAAGGACATGTCCTGGTCAAAAATGACTCCAAGGTTCCTCACAGCGTTACTGGAGGCCAAGGTAATGCCATCCAGAGTAAGAATCTGGTTAGAGACCATATTTCTAAGCTTTTCAGGGCCGAGTACAATAACCTCAGTTTGATCTGAATTAAGAAGCAGAAAGTTAGCGGCCATCCAGGTCTTTGTGTCTTTAAGACATTCCTGCAGTTTAACTCATTGGTGTGTGTTATCTGGCTTCATGGACAGATAGAGCTGGGTGTGCTATGTCTTCTGATGATGCTGCCTTGGTGATTTTAACATCCATGTCTGCTGTGACTCTAAACTTCTGGTCAAGGACTTTTTAAATATTATTGACTCTTTTAACTTGACCCAGTGGGTTACTGGTCCCACTCATGAAAAAGGTCACACACTAGACTTGGAGCTTTCCCACGGGCTGGATGTGTGCGTCACTGAAATATCTGAGTTGTGCATCTCCGATCATCTTCCTGTGTTGTTCACAGAGATGGGCAGTAACGCGTTACGCGTTACTGTAATCTGATTACTTTTTTCAAGTAACGAGTAAAGTAAGGGATTACTATTGCAAAAACGGTAATTAGATTACCGTTACTTTCCCATAGGAACGCTGCGTTACTGCGTTACTAAAACCGTGATTTTTTGCGAGAATGTCTCACGACAGTGACGTAAGCGAGTGCGCCGTTAGTGACAACAGCTGTGTGCAGATCAACAGTGGATCATATATCGAGTGCAGGAGAGAGTATGAGCGTTCAGCGTTTAAAGCGTGGAAGTACTGACCTTACTTTGAGTTTGATTCCATAAAAAGTGACAAAAACATTAGTGTCCGTTGTGCGTGGGAAGAAAACTTCTTTTTACAGCGAAAAAAACCCCTAAACTTCCAAGCAAGCACTGAGTGCGCTACGACGTAATGGGAAAGTCACAGAGAAACTCGCGGATTCTTCAACTGACCGCGGCACACCTGCACCAGGGTAAACCTCCGCCTACCCCACTCCTGCTTTACAGGTGAAAATAGAGCAAAGGGACCGCTGAGTCTTTGACTTTATTTATGTTCTGCTGTGTTTTACTTGCATCTATTTGAAAGAGTGAGTGTAAACACAACAAATATTTTCTTTTATGTGCTGGAATGTGTAGAAAATAGGTTTAAATGTTAAACTAATTTATTCAAGTCAGAGAATGTTGCATATAATTAAATTTTTGCTTGATGCATAAAGTTAAAAGATTAAAACTAATAAAACAAGTTAAAAAAATAGACTTTTCCATTTGATTACATTTTGTATGATGGATTATGCAGAAAAAGTAGAATTGGGCTGAAAGATCTATCACTTTATCACCTCTTCAGGTTGTAAATCGTGTTTTTAAAATGTAACTAAGTAACTAAGTAATTAATTACTTTTGAAAATGAGTAATCAGTAAAGTAACGGGATTACTTTTTGGGGGAGTAATCAGTAATTAGTTACTGATTACTTTTTTCAAGTAACTTGACCAACACTGGTTGTTCACTCTAACTATGCGCCGCTCGGTAGATAAGCCGTGTGCCTCAGCGCTTAAAAAGCGAGCGCTTAATGCTTGTATACAAGTATTTGTGATGATTTTTTTAGCATTTTTAACAACAAGCTTCTATCTATTAGGGCTCTTGTCTCGCCGACTGCTGCCTCAGATCCGAGTCTTTCTCCTGTGTGCTCAGCTGTCTTAGAGCAGTTTGATCCCGTCTCCCTTAATGACTTGACTGCAGTAGTTTGTAACCTAAGATCATCACACTGCCCCTCTGATTGTCTCCCCCCAACTACTCTTTCAAGGATTGTCAGGTTGGAGATCGGCCTATAATTAGCTAAGACAGCTGGGTCTAGGGATGCTTTTTAAGTAAAGGTTTAACTACAGCCAGCTAGGGATGGGTACCGTTTAGATTTGTAAACCTGCTAAATCAGAATCAGTTGCTGATGATGGCTTTTTTCTTTTACATTAATCACGTATAGTCTTAACTCAAAGTGAACATAGACTTGATTGAAGTAACTCAGATCAGCCAATTCAAAATGCTAATTCAATCAACTCTGAGTTCATGGCTAGACTCAGTTTGTTGGCCCTGCACCTTAAAACTATTCCCTGTTTGTCCCTCATGTTTTTTGGATATTGTTTTCACATCTTATGTCACGGCTAGCGGGGCGAGCCATGTTGAATTTAATAAAGGACCCAAGATGCCGACACTGCTGTGAAGTGAGTGAGCTTTATTGAAACGGTGAAGTGCAGTGGAGATGGCCTGTGCAGAAGCTAAGATTACCTCTACTGAAAAAACAAAAAAACTAACCTGAAACCTTAAACGGAGACACGGGGAGACAACACAGACGAACCAGCAACAAGCAGGAGAAAACAAAGGGCTCATATACACAAAAGAGCCATCAGGGAATGAGAAAAGGGAGACACAGCAGGATTCATTGGACATAACCAGACAAGGGGAGGCAAAAGTAGACACACTAACATAGGACATGGCACTGTCAAAATAAAACAGGAAGTGAACACAGAGACACAATACTAACACAGTACAGAGGGAACACAGAAACCAAAACCTCAGAACTAGAAAATCTTAATCAGAATGAAATTGTAACAAAAGACAAGAACAATCAAAACAAAACTACTGAGTCCACAGACTCGGGACATACATCGGCTCAAACTGTGGTCATAAATATTTTGTACTTGTAAATCAGAGTGTGTAGTTGTGAACTGAGTTTTGTAACATTGTAAAACAAAATATCTGAAAAGTTTATGTTTTTGCGTTCATTGATTTGTGTGTGTAAAAATGTAAAAAATGTAATAAATGTAATAAACATTAGAACTACTTTTGCTGACACAAAGTTTGGCGAGCACTGCAAGTTGGCACTTTAAACCAGTCACTGATATAAGAATAGAATTAGAATTCAACTTTATTGTCATTACACATGCACAGGTACAGGGCAA
Source organism: Diplotaxodon limnothrissa (assembly GCF_057381915.1). Classification (NCBI taxonomy): domain Eukaryota; kingdom Metazoa; phylum Chordata; class Actinopteri; order Cichliformes; family Cichlidae; genus Diplotaxodon; species Diplotaxodon limnothrissa. The sequence goes on along the minus strand of NC_140598.1, from coordinate 13,752,727 downwards.
CGAAATGCAGTTTGCATCCATCCAGAAGTGCTTTAGTGATATAGATATATTACAGTATATATTAGCAATAATGTAGATATGTAAGTATATTACAGAAATGGGTCTATTATGTTATAATGTACATGTTATGAAGTATGTTGTGAATATTCTATAACTATAGTTATGTACAGGCTGTAGTGAGTACAAGCTATGAACAGGATATGAACAGGATATAAGTATGAAAAACTATACAGAATATGAAATAACTTTACAGGAATCTGAGATATACAGCTATACAGAAATGGGAACTATGCAAGTTGTAAACAGTTGTAGGGTTAAAAATTATCGTATGTACAGAATGATTATTTACACAGAGCTATACAGTAGTGCAGTTAAGATAAGTGAGGGTGTGGATAATTTCTACAGAGGCTATATAAAGTGCTAGTGGTTGTGAGCATATAAAGAGAGCACCTTGTTCCAGGGCATCTGAGCATGGAGGGAAAGCTTTATGCAGGAGATGGTAAGAGCTGTTGGGACTAAAGAAACTGAGCAGAAAACTACAGACATCTGGAAACTGAGTTGTTAATTCTCAGTGGGATCAGCAGGACTAGCAAAGCTTCACCATGACAGTCATCTGATTGACTGAACCCATCCAAACATCACTTCATGGACCTTTAGCTTGTGTCTGTCATGGTCCTGGGTCGAGCGACCCAGTGTTTGAGTTTATGTATCTTTTGTATTTATTTGTGCCTTAGCTTAGTTCACCTAGTTAATTTCTACATTGCTGTTTAGTCTTGTTGTCTCCCCCTGTACTAAGTCTCCCTGGTTCATGCGTCATGTCTGCGTGGTTATGTTTAGTTCATGTCATGTCTAATCTCCATGTTTCCTGTTTTACTTTGAAAGTCTGTATTCAATGTCAGTGTATTTAGTGTCACCTCTCCTGTCCTGTCGTTAGGTTCATGTGTGTCAGCTGTGCTCCCATGCAGTGTTGGTCAAGTTACTTGAAAAAAGTAATCAGTAACTAATTACTGATTACTCCCCCAAAAAAGTAATCCCGTTACTTTACTGATTACTTATTTTCAAAAGTAATTAATTACTTAGTTACTTAGTTACTTAGTTACTTTTTAAAAACACGATTTACAACCTGAAGAGGTGATAAAGTGATAGATCTTTCAGCCCAATTCTACTTTTTCTACATAATCCATCATACAAAATGTAATCAAATGGAAAAGTCTCTTTTTAAAACTTGTTTAATTAGTTTTAATCTTTTAACTTTATGCATCAAGCAAAACATTTAATTATATGCAACATTCTCTGACTTGAATAAATTAGTTTAACATTTAAACCTATTTTCTACACATTCCAGCACATAAAATAAAATATTTTTTGTGTTTTCACTCACTCTTTCAAACAGATGCAAGTAAAACACAGCAGAAAATAAATAAAGTCAAAGACTCAGCGGTCCTTTTGCTCTATTTTCACCTGTAAAGCAGGAGTGGGGTAGGCGGAGGGTTACCCTGGTGCAGGTGTGCTGCGGTCAGTTGAAGAATCCGCGCGAGTGTCTCTGTGAGTTTCCCATCACGTCGTAGCTACTCGGTGCTTGCTCGGAAGTTTAGGGGTTTTTTTCGCTGTAAAAAGAAGTTTTCTTCCCACGCACGATGGACGCTAATGTTTTTGTCACTTTTTATGGAATCAAACTCAAAGTAAGGTCAGTACTTCCACACTTTAAACGCTGCACGCTCATACTCTCTCCCGCACTCGATATATTATCCATTGTTGATCTGCACACAGCTGCTGTCACCAACGTCGCACTTGCTTACGTCACTGTCATGAGACATTCTCGCAAAAAAAATCACGGTTTTAGTAACGCAGTAACGCAGCGTTCCTACGGGAAAGTAACGGTAATCTAATTACCGATTTTGCAATAGTAATCCCTTACTTTACTCGTTACTTGAAAAAAGTAATCAGATTACAGTAACGCGTTACAAGTAACGCGTTACTGCCCATCTCTGCTCCCATGTGTGGCCACTTCCCCTGATCATCCCTCATGTGTATTTAGTCTCTGTGTTTAATGTACCATATTTCCCGGACTACAAAGCGCACCTGAATATTAGCCGCAGGTGTTTCAATGTTGACTTATCATATGTAAGAGAATATGCACAAAGGGAATTGTCAGGAAAGAGATGGCTGTTTGGAGACACACGCCTTTAATTAATATTTTGAAAAACAAGTTATGGGTACAAATTTGCATAACTTTTTAGGTATATGTACAAGTAGCGGTAATTACAAGTACAAAACATGTACTGTGCTTCATAAATGAGTAACAAATGTAGTACATAACAATAACCTACAGCACACCAGAAAAATAGATTCAGACTACCTTTTAGGCTCAGGTGCAGTGACACGGCTTCAACAAGAAGAAAAGTCAGTCATTCACCACCATCTTCCTGCGCACTAAAACCACCAAAGTCCTCTCCTCCAGTGTCGGAAAAGAACAGGCTCAGGGTGGCTTCGTCATCCACTCCATACACTCTCAGCTTCTCTCCTTCCTTCCCTTCGTTGTCACTTTCAAAACCAAACAAATCCTCGTTGTCAGTGTCAGAGTCGAACACCCTCAGAAGGGCCGTGGCGGTGTCCTCCATCATGCAGCAGTCCAGCCCTTCGAAATCCGTTAGTGATCGTGGATGTTTTCACACTTTTCCACGCTGTCAGATTCCAATGGTGGAGTTGGGCATAATTTGCTTTTTGCAAGTTTATCATCGCTCATCATCCAGGCCTCCAGCTGAACGCGTAGCGCTACTTTGAAGTTTGTTTTTCCCGCTACTTCGTACGGCACTACGTCGCCTGGCGGATGGACATGTGACCAACATACCACTCTTGAACCCCGATCTTTCTGCCAGGCAACGTAGTGCCGTACAACAGTGGAACAAACAAAACAAATCCGCTCATGGACAATCCATAGAAAAGCCTCACCTGACTAAAAGCCGCAGGGTTCAAAGCTTGTGCAAAAAGTAGCGGCTTATAGCCCGACAATTACGGTAGTCTGTGTTGCGTCGTCTGTGTTCCCACCCTCCGTGTTTCCATGCCCAAGCCTGTTCCAAGCCATCCGGTTGTTCAGTGATGACGCGACGAATCCTACTTCCGGGTCTAAAGTAGTCTGCGTTTAATATGGCTTTTGTGTTGTTAACATGTTTAATGTTTTGTATTTTCTTCTATTTGATCTCAAAAAGCTCCTAAAACAGTCAGTGATCACTGTTGACCTCCCTCGGCTTTTATTACCGCTAATCATTTATTTAAGCTCAGTTTTTAAAACCTTAGGATGAAACTACAGCCCAGCCCATGCAGCAGTATATGAATGACTAACCTCGTATTGTGGATGGATTATCTCAGTTGCTCTCCTGGCTGAAGTCTGGTCCTTTTACAGCATCCTGCCATGCGATTACATTTGTTCCTGACCACCAAGAACACTCACGGTAACTTTTATCGAGTGGAAAAAAAGTTAGCTTGTTTATATTATGCTAACATAGCTGTGTCGCTAGCGATCACGTAGCACATCATTATATACCAGCTAGCCCAACTTCAGTAACCCTACAAACGTCACTGCTGTTTAGTTTTCTGTCTTCATTTATGTTGGAAGTGATAACAGAGCTGCACGTTTTAATTTGTTTCCAAAACCCCGCAGTCAGGACATGCTATATTGTATTTAGATAGAAGCTAGCGAGCTAACTTCCTGCTAACTTCTAACTCCGTTAAATGTCATAAATTCCGATTTCATGGATGCCTGGATTTTGAACTCAATTGTTACACCTGGTAGAGCAGAACGCTGATCATTTTATTAAAGATGAAAGACTTTAGACAGTTTTTCAACTCTCAGTAATGCCATAGTGATCGTTTGATATATGGACCTGCAGCGGAGTTTAGGCCCAGACACGGCTAGTGACGTCAGACTGAACAACCGGATAGCCTTACCATAGTTTGTTCCCAGTTTAGGTTTCTGTTTAGTTACTGCTCTTGTGCTGCCCTCATTCTTGTTTGTTTCTTTTGTGTTCATCAGCCACAATAAAAGGCTCGCTTTTGTTTAAGTTCACTTCCGTATCCTCACTTGTGTCTGCACCTGAGTCCTCCACACACTCTCCACACGGTCTGCTACAGCGGGCCGTGACAGTGTCTGTGTGTGGGCAGACATAACATGAGCTAATTATTCATTACTCCTCCACAGAGTGGACCAGCAGAGAGCAGAGGTTTCCACTGGTCAGTCTGCACAGCAGCATCAAACACACCTGGACTCTGTGGTTATGGTTTGTAGTACTACGTTTACATTTGTTCTTTTCAGTCATCTCTATGCTGCACTTTGTGGACCAGAGGATTGTCAGTGTGTCCAACATACATCAGAGTTTGGGCTCCATGATTTCAGTCAGATTGGGGTGACTGTAGCTCAGGAGGTGAGCAGGTCAGCTACTAGTCAGAAGGTTTGTGAATCAAACCCTGGCTGGCAAATATACTGGGTAACGTACTAAACCCAAGCTGCCCTCTGATGCATCCATCAGAGTGTGAAAGAAAGTATTTAAGCATAGAACAATGTGCTTGGTTGAATGAGGCATGTTGTATAAAATGCTTTGTGTGCACAGAGTATCAAAGAGAGCTATATAAGAACCAGTCCATTTACCACTGGGTAATTCATATAGTCTTCTTTTCCAGCGGCTGGAGGACAACATCACCATGTTTGTGAAGAACGAGCTGAAGAAGATCCAGAAGCTTCTGAGTCCAGATCACCCAGAAACTTTAAAGAGCCAGATGGAGGATGAGGAGATGTTTGAAGGTGAGGATGAAGATGAAAGAAAGAGCTGCAGAGAAGCATTTCTGAAGATCACACTCCACTTCTTGAGGAGACTTAAGCAGCATGAGATGGCTGACCATCTGCAGAGCCGTAAGAGAATTTCTCTAAAGACTGAATATTGATCTTTCCTAATAGCTCAAGAAATGGACCAATAGACATTCATCCTTTCAGGGTACTGAAAGGCTATGATATTTATTATATAATATTTGTTTCTGAATTTCTTACCTTCAGAAATATTCGCTCCACTCTGTAAACGTGAACTTAAAGCCCAACTGAAGAAGAAGTTCCAGTGTGTGTTTGAGGGCATCGCTAAAGCAGGAAGCCCAACCCTCCTGAATCAGATCTACACAGAGCTCTACATCACAGAGGGAGGGACTGCAGAGGTCAATGATGAACATGAGGTCAGACAGATTGAAACAGCATCCAGGAAACCAGACAGACCAGAAACAACAATCAGACAAGAAGACATCTTTAAAGCCTCACCTGGAAGAGACGAACCAATCAGAACAGTGCTGACAAAGGGAGTGGCTGGCATTGGGAAAACAGTCTTAACACAGAAATACAGCCTGGACTGGGCTGAAGACAAAGCCAACCAGGACATCCAGTTCATATTTCCATTCACTTTCAGAGAGCTGAATGTGCTGAAAGAGGAAAAGTTCAGCTTGGTGGAACTTGTTCATCACTTCTTTAATCAAACTAACGAATCAGGAATGTGCAGGCTTGAAGACTTCCAGGTTGTGTTCATACTTGATGGTCTGGATGAGTGTCGACTTAATTTGGACTTCAAGAAAACTAAAATCCTGACAGAAACCAGAAAGTCCACCTCATTGGATGAGCTGCTGACAAACCTCATCAGAGGGAACCTGTTCCCTTCTGCTCGCCTTTGGATAACAACACGACCTGCAGCAGCCAATCAGATCCCTCCTCAGTGTGTCGACATGGTGACAGAGGTCAGAGGGTTCACTGACCCACAGAAGGAGGAGTACTTCAGGAAGAGATTCAGAGATGAGGAGCAGGCCAGCAGGATCATCTCCCACATCAAGAAAGCTCGAAGCCTCCACATCATGTGTCACATCCCAGTCTTCTGCTGGATCACTGCTACAGTTCTGGAGGATGTGCTGGAAACCAGAGAGGGAGGAGAGCTGCCCAACACCCTGACTGAGATGTACATCCACTTCCTGGTGGTTCAGGCCAAAGTCAAGAGTATCAAATATGATGGAGGAGCTGAGACAGATCCACACTGGAGTCCAGAGAGCAGGAAGATGATTGAGTCACTGGGAAAACTGGCTTTTGATCAGCTGCAGAAAGGAAACCTGATCTTCTATGAACCAGACCTGACAGAGTGTGGCATCGATATCAGAGCAGCCTCAGTGTACTCAGGAGTGTTCACACAGATCTTTAAAGAGGAGAACCAACTGTACCAGGACAAGGTGTTCTGCTTTGTTCATCTCAGTGTTCAGGAGTTTCTGGCTGCTCTTCATGTCCACCTGACCTTCATCAACTCTGGACTCAATCTGTTGGAAGAGCAACAAACAACTTGGAAGGTGTTTCAAACAAGAAAATCTTCAAAGAAATACTTCTACCAGTGTGCTGTGGACAAGGCCTTACAGAGCCCCAATGGACACCTGGACTTGTTCCTTCGTTTTCTCTTGGGTCTGAAGACTAATCAAACTCGTTTGCAAGGCCTGATGACACAAACAGGAAGTAGCTCAAAGACCAATCAAGAAGCAGTTCAGTACATCAAGGAGAAGCTCAGTGAGAATCTGTCTGCAGAGAAAAGCATCAATCTGTTTCACTGTCTGAATGAACTGAATGATCGTTCTCTAGTGGAGGAGATCCAACAGTCCCTGAGTTCAGGACGTCTCTCCACAGATAAACTGTCTCCTGCTCAGTGGTCAGCTCTGGTCTTCATCTTACTGTCATCAGAAAAAGATCTGGATGTGTTTGACCTGCAGAAATACTTTGCTTCAGAGGAGGCTCTTCTGAGGCTGCTGCCAGTGGTCAAAGCCTCTAAAAAAGTTCTGTAAGTTATAAAGTTTTTATTATTTAATTTGGTTGGTATGTTATGGAAAAACACACTGCCATCAACTTCTGTTTTGTTTTTGTCAAAATCACTGTAATATAATCACTGTACCTTTATATACATGTGACTTGTATTAATGCTGCTGCCCTCTTGTGGCTAAAGTGTAATTATGTTCTTGTTATTAGGGAGGATTTGAGAGTAACATGCCAAGTGAGTCAGCACCTTCGCTTTAGCTTAAAAAAATCCAAATTCTTACGTCATCAGTTATAGTTGCATGTATTCATTATCATAATTTAACCTTTAATATTGATGTCTTAAATTTATTTTTGAGTAAACTAGCAATAATTTTATGGTTTATTAAATAAATATATCACTAATGAATCATTTATTTTAGTAATTAATTAAAAACATATATTGATAATTAATTATCGGTTAATTTCATTTAAAATATTTCATTATTTGTTTATGTACAATTCAAATTAGTTAATTACATATTTAATCAATTAATGGTTTGTTTTCTATTTTAATTATTTTACTGACACATTTAATGGATTATTTAATGATGTATTTATTTAATTCACGTTGCTACTCCTGGCCCTGCATCGCTGTTCATAAATACATTTTATTTGTCAGCTTCACCCATCAAAGTCAGGGGGCGGGGTTAATGCTGATCAAGTCAAAACCATTGCTTTGGTCTGTGGGCGTTCTTTTAGTGGGCTTTTCTCAATACTAAGTAGGCCTACACACCAGGGTTTGGACATGTGTGGACCCAAACTATACTTAAACTTTACCCTTTTTGTGTGTCACCAAATACACTTTTAATATTTTCTAGACAAGAATGCAGTGGCGTAATCTTTAACCTCTTTTGGCTCCAAACAGAAGTGACAGACTTGAGCAGGGTTCATTTAAAGGCTGACAGAAGTGGAGTGGTGACGGGGAGATGTTTGACAGGACAGTGTTTCAGCCTCCACAGGTTCATGTTGTGCTCCATCAGTCAGTGAAGATGAAGTCAGTGCTGATGAGGCTGTAGAGTGTGTGAGGGATGTGAATGAGGATGATGAAGATCTGATGATAGCAGATAAAAACAGGCTGCAGAGACTTTGAGCCATACAGGGCACACAGTGTGTGTACAGAACAGCTGAAATCATTATGGAGGCCTCACTGGAATATGGAAGCATCACAGTACAGCTTCAGTGAAGCTTTAAAGTCTCTGATATGACATGAGAAATGAAGCAGCCAGAGCTTTTTCATGAGTGGAAACCCACTGTGACTGTGAGCTGCTGCTACAGCCTCCAGATTAGCCAGCAGCTCATCCTGCTCAACATGGACCTGTGGTCAGAGTGTGTGCTGGATAATCCGGCCCAGGATGAGGCCAAACTGACATGGGATGAAATGTCTGTCACATAATTGAGCTTAGTGTAGTTTCATTTCTGCACAATTTAAAAACAACCAAAACTTTGTTCTGTCTTTTCTATGTTATACTGTAGACTTTCTTTGATACTGTGTCCAAAAGGAGCAGCTTTTACTTTGAGGGGGAGGCGTCTCTGTTTCCTCTTCAGGTTGGATGATGGAAGCAAATTAGTAGCTGTGTCCCAAAACGTCGGCTGCATCCTCCAGAGGCTGCATTTGAAGGCCGATTACATCACAGCCAGGCGATGAAGGCTGTCCGTATTTGTCGACTCCTTCAAATGTGCCCGACAAATGCGTCCTTCATTTCCCCGAATTTGAAGGATTCGTCGGGTGTGTCCTTCGTGGCCCACCATATCCCAGAATTCATAGCGCGGCCCAGCCAAATTTCAGCTGCCAACAATGGCGGCAGCTACTAAGTTTTCAAATTACTCTTATTAATCTTTCTGGGTCACAAAATAAACTTTTAACATATTTTCAGGCGAGAAAGTAGCTGTGTAAACTTCAAATATCTGCTTGGTTTATCAAGACATCGCATATTTGCAAAAGTGTGCAGACGTTTTCGGAGACGTCTGTTCCCCACCCGCTCGCTAGCAAGCCGGGGGGTTCAATGGTCACTCCAGCCGGCGAGAGCAGCGGACGCCCGGCTTCATCGTTTTCAGACCCCTGCTCTTTCGCTACTCAGGTTAAACATGATATATAAGTCACTCGGATAACTTAAAAATGTAATTGTTTGCCTTTTTTCTGTGTTTTATTTGTTCCGGAGTAAATCGGTTTGGCTGAGATCAAAGTTCCTCCAGGATTTTCACACAGCTGAATAAACGTTAAACAGGAAACTGATTAAACAGAAGTGTGAGACGGTCGAGAATTTACGCCAGTGTCCTGTTATATTTTAGATAGCAAGGAGCAGACGGCCGAGTTTATTAAACTCCACCAACACAGCGGTGACGCAAATCTGAAGGCTCGACCGTCCCATTTCACAGCCTCGCACTTCCAGCCTTTTCGGTCTTTGAAGGACCCGGCCCACGTAGACCGCGAATACCGGGTCCTCCGAAGGATGCAGCCGACGTTTTGGGACACAGCTAGTGTGTGATGTTCTTTCAGTGTTGCACTTTGTAGACGCTCCCTGAGCACTGGTCTCACAGCCAGCTGCACATAGAGACCAGTGTTGTTAGTCCAGGTCAGAAGATGACTTGTTGGAATGAAAATGAGCTTGTAGTTTGTCTGCTTTAATAATATGACTGGAAAAAGGTGTTGGACTTCAAATATGTCCATTTCTTTCACACTTCACCTTTAAAAGTGAAGCCTTGTGGTTCCTGGAAGGAAAAACACGACTTTTTCAAGTCTTTGTCCTGTTTTTATGATAAATGTACGACTTTAATGTGAAACATTCAGAGTTTTTTCTCTTGTTGTGTTTGTTTGAAGCTGCTTCCTGTTGGCTTCAGCTGTTTGGAGTTTCCATTTTCTAAACTTCTACATTCTGAACCTTCTTCAGCTCTGAACAGATGATGAAACACTGAATGATTTCAAGCTCACACTTTGTCTAATAAACTTACATCTTTCATTCTTTATACAGATTGAGGGGCTGTGGTTTGTCAGAGATCAGCTGTGATTATCTGGCAGCAGCACTGAAGTCCAACCCCTCCCATCTGAGAGAGCTGGACCTGAGTAATGACTCCTGGTCTTCGACCAACAACAAGCTGCAGGATTCAGGAGTGAAGCATCTGTGTGGTTTCCTGGAGAGTCCAGGATGTGGACTTGAAACTCTGAGGTCAGTCAGCATGTTTTAGTTGTGCTGAGATGAATATGATGTGAAAGTTGTGCTGACACTAAACTGCAGACATCAGGCTGATATTATACTGATCCACACTGAGGATCTTCATGGTAAAGTCTGTTTTCTTCTTCTCTGGTTTAGTCCATTGACTGCAGCAGAACAATGTTCACATTTCAAACAGTGAGACTCAACGTATGGCCCGCGGCCCACACGCGGCCTGCCCACCTTTCCTGATTCAGAGAGAGGGGACCCTGATTAACTGTGTAGTGTTCTTCCTCACAGTTCTAAGTATCAGACACAACAATGAATAATCCACAGCTGACTGTCTTTAGCAGGTCAAAGGTCACGGCACACAGCAGACAGTGGGAAATATTATAATTCTGATCATTTATCAGCACATATCCATATGTATAAAAACAAAGCTGACACTGTGAGACTTGATCAGAGGTGTGATCATCACAGCAGAGGCCTTTGTGTCAAAGTCACTGAGGATCAAACAGAAACACATGAAGCAGATTTTCCTGTTCTGGCTTTTTATAGCAGATAACCTTCAAAATATTCTGCAGTCCATCAAAAACTGAAGCAAACCATGAATCAACATGTGAACATGAGCTGATGCTGCTGAAGTGAAGCAAAGTTACAGAGGTTTGATTACAGACACAGCTGAGAGTTTGTAATCTGTCATCATTTTAAAAGGTTTACATTTCTTCAGTATTGAACAGCAGAAATGAGGCTTTGTTTTGGGAGGCCGACAGCAGTGAACACAACAGCAGACTGGTGCGTAATAAGCAGTGAATAATGCAGGAAACAGATTTTTGAAGGTAAACTGTTCTTGAAGTACACTGAGAGAGAGAGAGAGCTGTGCAGGAAGTAAAGGTCAAAGTCAGAGAGAATTCATGACGATGTTCATCAAACGTAAAGCGTACTTTGGATCTTCTTCTGCTGCTGGTTCAGTCAGTTTTGGTTGGAGACAGATGAAACCTGCAGCTTCAGGATCTGTGAGCTGTCCACTTTCAGCCCCGACGGCGTGTCCGTGTACGTGCCGTCGAGTGAACGATCCACGCTCTGTGTTTCCATCTTTGTGTGTTTAGCTGCTCTCATTTACTGTTTTGTCTGTTTGGTTGTTGTTGAAATACTTTTGGGAGCTTTAACCTGAGATTCTGGCAAAATACATTTATATTAAAAATCGATTCAGGATTGAATGAATCAACATCGCTTTATTCAAATTAAAACCATTTAAATAGGAAAATCCATTTTTTTACACCCGCCTCTAATGCTGGGTAATGTCAGCTGGTCCATGTGCAGCTGGCTGTGAGGCTCAGGGAGCGTCTACAAAGTGCAACACTGAAAGAACATCATCCATAAATATTGAGTAATAACTGGACTCTCATACAGCGAGACTCAAATGCCTTTAAACATCAGCTTATCCTGCTGATCCAAGTCCAACACTGAGTTTGTAAAAACATGTTTGTCAATCATTTTGTTTGGTTTCTGAGGAAAATGATTCAATAACTTGCTGCTAATACACAACATTTCATCATATTTCCTCATAACCCTCTTTTGTCTGACCATTTGATCCCATTTGAATTTGCAATAAAGGATCCACAGAGTTTGGTGACAATAATGACAGTAGATGTTTGTGTGAAAGTGCTGGAAGCAAATGAGTGTGTGATGTTCTTTCAGTGTTGCACTTTGTAGACGCTCCCTGAGCACTGGTCTCACAGCCAGCTGCACATAGAGACCAGTGTTGTTAGTCCAGGTCAGAAGATGACTTGTTGGAATGAAAATGAGCTTGTAGTTTGTCTGCTTTAATAATGTGACTGGAAAAAGGTGTTGGACTTCAAATATGTCCATTTCTTTCACACTTCACCTTTAAAAGTGAAGCCTTGTGGTTCCTGGAAGGAAAAACACGACTTTTTCAAGTCTTTGTCCTGTTTTTATGATAAATGTACGACTTTAATGTGAAACATTCAGAGTTTTTTCTCTTGTTGTGTTTGTTTGAAGCTGCTTCCTGTTGGCTTCAGCTGTTTGGAGTTTCCATTTTCTAAACTTCTACATTCTGAACCTTCTTCAGCTCTGAACAGATGATGAAACACTGAATGATTTCAAGCTCACACTTTGTCTAATAAACTTACATCTTTCATTCTTTATACAGATTGAGGGACTGTGGTTTGTCAGAGATCAGCTGTGATTATCTGGCAGCAGCACTGAAGTCCAACCCCTCCCATCTGAGACAGCTGGACCTGAGCTACAACAACAAGCTGCAGGATTCAGGAGTGAAGCATCTGTGTGGTTTCCTGGAGAGTCCAGGATGTGGACTTGAAACTCTGGGGTCAGTCAGCATGTTTTAGTTGTGCTGAGATGAATATGATGTGAAAGTTGTGCTGACACTAAACTGCAGACATCAGGCTGATATTATACTGATCCACACTGAGGATCTTCATGGTAAAGTCTGTTTTCTTCTTCTCTGGTTTAGTCCATTGACTGCAGCAGAACAATGTTCACATTTCAAACCTTCAAAGAAGAAGAAAAATCCTCCACTGGATAATTCACTGTGAAACTCTCCAAGTCTTCATTCCACCTTTGATTGATTGATTGAATCTTTATTTTGAACATGTTGAAAAAGTATAAAAAAAAAATAGAATTAAAAGAGACAAATGAACAAAGCAAACAAAAGGAAAACGAGCAACCACAACTCCAAATAACGTCCATGTTCAAAAAGGAGCAGGAAGAAGCATAAGCTTATTTAATCCCACCCCTTTTCCACTATCTAGTATCAATAGACTACAGAAATACCTCCTTGTAATTACATTATATGTTATGTGTAATTTTTTTTTTTTTTTTTTTTTTTTTTTAATATATACACATATATGTTTCTATCTATCCATACCTACGTATATACACACATACGCACATATACACATTTTCAATAACCCCATTAACACCTGAAGGATACACAACCTACAATTTTATATATATTTAATATATATATATATATACACATACATACACACACATACACATATATATATATATATATATATATATACATATATATATATATATATACATACACATACACATATATATATATACATACATACATACATACATACATACATATACACATACATATATACCCATACCAACAAACCCGTGCATGCGCACACACATGAAAATATTAGACAAGAACACCCTATCAAATCTCTACCTTTTCCCTGTACCCTGTAAAAACCATATCCTTAAACCGCTTTTTAAACTGCGCCATGCTTGGACATTGCTTCATATCTTCATATCTTTACTTAAAGTCTGTCTGACACTGAAATCCAAAGCAAAATGTGCGTTTGCTTTACAGACAGCAGTCCAACACAAACATACACACATCATCCAAAACACAGTCCAACATCCAAATCTCCTCCACTGCCAGCATGAATGATGGGAAAGAGAAGGAGGAACACTCTGACATTCAGGGTTAGAATGAGTTTCATGAAGCAGACTGTGAAGATCAAAGCTGCATTAGAAAGCTTACATGAATGAATGAGTGGACAGAAGTGGACAGAGATCATCTGAAGCACTTCAAAGGCTTTAAATCAGCACATTTCTCTTTATTCTTTATCAACTCTGTTAGTTTCTCTCAGTTTTCTGTGGAATGAAGCTAACAGCAGGCTAATAAGATGCTGACCAATAGGTTTCTATTAAAGGTTGTAATTTGTATATGAAAAAGTGCTTTGGCTCAGCAGGGATCAGCTTACAGGTAGAATACAGCTGCTGGATGGGATTAGCATGTCATAGCTATCTACCAAACTGCTAACTGGGGGATTTCAGGCCATCTATGGATCATTTTTGCTAACTGTTTATTCAGCTTAGGCTCACAGGGCTGCAGCCTGTGCCCTAGCTGTCATAGGGCAAGAGGCGTGGTCCACCTGCACAGGTGAGCAGTCCATCACAGGGCCAACAGAGAGAGACAGAGAAGCACTCTCTCACATCCACACCTACAGCCAATTTAGAAGCACCAATGAACCTAAGCAGCATTTCATTGGACTGTGGGAGAACATCCAACCTCCACAGAAAGGCCAACAAGCTTCAACCTACAACCTTCTTGCTTTAAGGCACTAGTGCGAACCACTTTTCCCCATTTCAGCCCAAATCCTGCATCTTCCTGTTTCTGACTCCAGGCCAGCTCCACTAACACTTTCTCATCAGACACTGCCACCTAGTGGAGGAAGTCTTAGTTCCATTTGAAGCTTCAGATTACAGTTAGTTCCTTTACAAAGAGGTGGAGGTGGTGGGGCCACAGCACCATCATCACTGAGTGCCATAGGACACTTAACCTTTGTTTCCATATGCTGGGAACTTCCTGTTGTTCCAAGGAGGACTGGAAAATGTGTGAAAATCTCCCAGTCAGTTCCTCACAGCACACTTCAATCATTTCCCTCCCACAGCATCAGGACCAGGGCTTTTTCTCTCTTTGGTCCCACTAAGAGATTTCCACACAAACACCTCATCAGTGGGACTCTCAGAGCTACCAGCCCTTTGCTACAATCACAAAGCTCTTCATTGAAATCAATGATATCAAAGCTGGAATCAAATGAGTCCAAGTCTTCTGCTGATTCAGCATCACATTCATCTTTGCTCCTTGTCCTGCATCCCCACCATGGACTTCATTCCTTTCCAAGCCAGCCTTGAGTGTCCTTTATTCAGCTCATCCTCTGCTTTACTTTTACACCTGATTTTAGCTGCTTTATCTCTCTTTCAACAAGTTTCTGTGCCTCAATCTTTTTCTTCTCTCCCTCATAACAAGACAGCTTCTTCTGCCTGAGAACATGTTGGAGTGATTTACTAATCCAGGGCTGCTTATTGGGGAAAATACTTCCTGTTTCCAAAGCAATCCCCATTTTTCCCAGAAAGAAATGTAAGTAGAAATCGATGATCTACGTGAGAACATGAGCCGTTAAAACGTCCCAGTGGGTGCAGTCAAAGCAGTCCCTCAGTCCCAGTATAGAGTCTTTGGTCCAGACTGGAACAACTGTGTGCCCAGTTTGAGCTCTCTTCAGTGCTGTGACCTGACAGACCCAGAGGGGCCATCACATCACATTTAGAAGCTCCCCTAATGGAGCCACAACACATGTCCAACACTTAGTCTGTCTTGTTGGACCAACTGGAAGAAATGATTCAAGGACTTAGTCACAGAACAGAGATTCAAATCTCCAAAATCCAACTGGCTGCATCAGGACATATAGTCTGAAACTCTGCACAGTTTCCTGTTTGAAGCTGCTTCCTGTTGGCTTCAGCTGTTTGGAGTTTCCATTTTCTAAACTTCTACATTCTGAACCTTCTTCAGCTCTGAACAGATGATGAAACACTGAATGATTTCAAGCTCACACTTTGTCTAATAAACTTACATCTTTCATTCTTTATACAGATTGGAGAGCTGTGGTTTGTCAGAGATCAGCTGTGATTATCTGGCAGCAGCACTGAAGTCCAACCCCTCCCATCTGAGACAGCTGAACCTGTGGGGAAACAACCTGAAGGATCCAGATGTGAAGCAGCTGTCTGATCTTCAGCAGAGTCCAGACTACAGACTGGAGACTCTGCTGTAAGTAGAGTGATGGAGTGAGTGGGTGGTGCTGTCAGCAGTATTGTACTAAACACAGTCAGTATGAAACAAAGATCCAGTGTTTCCTGTAAAGCTGCAGCTTCTCAGTGAAGCTGTGAGAGGAGAATGGTGACAGGCTTCAGGATTGGACACAAACACTTCCTGTTTCTGACCTTTATGGTCACCATAGTAACGGCTGACACGCTCTGATCAAACACTGTCAACAGCCAATCAGCTCTCTGAACAAAGCAGCACGCAGACCAATGACTGCATTCATTTCCAAGTTTAAAGCAGTGAAGAACACAGTCTGTAGGTGAGGAAGAATTTAGTGAGAGCAGATGTTTGGATGGAATTCCTCCAGTTAACAGCTGGAACCGTCCATCTGGATTGTTGGGCTTGTTGTTGGGGTTCCTACAGAGCTCAGAGTGGACACACCAAGGTTCTTCTAATGAATGAAAGTCCAAACTCAAACTAGGAGGGAAAAACATTTTCATCAACTTCAATAAAAATCCAAAGATTAGAAAAAGTGAAGCAACAATGAGTCCTAGTACAGTCCCAGCACTGAAGTCCCTGCTGCTCTTTATACTGGATGTGCTGCATCACTGACTGACAGCTGATGAAGAGCCTCTGGAAACACTCGTTTATCTCCTCTGCTCTTCCTTCTTCTCTCTGCAGGTGGAGGCCATGATGGTAAACAGGACGGTGTGTGTGCTGAGAGAGGAGGAGCTGTGTCCTGATGATCCAGAGAGGTTGAAGCAGCAGCAGCTTGTGTGTAGAGACGCTCTGACTGGGCCATGTTACTGGGAGGTGGAGAGGAGAGCTTCATCCAGCAGTGACTGACAGAGGAATGAGAAGAAGTGCAGATGACTGTCAGTGCTGCAGAGTGAACTGCTCTGAGAACAGCTCCACTGTCAGACACAATGTAGAGTCCAGCATCATCCCTGTGTGTCCCTCTGGATCTGACAGAGGATCATCAGTGTATCTGGACTGCTCTGCTGCTGCTCTGTCCTTCTACAGTCTCTGCACAGTCTCTGTCTGACTCTGGCTTCAGACCCTCCTGGATCAAACTCACCTGGAAAGACTTTCAAACATCACTCAATAGATTTGAATACAGAATATATTTGATATATACTGTAGATGTACTGTAGAGTTGCAGTTTGTCACTTGTAAATACAGTCTGTGAGCAGCTGTGAGCTGAAAGATCTTTCTAGAAACAGGAAATGTTTACACTCTTCTGTTGCTTTTTCATATATTTCCACAACATTAATATTGATCCCACCTGTCTCACCTGTTTCATGCTTTTATACATAATAACAGGACACGTGTGATCTGAGCGCTGCTGTGGTTGCTGTGCTGCACGTCTTCATTTAGATAACAGAGACATCTAGTGGTTCAGAGGGAGAACTGCAGGAGGTGGAGCTGTGTTTTAGCATGGAAAACTTTTTATCTTTTAGGCGCAGATACAAATATGACAAGTATCAGTGTGAGATACAAAAGGTCACATCAGTCAGCAGAGGGAACAGTGATCACACAGCAATGTAAGAATAGAAACATAACAGTGAATCTGGACATGTATACAGATGGAAGCAAACAAACAGGATGTAACACTAGGTGGAGTTTATTTTCCTTGTGCTGACTTTTTACAGTTAGTGACAATAACTCTTACTGCGTACTAGACACACAGACACAAACATCCATTCCCACCCTCATGCTCTCATATGCACTTACTCCACACTCAACCGACGTGGAGACAGACATAAAGAGACACTGTATACACGATCCCACTCCCCAAGCGTACTCTACGAACTGGGTCTAGGTACCCTTGCCCCTGGAGGGGGGAACTGCACCCAGACCCAGGTAGTGTTACCCTTTTCCCTGCAGTGGGGAGAGGCAGACCGCCCCGACTCCACAGCAGCAGGGAGGCCCCACACCCCAGACCGCAGTCGGACGGCCAACTCCTCCTAGCCCCCCCGCTCCAGCAGGCCGCAGAGGATGGGGGTGAGAGAAGACTCCAAACCTCCCTCCACCCGCTCATTGTAGTGTTGATGCATGTGTGTTCTAAGGTGTAATTAAAACCCAGGAGGGCATGGAGCTACCTGCCAGAGAGCAGCAGGTAAGCGCATAGTCCCTCCTGCTAGCCCTCAATGTCTACGTGTATTTAAAATTGAGAGGTGGGCAACGACGCCAGGGGTGAGGTGTACACCCTGATGGTAACTTGGACTCCGTGTATCGTGCCCACCCCCAAGATCCTATATGTATGTGCAATGAGGGTGTGAGTAATGTGAATGTCTAAGTTGTGGGATAAAATTGAGGCAGAGGCAGCCAGAAGGGGACAGAGGGGGGGTAGCCTCCTCTGCACCCTGGTGACATACCCCTACTCCAAGGGCCTGCATGTGTGGGTGGTTGTGGTGGAGCGGGAAGAGGGAGGTAGCTGGAGATGGGGAGGGAAGGAAGGGAGGGGCAGGTGACCCCTCCCTGGGGCCAGCTCCCCCGTTGACCCCAGTAGGCACCCACATACTCCTCGACCCGCCAGGGAAAGGGGGCCCAGGCCCATCCACATTATCTAAGCTGCCCAACAAACACACTAAGGGGGAAGTTGGAATGTTACATTTCAGACACTTTGATAAGTCTTCACATACCTCGCGCCAAAACTTCTGCACTGGTGGACAGAACCAAAGAGCGTGGATGTAATTGTCTGGTGTATTGCCTTGATAGTGTGAGCAGTTGTTGGAAGATATAAAGCCCATCTTGAACATCCGATGACCTGTATAGTGCACTCTATGTAGTATTTTGTATTGTATTAATTGCAGACTGGGATTTTTAATCAATTTAAAGGTTTTTAAGCATACCTGAGACCAGAAGTTTTGGTCTAAGCTGACTGATAAATCTGCTTCCCACTTTGCAATAGGAAGGGATATTGATTCATCTAATTTAGAAAGTGTTCTGTATATTTTAGATAATAATTTGGGGGATTTAAGAGTAAGGAAATGTGCCGCACTTGGTGGTGTTTGTAATTCAACTTGACTGAGGTTAAATTTCTTTTTTATTATGGATTTAATTTGTTGATATTCTAAAAATCTTGTCTTGTTGATCCCATATTGTGCAACTAGTCTGTCAAATGGGATAAATTCTGTTCCCTCTAATATATGTTCTAAGTATTTAATTCCTTTACAACTCCATTATGGGAAATTAATCATGTTATTGTTTTGTAATATGTCAGGGTTATTCCAGATACAGTGGGGCAAAAAAGTATTTAGTCAGCCACCGATTGTGCAAGTTCCCCCACTTAAAATGATGACAGAGGTCAGTAATTTGCACCAGAGGTACACTTCAACTGTGAGAGACAGAATGTGAAAAAGAAATCCATGAATTCACATGGTAGGATTTGTAAAGAATTTATTCGTAAATTAGGGTGGAAAATAAGTATTTGGTCAATAACAAAAATACAACTCAATACTCAACACCCTGAGCACGCCCGATCTCGTCTGATCTCGGAAGCCAAGCCGGGTCGGGCCTGGTCAGTACTTGGATGGGAGACTGCCTGGGAATACCAGGTGCCGTGAGCTTTTGCACTTCAACACACAAATGACAGTTTAAATATTGAAACGGATCTGAGGCACTCTTTAAGCTCATTTTCGAATAGGATGGTTAGTGAGTCTCGCGCAAAGAGCTCTTCCACTCATGTAGTAATGTCAAATCCTTCAAGCGTTACATCAATATCACTGTACATGCACAGAGCACCTGTAGATGTTTTTGTGCAAACACTCACAATTGTTTATGACGTGAATATTGCAGCATTAAGTATGCATTATAACTGTGCTGTCATGTGCAGCTATTAAAACTAAAAGTAGAAACTAATCAATATCCTTCACTCTAAATTGTTTTTTAAATCCCAATAAATGGGTTACAGTATCTACATGAACCCCGTTGTCGAGGAAGCCTCTCACTTACGGCCATACCAGCCTGTTCTCATCTGATCTCTGAAGCTAAGCAGGGGCGGTCCTGCATAGTCGCGTCACCTTCACCTTGCTCCATGTTAGAAACTCCATGATATCGTGTTCCCTGCTCAGGGTAGCACACTGATGCGCATTTATTCAGTATTCTTCGGGGCCGCAGTCGGCAGCCAATAAGAGTTAAAACTCGTTGCACAAGAGTGTCAGGTTGACACTGTGCCCGCTGCACGCTACAAGGTTAACAAGTTCCTCACTACTGAGCCCAGACAGACTAGCCGTAGACATTCTCTACATTTACAGAATAAATAAGTTCGTGTATTTCCAAAATATTTCGTTCCTGTTGTTCTTTTGTTTTGTTTTGCACAAAAGCGAAATGCAATCAGGAGCGTTGTCATGAAGCTTTTCCTCAAGCTGCCTCCACTGAGTGAGCAGCGGCGCCCTCTGCAGTTTGTGTGTGGAAGTGCAAAAGCTTACAGCACCTGGTATTCCCAGGCGCTGCAATTTGAAGCTGCAGTTAATAACGAAGGTTTGCATGTTGTCGCTGTAACATATGAAGTTTAGCACAATAATATATATCAAACTGTGTGACATTTGCCACCAATAAAAGGTCTTTTTCACAGCTCTTCCATCGCTTACGGCCATACCACCCTGAACACGCCTGATCTCGGAAGCTAAGCAGGGTCGGGCCTGGTCAGTACTTGGATGGGAGACCGCCTGGGAAAACCAGGTGCTGTAAGCTTTTGCACTTCCACACACAAACTGCAGAGGGCACTTCTGCTCCTGCTTGTGCTTAGAGGCATGAGAAGTTAACATTTATGGGTGATAAAATCCTTTTTCTATATTTTTAACATGAGAATATCAGTTTTCCATCTTGTGTTCCAGAGTAATCGGACAAAAGACAAACGTAGAACAAGGAAAAAAGAGGCCAAGTGTCTCACCTATAAAACAAAATGACTGTTTTCTGAATAGTCTCACACAGATAAACATTTGCAGGGAATACCTTTTCCTTCAAAACAAACGTCACAGACTGTGTTTTTCTTTACTGATTGTATTTGAGTAGAAACTCAGATTAAAATGGCATCAGTGCTCATAAAATGATTTAACTGTAAAAGTAGGTGTAGTGGATCACTTTGCATAGATCTAGATAAAAGTGCTGTAAGCAAAGACTACAGTGGTCATTGAGCAGCTGTTCCTATAATGTGAATCTGGGATAAAGGCACAGATTATTTGTTTGCCTTTGTTTCCTGGTTCTTTCTTTCTTATCCAAATGGAAAAAGAGAGCATAAAAGTACTGTTTACAAGCAGCTTATCTATCTCATTGTGCCCACTATCATAAAATCTTGGTTGACTGAGCACTGAGCCATCTACCACTCGAAATTGAACCTGTGTGGGACAACAACAAAGTCCAGTATACTAAGTTTCAGTAATGTGCAGTTTTTTCTGTGGAAGATGTAAATCTAAATAGATGTCCTATTGTATGCATAATATACCACTGAACTTTATAAAACAACTTCTAAAAGCAAATTTCGATTTATTTTAGATTTTCTCAAATCCAAACAGTGCTAAAAGCATGCACACAGTCAAATATTTTTCATACGAGGTGCTGAAGGTTCTGCAATGTTCTGTCAGTGCGCCCCAGGG
Organism: Diplotaxodon limnothrissa; assembly: GCF_057381915.1. NCBI lineage: Eukaryota > Metazoa > Chordata > Actinopteri > Cichliformes > Cichlidae > Diplotaxodon > Diplotaxodon limnothrissa. The sequence goes on along the minus strand of NC_140598.1, from coordinate 13,731,517 downwards.
CAGCTGTGGCTACAATGTAGCTGCCATTACCAGTGTGTGAATGTGTGTGTGAATGTGTGAATGACTGAATGTAGTGTAAAGCTCTTTGGGGTCCTTGGGGACTAAGTAAGGCGCTGTACAAATACAGGCCATTTACTGTGCGTGTGTTTATGCTCAAGTGTATGAATAAATTAGTCAGTTTTAAACAGTTGCAATTTAAACAGTAGAAGAGTGGCACTATATTTATATATTTATAAAGAATTTCAAACAACAATTAATTGATGCTCAAAGCAGGTTTATTTAATTAATATCCAGATTTCCAATTAGTTCCCAATTCATTCAGCAGCAAATCACATCACCACTCACTTCAAGGCTGTATGTATTATTGTAAGGTAGACCCTACAATAATACATACAGAGAACCCAACAATCATATGACCCCCTATGAGCAAGCACTTTGGCGACAGTGGGAAGGAAAAACTCCCTTTTTACAGGAAGAAACCTCCGGCAGAACCAGGCTCAGGTCGGGGCGGCCATCTGCTGCGACAGGTTGGGGTGAGAGAAGGAAGACGTTTGTTGTAGGTCTGATTGAAGGACTGATGTGATGGTAAGTTGTCTGCTGTTCCGCTTTGAATATTGAGAGATTAGTTGATGGATTTCAAGCCAAATTGTGCCCAAGTTTAAGACCATATTCATTGGTTGTTTTTGTTGATGTTATTGTTTTGGGCTTTTTTTCCACAAGAATTTTCTAGCTCCCCTAGAATTCTGGCCACCCAAACGATGATTGCTGCTGAGAGAGCACAAGGTTTTGTCCCCCTGTACTATTCATGTCCGTGCAGGGGGTTCTCCTTGAGAGGCCAGGGTCGAAAAAGGGATGCTTCAGAACCTCCGAGGGTGTTATGCGCTGATTTGCATCCAAGGCCAACATTTCTTTGATTAGCCTTACAAATAATGTTTGGCCATTTTCCGGTCCTCGCCTAACCTTCAGCAGTTGTTCGAGGTCATCGAGACGCTTAAGTTTTATATATCGAGTTTCCTTGGATCGATAATCTGTCTCGTATTGAAATTGTTCTTGGGTCTTAAATGTCCAGCGCTGTTCGTTGTGGTTATCCTCGATGAAATAGCTGTCAGTGTACAAGCCAGACTCTAGAAGATGATCTGGTAGCTGACCCTGGGTTTCAATTATGAATTTCAAAACGTCATAATCATCTTCCCCAGGATAGAGAGGCACCCCTGTAGCAAGCTCCACAGCTACCAGCCCCAGAGACCACATGTCGATTGCTTTGTCGTATGGAATGCCAAGCATAACCTCAGGTGCACAATAACCAATTGTCCCCACACGGTCACCAGGAATCACTGCAGAGGTGTTACATGCGAGGCCAAAGTCTATGAGTTTGACTTTGACGGGAGACTCACTGCGGTTCACAACCATGATGTTTCCAGGTTTGAGGTCAGCATGCACTATTCCCACAGAACCCAGGTGGAACAGAGCATTTGCGAGCTGATGCAAAATTGGCCTGAGTTCTCTCATTGGGAGACCTTGGTTATTCCGGTCCCCAATGTAGTCCCACAGGCTTTGGTCGAGGAGTTCGAAATTCAAGCAAATGCGCTCTCCATCGAGGAAATAGCCGTTCCATTCGACAATGTTGCACCTGTCTGGATCCAAGCGTCGTAGCTGCTCCAGGATGAAAATTTCCAGTTTTGCCTGGAGCAGAATTTCAGGGTCGCTCTTGTTGACTTTAATAGCAACCGTTTTGTTGTTTTTTGTATCGCGACATCTGGTTACCAAACCAAAGCCTCCTTCTCCAAGGAAGGCCTCTACCACGTGGTGATCTCCTAAAATGGTCCCTTTCGTTATTTGAAGATCATCTTCAGAGGCAGATGGGTTGGCTGAGGTGTTGATGTCTCTTTTTTGAGGAAATTCAACTGAGTTTTGGAAACTGCAGCTGAATTTTTGCGATCCATGACTTTTCCAGCTTGAAGGCTGCTGAGAGAGCACAAGGAGTTCTCCCCCTGTGCTATTCATGTCCGTGCAGGGGGTTCTCCTTGAGAGGCCAGGGTCGAAAAAGGGATGCTTCAGAACCTCCGAGGGTGTTATGCGCTGATTTGCATCCAAGGCCAACATTTCTTTGATTAGCCTTACAAATAATGTTTGGCCATTTTCCGGTCCTCGCCTAACCTTCAGCAGTTGTTCGAGGTCATCGAGACACTTAAGTTTTATCGATCGAGTTTCCTTGGATCGATAATCTGTCTCGTATTGAAATTGTTCTGGGGTCTTAAATGTCCAGCGCTGTTCGTTGTGGTTATCCTCGATGAAATAGCTGTCAGTGTACAAGCCAGACTCTAGAAGATGATCTGGTAGCTGACCCTGGGTTTCAATTATGAATTTCAAAACGTCATAATCGTCTTCCCCAGGATAGAGAGGCACCCCTGTAGCAAGCTCCACAGCTACCAGCCCCAGAGACCACATGTCAATTGCTTCATCATATGGAGTGCCAAGCATAATCTCAGGTGCACAATAACCAATTGTCCCCACACAGTCACCAGGAATCACTGCAGAGGTGTTACATGCGATGCCAAAGTCTATGAGTTTGACTTTGACTTGAGACTCACTGCGGTTCACAACCATGATGTTGACAGGTTTGAGGTCAGCATGCACTATTCCCACAGAACCCAGGTGGAACAGAGCATTTGCGAGCTGATTCAAAATTGGCCTGATTTCTCTCATTGGGAGACCTTGGTTATTCCGGTCCCCTATGTAGTCTGACAGGCTTTGGTCGAGGAGTTCGAAATTCAAGCAAATGCGCTCTCCATCGAGGAAATAGCCGTTCCATTCGACAATGTTGCACCTGTCTGGATCCAAGCGTCGTAGCTGCTCCAGGATGAAAATTTCCAGTTTTGCCTGGAGCAGAATTTCAGGGTCGCTCTTGTTGACTTTAATAGCAACAGTTTTGTTGTTTTTTGTATCGCGACATTTCGTTACAACACCAAAGCTTCCTTCTCCAAGGAAAGCATCCACCATGTGGTGATCTCCCAAAATGGTCCCTTTAGATATTCCAAGCTCATCTGAGCCGAAGGATGGGTTGGCTGACATGGTGTAATGTGTCTGTTTGCGCTGTGGATTGGTGAGAAACAAAACTGAACTTGTTTTGGTTTCTCTCGTAAATTGCTCTCAAAACTTCTCGAAAGGGTTTCAGTTGCTGCAGGTCAACGTCCGTTAAGCATAAAGTAACAGGTGAGCGCTCCTATTTATGGGTTTTGGGATCAAAGCAAAGTTATGACGTCAGAAAGGATCAAAGCAAAGTTACCGCGTCACAAGCGATCGAAGCGATTCTAATATGTGCGCATGCGCACATATGAGAAGCGATCGAAGGGATTCTCATATGTGCGCATGCGCACACACGTGCTTGTTTGTGTAATATTGTTCACACTAAACTTGACCCTAATCAATTTAATATCAGTCAATCAAAGAAAATGTTACTTTTGGAAAATTTTAAAATGACATAACTGACAGTTTAAACCTTTTTTGTTCATGTATTTGTATTTGTATTGTCTTCGGGGTTTTTTTTGCATACCATGTCAAGCTTTTCTGTATATAGTCATGTCGTAGATTTCGGAGCAAACAAGAAATTGAATTGGATTTTAATATTGCAGTGCTTGGATTTCGGATTTGGTGCTTAAAACTTCTTGAAACTGTAACCGTATTTCATTCACCACAAATAACTATCTGATTGAATAGTTTTCTTATCAGATAGAGAAATAAAACGAGTCGCAAAGTCTAAAAGCAACATTTCTCTGCCTGGGCTGTACCTCTGCACGTTAGTCTGTTTCAATGTGTGACCCCTCACCCCCTCCCTGATCAGTCGGGGGTGAGTGCGCTAATGTGCCTGGAGGCCGTTTTAATGAGTGTTTGCTGGAAAACGAAAAATACAAGAAGGATTTGTACGTTTTCACAACGGGGGAGTTTGCGTAAGTACTAGTAAATAATTTTCTCGAGTGTGTACGTTACACATGTTATTTGTTTAAAATTGGTATTATTATTTTGCTAGCTAGCAAACTCGCGGGATAAAGGATTGAAGTGCACTCAGTGCGATACAATACGGTGGCGCTATTCTAACAGTTAGTTATTGCAGGGTAACTTGTAGAATATGCTGTGAATTGAACCAAGATTACACAGCAGTAGCAGTAATACGAGTTACTTCCCTCAAGTGAAAGCGTTAAACGTTAGCCCGATGCTTAACTAGCCAACGTCAGGCTTTCTGATTGAAGGCTAAAAGCGACGTTGTCACCAAGTAAACAGAATATTGATGATATTTTTGTGTATCGCTGCAGCCTTTTCAAGTATTAACCTGGTGTCTTTGGGAACAGCTTAGGGGGAAATGACGGTAATATGACTGAACCATATGGGAACAAAGAATAGGCACTTTTTTGTGCTACCGAAGTTTCCTCGCTTTCATTCAAAATCTGTTTCTCATTAAACAATTGAAACATGATGGCTTCAAGCTGACATTGAGGCCTGTGGGGCACTATCAGCCACTGAGACAGTAGACAAGTGACTATTTCACACTTTAAGGCTGCCTGTTTATTTAAGGGAGATGAACAGTACATTATAACTGTACATAATAATATCAATGATGATAGATTAAATAAATGGGTTTTTGAAAGACGCTTGTGCATTTTTAAAGTCTAAAGTGTTGAATTGATCTGAGTATGTCATCTGTTCAAAGCCTCTCCCAGTCAGTGCTGTTCTCTATGCCTGTCTTACTCTACATGATGTTATTAGCACAAACACTTTAAAGGTGATAATTAGGTCTACAACAATAACACAGACTGCAATGTAGTTAAGCGTCTTACAGTTAGTTTTGAATGAATGAACTTCAAAAACAACACAAGCAAAGATCTGTCTCCTCCTGTTTTTTGTGTCACATAAGAAAGAAGCATCAATATCTGATGAGAAGACTTCTTATTAATTTGGCCTTTCACGTGGTCTTATTCAGGTGATGCGAAGTGAAATATGCATCCTTTTTATGGTAATGTGCTGGAAAATGTTGAAAATGGACATTAAACGTGCTCACAAAGTGCTTGAATTTGACCCTGAAAGGTGTATGAACCCAGAAAAAGTCACACTTGGAGTAAAAACCTCTCATAGCAAGTTAATCAGGAGGTAATAAATCAAGTTTGATTATCCTAATTTATAGCTGTCTTTATGTTAAGGATTAAAATAAAATTCACAAGAGGAAGGTGTTGGTGTGTGTGGTTGGGAAGAGAAGGGCGAAGCTAGAATGAAGCACAAACAGAGGGAGGTGTTTGCCTCTCGCTGTAGCGCTGTGAAACACGATCTGTAGATTGCAGCTTGTGTAGGTGCTCCAAGAAAATGGGTTCATTGGCATGCAGCACTGTAGATGTGCACGTATGCACTCGCGAAAGAGAAAGGATGCTTGTGTTGCTGAGCTCGTTCTTGCACAGCGGGGAGATGTGAGGTAGGTTGGGGCTACCTCATAACTCCCCGCTGTGAGGCTGCCAGATGGGAAGAAGAGGAAACCGCCTCGTTGTCCTGAAACGCTCGTTTTCCTCTGCTCACTTTTCATCTTTACAATCTCAGCACTTGGGTGTGTATCTTCTTGCAGTGGGCCTCTCAGTTTCATTCTTATTCATAAGCTCCTCTTTGTGTTATTTAGTTTGTACCTGAAAAGTCTAATTTATGCCTGAGTACACAAGTACAAATAAAAGGAGTACCACGTACTTTAATGGGTCAGCTTGGGTCCAGACCTGAATTAGAGATAATGTTGGGCTGTTTTAGGTCTGAGCCACTAACCTGACGAAAACGCAACACAACTGCTGGTAAGTGCGTGTTGTTTAAAACAGATAGTTGGAGAGGCAGGTCAGTGCTTTTAAAGGTTTATCAGGTGTCAAATCATTTTATAGATGGGAAATGTAGGACTGTGCAAAAGTTTGAGCCACACCTTAATTCTAAGATATAACTTGCTGGGTAATGGGAAACGGGTGCAACAGTTTAAATTTGAAAAGTTTACATGAAAATACAATATAAAAGGCAAAAACAGAGTTGATATAATGAGGTAATGAGCTTGAGCATCTTTATCTTCAGCACGCCCTGAACTCTCTTAGGCACATTTCTTTGGAATTCCTTTAAGTAGTCTTCAGGAATAGTTCTCCGAGCTTCTTTAAGGACATTCAGAGCTCTTCTTTCGATATCAGCTGCCGTTTTGTTCCATTCTCTGCCGAGATGATCCCACACGGCTCAGGTCAGTCCATGAATGATGGTGTTTCGATGTGTTTAGTAAGCTGCTGCCGATCAGACGCTTTCCAGATGGTATTGCATGGTGCATCAAAGTCTGGTGGTACTTTTCATAATTCCATCAATTTTGACGAAATCCAACACCCTGGCTGAAATGCAGACCCAAACTATGGCAGAGCTGTACAGTAGTTTACAGGTGGTTGTAGACATATTACCACAATTTGAACCAGAACTGTCAAATTTTGGTTCATCACTCCATCAGACCTGCTGCTACTGATTTTCAGTCCAGTTCTTGTGTAATTTGGCATCCCTCAGCCTTTTCTCCCTGTTCCCTTCCTTAATAATGGCTTCTTGACAGCCACCCTTCACTGACACCATGAGATGAGGCTTTGGTGAACACTAGATGGATCAACTGAAGGACCAAGTGCATCTTTCAGGTCCTGTGTCAGGTGTTTGCTGAATTTTTTTTGACATGACTTTCAGGTACTGTTCCTCCTCTGTAGATAGATTTTTCAGCTTGTCCCCTTTTTTTCTGTCTTCTACTTTCCCAATCCAAAGAAATTAAATAGTGTGTTTCTGTGACAGGTTGCTAGTAACAAAGTCCCTAAAGATAAAATTTAAAATTGGTTCTTTGCTAAGTTGTGTTTTGTATTGTATTTGACAACTCGGGTTTGTCCCCTTGAGTTAGGTTAAGTGGTTTAACCCCCCCAAAAAACAAAAATATCGCTCTGAAAGCGATCAGGTACAAGGACTGGACTGAAAATGGGTGAAAAAGTAGTTAATGTCCAAAGAAAAACTTTAAATGACCTTCAGAAAGTCTAAAGAAAGGAAGAAGAAGAACATCTGGCTCAGTACAGGCAAAATATAAAGAACTGAGGAGAGGCTCAAGACTTATTCACAGATAATCAATCAAATTAATCAAGCGTCATCTGGAAGCATCCTCCTGGCTGTAAGAGCGTCTCGTTTTTGTCTCATTAACTGTCTGGTGGCGCTCACAGTAGTCTGCTGTGACGGGGACCTCGAGGACTAATGTTACAGGGAAATCATTAGGAAAGTGCCTTGGACTGAGCTTTACTGAAATCTCAGTTTTCCCCCTGTCGGAGAGCTCCACCACCTCCACCCCTCCTCCTCCTATTCCTTCTTTTTAAACGTCAGTGCACGTACCGTCTCCCTCCCTCCCATCCCTGTATTTTTGTTACATAGAACTTAGTGGCTGTGCTCACTGTTCAATTCAAGTTGGTTTAAGAGAGATGGTAGTTTAAAAAACACAAAAACAAGCTGTTTTGGTAAAGCAATATATATGATTATTAAAGATAAAATATAGTGTTAATTTGTTTGAGTTCCTTCCCTCTCTCTTTACTTCTCACTCTGTTTTGAAGCATCTGCCTTCCAGCAGATGGGGGAGACTGTATTGGCAGCTGCTTTCCAGGAGGATGTAGCTCATCTGTATCACGAGGCCTGTTGGGCCATATACGTCCTAAGAGTAAGAGTAATTTCCTGCTCTCTCTTTTCCTCTCTAACTTTTCCCTGTGTGCATTAGGGCTGCCACAAACAATTATTTTGATAGTCGACTAGTCACCGATTATTTTTGCGATTAGTCGACTAATAGGATTAGGGCTGCACGATTAATCGTTAGAAAATCGCGATCTCGATTCATACTTATGTGCGATCTCATTTCCAAATGACGATTTAAAAAAAAAAAAGAAAAAAAAAAAGACGACGACGATTGTACCGCATTTTGATCCGGGACGTACTCTGCATGAAACCAAGTGCTCACTCTTCCTGCTCAACAAATGACAAGGGCGGAGCCTTATACCACGTGATACAGAAGCTGTGCCGTGTGATGCTAATATTAGCAGGGAAAAAACAACGGAGAGCACGTCAGGGATGACGAGAAAGTGACAGGAGAAAATCCGTCCCGGTCAACCACCCAAACATCAATAACGGGAACCTTATACAGCGCTTCCCTATACCCGTCGAACTCTCGCAGGCACAAAGAAATTACGGAGGCTATCACTTATCACCTGATCAAAGATATGGCTCCCATCAACACTGTGCAAAACGAGCGATTTAGAAAAATGATCAACACCCTAGACAAACGCTACACAGTGCCGTCCCGCAACTATTTTTCTATTGTTGCACTACCTGCTCTATACACGCAGTGTCGAGCAACGGTGGAGACGGAATTTCAAGCAGTACAACATTTTGCGGCAACAACAAAACGTGAGACATTTGTTGTTTTTATGTTTATTTATTGTTTTTATGTTCAGTCTCAACTGTTACGAAGTTGATGTGGAGTTAATAAGCGCAATAAATATTTATACTGGAAAAGAAAATCGTTGCCCCTGGTGAGAGGCGGCGGGCTGGGGTGGGTATTCTAATATCCCCTCGGCTTGCTGCCGGTACGTTGGGGTTTTTCCCGGTGGACGAGAGGGTTTGTTCCCTGCGCCTTAGGTCGGGGAACGGGTCCTGACTGTCATCTGCGCTTATGCGCCGAGTGGCAGTTCAGAGTACCCAGCCTTCTTAGAGTCCCTGGGGGGGGGGGTGCTGGAAGGTGCTCCACCTGGAGACTCTGTTGTCCTGCTGGGAGACTTCAATGCTCACGTGGGTAACGACAGCAAGACCTGGAGGGGCGTGATTGGGAGGAACGGCCTCCCTGATCTGAACCCGAGCGGTGCTTTGTTATTGGACTTCTGTGCTAATCACAGTTTGGCCATAACGAACACCCTGTTCGAACATAAGAGTGTCCATAAGTGCACGTGGCACCAGGACGCTCTAGGCCGTAGGTCGATGATCGATTTTGTAATCGTATCACCAGACCTGCGACCACATGTTCTGGACACATTCGGGTAAAGAGAGGGGCTGAGCTGTCAACTGATCACCACCTGGTGGTGAGTTGGATCAGGTGGCGGGGGAGGACGCTGGACAGACCTGGTGCACCTAAACGCGTAGTGAGGGTGTGCTGGGAACGTCTAGCAGAGGCCCCAGTCCGCGAGATCTTCAACGCACACCTCCGGCAGAGCTTCAACAGCATTCCGAGGGAGACTGGGGACATTGAGTCCGAATGGACCATGTTCAGCGTCTCCATTGCCGAAGCTGCTGCATTGAGCTGCGGCCGCAAGGTGGTTGGTGCCTGCCGTGGTGGTAATCCCCGAACCAAATGGTGGACACCAGAGGTGAAGGGAGCCACCAGGCTGAAGAAGGAGTCCTATCGGGCTTGGTTAGCCTGTGGGACTCCGGAGGCAGCCGACAGGTATCGACAGGCCAAGCGGAATGCTGCTCGGGCAGTGGCTGAAGCAAAAACTCGGGTGTGGGAGGAGTTCGGAGAGGCCATGGAAAAAGACTTTCGGACTGCCTCGAAGAGATTCTGGCAAACCGTCAGGCCTCTCAGGAGGGGAAAGCGGTGCTCTACCTGCACTGTGTATAGTGCTGGGGGAGCGCTGCTGACGTCGACTGAGAAAATTGTCAGGCGGTGGAAGGAATACTTCGAGGACCTCCTTAATCCCACTGACATGTCTTCCGAGGAGGAAGCAGAGTCTGGGGATGAGGGGAATGACCCGCCAATTTCCGGGGGCGAGGTCACTGAGGCAGTTAAACAACTCCTTGGTGGCAGAGCACCTGGTGTTGATGAGGTCCGCCCCGAGTTCCTGAAGGCTCTGGACGTTGTAGGGCTGTCCTGGTTGACACGCCTCTGCAATGTTGCGTGGAGATCAGGGGCAGTACCTGTGGACTGGCAGACCGGGGTGGTGGTCCCCATCTTTAAGAAGGGGGACCGGAGAGTGTGTTCCAACTACAGGGGGATCACACTCCTCAGCCTCCCTGGGAAAGTCTATGCCAGGGTGCTGGAAAGGAGAGTTCGTCCGCTAGTCGAACCTCGGATACAGGAGGAACAATGCGGTTTTCGTCCTGGTCGCGGAACACTGGACCAGCTCTTTATCCTCTCGAGGATACTTGAGGGTGCATGGGAGTTTGCCCAACCAGTCTACATGTGTTTTGTGGACTTGGAGAAGGCATTCGACCGTGTCCCTCGGGGTGTCCTGTGGGAGGTGTTGCGGGAGTATGGGGTGTCTGGCCCATTGCTACAACCGTTGCAAGAGCTTGGTTCGCATTGCCGGCAATAAGTCGGACTCGTTCCCGGTGGGTGATGGGCTCCGCCAGGGCTGCCCTTTGTCTCCGGTTCTGTTCATAATTTTTATGGACAGGATTTCTAGGCGCAGCCAAGTGGCGGAGGGCTTTCGCTTTGGTGGCCTCAGAATCTCATCTCTGATTTTTGCGGATGATGTGGTTCTGTTGGCTTCATCGGGTGAGGGCCTCCAGCTCGCACTGGAACGGTTCGCAGCCGAGTGTGAAGCAGCAGGAATGAGGATCAGCACCTCCAAATCTGAGGCCATGGTTCTCAGCCGGAAAAGGGTGGAGTGCCCACTCCCGGTCGGGGATGAGTTCCTGCCCCAAGTGGAGGAGTTCAAGTATCTCGGGGTCTTGTTCGCGAGTGATGGGAGAAAGGAGCCGGAGATCGACAGATGGATTGGGGCTGCAGCTGCAGTAATGCGGACGCTGCACCGGTCCGTCGTGGTGAAGAGGGAGCTGAGTGTAAAAGCGAAGCTCTCAATTTACCGGTCGATCTACGTCCCTACCCTCACCTATGGCCACGAGCTGTGGGTAGTGACCGAAAGAACGAGATCGCGGATACAAGCGGCAGAAATGAGCTTCCTCCGAAGGGTGGCTGGCCTCTCCCTTAGAGATAGGGTGAGAAGTTCGGCCATCCGGGAGGGGCTCAGAGTAGAGCAGCTGCTGCTCCACATCGAAACGAGCCAGCTGAGGTGGTTCGGGCATCTGACAAGGATGCCCCCTGGGCGCCTCCTGGGTGGGGTGTTCTAGGCATGTCCCACCAGGAGGAGGCCCCGGGGCAGACCCAGGACACGCTGGAGAGATTATATCTCTCGGCTGGCCTGGGAACGCCTTGGTATTCCCCCGGATAAGCTGGAGGAGGTGGCTGGGGAGAGGGAGGTCTGGGCCTCTTTGCTTAGGCTGCTGCCCCCGCGACCCGGCCTCGGATAAAGCGGATGAAGATGGATGGATGGATGGAAGAAAATCGTGAGAAAATCGTGATCTCAATTCTAAGCCAAAAAATCGTGATTCTCATTTTATGCAAAATCGTGCTGCCCTAAATCAGATCATCATCCATTGTACGTAAAACGTACAGCTTATTGCACCAGCAGCATCTGCTCTTATATAACTATCATTAGCTTACATTTTTAAGTGTTTCAGGTATGTGCTAACTAAAAATAAAGACAAGATGATAGTTTATTAAATTTTAATGAAATTTGCAGATTGTTTCGGTGAAGTTTAATAAACTCAGCCGTCTGCTCCTTGCTATCTAAAATATAACAGGACACCGGAGTATATTCTCCAGCATCTCACACTTCTGATAATCAGTTGTCTGCTTGACGTTTACTCAGCTGTGTAAAAACTATAACTTTAATCTTAGCCAAACCGATTTGCTCAGGAACAAATAAAATACTAAAAAAAGCCAAACAATAACATTTTTAAGTTATCTAAGTGACTTATATCATGTTTAACCTGAGTAGCGAAAGACGGCGGTGGGTTTGAAAACGATTTGCCGGGATTCCGGTGTTCTCACCGGCTCTAATGAGCCTTGCTCCCGGCTAGCTATCGAGCTAGTGACTAACAGACGTCTCTGAAAACGTCGGAGCGCTTTTGAAATATGTGGTGTCTTGATAAACTGAGCAGATATTTGAGGTTTACACAGCTACACTCTTGCCTGAAAACATGTTAAACGTTTATTTTGTGACCCAGAAAGAATAATAAGAGTAATATTAAAACTAACTAGCTGCTGCCATTGTTGGAAACTGAGCTGGGCTGCGCTATGAATTCTGGGACACAGCTTCTTCTTCTTCGGGGTTTAACGGCAGCTGGCATCCTTGTACATGCAGTGCTGCCATCTTCTGTTTCAGTCCGTTATTACACTCTTAAATCCTACTACTTATTCCTGCGTCTTTTGTGATCTTACAAAGCTTCAAACGACGATTTTGATAGTCGACGTAATCGTGACTAGTCGACTAATCGTGGCAGCCCTAGTGTGCATCAGACTTTTGCCCCCCTCTTCTTTGTCACTCCAATGTTCTCAGCTCAGGCTGCATAGGAAGCTGGCATTTCTCTTGCCGGGCTTATTAAAGCCTGTGCTTTAGAGCTCTGGAGGGGAGCTAACACTCGAGGGGGACATGACAGTCATTGGCAGCGACAGCAGTTTAGTGACAGCTTCCTAATGTCAACAGTCACATGGACAGGTAAACATCTAAACGGATAGAAGAGAGGTGGATGGAGAGAGACAGGGATATAATATAATGTGTTTTTCTGGATACACTGTGCTTTTTCAGCATTCAAAGATTGATGACACCGTGTCAGAGCACTGGCTATGAATTTCAGAAGGATCAGGCCTTAACTTAACAGAAAAGTTAGCAATAGTTTTTTTCCTATTACAGCTACATCCACTTCTGTCGTGCCTAGGCTGCTCACTAGGGCTGGGTATCATCACTGATTTCTATAATCCATTCGATTCCGGTTTTCAAAGTCCCGATTCGATTCCACTTAGCCTCAGACAGTCAGAAATATTATAACTCTGATCATTTATCAGTACTGACTTCATCAGAATTGTGAACATCACAGCAGATGCCTTTGTGTGAAAGTAACTGAGAATAAAACACAGAAAAACATGAAGGAGATTTTCCTGGTCTGGCTTTTTATAGCAGATAACCTTAAAAATATTCTACAATGTTCTGCATATGAAGTTTAAATTTCTTCAGTATTGAACAACAGAAAAAATAGGCTTTCTTGTCCGAGGTCATTTAAGTGAAAAAAAGAAAAAGACAGCAGCCACAGCGCTGTAAACAACGGTAGACTGGTGGGTAATAAGCGAATGAATAATACAGAAAACAGAGATTGGAGACGGGAAACTGTTCTTGAAGTACAGAGAGAGATAGAGAGAGAGCTAGCTGTGCATGGAGTGTGATTTTAATAGTCGTGGAAGCAAAACAGCAAAATTAATGACATTGATCAAATGTGAAGCGCAGTTTGCTGCTTCTTTTGCTGCTGGCTCTGAATTTTGGTTGGAGAGACAAAACCTGCAGCTCAGAATCCGCGCAAGAAGACGTAATCGCAGCGCGGACCGGACGCATCAGGATCGCTAAGCTCCGACAGCGTGTCCGTCTACGAGCCGTCGGGTGAGAAAGCCGAGAAAGACAAAGCTGATTCTGATGCGTCGGGTCCGTTCTGTGTTTACGTCTTTGTGTGGAATCAGTGTACCTGCTCTCATTTACACGGATTCGCATTTGCGACCAAATTGGTTGCACTCTAGAGCCCTGTTACTTGATGAAAGTTGGTTTTGCAGAGTTAATCTTGCAGCTCAGCCACAGCATAGCCCTCAGCAACCAAGAGCATGCTAGCGGGCCGTTGTTATTATGTTATTACTGTGCTTTTCGGAAAATAAGGCACTCTAAAAATCAGTCCTTTGATTTTTCTGGAAATCGACAGTGCTCCTTATAATCCGGTTTGCCTTATGTCTCTACCAGCTTTGCACATCTACAGACTGAAATCTTTGCCCATTCTTCTTTGCAAAACAGCTCCAGCTCAGTCAGATTAGATGGGCAGCGTTTGTGAACAGCAGTTTTCAGATTTTGCCACAGATTCTTGATTGGATTTAGATCTGGACTTTGACTGGGCCATTCTAACACATGGACATGTTTGCTTTTAAACCACTCCATTGTTGCCCTGGCTTTATGTTTAGGGTCGTTGTCCTGCTGGAAGGTGAACCTCCGCCCCAGTCTCAAGTCTTTTGCAGACTCCAAGAGGTTTTCTTCCAAGATCGCCCTGTATTTGGCTCCATCCATCTTCCCATCAACTCTGACCAGCTTCCCTGTCCCTGCTGAAGAGAAGCACCCCCAGAGCATGATGCTGCCACCACTATATTTGACAGTGGGGATGGTGTGTTCAGAGTCATGTGCAGTGTTAGTTTTCCACACAGAGCATTTTGCATTTTGGTCTCATCTGACCAGAGCAGCTTCTTCCACATGTTTGCTGTGTCCTCCACATGGCTTGTGGCAAACTGCAAACGGGACTTCTTATGGTTTCTGTTAACAATGGCTTTCTTCTTGCCACTCTTCCATAAAGGCCAACTTTGTGCAGTGCACGACTAATAGTTGTCCTATGGACAGATTCCCCCACCTGAGCTGTGGATCTCTGCAGCTCGTCCAGAGTCACCATGGGCCTCTTGGCTGCATTTCTGATCAGCGCTCTCCTTGTTCGGCCTGTGAGTTTAGGTGGACGGCCTTGTCTTGGTAGGTTTACAGTTGTGCCATACTCCTTCCATTTCTGAATGATCGCTTGAACAGTGCTCCGTGGGACGTTGTTTCTTTTTGTAGCCTAAGCCTGCTTTGAATTTCTCAGTAACTTTATCCCTGACCTGTCTGCTGTGTTCTTTGGACTTCATGGTGTTGTTGCTCCCAATATTCTCTTAGACAACCTCTGAGGCGTCACAGAGCAGCTGTATTTGTACTGACATTAGATTACACACAGGTGCACTCTGTTTAATCATTAGCACTCATCAGGCAATGTCTATGGGCAACTGACTGCACTCAGACCAAAGGGGGCTGAACACACACCCCACTTTGCAGTTATTTATTTGTAAAAAATGTTTGGAATCATGTCTGATTTTCGTTCCACTTCTCACGTGTGCACCACTTTGTGTTGGTCTTTCACGTGGAATTCCAATAAAATTGATTCATGTTTGTGGCTGTAATGTGACAAAATGGGGAAAAGTTCAAGGGGGCCGAATACTTTTGCAAGCCACTGTATGAATCCTGGTTGTGTTTACTGACCTGGAAACGATTTTATGTGCACAGCGCTCGAAAATCTGTCAAATGTTTTAGTACGACTTTGCTAAGCTACGAAGCCGCACCGCTTGATGGATTGTTGGAGCATTACGGCTATCGTAGGCAGGAGCCTCGCGGAGTGATACGTACTGTGCTTCAACATAATATTACTGTATTGTGTGTTTGTTTAACCTCTTTTTAAGTTTTGTGGATATTATACATGGTTGTGCTGAGGATATATCGGCCAGTTTCCACTGGAAATGCCTTTTGGTTAAACTGTCAGCGAGGAATTTGCATTTGCACTGTTACATTTTTATATAAGTTTAATGCACATGAAAAGCAGTTGCTTATTTAAGTGAAAATACATTGATTGGTTTTGGTTTTTTTTTTCACAAATGAAGTGGAGTTGTAAAGTATTTTGTCTCGTGTCAGTTATATCGTTATCGCACATTTTCAAATTTATATCGTGATGAATATTTTTGGCCATATCGCCCTGCTCTACTTCTACAACACGCCTTGTGTAGATGAGTTAGTGAGGCAAACTGATCAGCTGTCTTATTGTGTCTGTTGAGTGTTTGGTTTTGTGAACGGCCTCTTTAATGCACGAGGGTGTGACCATCCACATCCTTGTATCTGTCCACTGTCAGCCATTCATTTTGTGCAAATCTGGCCAAGTCTTCCAAGTGTGCGTGTTTTTTTTCCTTCTGACCAGATGCAGCTTTCTGCAACATCACTTTAATGTCCTTATACTGATCACCACACTGTGTATGTGCACTAAAACAGCAATCATTTCACTGCTCCTTTGTAGTGACAGGTTACAAAACGTCATTAGATGCTGCATGGCTGTACAAGATAGACTTTGGTTAGCAACAACTCTCTGAGGCCTTTACTGTGAAACAGAACGCTGTCTTATCCGGCTAACTTCAAGGTTTAATGTGGGATTTTTTTGTAATCCAAGACATAATGCCAGGTCAACTCATGCTTTGAACCTAATCTGCTCCAGAGCAAATCATGTTCCAAATGAGAGATCAACAGGTAGAAAATCACAACCTACTAACCAGTAAGACCGAAAAAGAACAAAATAAATAAAATCCCCGATCCTGGAAGGTCCCTCAGACCGCTGTGTGCAGAGAGTAGGAGTGTAAAATTTTTCAGCAGAGTCTGATGTCTTTGTCTTTCCATGATGAGCAACAATAATGAACATAGATTCTCTACAACAACTTTATTGTTTTGGAAGTATTAATATATGATCCCAAAACTTCTACATTTAACCTTTTAATCAGACCAGCAAAAATCTAGTATTGAATCTTAGCACAGTCATAAAAAACTATTTGCTAAAAGCATTTTTGCAGCTGAATATTTTAAATTACAGTTAGGATCACTGGTTGGCTGTTTCACCTGTAAGACTTTAAAATAACATGCTAAGGTTTAATAGTCTATAAGGAATACACTCTGAGGCCTGGGCAGTGTTGTGCTAATAAGAGAAGGTTTGTGTGTGCAGTGAAACAGTAATTTTTTTATTTCATAATTTATTGATATGTTTGATCCTTTCTGACCTGCGTTAATGAAGCAGTCATTAGAGCACCATGTCCGCTAGAATAGTTCTGTAGTTTGATGCTTGAGTCGTTGCAGACTTGTTGAAACTCCCTCACCCGTCAAAGCAGCGTCTTTGTTATTCGAGTCCAGCAGATGGCAGTGTTTCACTGTCTGACGGCTGTCTGAAGCTTCAGCTGGATTATTCGTTTAAATGAGATCGTTTTATAAAACTTACAACAACAGGCCTGAACCTGCTCAGCTCCAAAGAGCTGGCTAAACGATGGGGCATGTTCAGAATCTTCCTGAAGTTTAACAATTTCCCAAAAAGCTCCACAAAGTGAATTTTCATATAAGACAAGAAGGAAAGAACAGGGTGTGACGTGGAAGGGGCCCTCTGGCAAACAAATTACTGCTTTTATTAAGTTACAAAACTCGCAGTCTTGTTCACGAGTGATCAGAGAAGGGAACAGGAGATGGACAGATGGATCGGTGCTGCGGCTGCAGACTCTTCACCAGTCCCTCTTTACCAGTCGATTTACGTCCTTACCCTCTGTCACAACGGGACTGAACGGACTCACGCGTAGGCTCTGAGTAGGGAACAATAAAGGTTTTTTATTTACAGAAGCACCAGGTGATCTATTTACACAGTGGGGAAAAGACGGGTTCCGGGAATCCACACACGAACAGGAGGGGGGAAAGACACTTGCAGTCCACACACGCTCCAAAGTCCTCACTCCATCCACGCTCCACGCTCCTCTTCACACTCCACAAGAAACACAAAAGCTCGCTCCAATCCTCACACACTTGATCGCTCAGGTAACACAGGGGCAGGTCCAGGGAAATCTATTCACAGAGATGCAAAAGGTTACTGTAAGAAGATCGCTAGGGAAACACGAGAACGAACTGAGCTGGGGTTAACACTGACGAGAGTCGGCAACGGTCCAGCGACGAGAAATACAGGGCTGCCATCTTATAAGGAGACTGGAACACTGTTGGGTGATGAGCCACAGGTGTCACCAGGTGCGTGGGCCAAGGGCAGGAGCCCACAGATGAGCTCCGCCCAGGCAGTGAGAGAAGGAGGGAGGGAGAGAGCGGGGACAAAATCAAAACAAAAAAACACATGTAGCCACACTGAGGCGACCGGGTAGACACAGGGACCCTGACACCCTCGCCTTTTTCACAAATGTCATGTATGAAAATCTATAATAACTCCAGTTATACGGATATCAATATCCTCATAAGTGAGGATATTGATAAACTGATTTGAACTTTTACTGATTTCTGTTTAGATATAAATTGATTCAAAGTGGTCAGATATGCAGATTCTGACCTTTCCTCTGGCAAATATATAAACTCACTGAAAACAGTTTGACTTTTCAGAGAGTTTCCTATCTATCTGTATTTTTACTTTAATAGTTAAGCACGATTAACATTTAGGAAAATGGAAAAATAAACAAGTTAATAAATGAAATGAAATAATACTGATTTATATATTCACTCTGTTTACTTTTTCCATATAGAAATACAATGAAGACTTCCATGTTCCTGCTGGTGGCGCTCTCTGGCACTGTGCTCTGCATGACTAACGGACGTGTTCAGAAAACCAGCAGATCATCAACATGATCCCACAAGGGGGATGTGATGATCTGATAGCAAACAGAGATAATAATGGTAACTGTAAGCGCAAGAATACCTTTATCATTGGTGACTTTAATCAAGTTAGAACAATTTGTGATCCAAGCAATCGTATCAATGCAAATAGAAATCTTTATAAAAGCCCCACAGACGTGCACATTCTGTATTGTAAACTGCTGGGACAAACAACGATACCCATTGTACATCCAGATACAGATGAAAAGGCGTATTGTAATTGCATGTGATAAAATCAATACTTTCCTTCAGCCTGTGCACTTTGAATGTTGCTCTTGAGTTGAGAGATGCTGTGAGCTTGCTGCCATCTTTAAACATCACTTCATGATGCTGGTTTAGATGCTTTATAAGACTTTGTTACGTTTCTTAAACAGTGATGAAAATAATAAAGAGGAAATATGAGAGAAGTGATTTTCAGTGAATGTTGAAAAAAATCCCACAATAACAAAAATGATGGCAACATTGCTACACTTTGCTTTCTTAGCTTGCATATTGTACATTTTCACAGTTGTTTCTAATTGGCTCCATCTTCTCTCGTTGTCACAGCTGTTGCTCAACTTTCAGCACTCATTCAATTAAAAAAACAACAAACAAAAAAACTAAGCTGCTGCTGGTAAGGTTGGCATTCTTGCAAGACTCAGTAACACAAAACAAATAAAAAAATGCACATCCCATGTTTATCCCATGTGATTCCAGGCTGAGTTTATGCATTTATGCTTATTTGTTTATAAAATATTATAAGCTGGTCTGAGGTCATTTGTTACTAAAGAAAAACAAACAAACACTGTGTCATTATTTAATCCACTAAAACTAAGACAATGCAGAAGCAGTGTGTGAAAACTAAGTGCACCTTCACTGGTGTAGCATCTGCCTTAGAAACAATGAAGTCAAATGAAACTGTTGAATCATCTCTATGTGCTAAAGGCTCATTTTAATGCAGCATTAATCACGTTGCTTTAACAGTGCTGCATTTTAATAATGTTTATCACGTTCTTTGTAGATTTTAATTATCACCATCGTCGCTGTGAGAACATGTCTGGTTGGAGCAGGCGGCACTCAGGGATCATGTTGTGTGGAAGAAGAGTCATGTGATTGTTTTTTTTAAAGATTTTTTCTATGAGTGCACAGAGTGTGAAACAGAAAGATAGGATCGACAGAGAAAGCTGATCATGTCTGTTGTGACACCTGCAATCTCTGACTAGAGTTTTAGGTTTTGTCAGGCAGCTAACACAAAGAAAGCCTGGCTTCATTGTACAAATACAACTTACATATACAACACATGACATATTACACAGAGTCATTATTTATTCAACAAAAACTAAGCCAGATGCAGTTTTTGGATTTTATTTCAAAATGTTCTTATTCTGATTGTTTACTTAATATATTTAGACACATTTGGTTTATTTCTATAAAAATGATATTTTACACAAAACTTCAAACAGCTGCCTGCAAACATGGCTCTTTATTGTAAAGCCAGGTATGAACAACAACCTGCAGCTGCATGCTGTTGTGCTCATTGGTGTCACATTAGGTTCTGAACCACAAACAGAGAAGTTTCTTAGAACTGCTGGGCTAGTGATGTAGGTGTTGATGCAAATGATGGCTTAGGGTGGTGCTACGACAGTGTATAAAAACTGAAGCTCCCAGAGCCAAGTGTTATTTGTTCTTCCGTAACTGAGGTGAACTATAACCTGCTCAGGTAGAATTTAATAACAGCGTGTCTGAACTGCTCGTCTCCAGGCTTCACGTCTCATTCTGTAAGAACTTGTTGTTTGTTTATGAACTTTTTAGAAACAACAGACTTTTGTATACTTCCAAGAAAGAGGGAGAACTGACTCTTCTGCCACACTCACGTTCATCTTTATCTGTCATCAGTTCAGATAAAAGCATCACTGATTATTCTGAACACTGTTTTAAAGCTTCTGCGTCACTCTGATTTCTTCTTAAAGTTGGCAGACAGGATTGTGAAGAAGGACATAGTGGATCCCCCCTTTTAATGAGCATATTATCTGTGAACACTGAATACAAACAACCTAAATGCTCATTAAAGAAGCAGGTTGGCTCATAAAGTGCTCTGTACTTGTTTTATGCAAGTGCTGTTTCTGGAAACAACCACCATCTGTAACCAACACAGGACTTATTGAGCTGTCAGGTGTGCAGACAACATGGCACATTTTGGGAACACCTATAGTTGATGTCTTAATTATGAAAATAGCTACTATGTAGTTGATGCTTCCTGTTCTGCCAGAGCAGGTGCAGCCTTTGTGGAAGTGGGTTCCACTGGACCAGCGTCTGTGAACGATCCATTGTGGGTGATTTTTTTTTTTGACCTTACATCTGTGTGTAAGGACCAACCACAACCATCTAAAATCTTTGCATGTTATTTTATCTTCTGTGTAAGAAGTACACAGCATACCCTGATGATCAGCTTCAAGGGTTCTCAGTGTAGGATGCATACAGTATGTCATGCTGAAATATAGAGCACTTACAATAGAACCCACTAGAAACCAATTATTTTAGCCTGGTTCCTTAAATCTATGGCATTTTTCCCATGCTGACTGATATGCTGCTCAGTGTCTTTTGCTGTCTGTCATGATCCTGGGCCATGTTGGCCCAGCATTCTTAGTTTTCATATGTTTTGTGTGTTGTTCTTTATTTATGCCATGGTTTCTGTTAAGATGTTCCTTATTTGATTACCTCCTGTGTGCCCCTCTGTTTATCTGTGAGCCCTCGTTTCCCCTCTTTGTGTTTTATTCCATGTTTTCCCAGCCCGTTATGTCCGTGCTCTCCCCGTGCTGTCTCTCCTCCTCTCTGAACCTCCGTGTACTTCCTGTTTTACTTTGACAGTCTCCCGTCAGTGTTGCGTTCACTCCTGCCGTGTCTTGTTATGATTATCAGTGTCACCTGTGTTCCCCGTGTGCTCCCACTTCCCTCGTTAACCCTCTGTGTATTTATGTCTGCGTCTCCCTCAGTTCTGTGTCGCGTTCTCCCTCAGTCATGGCCGTGTGTTTCTCTGTGTATTACGTTATAGTTTCCTCGTTTAGGTTGTATGGTTTCTCTCTCCAGCAATAAAGCTGTGTTTTGAGTTCATTCCTGCCTCCGTGAGCTTGCGTTTGGGTCCTCATCCTGCCTGCACACAGCCGCAACCATGACAGTCTGCTTTTAAATCAGATGTCACTCTGAACATAAACACAAGCCACAGCAGCCCAGCTGTCTTAGCTGAGTACAAGGATACATTTACTCTCTTTGTGTAAAATATTGTGATGATTTTACATTATATTAGGCAGGCAGCTGCCCAAATTAAACCGTGACTATTAGCAGTTTGGTTATTTTGAACGCCTCGGCTGGAAAAAATTCAAAATGGTTTGTAAGGTTGGCCACAGCTTTGTATGTAAAGGGGAGTTAGAAGATTGCTTCATATTTTAAGATTGATTAAGATTAATTCATATTTTTAATTGTTTTATTTTACATCTCACCTTTTACACTGCATTGAGTTGCTGCCATGTGATTGGCTGAGTGTACATCGTTCTTTGTTTCAAAATGGACTTAATGCTTGGTTGAACAGTTGTGATGTTTATCTCCTTTAGATTTATTTTTTATTGTCATGATGAAAAATGGTTTGTTGGTTCATACCTATGAAGTTACAGTGTTTCTGAAAAGCCTAAAAAGATGCATTGTTACCATAGTAAACTTCAAAACAGACTTTATTATATGATATAGTTATAAAATTGGATAAAAACTGACTTCAGCATAATATAAAATAATGTGTTGTCACTATGTATGCATTGGTCAACTTTCAGATCTATGAAGTTCAGCTCCCCCAGCTGTGTCTCCCTTCTGTGGCCCATTCCCTCATTACTACCCTGTGTATTTAAGCCCTGTGTTTTCCCACGCTTGGTGTCGCGTCGTACCCTCAGACCCTGCCTGTGTGTTCCTGCTTGGTTTCATGGTTTGGTTTCTGTTTTTGTTTCATGCCAGCAATAAAAGCTGTGGTTTTAGTTACATTTCGTCTCGGAGTCCTGCATTTGGATCCACATTTCCACCTGCCCGCACTCAGAGCCCTGACATCAGCATAATATAAAATAATGTGTTTTCCCGATACCTGATTTTTAGCACTATGTATGCATTGGTCAACTTTCAGATCTATGAAGTTCAGCTCAGTTATCTATGTTTTCATTTTTAGTTTCCATTTGCATTTAGATGCACGGCCGATTCTCTGATGTGTGATCTGTTTCTACCTGTGCTGATGCTAGCAGGACTAAAGCTGATCAAGCAGCAGTAAATATGTGAAGCAAGGCTGAAGGATACACTCATAAAATGAACAGAATCATAAGAATATAACAGCACGAGCACTGCAAATGCAACTAAACCATGTTGACATCAAATGGTATGTTATTTGAAATCTATATGAAATAATGACACATCTATGTTTTCCAATTGTTTTTATTTATTAATTTTATTTTTTCCACAGTTGTGTAAATCAGTCTGTCTGTGGACTGCCAGCCAACACATCCACAACACCAACAACTCAGACAGCACAAAGCCTTTTAAGTTGGCGAGGCGTGATAGCAAATGCAGCGCAGGTACATCCATCTGACCTGCAGCAGCATCGCAGACCACGCCCCCCCTCCATCTGGACAGCTCCTGGAAGCAGATTCAGGCGTGATGATGTCATTTTCAACTGGAAAAAGAAGCTTTGAAAAACTGAAGTAGTAGTCTTTAAATGTTTAGATATTTAACCTTGTTGTATTACTTTATATTTTATATTCATCGTATTAAGACATCAAGATATTTGTTTTTGCCTTAAAATTTTGTGTTTTAATTTATACTTTTTGTTATTCTTTTTTTTAATTTTGTCATTTTGCCTTTTTTACTTGATGTGATTTGGATAAATATATATTTATATCTACAGATATATTTAGAGAGTTTTTCTCTGGGTTTCACAAGCCCATTTTATAGATAAAAGTCCAGGTCATAATAGATCCGGTTCATTAAGAACAAAGTTTAAATCCGATTTAATATAAATGCCTTTCTGCACTCAGTTATTCTTTCCTGTCACATGTTTCAGTGTGCTCTGTAGTAA
Organism: Diplotaxodon limnothrissa; assembly: GCF_057381915.1. Taxonomy (NCBI): domain Eukaryota; kingdom Metazoa; phylum Chordata; class Actinopteri; order Cichliformes; family Cichlidae; genus Diplotaxodon; species Diplotaxodon limnothrissa. The sequence continues at coordinate 13,708,126 of NC_140598.1, read as the reverse complement.
CAATGACACACTGCAAAATAAAAAATAATAAGACACTCACCTTTTTTTTCCTTTACTAATGATGATGATTAACCTGCAGTGGTTCAGGTATAAGTTGGTTGTCTGGAACAGCAGGTGATGAAGATGTGGTGAAGGGTCTGTGGTTCATGTATATAGTGGGTTCATTACATAACTGGATAGGCAACATCTGACAGTCAGTTTAAATAAGATCTTGTTGTATTTGAACACAAATCAGCAAAAACAGGTCTCTCACCGTGCAAATATACAGCTTACGTAAGTTTAGTGTGCTCACCGAATGCAGTGTTTAGTGTAGCAGCAGAATTATGACAGTTTATGGAGATGTTCAACGTGAGCCTGCTGCCCAGCTTTAAAAGGAAAATCATTTTAAATGATACATAATAAGTTCTTACCAAAAGAGGAATGCAGACGGAGATGAGCAGAGATCTCTTCTGCAGTTCAGATGCTGCTGTGAGTTCTAGTTCACTTCTGTCACAGAGGAACAAAGTGTGTTTGGATCTGGACACTTTGATTTTTATACTTCTGATCAGCACCACCTCAAATAATCCTTTGCATCCACACCTACATCACTGGCCCACCACTTCTAGGAAACTTTAACACTTCCCTGCTTGTGACTCAGAAAGATAATGCAAATATGATGACCACTGACCACAAGAACCTGCATGTAGATGCAGCCTGTTTTTCCACATCTGGCTTTAGAAAAAAAATTAATGCACAAACAAATAGATTTAAAATAAAAAGATGTGTTGGTATATTTTGACCTTTCAAATAAACTATTAACACTTCTTTTTTCCCCTTTTTAAGTATAATTTTTGGCAAATAAAGTGAGTGTTTTGACCATTTGCAGTTAAAATGTTGAACAATCTTTTTATTTTTGTTTTACTACCAGTTGGTTGTAATAATTTCATATGAGGATTTAAATGGATGTATAACAAAACAAAGGATAAAAGTATATATAAAAGTATATTTAATGAAGCTGATCGAACAACAGTGCAATATGGCATGATGACAGTGTTTACAATTTTGGCAGGAGAACAAAAGATAAATATTATAAAATACAAGACATGAAAATCTCAGAGGTCAGGGGTCGGGGGCCCAGGAAGTCTGACCTGCAGATTCCAGGTCTGACTTCGAGTACATAAAATATCATCTTTCTTGTGGGGAAGGAGCCTGAGTTAGAGCAGGAAGTTACACCATATTGATATTGTTGGGGTAGCCTCAATGCCAGTGTTGGACTCTCCAGTTTCCTTGAAGGAGGTTTGACTTTGTGCCATCGTTGGCTGGACTCTGTGCTCATTGATATCCCCGTATCAGTGAGTTAAGACACCATGCATTTATTTTCTGTGTGGCACACAACAAGAAAACAGGCCAAGAGAGAACACATCAGCCTCCAATGACAGTTTATTAAAAGGTTTATTGGAGGTTATTTGTTGTGTTATTGAACCTGTGTGCTAATGAAAGAGTGTCCTTAATAAACGTACTCCATAAGGAAGTGTGTTCACAAGTGCACAGAACACATTAGGGCACAGGTCAATGATCGGTTTTACAATTGTATTGTCAGATCGATGGACACTTTCGGATACTTGGATATTCAGGTGATTAGAGGAGCAGAGATGATCAGCTGATCAGGATTTGGTGGTGTGTTGGATCAGGTGGTGGAGAGATACAGGACAGGCCTGACATACACAAACGTATAGTGAAGGTGCAGAGGCTCAGATCTGTGACATCGTCCCAGCTCAGTGTCCATATTTAGATGTAACAGTGCTATAGACTTTACCTGACAACTTGTATGAGTAATGTTTTCATCTCAGGCATGTCAATTTCATTTGTGAATATATTTTTAATACTTGTACAACAGATTTTTTTGAGTGTTAAATAGAAATTATATGCTGAAACTGAAGTGATGGGTCGCACTCTTTAGTTCACCCCTGCTCTCGAAACAATGTAGGTGGTCCAGTTAACATATTTACATTTTTTCATTTGCTGTTTCACTTGCAAAATATTTCCAGTGTGACATTTGATCAGGTCTTGTAAACCTTGTCGTTAACCAAGCAGTCACTCCCAGGCTGCTGTGCTGATCACCGGATCTTAACTTCATTGTCACAGTGCACTCAGAACAAAACAGCCATGCAGAGATATGAGTCACAGTGACATTAAAACTGATGAAGACCGTCGTCGTTAGAACCAGCAAACTGAACGAACTAAAAAAGATCATCTAAATTCAACTGGTCTAAAGTATCAGGATCTCAGTGTTAAGTCCATATTTTTGAAGTAGAAGCTTTTACAGGTTTTACTTAAGAAAAAGAAATAATAAGGAATTGTTTTGGAATTTGTCCAGGTTAACAGATGAAATCATGTTCAGTGCTTTGTCCTGTCAGTAAACACAGATTCTTTATTTGCACTGAATGGGACAGCATATAATTTCACTGCTTTTGGCGTAATGACAATAAAAGATAGTTTCAAAGTCTGACCTGCAAAGCCCGTCCACCCAGTGTCCTCCTCAGTCATGCTGGTTGCATGATTGCTGTAGAAGTGCTAAACTACTGTGACCTGATTAATTGAACTGAACTCACACTGCAATAACTAATCAGTGAGGTGGTAGTTTAAGTACTTCATTACCAAAATGTATAAATGAAGTACATCAGAAGATGTTGGGGAAGAAGGACTTCACTGGGTGGGCCTGGACCCCCGAGGCCTGTCCCTGTGCCGACCTCGTCTGAGTCTAATAGATTTATAAGATAGAGCTCATCAAAAGACTAAGATATGAATATAAACATGATATTTGTCAGTTTAATTTAATGTTAAGTTGAACTGGAGTTAACCAGAATCCTTTACTCTTCCAACTCCTCTACTTTGTCTAACAGTTAGCTTAGCTTAGCCTAGCCAAGTTTTCTTTGCAAAATTGCTAATTGCATGGTTTCAAATTGCAGTTTTGATTTTAAGTGGACTAATTGTTCAGACCTGCTCTGGGGCCTGTCTGAAGTATTAAATTGACATATATTTGTCTCAACACCTACGCAGGAGAACTTTTTTGTAAGTGTGAAATGGAAAATAGAAGAAGAAGTAGAGATGTGGGTGTTCCTATTTACATGTTTTTATTTTCTGTTTCTTTAGCCAAACATGTTATTTGATCAGAGCACCTGCCTGTACACCTGCTGTTAACCAAGCAGTTATTTTCAAGCTGCTACACTGATCACAAAGTCAGGACATATGAATGACAGGAAGTGTCCAGTGTCACGTACCGATATTAATGACAACAATGATGGGGCAAAGCAACATATGATGAGCATTTATTACGATATCCTGATAAATGTAATGCAGCGGGATAACTTCTACAGTTATTATGTTAGTGATGATGCCTCTTTGCTTTTCATTTATTCACAGCTTTGTGGCGTACGATGGAGTGTCAGGGCCACATTAAGATGATAACCTGCCACGGCTGCAGTACCCTCTACAACACGGCTTGTGTCGATGATTTAGTGAAGCAAACTGATCAGCTGTCTCATTGTGTCTTTTGTGTGTTTGGTTTTGTGTTTTCAATGAACTGAAAGCCCTCTTTAATGCACGAGGGTGTGACCATCCACATTCTCTCATCTGTCCAGTGTCAGCCATTCATTTTGTGCAAATGGTCAAGTCTTCCAAGTGTGCGTGCTTTTCCTTCTGACCAGATGCAGCTTTTTGCACCATAACTTTATTGTCCTGATACTGATCCCCACACTGTGTATGTGCACTAAAACAGCAATCATTTCACTGCTCAGGTTACAAAATGTCATAAGATGCTGCATGGCCGTACAAGATAGACTTTGGTTAGCAACAACTCTCTGAGGCCTCAACTGTGAAGCAGAACGCGGTCTTATCCGGCTAACTTCAAGAGCCAAGTTATCCTTTGAACCTAATCTGCTCCAAAGCAATTTATGTTCCAAATGTGAGATCACCAGGTACAAAATCACCACCTACTAACCAGTAAGACCAAAAAAGAACAAAATAAATAAAATCCCCGATCCTGGAAGGTCCCTCAGACCGCTGTGTGCAGAGAGTAGGAGTGTAAAATTTTTCAGCAGAGTCTGATGTCTTTGTCTTTCCATGATTAGCAACGATAATGAACATAGATTCTCTACAACTTTACTGTTTTGGAAGTATTAATTTATGATCCTAAAGCAGGACACCTGCACTGTAATTAATGACCTCACATCACATGTTTAAATTATGCTTTTACAGTTAACCTTTTAATCAGACCAACAACAAGCTCATACTCAATTTTAGCAGCAGTCATTGTGACACTGATGATAAAACTTGTGTAAAATTGCAAAACTGTAAAAAGAAATTAAAAAAAAAACATTTTTGTAGCTCAATGTTGAAATTACAGGTAACTTCACTGGTTGGCTGTTTCACCTGTAACACTTCAAAATAACATGCTGAGGTTTAATAGGTTATAAGGAATATCCTCTGAGCCCTGAGCAGTGTTGTGCTAATAAGAGACGTTTTGTGTGCGCAGTGAACCAGTAAGTTTTGTATTTCATAATTTATTGAGTTTCTATTATCCTTTCTGACCTGCGTTAATGAAGCAGTCATTAGAGCACCATGTCCGCTAGAATAGTTCTGTAGTTTGATGCTTGAGTCGTTGCAGACTTGTTGAAACTCCCTCACCCGTCAAAGCAGCGTCTTTGTTATTCGCGTCCAGCAGATGGCAGTGTTTCACTGTCTGACGGCTGTCTGAAGCTTCAGCTGGATTATCCGTTTGCTATGTTTGCCATGTTACAGTGGGGAGGAAAAACTCCTTTTTAACAGGAATATCTAGACATGAGTGATTACTGCAGTGGGGCACTATCTGTGCTATCTATAAGAAATGTTAGCAACAATAAAACTCTGAGGATCAGGGCTCCATTTCACTCCAGTGTTCAGTGGCATTTTAAAAGAGTGAATACCGACGCTGAATGTCTTTGTAAAGCAAAAGCACTTTGTTAGCCTTTACAGAGCAAAGCTATGGATCAATGTGCAGTGAAGAAAAATCGAGGTGGCCAGTCTGTCCTTTCCTAACCAATCACAGAGCTCCTTACATTGCACCATGTGGCTAATTTGTGTTTTACTGATATTGCTGGGCTGCTGTCAATCATTTTGTCTTTATATTACAACAGAGCATTGACCTTTAACCTGTTTAATTCATACTGAGTATTTAAAAAAAATGTAGTGTCATAATAAATTGTGCCTCACTGAAACACCATTTTGCATTAGCCTCTATCACCTGACTTGTCACTGATGATATCACTGCATGAGCAGGCGAGCGGTAGCGGCGGGGGGGTGTAGGTGAAGCTCGTGAAGAACAAAATTCTGTACGAGCGGACGCAGTGAGTCCAATAACCAGGGGTAACTGGAAATAAGGTGTTGTAGGTTGGCTTCCACAGTGTAAAGAGACACTTCTCCCTCATGCTCTAACAGCTGGTAAATCAATTTAGAAGCAGAGTCGATAACGGCCTCCTGAAGCTCCCTAGGTGGGGTGACTGCCGCTGGATCCATATCTGGCTGGTCCGTACTGTCACGGCGGGTGAGGAGAGCCGTGTGAAAATAATAAATGAGGATCCAATCGCAGGCAGTAGTGGAGAAGTGAAGGTGGTTTATTGAACACAAAAATAAATATGGACAACAGCAAATGGAGCACGAACTAAACTAGACTGGAAACAACTAAACTACAGAGCACAAACCTGGACAAGAACGAGCAGAGGAGATGGACAGCAGGGAGAACACACGGGTGAGACATGGTGGACACACAGACGCACCAGCAACTACAATGACAGAGGACACGACTTAAATACACAGAGAAACACAGGGGAATTACACACAGGTGGTGGACACAGCTGGGAATAATCACCAAGACGAGACAGGTCAAACTGAACACACTCACATGAGACGCAGACCTTCACAATAAAACAGGAACAAGAAACCATCACACTAAGACGCAGACTCGACATAGAGAGAGAGACAGAAAATGACACATGGAACTAAACTAAACCTGCAAAAACATGACAACTCAAAATACTGGGTCAAACTGACCCAGAACCGTGACAGACTTTCTATAATGTTTTGCTTGAGCATGTCCTGCTTTTCTGTAATGTTATTTCTACAGCCTCTTATTTCTAACCTCTTGTGTACCTCTTTTCAACCACTGGGAGGCGCTACAGCTTCATTCCTTTCACACTAAGGCAGCGGTAGGGAACTCCAGGCCTCGAGGGCCGGTGTCCCTGCAGGTTTTAGACGTGCCCTACCCCTGCACTAAGGCCTTTGAAATCTTCATTAACACTGAGCTTGAAATTTCTATCAGTCGAATGCAAAGGAGTCCTGTGGTTGTAGGACAGAGGTAGGGAACGTTAATCTGCCATCATTTAGATTATATGACAACAACCTTCAAATCTGAAGTCTCAGAAATCTGCTTCATGTACAAGTTCCTCCAATAATCAGGGCTAATATCACCAAATTGTACATAAACAGACTTTTACATGTTAAATATTTCTCAAATATGGGGAAAAAAACAATATAAAATACTATATTATTAACAAAATATCTTAAGATACAGCTACAAATTGCTTGAAACATTTGCAATGAAATATATAAAACAGCTTTATTGTCAGTGAGGACAAAGTTATAGTGATGCTGTGCTGGAGTGTTCAAAAGAAGACAGAGACATGAAGTATAAATATTGTATAATATTAAATATAAGAAAGAACAAAGTTATAAAAACATTAATAATTGAAATCTGCAACAATATTCACATAAAGTGTAAAATACAGAGTTAACTGTTTAATAGGTAAAGTTTAGGTCTTGCAGTCGAACAATGATCCCAAACACAGCAGCAAATCTACAGCAGAATAGCTGAAAAGCAAAGTCCAGACCTCAACCTGGGACATTCAGAGAGCTGTGCTTAAATAAATGCCCACAAAGCTCAAAGAACTGAAGCAACGTTGTAATGAAGAGTGGGCCAACATTCCTCCACAACAATATGAGAGACTGATAAAGTCAAGCAGAAAACAATTACCTCACATTTGTGCTGCTAGAAGTGTTTCTAGTTATTCACAGGACTGTAGTTTGAATTTAAAGAAATGTGAAAGTGCACTGAAATTAACATAAAGTTATTGCAATTTAAAAAAAAAATCAAGAAATCTAAGAGGAAGAAACAAGGTAAACCACACAATTGTTTTCCTTATATTCTCCACACGGCAATGCACATAACAGACATAAAATATTTGCATTTATCAATAGAAAATATAAATTTTTTCCATAGTCATAGCCAGGCCCGATTACTGCCAAACCTGTGCTGAATCAATCACTTAAACAGGACCTGTCTGACAAAGTAGAGTAGACCAAAAGATCCTCAAAAACTACACATCATGGCGCAATCCAAGGAAATTCAGAAGCGAATAAGAAACAAAGTAATTGAGATCTCTCAGTCTGGAGATGCAACGTCAAGATGAACAGAATCCAGTTTCTGGGATCCTGAAGGAGAATGTCTGGCCATCTGTTCACGACCACAAGCTGAAGTGCACTTGATCCAAAGCACACCAACAAGTCCACCTCTAAGCAGCTTAAGTAAAACAAAAGAAAGACTTTGGAATGGCTTAGCCAAAGTTCATACGTGAATCTGATTGAGGTGCTGTGACCTTGGAAAGGTGGTTCATACTCAAAACCCCTCCAGTGTGGCTGAATTACAACAATTTTGCAAAGATGAGTGGGCAGAAATTCTTCCACCACCTCGTAAAGGACTCATTGCCAGTTATCCCAAACGCTTTATTGCAGATGTTTCTACTCAGGGTGGCCCAACCAGTTATTAGGTTTAGGGGGCAATCACTTTTTCCACACAGGGCCATAATAATGGCCGCCTTAATAATAAATGCCTTGATTTAGGAACTACTTTTAATGTTTACTTGTGCTATTTTGCAAAAAATAAAATCTCTGCAAAAACATCAAAACTGCTGACCGTCTGACCTCAATATGAAATTATTAATCTTTTGACCAAAAACATTTAGATTTGTAAAAATAAAGAAACCATAGAGGAACAAACAATGTTATTTGCTACGTTCTAACATGGCAATCTAAATAACAGTAATGCAAACATATATATTTATCAATAAAAACAGATCGCCTTTTCACTGTTACAAAAGTCAAGTACATCAATGTTTGTTCAGCTTTCATAAATGTAAGTTTGTAAGTACATAGTACATTTTTTGGTCCAACTTCTTTTAATACATGCAACACATTTCAGAACATTTGGGACAGAGACAACAAAAGACTGGAAATACTTCGTAAAAATCTGGTGAAACACTTTAAAGCCAGTGGGATTAAATGGGAGACATAAAATTTAATACTAGACAAAGACCGATTGAATCATGAAGCAAATAATTAATAACTAAATCACAAGTAGAAAATGTTATGCAGATATTATTGGATAGATTTTGGTGTAGAAAAAAATGACAAGAAATGAAAAATGAAAGTTATCTGGTCTTTTTCTTTAAAGAGTAGCCTACTGCAGAGCAGCAACACTGACAAAGACCATCATCACCAATACTGCAGCTAATACAATGATCCAGGAGGAAACTTGAAAAAGCAGGAAAAATGTGACACTGATCAAAATGAATACATCAATTATTGATCAAAGAGAAAATGCATACTAGCACAATGCATTGTTATTGCATCTCAGTTTCTCACCATCACTGATAATCTGACGTCTGCTGGACCTCAGGAATCGTCTCCATCACCTCTCTGTGAGGAGCAGAGAGCACTCGTGCTGCACATCCCACCTGTGTGCTGTGTTTACGTGAACCTGAGAGCACAGCTGTAGTGGTGACAGTGAATGTAGTGTTGGTGTTGGACACACTGACAGTGTTGTACTGTGAGAAGCTGAGGTGTTGTTGTGAGAGTGTTACAGTGGGAGCAGGTCGACCAGTGGCTGAACAGGAAACAACCCACTCTTCAGCAGAGTTTGACTCTCTGACATCAACAACAGGTTCATGCAGCTCTGTGAAGGATCAGGAGATATAAAATAAGGAGTATATTGTTAAAGATACATTGACTTCTAACACATGTAACGCATTAAGGTAAAATTTCTTACCATAAGGATGTGTTACACGATTTATAAACCCCAGTTTGTTAATTATTTGTTCATTATTCATAACTATATACTTAATTTTTTAAAAATTAAGTGTTTTTGGTCAAATGGAATTTCTTTTTGGGTAATTTTAGCCCCTTTTAGCCCTCTGCCAAAATGTTTTAACCTTTCTGTCTCTAACAGTAAAACATCGTTCCTTTATCTTCTGTGTCTGGTGTGTTGGTCAGGATTAGCTAGCTTGGCAAAAAGTTCACATTAAACAAAGTGTGTTACTGTGAGGTGTGTGTTCGTACTATGAGTCACAGCTCGAGTTTTCTTGCGGGTGAAGGTTTTTCACCTCGCTGTCATTCTTGCATAAAAGTGTTTGACCCCTTCAGGAAAAAAAACGAAATTTGGGATTATTTTTTGTTTTGTTCATTGTGTGTATTTGTTTCTACTTTTTACTTTTTCTTTTACTGTGTACAGCACTTTGGTCAACCTGTGTTGTTTTTAGACATGGTTATTGATTGATTGATTGATTGATTGATTGATTGATTGATTGATTGATTGATTGATTGATTGATTGATTGATTGATTGATTGATTGATATGTCTTTGATTAAAATACAGCCTACTCCACATCCTCCAAGTTACAGAGAAGAGGAACCATCTGGGGTGAACTTGTGCACTTGGTATTGGCTGTCATGGTCCCTGTGCCTCTCCGGCTCGCTCATGTTGGCCACAGGTTTTTTTTGTTTTCTCTCCTGCTTCCCTGGGTGGAGCTCATTGTGGGCTCTCACCCTTGGCCCACGTATCTGCGGTGATTTCTACACCTGTTGCTGATCAGGCGGCGTCCCCCTTGCCTATTTAACGCTGCGGCACGGAGTATTCGGCACTGGAACGTTGAACCTCCCATGTTCGTGCTCTCAGCTCTCCTAAGACAAACTCTCTCAGTGTTGTGTGGCGTATTGATCTAATTGGACTCTTTGTGTTTAGATCTCCCCGGAACTGGTGGCGGACCCTGACCTGTGATCCCTGTGTGTGTCAACATAAGTGGAAATTGGAGCGAGAGTGGCTGTGGAGAAGCGAGTGTGCGTAAGAAGAGGAGTGGCGGAGTTTGGGCCGAGTGGGGAGCGAGTGTGGATTCCTTCCCCTGGAGCCCTGAAACCCTGCCCCATTCACTGTATATACACATCACTGTGGTTTCCCTTCTGTGTTAATAAATTGTCAACCCTTTGCTTGCCAGAACGCTGCCTGCGTCTGAATCCATCTGTTAGCCCTGACATTGGATACCTGGAAATCAGTGAAGGGACCATTAATGCTTCAACTTGTACACAGGTTTGAGAGCAACCACCCAAAAGCTTCTGCTAATAAACACTAGTCTGTGTTTGTGATGCAAATGTTTCTGGCTGTGTTCACAAACATTTAGTAAGGTGAGTGAGGAATATTAATACTTATTATTAGATCATTAGCAGACTGTAGAACTTGACTGCACGCCAAGGTGGCAGTTCAGCCATTTGATTCATGTTGCAGCAGCTCATGAGTGAATGAACATCGTGCAATAAAAGTACTTCTAGAAGTACATTTTTACAAAAACGGACATTGTGGAGGAATGTAGGGAAGACACGAGGGAGCCCAATATTTGACTCAAACGTTAATCGCTGCATCACACAACTGAACATTCAAAGCGCCAAAACCTAACCCTCTCACTTCCCGTTACACTGGGTACGAGTGGAGCTACCTGGTGGTATGTACTTACATTTATTTAAATTTACTTGAGTAGGGTAGAGTCATGCTAATGACCTAATAATTTTATTCAGGTGTGTTGCAGCAGAGATACATTTAAAAGCTTCAGGACGCTGGCTCTCAAGGCCTGGAGTTTGACACCCCTGCTTTACACAAAGATGGGTTAAATCACAGTGCAAAGAATGAATGAATAAATGAAATATAAACAATAAATAATTATTAAATAGTCTTACACATCAATGTCATTGGTTGACTTTTGAAGTATTTGAATCCTTATTGGGTTCCCTGAGTGACAGAAGGATTAAAACACTTTAAAATCAGTACTGAAAATATGTGCAGACATTACTGGATAGATTTAGGGTTAGAATCAATAAATCACTATCATGTTAAACACTCTTAGAGTTCAAACCTTCGTAGAAACATAAGTCCAGTATCATGGAATGAAACCTAAAGGTGCATTTGAGGGTGCAAAACGTTTCGTCGGCATTGTTGTGTTTGTTTGGGAGAAAACTTACAAACATACAGTACAGCACTTCAGAGTTACACTGCTAGCGATCGAAGATTTATGTAAATTTGACAAGCTAAACGCATTCTGTACTGTACAGCAGGAGTCCCCAGCCTTTTTGCACCACAGACCACTTTAATGTCAGACAATATTTTCAGGGAACGACCTTTAAGGTGTCGCGGATAAATACAACAAAAGAATAAAAAAAAGAAACTGTGGTGTTTTGTAAATATAATAATAAACGTGACTTGAGCTGTGCGCCGACAACAATGACAGTGACATCCTCCTCTCTGCTTTTTAATGCTCTCTGGTCACTATGGTAACGCGTAAATAGTTCTTTCAAAATAAGACACACAACTACAACCATACATTTCACACCGGAGGATCAACTCTCGCGGAACGGTACCAAAAGACTCACGGACCGGTCCGTGGGCCTATTAGGGACCGCTCCTGTACAGGAGACACTGGACTAGATTGATTGACAATGGTCTACAGCAATCAGAACGCACAACGCGATGTACTGTAAAAAAAAAATTAATCAGCGAAACAGCAAGTGTCACTTTTGGCCACGAACAATTTAGGGGAATTTTTTATGAACAAACCCAGAGTGTTAAAAAAAACTTAAAACCATTTTTATTTCTCAGCAGCATCAATAGTAACAAAAACGCAATTTAGTTTCGCTGTCAAAGTCGATTTAACTGAAGTTACGTGTTTCCGGTTACTGTGGAGCTCCACAGCAGCTGCAGCCAGAAGCTGTTTCTACAGGATCCTGATGGACACTCAAAGCTTTTAGAAAATGTCCTCATTAGTTGTTTGCAGCAGAATATCAACCGATGTGAACCAAAACAACAAAAGTGCTCTGCACATGTGTGTGAGACTACAAATTCTAGAACCAGAACTGCTGATTTCATTACTCTGAACTTTTAAAGGCAGGTTTTGTATCTGAGAGCAGGGACACTTGCTGTGTTCAGTGTGACTCGTCTCTGCAGAAGGTCAGGGCTCTGATAGTTGCAGTTAGCGGGTGACTTACTGGGCAGGTGGCTCCTGAGTGTCTGTGGGAGTCAGGGTTCATTATGGTCCTGGTTGCTACTGGAAATAAAGAAACAAAAGGAGTGTGTGTTGTTCAGGAAGTACAGACTGTAGCTCAGCAGGTAGAATTACTAACTGGAAGGTTGGAGGTTTGATCCCTGGCTGCTCCAGTCTGCACGCCACGGTATCCTTGGGCAAGATGTGGAACCCCGACTTCCTCTCCGATGCATCCATCATAGTGTCATTGTTAGAAAAAGAAGTGCTTGTGTGAATGAAGCACGCTGTATAAAATGCTTTGACTGCTCATACAGAAAAGCAGCTCATAAGAACTGGTTCATTTTCCAGATAATTCCACTATTAAGACAACAGACATTTGGGAGGCTTTCTCTGAGAGTAACACTGAAAGTCTTGCTGCTCCTCCACAAAATGAACTTCAGATTAAAGACACAGCTCAGATAAACACAACTCAAACTAATCTACACTATTTTTCTTTATTACGCAGCGTTTTTATAACTATTTCCAGATGTTTCTAAAGATGAAAACAGAATTAAACTCCAGCCTGATGCGTTTCTGAGGTTCCTGACTCTGACCGTCCCTCAAACGCCTCTCTGGGCGTTTCCTTCCGTCGCTTTTACTTTCGCTTTCGTGAATGTTGTGGCGCAGTTGATCGTCTCCATGTTAAGGTAACGTTAGCAGTCTGTACTGTTTTCCTGGCTGACATCAGCTGTGTGCAGCTTAGTTTCAGCATAAATCTGCTTCGTTTTATGTGAGATCAGAGTCTGGGAACGAGACAGAAACAGTTGATGATCAGCAGCTGAACTCAGAGTCGATGTTACTGTGGATCCACTGACTGATGTCTGTAGGCAGCTTCTCCTGCCTCCATCAGTCTGTGGCTGTATGGGCTCAAATTGTGGTCATAAATATTTTGTACTTGTAAATCAGGATTTGTAGGTGGAAAAATAATTTGTGTGTGGACTTAGCCAAGCAATACGTGTGAAACTCTGCACTCAAGTTTCAAGTTACAAGTACGTCCCTATTTTTCTGCCTTTCATCTGATTGGCCAATGTCATGTCAATCACAAATTTAACAATCCAATCAGAGAACAGGTGGGTTTGTTCAGGGTTCAGGGCCCTGTTTCAGGAAGCCGGTTTAGTGCAAACTCTGAGTAAGTATACCCTGAGTTAATGAAAACTCTGGGTTTTCGGTTTCACAAAGCGAGTTTAGATTAATCCTGAGTGAGTCACTATGACGACACACTCCGTGAAGCTAACCTGCCCCCTAGCAGGTTTACTTCAACTAACCCTGACTTTCTCCGCCTCTGTGTTGGAAACCTGACTGTAGGAAGTGTCAGACATGGCGTGCCCCTTCCTTGAAGAGCCAGTAGATGTTGAAGCCCAAATTCTCCGCAGAGCTCTCCGCCGGGAGAGAGTGATTAGAGCGCGTTTGGACATTTTATCATTTCATGATGATTTCCTGTGTGAACGTTACCGTTTTTCAGCACAATCTATAAGTTATTTGGATAACATCCTCAGGCCATATATTGCTCATGTGACACATCGCGGACATGCTCTCAGTTCATTACATATTATTTGTATTGCACTTCGGTTTTTTGCAAACGGGAGCTTTCTGTATAATATTGGTGACGCTGAGCACGTTTCCAAGGCTACCATCTGTCGGGCAGTCAGGAATGTTACAGTTGCACTGAAACGTCTCCTGTACTCGTTTGTGTTCCCCAGTCACAGACCCACAAGATTTATCAAAGAGGGATGCCACAAAATTGCAGGTATCAGGATGAACAAAATTTAATTCATGATGTGGTGATACTTGAACTACTACTTAAATTTTACATTTATTCTCACGGTTCCCAGGCGTGATTGGCTGTATAGATGGCACTCACATTCCAATCATTGCTCCTTCAGTAAATGAAGGAGACTATGTGAACAGGAAGTCTTTCCACAGCATTAATGTGCAGGTACATAGTTCCCTGTAGCATGTCAAACTAACAAATCTGTTGGCCATAACGGGCCACATTTGAGCATACAGAGTAAGCAAATATGTACTTGTAATGTGCTCAGATAATTCCAATAAGTGCTTACAGAAAGAAAATTAATGTAGCCTCTAACTGCAATTGATTTACATGGGACAAACAGACCAAGCACTATGGCTCGTAATACAATTACACCTTACCTGTTTGGACTATATTTTTATATTTCATTTTTACTTGCTGCCAGGAACGTTTGGGGCCTGTTGGGTTGCACCTGCGCTCACATCACATCACAAAATAAAATGTGTAAAATAACAAATAAAATATAATAAAATAACGTGTTAAATGGGTGGAAATCCCTAGATCAATGTTTAAATTAACACTCACGCATTGACTCTGTCGGCTATGTTTTGCCATGCATGCTCCCTTTCTTTTGCAGCTGTGGCTGTGTTACTTTTTTTCTGCAAAATTTGCATGTTATCGGCATATGCTGCCATCAGAATTTCGGCCTCAAGCGCTGTAAAATACATTGACCGCGCCTTCTTTCCCTCCGTCTCCATGGTGACTCGCTTAATCTGTGCTCCACTAATCAGGGCTTTATGTATCCTCGTGCGCGCGCTTCACTTGGGGTTAAAGCAACTCCGCGTTGACTGAACTACTTGTTATCAGCCTTTCTGAAACCGAATATTCCGAGTTGGACAGTTCGGGGTTACTCAACCCTGAGTATCGTTTTTCACTCTGAGTTTTCTAAACCGGCTTCCTGAAATAGGGCCCTGGTTAGGTTTAGGCTGTTATTGTGCTTCAGGCTGAAATATGAGGAGTAAGGAGTGGGGCTGGTTAGCCCTCATGACCCTCACCATAACACATACGTCACAGGACAGTGTTTACCACAGAAACTCCATGAAATGATCAATGAGAACTTTAGAAACCTGTCAGTGTGATGCTTCCAGTACAACAGCACCTCTGAGTGTGTGTGTTTGCCTCTCAGACTAACTCCACCCTGACATCAAGAAGATGGAGGAAGAGGATGGAGCAGGATCTGCAGCATCCAGCTGTTTGTCTGTGAGGAGTGACTGGTCCAAAGAAGAACCTCCAGACTTCAGTAATGAACCTGCAGCAAGAATGTAAGAGAGCTGCTGACTCATTTATTCAGTGTAAATAATGATTTTTGATGCAATGGGAGAAGAAAAATGACAAAAACAGTTTTAAAAATAAGGATTAAAATATTACAAACTATGTTTTTGAGTTTCCTGATGTAGCACAAAAATATATGAACATAACTGTATATAGGACAGATATTTACGGTTCTTTTAGGCAGCACCAAAAAACAAAAAGACTATTTTAAGCTGTCTGAGGTAGTGAGTCAACATGTCACACTGGGTCAAAGGTCAGGGAGTAAAAGTGTGTTTTAAAGAGCAACATGTCAAAGGGTATTATTGAAAACTTTAACAAAAGACTGTTATGTGACAAAGAGTAAGTACATTATTTTTATGAGATTGTTCATCATGTCTTTAATTTAACATTTCCTTTTTTTCCTTCCTGTCTCATGAAGCTGTTACATTTATTGTGTGGAGATCAGGGAGATATGTTACTGTTACTGTCATAACCATTATCATTACCATTGCATTAATCATCATTTCATCAAAGCATTTATTGATGCTGTTGGTATTACGTTAAAACTTGTTTTACAGGTGTTATCATAATCCCATATTAACCTTTATTCCAGGTGCAGTTATAACTATTTTTATACACATCTTGCAGTTTGTGCTTTTAAAGAGTTTAAGCTCAGTCTGATAATTGATGGTCAGAAGCTTCGTCTGGCGCGATGTCGCGATGCCGATCTATTGTGCAAAGTGACTTAGAGGTATGGAAGGATTGCCTACACGCTTACAAAACACACATGATACAAGTATTCATTATTATCTTTTATTCGTTTATATCCTTTTTATTGAGCTTTGAGTAGTGGCATTTGATTAAAGCATTTATTCAATATATTACACATATAGTTTCAGTTAAATTGTTACACATATGAGAGTCTGGGTGTGAGCTTTAGTAGGCGAGAGGTGAGACAGAGTGCAACTGAGGTCGAGACATCCAGACATCCTAGACTTATATTCTAGGTTAGAGTTCAGACATATTTTGCTTGTAACTGCATTTTGTGCCTGCATAAGTGATAGTTTGTTGCAGGACGTGCGTCTGATGTTCCAGGGATAAGTGAAAGCAAGACGAGCTACAGGAAGCACCTGGCGTGGAGACGGAGACGATGTTCTTTTCAAACTGTGTCAAAAGTTGTCAACAGAACATTTGTGTTTTTAACTCATGCAAGTATCTGTTCTGACGCAAGAGGGGGCGTAATAATACCCTGATGTTATAAAAGCAACTGCTTGTGTACTTTTGGGCGGAGATCGACGCTGATTGTGTAACGGTGTTCATCTCCCTACGCATGTGTTCATTAAAATCATCGTTTGACCTAATTCTTCTGGACCTTCGTTGTTTTGTTCTCATCCTCAATAATACGCGACAATTGTTTTTCTTTTAGGATCAATAAGAGGCCAGAATCTCCTGGACCTGAACCCAGCTGTGTTTCCTTAAAGAGCAACGAGTCAAAGGATATCGGTATAAACTTTAAAGGCTGTTCTTCTGCTGCTGAGAGGTAATGTGTGTCTAGATGTTGTTCCTGACTCTGTATTTTTGAATAAATCCTCATGTTTAATATCAGCTCAGCTCTTTTTCACACATTTCTATGTTGGTATGTGAAGCGGTGTGTGTTGGAGTGTTTCCACAAACACAGCAGTCAGAGTGGAAAGAGTGGATGTTGTAGGAGGTGTTTGTGTAGTGAAGAGGCTGAGTGTCTGTAGGACTCCAGCTGCTCCAGCAGGTGTCTCCTTTGTGCTTTGCTTCAAACACAGTGTAGGGAGGAGCTTCCACTCAGGTGTTTCAGGTGTTGCTGGATGGAGGAGGACAAATAGTTTTTCCCTTCAGTGACACTTCAGCAGCTCAATGTTCTGGGAGATGTTTGTCTTTATGAAGGTTTATGGATTCTTGTTCTTACTTTGGTGAAACTGAGCAATACATTTTCCATCTAACATTTAAAGTAAATTTCCAGGTGAATAAAAGATCTGCAGCTGCAGCCTCTGTGATGTTTCACAGTCTGAAAGTAACAAATTCAACCAGAGTTCAAACAAAGGCTTAATATACGTGTGTGTTTGATATAATGCCAACAAGTACAAACAGGTGTTCTTACAGGTCTTAATCACAGAGCTCTGATAAGTCTGGTGACTTTCACACTCAGCAATTTTGCTGCCTTTTATTTTATATTGGCCTTTTTAAAGCCCTTCAAAGTCTCCCACATTCATACAGAGCTTTTAACACCAAACTCCTTTACAGTCCTTCTCCTCTCACACACGATCACACGACTGATTTGTCTGCAGCAGCTGTGTTACTGCTAGTATTTTATTATGTGTGTAATCTCCTCATATTGTTCCTGTGGTTTAGTTTGACTTCCTTCTGCAAACTCAGCTGCTCTGTTGCTGATACACGTCTCCATGAATATGATTGATCAGATGCTGTCAACACCATGTGTTTCATGTGAGCGCTCAGCTGAAACCCTGGGTTGACTTATCGAGTTAATAACAAGCTTCACGTGACTGTGAATGCTAAAGTGAATCAGATAAAGGAAAGAGACCCTGCTAATGTTGGACTCACTTCTTAGTGTAGATCCCAGGAGGAAGTTCAACATAGCCATTCTTTGTGCTAGCTCGACCAAACCTGAGACCACAGTGCAGGATAATGATCATCATCTGTCTCTGTCAAGGACATTTAAAATCCACAAATAACAAACATAATTATATTTGATCATTAAAAATATGTTTTCAATTAAAAAAGCATGAGCACACTGGTGGATTACAGAAACATGAAAACTCGTTAACAGTAAAGTTAATTTAGGCGTAAGATTTTATCATTAATTTCAAAGTCTCTGCTGCAGAGAGGTGAGCTGTTAGTAACAAGAACTCTCTGATTTAAATGATTTTGATGTTTCCTGGTTTCTAAAATGCATCTCTGTAGCAGAGCAGTGTCTCCAAGGACACACAGGCTCAGCTGTAACTGTCAGTTTATCTGGTTTAAGACACATTTGGACTCAATTGGCTGTTTTTAACTATGTATTTTAATCAGAGGTGTAAATCTAGACCTCACACATCTGGATCCTAAACTATGATAGAAACAGCTGCTAGCAGTGGGTAGTTTGACTTTGATACGCTGCTCTACAAAGCAAACAAAGGTTTGTGCAGCTCCTCTTCAGAAAAGTGTTCAGAGAGCAGCTGCTGTATTAGACAAAGGCTCGTCGTGTGAGCCCAGATGTGTGTAACAGCTGGATGAAGGAGAACCATCACAGTCGCGTCTCCATCCCGCCTTTATTAATGAACTTCCTGTTGCTTGCAGATGACAGGAACACAAAGTGTTTGTGCCACGTGATGCTGCAGGATTTGTTAACGTGTCCATGATGGTAACATCTCCTCGTCTAACTGCAAACACATGAGCGCTCCTAACGGCAGCTATCACAGCCACACAGGCAGACTGTGTCTCACTGTTGCATTCAGGGACATTTGTTTTCCTGTAAAAAGCTGAACTCTAATCTAAGAGGACTGTTACTGACAGGAAACAGCTGCATTATCTGCAGTCTGTGTGATCACAGCTGCTTCAATCACTTTATCGGAGAATTGATCATTGAATAAAACATGTTTGTGTCTGCAGAGGTCAGAGGTCACAGTCTGCAGGATCCAGCTGTCCGTCGGTGAGGAGTGACTGGTCCAAAGATTACCCTCCAGACTTCAGTGGTGAACCTGGACCAACGAGGTCAGAGACCTGTGATGACTCCTTTACATGTTTGTGTTTTCCTGGATAAATATGACCAAAGATTCATTAAAAAGATAAAAATATTAGACTTTGTCCTGTAGCGCTGTGTGGCAGGCAGGATTGGACCCAAACACAACAGGATGAAGTCAAAGAGGCAGCTTTATTTCAGCTGTGAACATGCAAACAGCAGAAATAAGGAAACATAACTGTAGGTTAGGTTAGGTAAGGAAAACACGTCTCTGCCTAGTCTTGAAAATCTAATCTTATCATCCATTGTTCTTCTAGGGCCTCTTCTTCTTGTGGCCTCAGCTAACTGCTAATATTTAAATGGCTAACATTAACATGTGTGCCAGCCAGGTTCACATTTATGATGAACTATGATTAATTAACTGATGTTGAAACTGGAGCTTTACTGACCTCTGAAATTCCTCCTAAAGTGTTATTCAGTGTTGTGACAGTCAGCTGCTTCAGCTGCTGCTGGGATGGGCTGTGGCAAAGAGAACAGAGAAAATCCAAATCAGAGTTTTTCTCTGAATTAAAAGCAAGGAAACAACAATATATTCTACATGGTGAAACTGATGGTTTCTGGTGTTTGGGTCTGTTTTTCTGTATTTATGCAGATAAAGTGTAAACTCAGATGAATTATACCATCAAATGTTAAAGGAAAATATCAGGATGAGTGTCTGTGAGCTGAGAAGGACGTGAAGCGAGCAGTTTATCCCAGAGCTGAAGCTGCTCTGTGTGCAGAGATGAGCTCAGATTCCTGCTGTGATTGATCAACAGTCACAGAAATGTAGACTTGTAGTTATTATTGCAGTATGGTCACAGCAGATACTGATAAACATGTATTATGAGGATGGATGATCAAGTTTCTCACTCTCTCCTTTAAATCTCAGTTTTTTCTTCTTCACAGTTTATCTGTTAATTTATTAATGAATAACACTGAAAGAGTTTCTGTTATATTTCCCCTTGAACATCAGCTTATTAGGGCGGCATTAGGAAATAGCCCCCCTCCAAAGAATGAATAAATGAATGATGATAATAATAAAATGATTCAAAAGCAGAGCTCAGAGTGGTAGAATGGTCAAACATGGATCCACGGGTGGTTCAACTGCATTTGGTGACGTGACTAAAGCAAATCTTTCAAATAATCCCACCATCAACGGGATGTTGTCTCCTTTACTACGGTTACTTTACTTGGTCACCGTGTGAATTTCTTTGAAATGAACCAAATTATTTTATTTGTTGGTTGTTGCATATTTAACCTCTACAGTCAGCAAAGGAGGAGATGAGGCCTCAACAATGTTGGGTTGTAGCTGTGCTTCAGGTTAGAGTGAGTGTCCATGGAATAAATGTAAGTCAGTGAACTGGAAACATGACTGTGTTCAAACTTTGTTTTCCTTTTTATAATGAGTCTAATCAAAGGTGGACAGAAGTATCTCCACTGTGACTTTTCTGTGTCACCATCAGAGCTTCTGCACAGTGTGGAGAAAGATCCAGAAGCAGAGCTGGACTGCAGACAGCCAGTCAGAGCAGCTGTGTACAAAGTAAGACTGAACATCTGTCTGCTGATGGACTCATTTCTGAAAACTGGACTTCTTGTGTTGTTCAGACATTGAAGAGTTTTCTTTCTCTTTAGTCTCATTGTTTTTCTTTCTTTCAGCAGATGTTGGTCTGCAGGAGGTTTTAGATGAACATAAGATCAGTCTGAGGAGGAGATGTGAACGTGTGACTGAAGGAAGTGATGAAACAGGAAGTAGAACCCTCCTCAACACCATCTACACTGAGCTCTACATCACAGAGGGACAGAGTGAAGAGGTTCATACCCAACATGAGGTGAGGCAGCTGGAGACAGCTTCCAAGATGGACGCCCTCCATGACGCTCCAATCAGGTGCCAGGACATCTTTAAAGCCTTACCTGACCAACAGAGACCCATCAGAGTGGTTCTGACCAACGGCGTGGCTGGTGTTGGAAAAACCTTCTCAGTGCAGAAGTTCACTCTGGACTGGGCAGAGGGCTTGGAGAACCAACATGTCAGTGTGGTGGTTCTGCTTTCATTCAGGGAGCTGAACCTGATCAGAGATGAGCAGTACAGTCTTCTGGAGCTGCTCCATGTTTTCCATCCAACATTACAGAAGGTCACAGCAGAGAAGCTGGCTGTCTCTCAGCTTTTGTTCATCTTTGACGGCCTGGATGAAAGCAGACTTTCATTGGATTTCACCAACAGGAAGCTGCTGTCTGATGTCACACAGAAGTCATCAGTCAGCCAGCTGCTGACAAACCTCATCCAGGGGAATCTGCTTCCCTCGGCTCTCGTCTGGATAACTTCCCGACCCGCAGCAGCCAATCAGATCCCTCCTACATGTGTTGACAGGCTAACAGAAGTACGAGGCTTCACTGACGCCCAGAAGGAGGAGTACTTCAGGAGGAGATTCAGTGATGAAGAGCTGTCCAGCAGAATCATCTCCCACATGAAGACATCCAGGAGCCTCCACATCATGTGTAGTATCCCAGTCTTCTGCTGGATCACTGCTACAGTTCTGGAGCACATGTTGACTACAGAGCAGAGAGGAGGGCTGCCCAAGACCCTGACTGACATGTACTCACACTTCCTGCTGGTTCAGACAAAGAGGAAGAAGAACAAGTACCATGAGGGACGTGAGACGAGTCCACAGGAGCTGACGGAGGCTGATAGGAAAGTTCTTCTGAAGCTGGGGAGGCTGGCGTTTGAACATCTGGAGAAAGGAAACATCATGTTCTACCAAGAAGACCTGGAGCAGTGTGGTCTGGATGTGACAGAGGCCTCGGTGTACTCAGGAGTTTGTACAGAGATCTTCAAAAGAGAGTGTGTGATCTTCCAGAAACCAGTCTACTGCTTTGTTCATCTGAGCATTCAGGAGTTTCTGGCTGCTGTCTACATGTTCCACTGTCACACCAGCAGGAAGACAGAGGTGCTGAAGATGTTTCTAAAATCAGAATCTTTCACCAAGATGATTTTCAATCTTTTTGATGACAAAGATCTCCAATCACTTGATGTATTTCTGAGGAGAGTCATGGAGAAATCCCTCCAGAGTAAAAATGGCCACCTGGACCTGTTTGTTCGCTTCCTTCATGGCCTCTGTCTGGAGTCCAACCAGAGACTCTTAGTAGGTCTGCTGGGTCAGACAGAGATCAGTCCAGGAACCATCCAGAGAGTCATCAACAACCTGAAGAAGATGAACAGTGATGAAATCTCTCCTGACAGAAGCATCAACATCTTCCACTGTCTGATGGAGATGAACCACCTCTCATTATTTCAGGAGATCCAAGAGTTCCTGAAGTCAGAGAACAGATCAGAGAAGGAACTCTCTGAGATCCAGTGCTCAGCTCTGGCCTTCATGCTGCAGATGTCAGAGGAGGTTCTGGATGAGTTGGACCTGCAGAAGTACAAAACATCAGAGCGGGGACGACAGAGACTGATTCCAGCTGTGAGGAGCTGCAGAAAGGCTGGGTGAGTCCAGATGTGATCATTAACATCATTGATCAGTGTAGGTTAGTAGTTTAATGTTGAAAATAAAATCAGATTGTAACCACAAAGTGTTTGTGTCCGTACGCTGCAACCTTCCACACCATTCCTTTATTGTACAGACTCAGCAGCAGCTCCATGGATCCCAAATCCAAGAGTGGAGAACAGATTTGAAGTGTGTCACATCCATGCAGTCACAGCTGTTTCCACCATGTTTCCACTGATATTAATCCTGTTCAATGACACGTTTCATATCAGTGAATATGTTCTTTAGGACGTCCACTGACATGTTTAAGTGTCCTGCTGGAAATCACTCAAATCATCCATGAAATCCATGAAAAATCCTTTTAGTGTTTCTAACTTCAGCCTCTGTCCTCTCTCTCTCCATCCTCCTCACTGCTTCTTTCACTGATAATCACACAAACATCGTATTCAGCTACAAAATAACACAATAATATCATCTGATGATCATTATTATAAGAGCAGGATCCATATTTGATATCAGAGTAACACACTGCTTGGTTATGTGCAGTCATCATCAGTGACTGTGGGTCAAACAGAAGCTCTCTGATTGGTTGCTGACCTTGGTCACCTGTCCACTCTCACCTCTTTGTGTTTGCTCTCTCTTTGCTGTCTCCATCCTCTCTCTCCTTTCTCTCCCTCTCTGTCTTTGTACGTCACTCAGGTCCAATGGAAACAGTGACATTTACAAACCAATCAAAGACAAACTGATCCATGTCAGGTTATAACAATATTCAAAGTGAATACAGGCTGCTGCTGGACACAGACAGGTAACATCATTTTGACTTGCTGTCACCTGGATCTGGACTCATAAACACTGAAGCCCTGAACAGGAATACAAATCATTTTCTGCCAACTAGCGACACAGCAGCAGATAATGGCTCAGAAAGCTAAAATGAGCCAATCATTTCTGTGTTTAGTTCCCCTGAAATCAGATCTGATATCAGCAGCTCTGAGTTCATTCATCATTATTGTCCAGTGATGAGATTTCTGCTCCGTTTGGTAACAGTCAGCAGGTTTTTCCTGCGTGTGGACGTGAACAGTCGTACCTGACAGCAGGTAGCAAACAGAGATCATCTTTCCAGCTGGAACTCTTCACTGAGCTGAACTCATTCAAAATGTTCTGGAGTCAAAACAGGAAACAGTCCAAATGTGTGTCTTCACTCTGACTCTGGATCAGATCTCAGTGACAGACTGTGGACATTATGGAAGCCTAAATGTGACACCATCTTCCTCCTTCATCTGCAGATTAAAGCCAAACAAAGATTGTCATTAAAAGTCTGCAGGTCTGAGAGAGACTCAATCGTTGTGTCATGTCAAACACAGTAAGAGGAGCTGAAGCACAGATGTGAAGAGCAGATTCATCAGATTATGACCTCACTCTGTTTTGTCTTCATATACATTCAGTCTGTGTTTATAATGCAGATTTTCTGCTTTTATAATAACACATTTATATTTTCTATCATCACAGACTGACTCACTGTCTACTCTCAGAGTCTCACTGTGAAGTTGTGGCCTCAGCTCTGAAGTCCAACCCCTCCCATCTGACAGAGCTGGACATGAGTTGGAATGATGGCCTCCAGGATTCAGGTGTGAAGCTTCTGTGTGCTGGACTGGAGAGTCCAAACTGTCGACTGGAGACTCTGAAGTGAGTTCACTGACTGCGGCTGTTGTTGTTTTTCTATATTTCAGGTCTTTGATTGATGTTTGAAACTTTCTTTAGTTCCTAAATGTTCAGGATGTGTCTGAAGACAAATGTGAAGAAGTTTGAGTGCTTTCAGAAATGTTGTCTTTCCAAACGACTGAACAACAGTTTTTCCTTTTGGCTCCAAACAGAAGTGACAGACTTGAGCAGGGTTCATTTAAAGGCTGACAGAAGTGGAGTGGTGACGGGGAGATGTTTGACAGGACAGTGTTTCAGCCTCCACAGGTTCATGTTGTGCTCCATCAGTCAGTGAAGATGAAGTCAGTGCTGATGAGGCTGTAGAGTGTGTGAGGGATGTGAATGAGGATGATGAAGATCTGATGATAGCAGATAAAAACAGGCTGCAGAGACTTTGAGCCATACAGGGCACACAGTGTGTGTACAGAACAGCTGAAATCATTATGGAGGCCTCACTGGGATATGGAAGCATCACAGTACAGCTTCAGTGAAGCTTTAAAGTCTCTGATATGAGATGAGAAATGAAGCAGCCAGAGCTTTTTCATGAGTGGAAATCCACTGTGACTGTGAGCTGCTGCTACAGCCTCCAGATTAGCCAGCAGCTCATCCTGCTCAACATAGACCTGTGGTCAGAGTGTGTGCTGGATAATCCGGCCCAGGATGAGGCCAAACTGACGTGGGATGAAATGTCTGTCACATAATTGAGCTTAGTGTAGTTTCATTTCTGCACAATTTAACAACAACCAAAACTTTGTTCTGTGTTTTCAATGTTATACTGTAGACTTTCTTTGATACTGTGTCCAAAAGGAGCAGCTTTTACTTTGAAGGGGAGGCGTCTCTGTTTCCTCTTCAGGTTGGATGATGGAAGCAAATGAGTGTGTGATGTTCTTTCAGTGTTGCACTTTGTAGACGCTCCCTGAGCACTGGTCTCACAGCCAGCTGCACATAGAGACCAGTGTTGTTAGTCCAGGTCAGAAGATGACTTGTTGGAATGAAAATGAGCTTGTAGTTTGTCTGCTTTAATAATGTGACTGGAAAAAGGTGTTGGACTTCAAATATGTCCATTTCTTTCACACTTCACCTTTAAAAGTGAAGCCTTGTGGTTCCTGGAAGGAAAAACACGACTTTTTCAAGTCTTTGTCCTGTTTTTATGATAAATGTACGACTTTAATGTGAAACATTCAGAGTTTTTTCTCTTGTTGTGTTTGTTTGAAGCTGCTTCCTGTTGGCTTCAGCTGTTTGGAGTTTCCATTTTCTAAACTTCTACATTCTGAACCTTCTTCAGCTCTGAACAGATGATGAAACACTGAATGATTTCAAGCTCACACTTTGTCTAATAAACTTACATCTTTCATTCTTTATACAGATTGATCAACTGTGATTTGTCAAAGATCAGCTGTGATTATCTGGCAGCAGCACTGAAGTCCAACCCCTCCCATCTGAGACTTCTGGACCTGAGCTGCAACAACAAGCTGCAGGATTCAGGAGTGAAGCATCTGTGTGGTTTCCTGGAGAGTCCAGGATGTGGACTTGAAACTCTGAGGTCAGTCAGCATGTTTTAGTTGTGCTGAGATGAATATGATGTGAAAGTTGTGCTGACACTAAACTGCAGACATCAGGCTGATATTATACTGATCCACACTGAGGATCTTCATGGTAAAGTCTGTTTTCTTCTTCTCTGGTTTAGTCCATTGACTGCAGCAGAATAATGTTCACATTTCAAACAGTGAGACTCAATGTATGGCCCGCGGCCCACACGCGGCCTGCCCACCTTTCCTGATTCAGAGAGAGGGGACCCTGATTAACTGTGTAGTGTTCTTCCTCACAGTTCTAAGTATCAGACACAACAATGAATAATCCACAGCTGACTGTCTTTAGCAGGTCAAAGGTCACGGCACACAGCAGACAGTGGGAAATATTATAATTCGGATCATTTATCAGCACATATCCATATGTATAAAAACAAAGCTGACACTGTGAGACTTGATCAGAGGTGTGATCATCACAGCAGAGGCCTTTGTGTCAAAGTCACTGAGGATCAAACAGAAACACATGAAGCAGATTTTCCTGTTCTGGCTTTTTATAGCAGATAACCTTCAAAATATTCTGCAGTCCATCAAAAACTGAAGCAAACCATGAATCAACATGTGAACATGAGCTGATGCTGCTGAAGTGAAGCAAAGTTACAGAGGTTTGATTACAGACACAGCTGAGAGTTTGTAATCTGTCATCATTTTAAAAGGTTTACATTTCTTCAGTATTGAACAGCAGAAATGAGGCTTTGTTTTGGGAGGCCGACAGCAGTGAACACAACAGCAGACTGGTGCGTAATAAGCAGTGAATAATGCAGGAAACAGATTTTTGAAGGTAAACTGTTCTTGAAGTACACTGAGAGAGAGAGAGCTGTGCAGGAAGTAAAGGTCAAAGTCAGAGAGAATTCATGACGATGTTCATCAAACGTAAAGCGTAGTTTGGATCTTCTTCTGCTGCTGGTTCAGTCAGTTTTGGTTGGAGACAGATGAAACCTGCAGCTTCAGGATCTGTGAGCTGTCCACTTTCAGCCCCGACGGCGTGTCCGTGTACGTGCCGTCGAGTGAACGATCCACGCTCTGTGTTTCCATCTTTGTGTGTTTAGCTGCTCTCATTTACTGTTTTGTCTGTTTGCTTGTTGTTGAAATACTTTTGGGAGCTTTAACCTGAGATTCTGGCAAAATACATTTATATTAAAAATCGATTCAGGATTGAATGAATCAACATCGCTTTATTCAAATTAAAACCATTTAAATAGGAAAATCCATTTTTTTACACCCGCCTCTAATGCTGGGTAATGTCAGCTGGTCCATGTGCAGCTGGCTGTGAGGCTCAGGGAGCGTCTACAAAGTGCAACACTGAAAGAACATCATCCATAAATATTGAGTAATAACTGGACTCTCATACAGCGAGACTCAAATGCCTTTAAACATCAGCTTAATCCTGCTGATCCAAGTCCAACACTGAGTTTGTAAAAACATGTTTGTCAATCATTTTGTTTGGTTTCTGAGGAAAATGATTCAATAACTTGCTGCTAATACACAACATTTCATCATATTTCCTCATAACCCTCTTTTGTCTGACCATTTGATCCCATTTGAATTTGCAATAAAGGATCCACAGAGTTTGGTGACAATAATGACAGTAGATGTTTGTGTGAAAGTGCTGGAAGCAAATGAGTGTGTGATGTTCTTTCAGTGTTGCACTTTGTAGACGCTCCCTGAGCACTGGTCTCACAGCCAGCTGCACATAGAGACCAGTGTTGTTAGTCCAGGTCAGAAGATGACTTGTTGGAATGAAAATGAGCTTGTAGTTTGTCTGCTTTAATAATGTGACTGGAAAAAGGTGTTGGACTTCAAATATGTCCATTTCTTTCACACTTCACCTTTAAAAGTGAAGCCTTGTGGTTCCTGGAACGGAAAAACACGACTTTTTCAAGTCTTTGTCCTGTTTTTATGAGAAATGTACGACTTTAATGTGAAACATTCAGAGTTTTTTCTCTTGTTGTGTTTGTTTGAAGCTGCTTCCTGTTGGCTTCAGCTGTTTGGAGTTTCCATTTTCTAAACTTCTACATTCTGAACCTTCTTCAGCTCTGAACAGATGATGAAACACTGAATGATTTCAAGCTCACACTTTGTCTAATAAACTTACATCTTTCATTCTTTATACAGATTGATGGGCTGTGGTTTGTCAGAGATCAGCTGTGATTATCTGGCAGCAGCACTGAAGTCCAACCCCTCCCATCTGAGACAGCTGGACCTGAGCTACAACAACAAGCTGCAGGATTCAGGAGTGAAGCATCTGTGTGGTTTCCTGGAGAGTCCAGGATGTGGACTTGAAACTCTGGGGTCAGTCAGCATGTTTTAGTTGTGCTGAGATGAATATGATGTGAAAGTTGTGCTGACACTAAACTGCAGACATCAGGCTGATATTATACTGATCCACACTGAGGATCTTCATGGTAAAGTCTGTTTTCTTCTTCTCTGGTTTAGTCCATTGACTGCAGCAGAACAATGTTCACATTTCAAACCTTCAAAGAAGAAGAAAAATCCTCCACTGGATAATTCACTGTGAAACTCTCAAACTCTTCATTCCACCTTAAAGTCTGTCTGACACTGAAATCCAAAGCAAAATGTGCGTTTGCTTTACAGACAGCAGTCCAACACAAACATACACACATCATCCAAAACACAGTCCAACATCCAAATCTCCTCCACTGCCAGCATGAATGATGGGAAAGAGAAGGAGGAACACTCTGACATTCAGGGTTAGAATGAGTTTCATGAAGCAGACTGTGAAGATCAAAGCTGCATTAGAAAGCTTACATGAATGAATGAGTGGACAGAAGTGGACAGAGATCATCTGAAGCACTTCAAAGGCTTTAAATCAGCACATTTCTCTTCATTCTTTATCAACTCTGTTAGTTTCTCTCAGTTTTCTGTGGAATGAAGCTAACAGCAGGCTAATAAGATGCTGACCAATAGGTTTCTATTAAAGGTTGTAATTTGTATATGAAAAAGTGCTTTGGCTCAGCAGGGATCAGCTTACAGGTAGAATACAGCTGCTGGATGGGATTAGCATGTCATAGCTATCTACCAAACTGCTAACTGGGGGATTTCAGGCCATCTATGGATCATTTTTGCTAACTGTTTATTCAGCTTAGGCTCACAGGGCTGCAGCCTGTGCCCTAGCTGTCATAGGGCAAGAGGCGTGGTCCACCTGCACAGGTGAGCAGTCCATCACAGGGCCAACAGAGAGAGACAGAGAAGCACTCTCTCACATCCACACCTACAGCCAATTTAGAAGCACCAATGAACCTAAGCAGCATTTCATTGGACTGTGGGAGAACATCCAACCTCCACAGAAAGGCCAACAAGCTTCAACCTACAACCTTCTTGCTTTAAGGCACTAGTGCGAACCACTTTCCCCCATTTCAGCCCAAATCCTGCATCTTCCTGTTTCTGACTCCAGGCCAGCTCCACTAACACTTTCTCATCAGACACTGCCACCTAGTGGAGGAAGTCTTAGTTCCATTTGAAGCTTCAGATGACAGTTAGTTCCTTTACAAAGAGGTGGAGGTGGTGGGGCCACCATCACCATGGCTTTTTCTCTCTTTGGTCCCACTAAGAGATTTCCACACAAACACCTCATCAGTGGGACTCTCAGAGCTACCAGCCCTTTGCTACAATCACAAAGCTCTTCATTGAAATCAATGATATCAAAGCTGGAATCCAATGAGTCCAAGTCTTCTGCTGATTCAGCATCACATTCATCTTTGCTCCTTGTTCTGCATCCCCACCATGGACTTCATTCCTTTCCAAGCCAGCCTTGAGTGTCCTTTATTCAGCTCATCCTCTGCTTTACTTTTACACCTGATTTTAGCTGCTTTATCTCTCTTTCAACAAGTTTCTGTGCCTCAATCTTTTTCTTCTCTCCCTCATAACAAGACAGCTTCTTCTGCCTGAAAACATGTTGGAGTGATTTACTAATCCAGGGCTGCTTATTGGGGAAAATACTTCCTGTTTCCAAAGTAATCCCCATTTTTCAGTAAAAGTAAAAGTGAAACATAAGAATATTCTACAGAATGGTAATATTTATCACTTATATTGCTTTTCGTCTCTTGGAAAGAGACCCTGAAATAATCTGTTTGTTTGTTTATAACAGCAACCAAGAAAAGGGCAGAGCAAAAAAAGACAGGTGGTGGTCCTGCACCCCCTCATCAACAAGTTGGTTAAGTGAATAATACCCTCACGGGAAAATCGATATCTCTCTATGAGCACACTGTCGCGCTGAGCTAAAGGATTCTGTCTGTCCCGCAATATACGCTGAATTCTGAGGACTCTCCTCATCAATCTTGCACCTTCCGCAATGGGCTGCTCACGTATACGGACAGGACATGGCTGCGACAGACTTCAAATCCACCTTCGCTTTTATAGCCGTGGTCTCTCATCTTGATTACACGAAGTAATTTACTATTACTACTCTGAAATATGAATTACATCTGTAATAATCAAATACATGAAATAGAATGTTAATAGTACATTTCCCTTTTTTTAGGAAATGACCTGTATGTATCTGCATGGAATCAATGAAAGGATCAAGTACTGCATTATCTTTAGTTACATTGATAATATTTATTTATGGAAAAACAGTGGTAAAATATCGCTGTTGTTTTCGTATAAATGAAGCGGACATACCTGAGTGGCCGCGATCTAATCCTGTTTACATAAAGTAAACCTGCTCCCGAGCAGGTTTACGCTTACGGCTCTGTTGCTATGACAGCAAGTCCCGGATGAGCTTCGGAGAACCGAACGATCCAAGATCACGCGAAATCGTCAACAATCAAATCCAGCTAACTTACTTAGCGAGGTACGAAGAACGGGCCCCTGGTCGGATAGTCTGATGAATAGAGCCGTTGCCAGTAGTAAGAAGCCAGTCATCACCTGAGAACACCTCATGCTTGAGGTTGGTTTCACCCAAATGTATCAGTAAGCCTAAAGTTGGTCAATGGCTGGAGAGAATGAGAGTACGAGCTGAGCTCAATCAGCACTCCTCCCTCGCCACTGGACCTACTGATACCTGGTGAAACACCCCTTACACTCCACTGCAAGAAAGCTCTACTTTCTCGCAGTGGCTCTGATGAATCCAAGATTGTCTCTCTGCAATTTTACAGGCTGTGGGTGTAGTCAATAACACTTGATAGGGACCCTCCCAGTGAGACAAGCCCCAATTCCTCCTCTGGAGCACCCGTATTAGAACCCAATCGCCTGGTTTCAACCTGCAAGAGACTAGAGAAGCATCGCAGGGCAGTTCAAAACAATATCCCTATTTACTAGTAGTTTTGCCATCCATTCTGCCAGAGTTGTTTCTCTGACAGATTTTTCTAGTGGTTCACTTGCATCGATTCATGCATCTTTTCACTGAGTTCTGATTCAAACTATCTCACTTCTGATTCTTTCCAAAAATAATTTCACATGTAACAATTTGTGTTTGCGTGTTTTCTATTCATTAATGTCATTTTCACTTATTTTCTCTCTTTATTTTACCTTCCTTTTGTTTACCTCTTTGTTTGTGACGTGGACATCCCTAAACCATCCTGAGTTCCGGCTTCAATTTCAACCCAATTTTACCCTCTATTCTCGCAGTCGAACTCGTCTGGGCTTCACCTCTCACTGGTCCCTGTCCCTCTCTTCACAGTGTCCTGTGTGGCCTTCAAATCTCCAACAACACAGTCTGTTCCTTCTCTGTTTCTTTTCAGTATTTGCCTTTTAGATTAAGTCCCAGCCTGGCCAAACATCACATTCAGTGCCTTTAAACAGTCATGTCACACTGTCCTTACCAGCCTCCAGTTCACCGTGCATTTTCCATCACGTGGTTTCTTCCATCCTGCTGCTGGTGTCGTCAGTGTAGTTTCAGTTGCACTGTCTTTTTGCCTGCTGTTAATTCTTCAAGTCCACGATGTTCTGTCGGTCTTCATCAGGAGATTAACTGTCCTTTGAGCTTCTTCTCAGGATCGGGACAAGTGGGAGGTCAAGCTGTAAAATTTTAAGCCAAAATCTGGCCTGTTTTCCTCCCAATTATGTTCATCTATGGTTTTGCCGCTGTACTCAAAATCCAGGTTGAGGAAAGTCCACCTTTATTTATCTGTAACCTGTATTGACACACTAAAGCATACAATTAATATCCTTTTCATTTCTTTTCTTAAAACCTCCATTCGCTTTATCTGCCTAGAGTTTAACTCGTATGTTTCTCTCTCTGTGTGCTCACTTGTCACAGTGAGTCTCCTTTTATGGGCATGCAAAGTTCCTGTCACACACACACAGCACTCAGAGCCATATTTCCTGTTTCTCTCTTTCGTGTTTCTACAGGCTAATCAAACTCTTATATCATCACTCATGCATTTCTTAACTTAGAAGCACTTTCAAACTTTCAAACATTCTACTTTGCATCACCAAAGAAATACCTCTCACCCCTTTATTTATCATTCAAAACCTTCTACTCACAGCATTCACACACTTACACTGTTACAGGAGTTAGAAATATACCTCAAAATACGCTTTCCTAAGAGTATTTTCGACGTGCCTTTCATAATCAGAACGAGCAAGTCAAAGAAAAACAATTGAAACCTCTATTAATTCTCACAGCACACACATTCAACAATGTTTGCAGTAATATTTATAAAACCAACTGTGGTTTAAGCAGTTCACCGCTTACTAATTTGCATTTTCTGAGTCTCTGTTTTATGGTGCCGTTAGTTCTCACAAATTCTTTTGCTGAAGTTTCAAAGTTTAGAGTGTAAAAGTGTGTATTAATCTATATTATCCCTGCTGATGACACAGGACTAATCCCATGTGTCACTAATGCTGTTGTTCTGTTTAGGGATTTGGGAAGTACTATTCAATAGTTAGGATCATCTTACTCAGCAAACAGATAATTTAGAATTCATCCAATCGGCACAGATTTGCTTTTTCTCTGAACAGGTTTGTGCCTACCTTTTTAGACCGGTCTTCTGTTTGCCTCATATCAGATCCAACCTTCGGTCACGTTCGTTCTCTGTTGCATGGCGAACCAGGCAGTTTATTATAATATTTTATTTCTATTTTATTTTGTGTCCATCAAGGGCTTCGGCTGATCTGCAGCTTCACCCTTTCCCAAGCTGGAGACATTTACCTTTTCACACACTTTCCTTGGCTGAACAATGACACAGCCTTAATGTACCTGATGCATCTCTCTATTTTATTTAAAAGGTTTTCGTGTGAATTATTTTCTTTCATTCATTCCATACATTCTGTACATGGTCGTCATGCCAACTATGTTTCATTGTTAATATCAGTTTACAGGTTGTTATCCTTGCTATTATTATTATAAAAATGTTAAAAATAAACTCTAATGTAATTTACCCTTTGTTTATTTTATTGTTGTACTTCTTGTATTTATATCTATTTGGTGGCGTCTGTTTCCAACCTTTTTAAACTACTTTAAACTACTTTAAGGAACGGGTGGTGGATTAATAAAAGGATGGCGAGGACTGCACAGTGTCTCGTCTTCTGGTTTTACTAAACTAGCAGTTAAGTACTGTTTTTCTGACTGTTTATCTTTTTTCTCTTGTTTTTTCTCGCCTAACTGGTTCTTCTTTCCAGGCCTGGAAGTATTCTAATTCTTGCGTACGTTTTCCTTTCTTTTTTAAGTTTTTTGTTGATCCTATTTCTTTCAAAAGAGTTTCTTTCAGTTGTGTTAACGCTGAGGGGCTGCATTTTCCTTCCCAAGTGGGACATTTTGTTTTCTTAGGATTTCTCCATCTACAAGCACTGATTTGTCCGGTGCCTGGACATTTCTTTTCTAGCCACTGCTCGTCAGCATTGAGTTTTGTGGGCTGGTCTCACAGCCAGCTGCACATAGACACCAGTGTTGTTAGTCCAGGTCAGAAGATGACTTGTTGGAATGAAAATGAGCTTGTAGTTTGTCTGCTTTAATAATGTGACTGGAAAAAGGTGTTGGACTTCAAATATGTCCATTTCTTTCACACTTCACCTTTAAAAGTGAAGCCTTGTGGTTCCTGGAAGGAAAAACACGACTTTTTCAAGTCTTTGTCCTGTTTTTATGATAAATGTACGACTTTAATGTGAAACATTCAGAGTTTTTTCTCTTGTTGTGTTTGTTTGAAGCTGCTTCCTGTTGGCTTCAGCTGTTTGGAGTTTCCATTTTCTAAACTTCTACATTCTGAACCTTCTTCAGCTCTGAACAGATGATGAAACACTGAATGATTTCAAGCTCACACTTTGTCTAATAAACTTACATCTTTCATTCTTTATACAGATTGAGGGACTGTGGTTTGTCAGAGATCAGCTGTGATTATCTGGCAGCAGCGCTGAAGTCCAACCCCTCCCATCTGAGAGAGCTGGATCTGAGTAATGACTACTGGTCTTCAACTAAAGAAAACAAGCTGCAGGATTCAGGAGTGAAGCATCTGTGTGGTTTCCTGGAGAGTCCAGGATGTGGACTTGAAACTCTGAGGTCAGTCAGCATGTTTTAGTTGTGCTGAGATGAATATGATGTGAAAGTTGTGCTGACACTAAACTGCAGACATCAGGCTGATATTATACTGATCCACACTGAGGATCTTCATGGTAAAGTCTGTTTTCTTCTTCTCTAGTTTAGTCCATTGACTGCAGCAGAACAATGTTCACATTTCAAACCTTCAAAGAAGAAGAAAAATCCTCCACTGGATAATTCACTGTGAAACTCTCCAACTCTTCATTCCACCTTAAAGTCTGTCTGACACTGAAATCCAAAGCAAAATGTGCGTTTGCTTTACAGACAGCAGTCCAACACAAACATACACACATCATCCAAAACACAGTCCAACATCCAAATCTCCTCCACTGCCAGCATGAATGATGGGAAAGAGGAACACTCTGACATTCAGGGTTAGAATGAGTTTCATGAAGCAGACTGTGAAGATCAAAGCTGCATTAGAAAGCTTACATGAATGAATGAGTGGACAGAAGTGGACAGAGATCATCTGAAGCACTTCAAAGGCTTTAAATCAGCACATTTCTCTTTATTCTTTATCAACTCTGTTAGTTTCTCTCAGTTTTCTGTGGAATGAAGCTAACAGCAGGCTAATAAGATGCTGACCAATAGGTTTCTATTAAAGGTTGTAATTTGTATATGAAAAAGTGCTTTGGCTCAGCAGGGATCAGCTTACAGGTAGAATACAGCTGCTGGATGGGATTAGCATGTCATAGCTATCTACCAAACTGCTAACTGGGGGATTTCAGGCCATCTATGGATCATTTTTGCTAACTGTTTATTCAGCTTAGGCTCACAGGGCTGCAGCCTGTGCCCTAGCTGTCATAGGGCAAGAGGCGTGGTCCACCTGCACAGGTGAGCAGTCCATCACAGGGCCAACAGAGAGAGACAGAGAAGCACTCTCTCACATCCACACCTACAGCCAATTTAGAAGCACCAATGAACCTAAGCAGCATTTCATTGGACTGTGGGAGAACATCCAACCTCCACAGAAAGGCCAACAAGCTTCAACCTACAACCTTCTTGCTTTAAGGCACTAGTGCGAACCACTTTTCCCCATTTCAGCCCAAATCCTGCATCTTCCTGTTTCTGACTCCAGGCCAGCTCCACTAACACTTTCTCATCAGACACTGCCACCTAGTGGAGGAAGTCTTAGTCCCATTTGAAGCTTCAGATTACAGTTAGTTCCTTTACAAAGAGGTGGAGGTGGTGGGGCCACAGCACCATCATCACTGAGTGCCATAGGACACTTAACCTTTGTTTCCATATGCTGGGAACTTCCTGTTGTTCCAAGGAGGACTGGAAAATGTGTGAAGATCTCCCAGTCAGTTCCTCACAGCACACTTCAATCATTTCCCTCCCACAGCATCAGGACCAGGGCTTTTTCTCTCTTTGGTCCCACTAAGAGATTTCCACACAAACACCTCATCAGTGGGACTCTCAGAGCTACCAGCCCTTTGCTACAATCACAAAGCTCTTCATTGAAATCAATGATATCAAAGCTGGAATCAAATGAGTCCAAGTCTTCTGCTGATTCAGCATCACATTCATCTTTGCTCCTTGTCCTGCATCCCCACCATGGACTTCATTCCTTTCCAAGCCAGCCTTGAGTGTCCTTTATTCAGCTCATCCTCTGCTTTACTTTTACACCTGATTTTAGCTGCTTTATCTCTCTTTCAACAAGTTTCTGTGCCTCAATCTTTTTCTTCTCTCCCTCATAACAAGACAGCTTCTTCTGCCTGAGAACATGTTGGAGTGATTTACTAATCCAGGGCTGCTTATTGGGGAAAATACTTCCTGTTTCCAAAGTAATCCCCATTTTTCCCAGAAAGAAATGTAAGTAGAAATCGATGATCTCAGTGAGAACATGAGCCTTTAAAAAGTCCCAGTGGGTGCAGTCAAAGCAGTCCCTCAGTCCCAGTATAGAGTCTTTGGTCCAGACTGGAACAACTGTGTGCCCAGTTTGAGCTCTCTTCAGTGCTGTGACCTGACAGACCCAGAGGAGCCATCACATCACATTTAGAAGCTCCCCTAATGGAGCCACAACACATGTCCAACACTTAGTCTGTCTTGTTGGACCAACTGGAAGAAATGATTCAAGGACTTAGTCACAGAACAGAGATTCAAATCTCCAAAATCCAACTGGCTGCATCAGGACATATAGTCTGAAACTCTGCACAGTTTCCTGTTTGAAGCTGCTTCCTGTTGGCTTCAGCTGTTTGGAGTTTCCATTTTCTAAACTTCTACATTCTGAACCTTCTTCAGCTCTGAACAGATGATGAAACACTGAATGATTTCAAGCACTTTGTCTAATAAACTTACATCTTTCATTCTTTATACAGATTGAGTCGCTGTGGTTTGTCAAAGATCAGCTGTGATTATCTGGCAGCAGCACTGAAGTCCAACCCCTCCCATCTGAGACAGCTGGACCTGTGGAGAAACAACCTGAAGTATCCAGATGTGAAGCAGCTGTCTGATCTTCAGCAGAGTCCAGACTACAGACTGGAGACTCTGGTGTAAGTAGAGTGATGGAGTGAGTGGGTGGTGCTGTCAGCAGTATTGTACTAAACACAGTCAGTATGAAACAAAGATCCAGTGTTTCCTGTAAAGCTGCAGCTTCTCAGTGAAGCTGTGAGAGGAGAATGGTGACAGGCTTCAGGATTGGACACAAACACTTCCTGCTTCTGACCTTTATGGTCACCATAGTAACGGCTGACACGCTCTGATCAAACGCTGTCAACAGCCAATCAGCTCTCTGAACAAAGCAGCACGCAGACCAATGACTGCATTCGTTTCCAAGTTTAAAGCAGTGAAGAACACAGTCTGTAGGTGAGGAAGAATTTAGTGAGAGCAGATGTTTGGATGGAATTCCTCCAGTGAACAGCTGGAACCGTCCATCTGGATTGTTGGGCTTGTTGTTGGGGTTCCTACAGAGCTCAGAGTGGACACACCAAGGTTCTTCTAATGAATGAAAGTCCAAACTCAAACTAGGAGGGAAAAACATTTTCATCAACTTCAATAAAAATCCAAAGATTAGAAAAAGTGAAGCAACAATGAGTCCTAGTACAGTCCCAGCACTGAAGTCCCTGCTGCTCTTTATACTGGATGTGCTGCATCACTGACTGACAGCTGATGAAGAGTCTCTGGAAACACTCGTTTATCTCCTCTGCTCTTCCTTCTTCTCTCTGCAGGTGGAGGCCATGATGGTAAACAGGACGGTGTGTGTGCTGAGAGAGGAGGAGCTGTGTCCTGATGATCCAGAGAGGTTGAAGCAGCAGCAGCTTGTGTGTAGAGACGCTCTGACTGGGCCATGTTACTGGGAGGTGGAGAGGAGAGCTTCATCCAGCAGTGACTGACAGAGGAATGAGAAGAAGTGCAGATGACTGTCAGTGCTGCAGAGTGAACTGCTCTGAGAACAGCTCCACTGTCAGACACAATGTAGAGTCCAGCATCATCCCTGTGTGTCCCTCTGGATCTGACAGAGGATCATCAGTGTATCTGGACTGCTCTGCTGCTGCTCTGTCCTTCTACAGTCTCTGCACAGTCTCTGTCTGACTCTGGCTTCAGACCCTCCTGGATCAAACTCACCTGGAAAGACTTTCAAACATCACTCAATAGATTTGAATACAGAATATATTTGATATATACTGTAGATGTACTGTAGAGTTGCAGTTTGTCACTTGTAAATACAGTCTGTGAGCAGCTGTGAGCTGAAAGATCTTTCTAGAAACACGAAATGTTTTCACTCTTCTGTTGCTTTTTCATATATTTCCACAACATTAATATTGATCCCACCTGTCTCACCTGTTTCATGCTTTTATACATAATAACAGGACACGTGTGATCTGAGCGCTGCTGTGGTTGCTGTGCTGCACGTCTTCATTTAGATAACAGAGATGTTAGGTATTTTAGTACCATGGGAGCATTTACTGGATATTGTTTTATAGTGACATTATGCAGGAAAACTCTGTCATTCAATAAGGCCCCTTTGTTTCAGTGTTTTTCTCTTTGACCCAAGAATTGATGTGTGAGAATCACAGGCTGGTACAAGGTTGAAATACCACAGAGATCACTCCCTCAGCTACATTAGTTTCTTAATCTCTTAGGAGACGCCTGTTGAAGGCCAGATGGTTTGTTTCAGAATTCACTAATGAAAGAACTCTTTATTTTGTGCCTTGAAAATATGTCGCTGAGATAATCATAATTGTAGCTGAACTGATAAACTACACAAAGGATGCTTCTTCACCCAAGGGCAGGAAGACGCTCCCTTATCTTGGTCTGTACTGGTTTAAACTGATAATCTGCTGTCTCATGAATTTTACCCTCTATATAAACTGTTGTACTTGTGAATAAAGTTGAGTCAATTTGGGAAGACAACCTGAAGCAGTCTCTGTTTTCTTGTTCTCCCAAGCTGCTCCCGAGCTCGTACTAACACGCTGAATGGCATGCTTGAATGTTGCTTGAGAATATATTTGACTGTGTTACAGACTAAGGGACATTCTCTGCTGATAGGTGAAGGTACATTCTCTGCTGATAGACGTCCACGCCTCGAAGGAAGTCGATCCATGGATTAGGCCCTGGAAACCGTTTCCTTCAATTTTGGTGTCAGAAGTGGGATCCTGACGAAGGTAGGCACGTGTCTTTTATTTTATAAGACTGTGTTATGCCTTTCTCAGTTATCCACATAGAAACGGGATACGCTGACGAGGCCTTCTTCAGTGGCCCACATAGTAACAAGTGGGATACACTGAGGAGCCTTCTTTAGTGGCCCACATAGAAACACAGGAAGTTGCCTGTTGTTTTGTAAATTAAAGCAGAAAGGACACAGGAAGTTGCCTGCTGTCATAAACTAAGAAGTTGCTCACCAGCAGAAAGGACACAGGAAGTTGCCTGTGGTCATAAAACGAGAAGTTGCTCGTTAAAAAGTGAGAAGTTGCTCACTAAAAAGATAAAATTGCTAGCAAAAAATCAAGTAACCTCAGGTGTGCCACAGCAAAATAAAACTAACTTAAATCCTTCAAGCGTCTAAACCCCTCTGGAAATCACTGACCATGGGTCAGAATAATTCAGAGACCTTAGACGGGTCCGATAAAAAATCAAAATTAACTGTAAAACCGAAAAAAATAAAATATAAAATCACAAATAGCGGACCACCACTTGGGTGGGCCTGATTTTAGATATATATTATGTCAACGAATCCCAGGTGTGACTGAATCTCAGCTTATTGAAGAAGTAGAGGAACTAGACCCTAAAAATGACCAAGCAGCCAACACCACCTCGTTTTTGTGGATAAACGATGACAAAATCACAGCCTTTTTTCAAAATCTAAAGAAATTTCTGCTCACAATGTCTAGAGATAAAATCGATTTAAATGCAGTAACCATGTGTAAGCAAAAGCCAGATGAATTTATTCTAGTGTTTATGAAACGTTTCATGCACTGCTGGACTAATGAGGCATGCATGCCTGAAGGTGGAAATGATCAGATTTTCATAACAACATTCTTAAACAATATTCATCCAGAATGTTCACAACTATTGAAGCTGACTGCCACTGATAATCTCTATGACATGAAGATAAAGAACTTTATCACACTTGTCAAAACGAAAGCCGGTGCAGATCTTTTTCCCAACAGCACGAAGGCTAAAAATGTTAGAATGATGTTAAATTTTGATGTTGAAGGCTCAGAGGAAAGTGAGAAAATGATGTATGCAGGGGCCCCGCCCCCTCAACAAGCGCAGCAGGGAGATTTCAGAAGGAGAGATAGGAGTGGAGACGTATGTTTTTACTGTGGAAAAATAGGGCACTGGAGGAAGGAATGCAAATCAGCAGCACGTGGGTCT
Source organism: Diplotaxodon limnothrissa (assembly GCF_057381915.1). NCBI lineage: Eukaryota > Metazoa > Chordata > Actinopteri > Cichliformes > Cichlidae > Diplotaxodon > Diplotaxodon limnothrissa. The sequence goes on along the minus strand of NC_140598.1, from coordinate 13,667,825 downwards.
CAACCACAAAACACAGGACCAGCTCCTGCCACTAGGCGTCAGCAGAGCTCTTCCAGACAAGTTAACTGGCAACGCAGACAGGAATCACATCAAAGAAACGGCCCCTTTGCACTTCGGCAGCAACCTTATAATCCACATTTTAATCCCCACCCATATGATAACGAAAGGCTGGACCGACAATAGGGAGGCCCAGGTGATGATGAGGGACAGTGTGAAGCACTACACACGATGCTGCATTTGCAATTGTCCCGTAACACAGAAAGCTTGCCCATGTTAGATATAGAAATAGGTGTATAGATTTATTCTTTTTTAGTTGACAGTGGAGCCACTAAAAGTTCACTGTCTGGAAAATTCTATAGTGGGCCTGTTTCCTCTGTGTGCATCAACACCATGGGAATAAACGGAACTCTAGTGCAATGCCCCACAACTCATTCTCTAAAGACACGCTGGGGCCCAAAACCAGATGAAATTACATATCATCCATTCATAATTATTCCAAACTCGCCTGTGAATCTATTAGGCAGAGATTTAATGGCAAAAATGAACTTGTGTATTTCATTTAACACAAAGGGTGAAATGTTTGCAGATACTGATAACAGCTATGTTTTCTCTGCCCTTTGCACCGACACCATGGAGAAGGAACAGCCTCTGTGTCAGCTGGACGCCTCAGCAGAGAATGAACTCAACATCCTTTTGTCCGGTATTCCACGTCACACACTGTGCCAAAAACGTGTACAAATACCACTACCAGGTAATCCCACATCTGGGAGCCACACTTTTGTTTCTCTCACACTGTTTAACAACATGATAACTGCTCACACCAGTGAAGATAAAACAGTGGTTTTGTCACATAACTCAGACATAGGCTATGACATTACTGCACCATGTCGACACATAGATCTAACCTACCCCATACACTGTACTATCTCTGCTGTCACATTGCCAGCTGAATATCAGAACATGACATTATGGTCAAGAGGTGAGAATGATGTAGGATTTATTGACTGTACACCTTATCATGCTCAGCTGAAAAACAACAAGCCAGTATATGTCAAGCAATATCCCATTTCCGCTGAAAAAACCGCAGCCCTAGATGTCATCATAGGAGATTTATTGACAGCTGGAGTAATAAAGCCCACAGTATCTCCATATAACACTCCTGTCAATCCTGTGCCAAAGCCTAACAAACCTGGCGTATGGCGTTTCACACAAGACTTAAGGCAAATTAATGCAGTCATTATGCCTCTGCCACCTCTCGTCCCAGACGTTCCCAGCATACTGACAGCTATTCCAGCAACATCTACACATTTTACTGTGGTGGATTTGTGCTCCGCCTTTTTCTCAGTGCCTGTGCATGAAGACACACAGCCGATATTTGCATTCACACATAGAAATAAGCAGTACACCTGGACACGTTTGCCTCAGGGCATGATAGACAGCCCTGCTGCTTTCTCAATGGTGGTCCGTGCTACCCTGGACAGCTTCACTCCTCCTCAGGGCTGTACCTTGATCCAGTATGTGGATGACCTCCTCCTCTGTGCTCCGAGTGAAAAACTATGTCAAACTGCCACACACATGCTACTCCAGCACCTCCAACAGACTGGCCACAAAGCATCAGCAAAGAAAACGCAGTACTGTCAGACTTCTGTTCAATATTTGGGATTCACACTGTCTCACGGAAAACGTTCCATGACTGCAGACAGGGTCAAAGCTGTGACCTCCGTCCCTCGTCCCACTACACAGAAGGAAATGCTGTCTTTCCTAGGCATGGTGAACTATTGCAGACAGTGGATACCAGACTGTTCTTTTCATGACCACATTCTGCGTGAATGCTGCAAAAAAGACAAGCCTCCTCGAATACTGTGGTCCACAGAAATGACTGCCTCTTTCAATGCATTACAGGGAGCGCTGACCTCCGCCCCTTGTTTGGGTCTGCCTGACTCTGCCTGCGGTAGTTCAGGGGATGCCGGCCTGCCTGAGAGCAGTAGCAGCTTGCTCTATCATGATAAGGGACTGCGAGAAGCTCACACTCTCACATGACACTATTCTACACACCAATCACCAGGTCACGGCCATTCTAGCAAACATAACTACACAACATATGACCGCACAACGTCGCTCAGGTTATGAAGCTACACTGACTTCAACAGCTAATCTCACTATAAAAGCAAACAGCACACCCAATTCGCCAGCACACTTACTTATTCGTATGCTGTGTTCCTCTGACCGACAGGATGGTTCAGACGACCCTGACGATCATGATTGTATGACACGTATACAGGAATCCACAGCACCACGCCCAGACTTAGAGCAGACACCAATCCCAGACTCAGTCATTGTTTATGTGGACGGGTCCTGTTCAAAACCAAATGACAACTCATTTCTTTGTGGCTATTCAGTGGTCACATTGCCTGACATCATACTAGAGGCTCACTCATTACCGTTTCACTCAGCACAAAAAGCAGAGCTCATGGCTTTAATACGCGCCTGTGAGCCACATGTGGATAAGCGAGTAACAATTTACACTGATAGCCGTTATGCATTCGGTGTGGTGCATGACTTTGGCACATTGTGGAGACAGAGAGGCTTCACATCTGCTGATGGAAAATCGATCGCTAATTCTGATCTTGTTCAAAGACTTTTGCAGGCTATACAGCTGCCATCGGCAATTGCAGTTGTTAAAACGAAGGGGCACAGCACGGCTGACACAGACGAAGCAGTGGGAAATGCTCTTGCAGACGTAACCGCGAAAGCAGCTGCTGCCTCACAGCAACCACCCAGAAAGGAAGTATTATCTTTGCCTTTACAGCTGCCACTTGTCACACTCCCAGACTATTTAGAAACAAATGTTGACCTAAAATTCATACAAGAGCAAGCCTCTGCCTCAGATTACACTTACTGGGAAAGTAATAATTGTACCTTAGATAACAGAGACGGCTTATACAAAAACCTTGAGGGTTTGATTGCCCTCCCATCTTCACTACTGCCAATCCTTGTCTGCCATTTTCACGGTGTGAGTCATGTCGGACAAAGAGGGGTAATAGGAGCAATAAAATCAAGATTTGTAATCGAGAAAACATCACACGCAGTAAAACGCATATTAGCAACCTGTCTAACATGTGCACGAACTAATGTAGGAAAACCAAAAGCAAAACATCAGCATTTACCACAACCAGATTTCCCATTTCATACATTACAAATCGATTTTACACATATGCCAGCACAAGGAAGCATCAAGTACTTACTGGTAATAGTGGACCAATTTAGTAAATGGGTAGAAGCTTATCCAACATCAAAAGAAACTGCAGAAGTAGTCTGTCAAAAGTTGTGCAATGAAATAATACCCAGATTTGGAATACCTCACCAAATTAACAGTGATAGAGGACCTTCATTTACATCAGAAGTAATTCAAAAGTGTGCTAAAACTCTAGCAATAGACTGGAAATATCATGTGCCATACCACCCTCAGAGTTCAGGAGTTGTAGAAAGAATGAATAGGACCATAAAAAACCGCCTGACTAAAGCAATGATAGAAACAGGAATGACCTGGGTCAAATTACTTCCTCAAATCCTCTGTGAGATTAGAATTACTCCATCCGCAGCAACCAAATTATCTCCATTTGAAATAATCATGGGAAGACCGTTTCCAACACCATGGTCAGCCTCCAGAGGGGCACCGCTATTGGAAGGGGACATAGACACTGCATTGTCTGACTATGTTCATAACCTGGTAGAAACACTGAATAATAACTATCAGAAAGTTTGTCTCTCTCAGCCTTTCCCCTCCACAGTTCCACCAGTGGAGACAAGGAGATGCGGTGTTGGTGAAGTCGCTAAAACCAAGGAAATTCGGGGAGGCCGCGCATGTTCCAGCCCCCAGACTGTACTTGCAGTGACGAGAACCAGCATCCTAACAGACGGACAACCTCAGTGGATTCATGCCAGCAGGGTTAAGACCAGCCCCACCAAACCACCTAAGGCGTCGGATCAAGTAGATGACGTCTCCGGCGAGCCAGCGCCCGGATTCAATACACCTACACACACACAATCACTGATTAACACACAACGCCGGAAAGAGCCAAGACTCAGAAAGCCCTTTGATCCCCCACCTGAACAACAACAAGGTACTCGAACATCCAGCAGGAACAGAAAGCCTAGAGTACCACACAATGTCTAACCTGATAAAGATAGACTCATTCCATCCTGATAATGGAGAAAATGAAATGCCCATTGTCATCACACGACGCTTATACGGGGTCTCTCGAACCTGGGACCAGGCCAGGAGACGACTGAAGAACTGTGTTTTTTATATATTTAGGTTATTAATCATATCTACTGCATTAACCTTAGGATTTTTATTTGATATTAAGCCTGCTCGACAGACCAGTTACATTTTATGATTTGCTTTTTATATTATCTTATTACATTTGTGATTTTTCCTTTCTATTGAGTTATTATTTTTAAAAATAATAAAAGAGGGGAACTGTTAGGTATTTTAGTACCATGGTAGCATTTACTGGATATTGTTTTATAGTGACATTATGCAGGAAAACTCTGTCATTCAATAAGGCCCCTTTGTTTCAGTGTTTTTCTCTTTGACCCAAGAATTGATGTGTGAGAATCACAGGCTGGTACAAGGTTGAAATACCACAGAGATCACTCCCTCAGCTACATTAGTTTCTTAATCTCTTAGGAGACGCCTGTTGAAGGCCAGATGGTTTGTTTCAGAATTCACTAATGAAAGAACTCTTTATTTTGTGCCTTGAAAATATGTCGCTGAGATAATCACAATTGTAGCTGAACTGATAAACTACACAAAGGATGCTTCTTCACCCAAGGGCAGGAAGACGCTGCCTTATCTTGGTCTGTACTGGTTTAAACTGATAATCTGCTGTCTCATGAATTTTACCCTCTATATAAACTGTTGTACTTGTGAATAAAGTTGAGTCAATTTGGGAAGATAACCTGAAGCAGTCTCTGTTTTCTTGTTCTCCCAAGCTGCTCCCGAGCTCGTACTAACACGCTGAATGGCATGCTTGAATGTTGCTTGAGAATATATTTGACTGTGTTACAGACTAAGGGACATTCTCTGCTGATAGGTGAAGGTACATTCTCTGCTGATAGACGTCCACGCCTCGAAGGAAGTCGATCCATGGATTAGGCCCTGGAAACCGTTTCCTTCAAGAGACATCTAGTGGTTCAGAGGGAGAACTGCAGGAGGTGGAGCTGTGTTTCAGCATGGAAAACTTTTTATCTTTTAGGCGCAGATACAAATATGACAAGTATCAGTGTGAGATACAAAAGGTCACATCAGTCAGCAGAGGGAACAGTGATCACACAGCAATGTAAGAATAGAAACATAACAGTGAATCTGGACATGTATACAGATGGAAGCAAACAAACAGGATGTAACACTACATTAAAGCCACAAATGGAAGAAAACAAAGCCAAAGGAAAATATATTTGATCTCAGGAATCCAAATCAGATGCTTTAGAGCAGGGGTCGGCAACCCTGGGCATGCGTGTCACAGCTGGCACGTGAAGGGTTAACTGATGGCACGACCATAGCTGGACTGGCCATCGGGCATACTGATGGTGATTTTTCGTTTTTATGGGCTGATGATGTTTTTTTATTTTTTTGTAACGGTATAAACAATGAAAGATGGCGGATTGGCTGGATGCTGGTCGATGTGTAGAAATAAGTCAGTTGTTTGGTGGTGGCTATGGCGGAGCTTCCACAGAGGCAGCAGGTGGATGAGGGAAAGGGGAGGCAGGAGGAGCAGAGACCCGAGGCGGCCGCCGGTCCGAGTGTCAGGTGAACTGAACTTCAGGTAAGAAGTTATGACCTGCAGTCTATCTGGGTCAGATATAAACCAAGTTTAGGTGCAGTTTATTTTCCTTGTGCTGACTTTTTACAGTCAGTTATAATAACTCCCACTCAGAGGAGACCAGAGATCACATTAACATGTGTGTCTCTGTAGTAACAAACATGACATATTGGCCCAGTTTATTTTTCTTATCATTGTTGTGAGGAGACCATAAATAGCATTTGTATTTTATGTTGTACATTTCATTTGCTGTTATGGATAAAAAGTCTTTCTTTGTTTCAAAATAGCAGATAAATATTCGCTGATAGCTGCAAACATCTGTGCACAAATATAATCCTATGAAGTGGTTCTATATAGTGTGTAATTTATTGCTAATGCAATCATATGGCACATTGACTTCTGAGGAAATGTTAGATGCACTCATCATCAGAAAGGTTGCCGACCTAAACCAGGGGGTTTAGAGCATCTTGGAGTTTTTGTGGTTTGTTTTCTTTAAGTCATTTCACAGATTTTCTCTATAATTTCAATTCCTTGAATAAAACAACAAACTTAGGGGATGATTTTGTAATCCGACTTTATGTATGAAAGATTTGACTAAACGTAAAACAATCTTCCAACTCAGTCGTCATTCTTATCTTGTGAAATCAAACCAAATGTTCTGTTGTCTCTAAATCAGGGATTGATGAAATCTTTGGTTGCATCCATTTATGAACATGTTCTCATTCATATTAAATTGTAGTCTAAGTCATTCTTAACTATTCTTAACTACTCTTAACTATAACAACTTCAGTTTTTTTATTTCTATATGATGAACTCTGCATTATTAAGTGATAAGAACAAGAAATCTGATGTCCTGTAATCATTATGACGCTATAATTTGAGATACAATAAATAAAATAAGTTTTTGTACAAAGTATTGGTATCAGATCAGTATCGTCGATACCACCCTGAATATTACTTGGTATCGGATCGGAAAGAAAATCAGTGGTATCGCACATCACTACCTCTGACCCCCTAGGTATGTCTGCAGATATCCGATCTTCATCACTCCATCAAGAGTCTACCCTGTGTGTAGATCAGTGGCGGAGCGGGGGGGTGACTTACTGGGCTTAAGCCCGGGTTGTTTTGTCAGAAGCCCGGGGTCTTTTGGAGTGTAATTTTTTCATTGTTAGATGCCTGGCTGACAACTTTATAAAACAAAAACTACACACAATATTCGAAGCACATAGTGCACACTGTGGGAATTTACGACTGTGCGTAAATCCCCCCTAATATTGGTATGATCCGAGCTCAGGCACTAAGTGACTGATCGAGGGGGCGGGGCAGCTGGTACCAGCGAGTGCGCTGTTGGAGAAGCGCAGCCAGGCAGACAGAGGAGAACTGGAGGTACCAAAGCAAATCATTGGTACTGTACAAATAATGTAAATACGACGGTTTATCACAAAAGATTGATATCAAACTGATCACTTGGCCCATATTACGTTTCTCTTTCTTAGAGTGAATCAACAAATGGCGAAATGAAAAGCCGAACAACAACAATGCTGTTTCTTTAGAGCAGGGGTGTCAAACTCAAATACGCAGTGGGCCAAAATTCAAAACTGGAACAAAGTCGAGGGCTAACATTAATATTTATTGAGAAACAAATCTTCCTCCAGATATAAGAATGAATCTTTTCTTATGGACTCAAATAAGTTTTGCTGGAAAAGCGAATATGGAACAAGCAAAGCTTAATACTAAACAATATATATATTAGCTGTATAATACCAGTAGGCCAGCTCTAATAGTAATTTGGTATGGCTTTGCGGGCCAAATGTAATTAGGCTACGGGCCAAATTTGGCCCGCGGGCCAGAGTTTGACACCTATGCTTTAGAGAGTCTTAGCTTACATGTGTGTTTATTTCATATTTCAGTTGTTTCCCTGTATTTTATTTATGTTAGTTCTTTTTTTAACTTGTAGTTCTAAATTGGAAGATTATTGTGATTTTGCAATATACAAATAAAATTATATTTTGTTATTTTTTCATCGCTCAAAATAAGCGTCACACTCGTGGAAGCCGGTGTACCCGGCGAAACGCCGTGCATTTATCGAGCCTTTCAACCCCAGATAGGCCAATTATGGCTCTTTGGCTCTTTGGGTCTTAAAGGTTGCTGACCCCTGCTTTAGATGAACAAAGTTTTTTAATTAAATACATAATCTTTAATAAATGTTCTCTTTTCTAAAAAGTAGGATAATTAAAAAAACTTTTATTATACCGCTATTGCGTAGAAAAAAAACTGTCTTGTTTTCTGTCGTCTGTTATATAATATTAGGGATGTTTGTGACAATTAATTTCTTAATCGGCTGGACTAACCAATAGTCCACAACCAGGAAACACTGAAATTTTAAGTTAAGTTTGAAAACAGTTAAAAAAAAACACCCCATTCCAAAATGTCTTGTGACAATCTCATTGGCTTAGGGAGTGATGATGTCATAGATCTTAAGAATCTTAAGTCCTTTGATGTTTTTCCTTAAGTAGGGGTGAGAAACAGCAAGTTTTAGTTCGTTTCAGCAGCATCTGTGTTTGCAGCCTACAAAACATTCACCACAAGCTCTTCAAAGTCATCGTATAGAAACTCCAACATGTTTCCAAGAAAAAAACAACCAATTCAAAAAGATTACGCCGCCTCTCCTTCCTGGCGTGGCCGGCCAATTTCCCCAAATGGCGTGTCATCCTTCCAAAGGGTGTTAGAGGAGAGTAGGAAGGAAAACTACCTTCTCCAGAAAAAAATGCAACAAATTGAAGAAGAGAAACTTCAACTGGAGGACAAATGTAGACAAATGGAAGCCCAAAATAAAGAGCTGGAAGAAAGACAACAGCGCCAGCCGGACATAAAAATTATTAATGAGGGCTGGGGAATCAAGTTTGCTCAGACCCGAGAGCAGATTGTGCACCTCATTAAAGAAAACAGGCAAAAGAGTGCAGAACTAAAAGAAATGACCAACCAGCTCCAAGACAAGAAAACGATGACTGATAAGATACAACGGGATCTCCAATACATGGACCGAAAAAATCGGCTCCTCCAAAGACAGCTCCATGAAGCTGTGGAAGAAAAGAAAGAATTCCTCCAACAGAAGGAAGAGCAGGACAAAAAGCAACGAGACATGCAGCACGAACTGAAGAGCATGCAGGAAAAATACCGCATGCTGAAAGAAAGCCTGGATGAAACACTGCGCCAAAATAAAGACCTTCTTCAACAGAAAGATCAACAGCAGGAAAGACTGAAAGAAGGAAAACGTATCGTCCAGGACTTTGAGTCTAAAATTCTAAAACTGCAAGAGTTTTGTAATCAGCTGGAGGACAAAGCAACTAAAGTGGAAGAAGAAAAGGACAAACTGGAGAAACGCTGCTCACAGATGCAGAGAAGGATCGATCAGATAGCGAGAAACAACTCCGAGCTCGTTAAGGGGATTTTGGTGGAATTCAATAACTTGAAGCGTGAAAACACTCAAATGCAGGCGCAAAAACAACAAGAAGACAAAATACATGAAGACCTGCAGCTCACGCTCCAAGAAATCCAGAAAAGAAACGAGCAGTTAGAAGACAAGCACAAAGAGGTCCAACAGAGAAATGCAGACATGCACAAGGACAAGCTGATACAGGAGGCAACATCCAAACAACTCAAAGACAAGCTTGAAGAACAACAAGCAACATTGGAAGAGGTGGAACAAAGATGTGAGAAACTTGAAGAACAAAACGCAGAAACCATCGATGAGCTGAGAAATCTCATCCTGGAGAAAAAAGCGCTCGTGGAAAAGTGCATGAAAAAAAAGAAAAAATGGTTCCACTTGTTCCGGAGGAGAGACGCTACTGCTTCCTCACCTGATGTAGCCTCGTCTTGCTCCACCTCTGTTAACCCCCCCAACCAGTCCCGGCCGTTGACTGTCCCCTCCTGAGCCTGGTTCTGCCGGAGGTTCCTGCCCGTTTAAAGGCAGTTTTTCCTCCCCACTGTCGCCAACTGCTTGCTCAGAGGGGATTGTTGGGCTTTTCTCTCCTCTGCCTTGTTTCTTCATTTACTTGCTTGTTTAACTTTTTTCAACTTATCTAAATAATAAACCAATTAAATTTATCCTTTGAGTATTTTTCATCTCATCTTTACAGAATCTTTCCAAAACATTTTCAAACATTCAGATCTGTCTTTTATTTTCTTCTTGAAGCCTCATAAATGGTGAACTAAAAACCCGGAACATGGTTTGAAACATAGTTTCAGCTGAAACTGGCATAACATGCTGTGTGTGTGTGTGTGTGTGTGTGTGTGTGTGTGTGTGTGTGTGTGTCAGGATATCACTAGTTAGGTCATCATGTTTAGACTCATTCACTCCAAAATTATTTAGGCCAAATCTTTAAAACAGTGTCATTTCATACACATTTTCAATTCACTTCAATCGCACAAATGCAGAAATAATTATTTGCAGTATCTTATTTATTATGAGAATGTCATGCCTGATCATTTGTACCTACACCACCAAAAATGGGGGCAAAGGGGAGGAGATCATGTTTAATCGGTTATAAGAAAAGGTCAGAAATATAAGTGCCGACATGAGCAGTGTCCACAGAAACCTCTGACTCTCAGCTCAAAGCTCATATAAACCATTTCTACAACCAGCAAACAAACAAAGACACCGAACAGTTAAAAGAGCAGTGACGTCACCACGAATCTGTGGTCAGGTAATATCCATGTTTTGATTGATGATTTTCTGGAGTTAAATGTGAACCGAAGCATATTTGGGGTGTCATATGCTATTAAATACTTTTTAATTTATTTAAAAGTATTTAATAGCATATAACACCCAAAACATGCTGGGTGTGGAAATAAAAAAATCAAAATTTCCTCTGTTTGAGTCACAGTAACTTTGACATAGTAACATTTGCAGTAAGTCCTAAATGTTCACCTTTAAAATCCCTCCCTCTGTTCATTTTGCCCACATCATGTTTCAGTGGTTGGCCTCAGGTTCTTCAGCTTCCTGACAGTCTGAAGTCAGCTGACAGAGTTTCACCTGCTAAATACACAGAAAATCTTGTTAAAGCCGCACAGTTTGCCCAACAGTAATATTCCCATTAAGCCCTTTCTAAACACTTTATAACAATGTGTCATCACTAAATTATAAACTTCTTCTCCAAATCTGCACGACTGCACTTAGTCACAGACTTTATTTAATTGTCCTGCGGCTGCTATCATATATTTTACCAAACAGTTCTTCTCACACAGTCACAGATATATTTCTCTCAATGCAAACTTCACTCATGTCTCAGACAGGAAACTTGAGTTTTTCTTTTTTTTCTGTCCCCACTCATTCAACTAATTTGCATATTGAGTCACATCTCGAGAAGTTGCCCTGACAACAGAAATGCATATTCAAAACATTGCTGCATAATTCAATTATTATTCTTTTATTTTTATTTCTACAGTCGTCACTTCTTTTGCTCAATCAGCTGGAAACCACTTCTAATTCACTATTTTAAACCTGCTTTAAGCTTCTAATCCCTGGTTGGTCCTCCCAGTCTCTTTTTCCTTGTCACAAAAGTCGCTCTATTGTCCTGCAACTTCCTGAGTTATTCCTCAGCTTCAGCCTTTAAGTGTGTTAAATCTACACCATTCAGCATTTATGTCATGTATTCACATTCATGAGTGTAAGCATGTCTTCATTGCGTGTATGTTGTGTGTTCATATTAATATTGAGTGTAAGCTGGTCTTCGTTGCCTCGATGTGTTTTTATAATCAGATTTAATTCCTGCATCTTTGCGCTGAACTGTGGATTCAAACTGTCTCACTTCTGATTCTCTCCAAAAATAATTTCACATGTGACAATTTCTACATGTGTGTTTTCTATTTTTCTATTCATTTATGTATTATTAGTTCATTTATTTCTTTATCTCTCTCTCTTACTTTTTTTATTTACCTTTCTGTTGCGATGCTCTGGATGTTTCTAAACCCCACAAATGCAGTCTCACTGTTCAACCCAATTTTCCTATGCTGGCATCCTGGCAGCTGCACGCTTGACTTTTCTCAGTTCATGGGCAGTTATTTTGCGCCTTGGTTTTTCCACACGTTTCTTGCGACCCTGTTGACTATTTTGAATGAAACGCTTGATTGTTCGATGATCACGCTTCAGAAGCTTTGCAATTTTGAGACTGCTGCATCCCTCTGCAAGATAGCTCACTATTTTTGACTTTTCTGAGCCTGTCAAGTCCTTCTTTTGACCCATTTTGCCAAAGGAAAGGACGTTGCCTAATAATTATGCACACCTGATATAGGGTGTTGATGTCATTAGACCACACCCCTTCTCATTACAGAGATGCACATCACCTAATATGCTTAATTGGTAGTAGGCTTTCGAGCCTATACAGCTTGGAGTAAGACAACATGCATGAAGAGGATGATGTGGACAAAATACTCATTTGCCTAATAATTCTGCTCTCCCTGTAGACTTTTGTCTTATCGCCTTAACCTCCATGGTCTCAAATTCTTTAAGGATATAATTTCTTTTAACCGGATTAGGGCAAATTTCATTTATCAAAATATTCCTGATCACTTTGTTTGTAAACCTGCTGTCACCAAATTCAACTCCAGCTATGCAGAGCTGCCTCAGTCCAGGAGAAATTTTAGAGTGCACAATATCTTCTTTTATCATTGATCTCAAAGGGACTGGGATGGCTTTCACTGGGGATTTATATCTCTTAGCAGTACATCTTACATCAAATTTCTCACAAAACGTCTCATGTTTTAGTAAGACCCCATTATCATCCATAAAATGAGCTACAGCCCAAATCCCTTTAGATCTCCATTCATCCACGTACACAGATTTCCTACACAAACGGATATACCTGTTGTTCCATATAGGGGTGTTGTGAGGAGTAAAGCTATGTTTATAGATTAATTTCCAGTAGAGACGGACCTGCTGATGGAAAGCTGAGAGTTTAACAGGTAACGAACTGCAATCAAAGTCACAACGTAACAAAAAGTCTATTCCACCCATTTTGCCAAAAATCACATTGGGAATAATGTTCCAAAAGGAATTTTTGTTCCTAATGAAAGATCTTAACCATTTCAATTTTAGTACACCATTCATAACATCAAAGTCAGTGGCATTAGCCCCACCCTCTTCATAATTCTTAATCACATCATTTTTCTTTATATAATGACATTTGTTCCTTCATATGAACCTAAAATTAAGAGTATTTATAGATTTAATTAGTTTTGGAGGTATGGGCAGAGAAAAGGCTGGATAGATGAGTCTGGACAGACTGTCCATGTTGGTTAGCAAGATTCTCCCAAACAGAGTTATGTCCCTTTGCAGCCACATGTTTAAAATTGACTTACACTTTTCTATATTGGTACAGATATTCTTATTTTCTGTTGATGTCTTATCCTTGCAAATTACAATGCCCAGATACTTCACCTCTTTTTTGATCTGCATATTATTTATTGCTTGCAGGGGACACTCATGCAGAGCTAGAATTTTGCATTTATTAATATTCAGCTGTAGGCCAGAAGCTTTGGAGAAATGGTTGATCGCCTGCAAGGCTAAAGGAATCTGGTCCTCATTTTTTAGAAACAGGGTGGTATCATCTGCCAGCTGACTGATTATTATCTGTTCACCCATCACAGTTAACCCCTCAATGTGACTGTTTTTAATCAAAATAGACAACAGCTCAGCAACCATGATGAACAGAAGTGGTGAGCTGCTACATCCCTGCCTTATCCCTCTATTAACCTCAAACCTTGAACATGTACCATGTTCTAGCAAAACAGAGCTGTTAATGTCATTATATAGCATCTCTATAACATTGATAAATTCCTCTCCAAAACCAAAAGACTGCAGAGTTTTTAATATGAACGTATGTTCAACTGAGTCAAATGCTTTGTAAAAATCCAAGAACAGGATGTACCCTCTCTCTTGGATTAATTCACTGTATTCAAGGAGATCCAAAACCAGCCTAATATTGTTATGAATTAGTCTTCCTTTCAAAAAACCTGATTGTGTTTCACTGATAATGTTTGAGATGCCTTTCTTTAGCCTCTCAGCTACAGCTCCAGACAGGATCTTATAGTCAGTGTTTAGTAAGGTGATGGGTCTTAAATTGTCTAAAATTCTTTTATCCTTACCCGATTTAGGGATCAGGGTTATCAGCCCTTGTTTCATGCTCGGCATCACTTCTTTTTTCTCTATCGATTCCTTTAATGCATCAAACAATAAAGTTCTTAGGTCCTTCCAGAAGAATTGATAAAAATTAGTAGTGAGTCCATCTGTCCCTGGGGACTTGTTTAATGCCATTTTCATGACCACCAAATCCAGTTCCTCAATTTTAAGCTCTGAATCACACAGATCTTTGAACGGCTTGTCAATACATGGGATGAGATTATGAATCTTATCAAAGAAACTATCAGAATCAGCTGCTGAATATTCTGAGGAGTACAATTTGGAATAAAAAGTGAAGACTTCTTTTCCAATCTTTCTGAAATCTTTACATTCAGTCCCATTTATCAACAAGCTTGAGATTAGATTTCTCTGCTGTCTGCACTTTTCCAGCTTACTAAAATATGATGAGTTCTTTTCACCTGCCTCAATCCACTTGGCTCTCGATCTTATAAAGGCACCCTGGGCTTTCTCTAGGTAAAGATCGTCTAATTTAGTTTGTAACTCCATCAATTTATTCTTTTCTTGCACGTTTAGTTTTTCTTTACTACAGCACTGAGTTATTTCACGAAGTAAATTACTTTCATATTCCCGTTTTTCCCTGTTCAGTTCTTTGCAGAATTTTATAGTGAATTCTCTGATTTTGAATTTAATAAGTTCCCATTTCTGTATATTACCCACTACTGAGTCATCATTTTTTATATCTGTAATTTTATGTCTAATTTTATCACAATACTTGTCCTTATTTAAAAGGCTGGCATTAAATTTCCAATATCCCCTGCTACTACGTTTCATCCTTGTTGGTTCTAAGACAAGATCAATGAAACAGTGATCAGATAGGGGTGCTTTGGAGATTTTAGATGGTGAAGTACACCTCAAAATGTCATCGCTCACTAACCAATAATCAATTCTTGACCTGCTTTCTCCATTAGGTTTAAACCATGAATAATTCTTAACTCCAGGATTCAAACTTCTCCAAATGTCTGTAAAATTATTATCACTAGAAAAGTTCTCAATAATGTTATTCTGTTGCCTCCTTCCTAAGCGAGGAGGCCATCTGTCCATCCATTCATCTGAGGTCATGTTCCAGTCTCCTCCTATTAGGATGTAATCTGTGGGGTACATAACTTTAAACTCTGAAATAACATTTGTTAGATTTTCCAATAGACGTTTATTTTGACCTTCGTTATTATGTCCATAAAGATTTGTAACAATTAGAAATATACCTTCGCTCTTCAAGCTGCAGTTGACCAATGACCCTCACTATCAGCTTTATATGTTATAATCTCCCCTGGGAACTTATTAAAACAAATCGCCACACCTCCAGATCTGTTAGATCCACGACTGAAAAGAATCTTGTCTCCCCACTGATTAGCCCAAAAGGTAACATCGGCATCCACAGAGTGAGTCTCTTGTAAAAACAGACAGTGACATTTTTGCCCCTTGCAAAATAAAAAAAGTGCCTTTCTCTTAACAATTTCCTTCAAACCCCGAACGTTTAATGAACCAAAAGAAATTTTTGAGTGAACCATAATAAGAGTATGCTAAGAAAATAACTTTTTTTTAAAAAAAAAAGAAAAGAAAAATATATAAACATGAGTTTAAATTGTAACACTTGTCACCAACTCAGTGACTAATAACCTTTAACTTTAAGTAGAACTCTTTTGTCCCATTAATAATATTCCACTGTATACAGTCTTACATCAAGTCTTTCATTCAACGTCGACGATCCTCCGTCCTTCGATGTATCCATGAGGACCCCGGAAAAAGGCCCGTTTCCCAGCCCGTCTGGCTTGTTCAATTTGCGGCCACAGCCGCCTCCTCTCTTCCCAGTCCTCCCGCGGCAGTACCTCAGCGAAGTGGAAACCCCCGTTCTTACAGACAGCCGAATCTTTGGTGCGACGCCAAATCTCCTCTTTCACGTGTCTCAGAGCAAACAGAATGATGATATGTCGGACCTTGTTCTCAATCTTCTTCCCAACTCTATGCACCACATCCACAGATTCTTCAAGCTTTGATATCATATCAGGTGCGATCTTGCCAAGAATTCCAATAACCAGCGATCTGACACCTTCATCTCTTTTCTCTTCTAATCCTTTAATCCGGAGGCACCACCTCATTTTGTACCTTTCTTGCTCTCACACTCTCTCCTTGAGATCGTAGTTATCTTTGGTCAACTGCTCGTTTCGTCTCTCCAACTCTTTAACCTTTTGTTTACATTCTTTCACCTCCTCCGAGTTGAACTGAACCGCTTTGGCTAGGCTGGCTAGCATCGTACTAGCTTGCTTGCATTGCACACTCAGGTCAGCTAGCTGCTCGTCCACTCTTTTTTCAAGGTTTTTTCTACGTAGTCATGATCCGTTCCTTCTCTGCTGTCTTCCTTTCCATCACATGGCGATGTTGTTTCTTGTTTTTTGAGGTCGAGTTTGAATTTAGCAGGTTTAACTATACTTGGGGCAGTCATTTTACTACTTTCGAGTGGAAACAATAACGAACACAAAGTAAATTCTGGGACAAGTTCAACGAGCTCCTAATTCGTGCGACTGCTCAACTCGCCATCTTGCGCCACCGTCTCACTACTAGATGAACTTGTGACACACATCTGCAGCAGAGGCTGAGTGGCTGCTCTCACACCTGGAGCATCCAAATCGACCCACAAACACGTTGAAAGATGCAATGCCATCAATGTGGATTGTCAAGACTGAGAGACCTCTTCCCTCTGACCCCTCCCCAAACCCTCAAACCCTCCTACCCACCTCGACATACAAACTCTGTGTGGCTTCACGTGTTCTGTTGATGTTTACATGATCGAAATAACTTGAACACAAACACAAACAAACAAAGAGGAAGACCGCACCGGAAGGAAACAACTACAAGTCCCAGCATCCTCTGTGTTTAGGGAGCAGCAGTGAAAGTGAAAGCAGGAGGAGGAAGGTGGAGCTGAGGCAGGTGAGTGTTAACATGAATATGTTTCTTCTTATGACATAAAATAATTCCACGCTGTTCGTGTCTGTGGGTGAAATGTGAGGCCGGTCGGCTCCTCTGAGCGCTGGTTTCCTGTAAGTAGAGAGGAAGTGAGTTTAGCTGAGCCTCCGTTTAGTGTGAGAGAGCAGGAGGAGAGTGAGAGCTGTGCTGAGGCAGGGTGAGTGTTAACACCGCTCTGACATTACTGTGTCTCTGTGGCGGGAACAACAGGCTCCGTCAGTGGAGGCAAAAATAATCAGACTTTGGTTTTTCAAAGGAAACAACTTTATGTCGGAAGTTCCCGCACGCTCATTGGATAACGATGTGTCAATCTCGAGCTATTAGCCAATGAGCGTGCGGATTCACAGAAAGACCCGCCTTTATCACGGGACTTTAAAAACTACAATGGCGACAGAAACTCCGTGAGTGGAGTTCAGGGTGACGTTATGAAACTGTGACGTTTGAGCCACTTCCCGTTGAACGTGAAACTGATGGTTTCTGGTGTTTGGGTCTGTTTTTCTGTATTTATGCAGATAAAGTGTAAACTCAGATGAATTATACCATCAAATGTTAAAGGAAAATATGAGGATGAGTGTCTGTGAGCTGAGAAGGACGTGAAGCGAGCAGTTTATCCCAGAGCTGAAGCTGCTCTGTGTGCAGAGATGAGCTCAGATTCCTGCTGTGATTGATCAACAGTCACAGAAATGTAGACTTGTAGTTATTACTGCAGTATGGTCACAGCAGATACTGATAAACATGTATTATGAGGATGGATGATCAAGTTTCTCACTCTCTCCTTTAAATCTCAGTTTGTTTCTTCTTCACAGTTTATCTGTTAATTTATTAATGAATAACACTGAAAGAGTTTCTGTTATATTTCCCCTTGAACATCAGCTTATTAGGGCGGCATTAGGAAATAGCCCCCCTCCAAAGAATGAATAAATGAATGATGATAATAATAAAATGATTCAAAAGCAGAGCTCAGAGTGGTAGAATGGTCAAACATGGATCCACGGGTGGTTCAACTGCATTTGGTGACGTGACTAAAGCAAATCTTTCAAATAATCCCACCATCAACGGGATGTTGTCTCCTCTACTACGGTTACTTTACTTGATCGCCGTGTGAATTTCTTTGAAATGAACCAAATTCTTTTATTTGTCGGTTGTTGCATATTTAACCTCTACAGTCAGGAAAGGAGGAGATGAGGCCTCAACAACGTTGGGTTGTAGCTGTGCTTCAGGTTAGAGTGAGTGTCCATGGAATAAATGTAAGTCAGTGAACTGGAAACATGACTGTGTTCAAACTTTGTTTTCCTTTTTATAATGAGTCTAATCAAAGGTGGACAGAAGTATCTCCACTGTGACTTTTCTGTGTCACCATCAGAGCTTCTGCACAGTGTTTCTGGGGCAGATAACATTGCAGCATTATGGAGACATTATGGAGACAAAAAGAAAAGCGTCTGGACTTCTTTAAGTTAAACTTAAAGAAGTCCAGACGCTTTTCTTGGACTGTTCAGTGTTGAGTCTCATTCACACACTCCCTCAGACTCTTCACACACACTGATTTGCTGACATAAACACACTCCTGTGTGCTCTCTTGGCTTCACACACACACTGAGGACCATCTACAGACTGTGAGCTCCGTCTTCTTTGTCTTTGGAGCCGAACTCTGACAAAGTTAGGAACAAAACTTTCTCCAGCGTGTGAACTTTCCTCCTAGACTCAGTCTGAGCAGTCAGACCACATATTTCTAAAGCAGCACATGAAGGTGTGGCTCACACACACACAGGTGAAGGAAACAGCTGCAGTATTAAAAACTGCTTCACTGTCTACAAATATATGAACTGAATGTTTCTTTCAGGCTGTAAAAACCTTATTTATCCTCCATTACAGTCCTGCATTCAGAGCATTACTTCTGTTATATTAGTACATGTATTTTATTCTGATGAACACATGAAACTCTGAGCTGGATTGAATCCATTGAATCAGAGTCCAGGACTCAGACTAAACACACTGAATGTGTCCTGAGCTCGGCCGCTGTTCCACAGTAACTGCTGTCAGAGTCACTGTTACTGAGTTAGCTTAGCTAGCAGAGCAGCTAGCAGTTAGAGTATGAACTCTGTAAGCAGTCAGCTCGGTCCTGGACATGGTTACTGACATAAAGCTGCTCTCTGCAGCCATGTTTGACCTGCTGCTTTGTAGGACTACAGTAATGGAGGATTTGGAGGCTGAACTGGGCTCTGTGACACTTTTTGTAGTGAACTGATGAAAGCTGCGTCTCAGATGGATGTTAGTCCAACACATCAGACACGACCTCTGCAGCTCTCAGTTGATGTGCACATGAATGATTTGTGTTTCCTCTGCAGGTGAAGGTAGAAAGTGTGTGTGAGCTGATGTGAACTGAGCAGCATGGATCAGTGTGAGGACAGAGAGGAGGGAGTCCCTCCCTCTAAAAGCACTCTGTGTGGGGAACATGAGAGCCAGACCAAAGCAAAGAGGTGAGATGACCATCTCTAACTGTCCATGACTCTTCTCCATGTCACAGCTCAGCACTCACATCACTGCTCCATCATTATTCGCACTCATACCTCTGTGTGTGTTGTTTTAAAGCCCAGAGCTGTGGGGCGTACCAGGCTCAGCTGGACATAACCCTGAAACTAATCCAGAGCCTGGACCTGAACCCAGCTGTGTTTCCTTAAAGAGCAACGAGTCGAAGGGTGTTGGTGTAAAATTTAACAAAAGACTGTTATGTGACAAAGAGTAAGTACATTATTTTTATGAGATTGTTCATCATGTCTTTAATTTAATATTTCCAGTTTTTCCTTCCTGTCTCATGAAGCTGTGACATTTATTGTTTTTCTTTTAGGATCAATAAGAGGCCAGAATCTCCTGGACCTGAACCCAGCTGTGTTTCCTTAAAGAGCAACGACTCGAAGGATGCTGATATAAACTTTAAAGGCTGTTCTTCTGCTGCTGAGAGGTAATCTGTGTCTAGATGTTGTTCCTGACTCTGTATTTCTGAATAAATCCTCATGTTTAATATCAGCTCAGCTCTTTTTCACACACATTTCTATGTTGGTATGTGAAGCGGTGTGTGTTGGAGTGTTTCCACAAACACAGCAGTCAGAGTGGAAAGAGTGGATGTTGTAGGAGGTGTTTGTGTAGTGAAGAGGCTGAGTGTCTGTAGGACTCCAGCTGCTCCAGCAGGTGTCTCCTTTGTGCTTTGCTTCAAACACAGTGTAGGGAGGAGCTTCCACTCAGGTGTTTCAGGTGTTGCTGGATGGAGGAGGACAAATAGTTTTTCCCTTCAGTGACACTTCAGCAGCTCAATGTTCTGGGAGATGTTTGTCTTTATGAAGGTTTATGGATTATTGTTCTTACTTTGGTTAAACTGAGCAATACATAAATTTCCAGGTGAATAAAAGATCTGCAGCTGCAGCCTCTGTGATGTTTCACAGTCTGAAAGTAACAAATTCAACCAGAGTTCAAACAAAGGCTTAATATACGTGTGTGTTTGATATAATGCCAACAAGTACAAACAGGTGTTCTTACAGGTCTTAATCACAGAGGTCTGATAAGTCTGGTGACTTTCACACTCAGCAATTTTGCTGCCTTTTATTTTATATTGGCCTTTTTAAAGCCCTTCAAAGTCTCCCACATTCATACAGAGCTTTTAACACCAAACTCCTTTACAGTCCTTCTCCTCTCACACACGATCACACGACTGATTTGTCTGCAGCAGCTGTGTTACTGCTAGTATTTTATTATGTGTGTAATCTCCTCATATTGTTCCTGTGGTTTAGTTTGACTTCCTTCTGCAAACTCAGCTGCTCTGTTGCTGATACACGTCTCCATGAATATGATTGATCAGATGCTGCCAACACCATGTGTTTCATGTGAGCGCTCAGCTGAAACCCTGGGTTGACTTATCGAGTTAATAACAAGCTTCACGTGACTGTGAATGCTAAAGTGAATCCAGATAAAGGAAAGAGACCCTGCTAATGTTGGACTCACTTCTTAGTGTAGATCCCAGGAGGAAGTTCAACATAGCCATTCTTTGTGCTAGCTCGACCAAACCTGAGAGCACAGTGCAGGATAATGATCATCATCTGTCTCTGTCAAGGACATTTAAAATCCACAAATAACAAACATAATTATATTTGATCATTAAAAATGATGATTAAACAAAGTGTCAAACATACTTAAGTAGAAGGACTGATGTTTGTGTTAAAATACCCTCTTAAAGCTGAAATAATGATTCAACTTCTTTACTCAAGTAAAGGTAAAAGAGTCCAGGCTCTGAAATGTACTCACAGTATTAAAGTAAAAACGCCATCTTTGAAGGAAATTTCTGCCAGTTTTTGTGCAAAGTTACCTGAATTTCTACCTCCAACATTAATATGAGAAAATTATCTGAACTTTTATTCTAATGAATTTAATCAGCTTGAACATTTTGTAGCACAAAAGTAGAAAAAACCCAAAGGGAATAAAAAATAGCTCCGTTTGCTGTTGCCTGCATTGTAGATGGATGGCTTTGCCTCAACACCTAAACAGGAAAATGAGTTTAGTCAAGTATTAAAGTGGGATTGAAGAGGTGAGGAAACCAGAGATCAGGTGTTGTGGTGCAGCATTAAGATAAGATGGGGCCTGATTATTTAAGACCTTGTATGTGAGGAGCAGGATTTTGAATTCTGGATTTAACAGGAAGCCAATGAAGGGAAGCCAAAACAGGAGAAATCTGCTCTCTTTCTAGTCCCTGTCAGGACTCTTGCTGCAGCATTTTGGATTAGCTGAAGGCTTTTCAGGGAGTTTTTAGGACTTCCTGATAATAATGAATTACAGTCGTCCAGTCTGGAAGTATTAAATGCATGAACTAGTTTTTCAGCGTCACTCTTTTTAGCATTTTTTAACAACAAGCTTCTATCTATTAGGGCTCTTGTCTCGCCGACTGCTGCCTCAGATCAGAGTCTTTCTCCTGTGTGCTCAGCTGTCTTAGAGCAGTTTGATCCCGTCTCCCTTAATGACTTGACTGCAGTAGTTTGTAACCTAAGATCATCACACTGCCCCTCTGATTGTCTCCCCCCAACTACTCTTTCACAGATTGTCAGGTTGGAGATCGGCCTATAATTAGCTAAGACAGCTGGGTCTAGGGATGCTTTTTAAGTAAAGGTTTAACTACAGCCAGCTAGGGATGGGTACCGTTTAGATTTGAAAACCTGCTAAATCAGAATCAGTTGCTGATGATGGCTTTTTTCTTTTACATTAATCACGTATAATCTTAACTCAAAGTGAACATAGACTTGATTGAAGTAACTCAGATCAGCCAATTCAAAATGCTAATTCAATCAACTCTGAGTTTATTTCTAGACTCAGTTTGTTGGCCCTGCACCTTAAAACTATTCCCTGTTTGTCTCTCATGTTTTTTGGATATTGTTTTCACATCTTATGTCACGGCTAGCGGGGCGAGCCATGTTGAATTTAATAAAGGACCCAAGATGCCGACACTGCTGTGAAGTGAGTGAGCTTTATTGAAACGGTGAAGTGCAGTGGAGATGGCCTGTGCAGAAGCTAAGATAACCTCTACTGAAAAACCAAAAAACTAACCTGAAACCTTAAACGGAGACACGGGGAGACAACACAGACGAACCAGCAACAAGCAGGAGAAAACAAAGGGCTCATATACACAAAAGAGCCATCAGGGAATGAGAAAAGGGAGACACAGCAGGATTCATTGGACATAACCAGACAAGGGGAAGCAAAAGTAGACACACTAACGTAGGACATGGCACTGTCAAAATAAAACAGGAAGTGAACACAGAGACACAATACTAACACAGTACAGAGGGAACACAGAAACCAAAACCTCAGAACTAGAAAATCTTAATCAGAATGAAATTGTAACAAAAGACAATATCAATCAAAACAAAACCACTGAGTCCACAGACTCGGGACATACATCGGCTCAAACTGTGGTCATAAATATTTTGTACTTGTAAATCAGACTGTGGAGTTTTGAACTGAGTTTTGTAACATTGTGAAACAAAATATCTGAAAAGTTCATGTTTTTGCGTTCATTGATTTGTGTGTGTAAAAATGTAAAAATGTAATAAATGTAAGAAACATTAGAACTACTTTTGCTGACACAAAGTTTGGCGAGTTGTCACTTTAAACCAGTCACTGATATAAAGAGAGCACCTTGTTCCAGGGCATCTGAGCATGGAGGGAAAGCTTTATGCAGGAGATGGTAAGAGCTGTTGGGACTAAAGAAACTGAGCAGAAAACTACAGACATCTGGAAACTGAGTTGTTAATTCTCAGTGGGATCAGCAGGACTAGCAAAGCTTCACCATGACAGTCATCTGATTGACTGAACCCATCCAAACATCACTTCATGGACCTTTAGCTTGTGTCTGTGTGTGGACAGACATAACATGAGCTAATTATACATTACTCCTCCACAGAGTGGACCAGCAGAGAGCAGAGGTTTCCACTGGTCAGTCTGCACAGCAGCATCAAACACACCTGGACTCTGTGGTTATGGTTTGTAGTACTACGTTTAAATTTGTTCTTTTCAGTCACCTCTATGCTGCACTTTGTGGACCAGAGGATTGTCAGTGTGTCCAACATAAATCAGAGTTTGGGCTCCATGATTTCAGTCAGATTGGGGTGACTGTAGCTCAGGAGGGGAGCAGGTCAGCTACTAGTTAGGTTTGTGAATCAAACCCTGGCTGGCAAATGTACTGGGTAACGTACTAAACCCAAGCTGCCCTCTGATGCATCCATCAGAGTGTGAAAGAAAGTATTTAAGCATAGAACAATGTGCTTGGTTGAATGAGGCATGTTGTATAAATGCTTTGTGTGCACAGAGTATCAAAGAGAGCTATATAAGAACCAGTCCATTTACCACTGGGTAATTCATATAGTCTTCTTTTCCAGCGGCTGGAGGACAACATCACCATGTTTGTGAAGAACGAGCTGAAGAAGATCCAGAAGCTTCTGAGTCCAGATCACCCAGAAACTTTAAAGAGCCAGATGGAGGATGAGGAGATGTTTGAAGGAGAGGATGAAGATGAAAGAAAGAGCTGCAGAGAAGCATTTCTGAAGATCACACTCCACTTCTTGAGGAGACTTAAGCAGCATGAGATGGCTGACCATCTGCAGAGCAGTAAGAGAATTTCTCTAAAGACTGAATATTGATCTTTCCTAATAGCTCAAGAAATGGACCAATAGACATTCATCCTTTCAGGGTACTGAAAGGCTATGATATTTATTATATAATATTTTTTTCTGAATTTCTTACCTTCAGAAATATTTGCTCCACTCTGTAAACGTGAACTTAAAGCCCAACTGAAGAAGAAGTTCCAGTGTGTGTTTGAGGGCATCGCTAAAGCAGGAAGCCCAACCCTCCTGAATCAGATCTACACAGAGCTCTACATCACAGAGGGAGGGACTGCAGAGGTCAATGATGAACATGAGGTCAGACAGATTGAAACAGCATCCAGGAAACCAGACAGACCAGAAACAACAATCAGACAAGAAGACATCTTTAAAGCCTCACCTGGAAGAGACGAACCAATCAGAACAGTGCTGACAAAGGGAGTGGCTGGCATTGGGAAAACAGTCTTAACACAGAAATACAGCCTGGACTGGGCTGAAGACAAAGCCAACCAGGACATCCAGTTCATATTTCCATTCACTTTCAGAGAGCTGAATGTGCTGAAAGAGGAAAAGTTCAGCTTGGTGGAGCTTGTTCATCACTTCTTTAATCAAACTAACCAATCAGGAATCTGCAGGCTTGAAGACTTCCAGGTTGTGTTCATACTTGATGGTCTGGATGAGTGTCGACTTAATTTGGACTTCAACAAAACTAAAATCCTGACTGAAACAAGAAAGTCCACCTCATTGGATGAGCTGCTGACAAACCTCATCAGAGGGAACCTGCTCCCTTCTGCTCGCCTTTGGATAACAACACGACCTGCAGCAGCCAATCAGATCCCTCCTCAGTGTGTCGACATGGTGACAGAGGTCAGAGGGTTCACTGACCCACAGAAGGAGGAGTACTTCAGGAAGAGATTCAGAGATAAGAAGCAGGCCAGCAGGATCATCTCCCACATCAAGAAAGCTCGAAGCCTCCACATCATGTGTCACATCCCAGTCTTCTGCTGGATCACTGCTACAGTTCTGGAGGATGTGCTGGAAACCAGAGAGGGAGCAGAGCTGCCCAACACCCTGACTGAGATGTACATCCACTTCCTGGTGGTTCAGGCCAAAGTCAAGAGGATCAAATATGATGGAGGAGCTGAGACAGATCCACACTGGAGTACAGAGAGCAGGAAGATGATTGAGTCACTGGGAAAACTGGCTTTTGATCAGCTGCAGAAAGGAAACCTGATCTTCTATGAACCAGACCTGACAGAGTGTGGCATCGATATCAGAGCAGCCTCAGTGTACTCAGGAGTGTTCACACAGATCTTTAAAGAGGAGAAACAACTGTACCAGAACAAGGTGTTCTGCTTTGTTCATCTCAGTGTTCAGGAGTTTCTGGCTGCTCTTCATGTCCACCTGACCGTCATCAACTCTGGACTCAATCTGCTGGAAGAACAACAAACAAGCTCTGAGACAGAGAAATACTTCTACCAGTGTGCTGTGGACAAGGCCTTACAGAGCCCCAATGGACACCTGGACTTGTTCCTTCGTTTTCTCTTGGGTCTGAAGACTAATCAAACTCGTTTGCAAGGCCTCATGACACAAACAGGAAGTAGCTCACAGACCAATCAAGAAGCAGTTCAGTACATCAAGAAGAAGCTCAGTGAGAATCTGTCTGCAGAGAAAAGCATCAATCTGTTTCACTGTCTGAATGAACTGAATGATCGTTCTCTACTGGAGGAGATCCAACAGTCCCTGAGATCAGGACATCTCTCCACAGATAAACTGTCTCCTGCTCAGTGGTCAGCTCTGGTCTTCATCTTACTGTCATCAGAAAAAGATCTGGACGTGTTTGACCTGAATAAATACTCTGCTTCAGAGGAGGCTCTTCTGAGGCTGCTGCCAGTGGTCAAAGCCTCTAAAAAAGTTCTGTAAGTTATGAAGTTTTTATTATTTAATTTGGTTGGTATGTTATGGAAAACACACTGCCATGAACCTCTGTTTTGTTTTTGTCAAAATCACTGTAATATAATCACTGTACCTTTATATACATGCGACTTAATGCTGCTGCCCTCTTGTGGCTAAAGTGTAATTATGTTCTTGTTATTAGGGAGGATTTGAGAGTAAGGCTACGTTCACACTGCAGGCGAAAGCGCATCAAATCCGATTTTTTTGACCCTATGCGACCCATATCCGATCATGCTATGACAGTGTGAACGGCGTAAATCTGATATTTTCAAATCCGATCTGGGTCACTTTCGTATGTGGTACTGAATCCGATACATATCCGATGTTTTAGAAAGCGACTGCTGTTTGAATGGTCAAGTCGCATTAAATCCGTCTTTTACGTCACCAACACAAGACAGACGCCAATTATCAGCGCCCGATAAGACATCGCAAACGCTTCCTGGCCATCCCGTGTAGATGTCAGTGAAACTGTTGGGAAGACAGCGTTGGAGAAACGTGAACTTTTTATTTGTACTGTATAATCTGCAGATTCTGACAGAAATCTGCAGCTATCCTTTGAAGCACCGCTCCTCTAAAACAGCAATAAGGATCATTATTAGGTTATTTACATTATTATGTAAATAACAAAATAACTTAAAGCAAAAATTGGGAAACGTAAAGTCCGAAGTCTTTATATTAAGGGTCATCTGTCAAACAATATTGTTTGCTCTGGGTCTAAACAGAGCACGTTGTGTGTGACATCTTCTTTTGCGCATGCGGGCCGCTTTGAGCGTTCACACTAGAGCGCGTTTGCTGTCGCATTTTATTTGTAGTGTGAACGAGCAGATAAAAAAATCGGATTTGATCAAAAAATCGGAATTGAGCATTAAGACCTGCAGAGTGAACGTAGCCTAACATGCCAAGTGAGTCAGCACCTTCGCTTTAGCTTAAAAAATCCAAATTCTTACGTCATCAGTTATAGTTGCATGTATTCATTATCATAATTTAACCTTTAATATTGATGTCTTAAATTTATTTTGATTAAACTAGCAATAATTTTATGGTTGTATTAAATAAATACATCACTAATTAATTATTTATTTCAGTGATTAATTAAAAATGTATATAATTAATTTAAAAAAATATATTGATAATTAATTATCAGTTAATTTCATTTAAAATAATTCATTATGTATTTATGTACAATTCTAATTAGTTAATTACATATTTAATCAATTATTGGTTTGTTTTCTATTTTAATTATTTTACTGACACATTTAATGAATTATTTAATGATGTATTTATTTAATTCACGTTGCTACTCCTGGCCCTGCATCGCTGTTCATAAATACATTTTATTTGTCAGCTTCACCCATCAAAGTCAGGGGGCGGGGTTAATGCTGATCAAGTCAAAACCATTGCTTTGGTCTGGTGGGCGTTCTTTTAGTGGGCTTTTCTCAATACTAAGTAGGCCTACACACCAGGGTTTGGACATGTGTGGACCCAAACTATACTTTTACCCTTTTTTGTGTGTCACCAAATACACTTTAATATTTTCTAGACAAGAATGTAGTGGCGTAATCTTTAACCTCTTTTGGCTCCAAACAGAAGTGACAGACTTGAGCAGGGTTCATTTAAAGGCTGACAGAAGTGGAGTGGTGACGGGGAGATGTTTGACAGGACAGAGTTTCAGCCTCCACAGTTTCATGTTGTGCTCCATCAGTCAGTGAAGATGAAGTCAGTGCTGATGAGGCTGTAGAGTGTGTGAGGGATGTGAATGAGGATGATGAAGATCTGATGATAGCAGATAAAAACAGGCTGCAGAGACTTTGAGCCATACAGGGCACACAGTGTGTGTACAGAACAGCTGAAATCATTATGGAGGCCTCACTGGAATATGGAAGCATCACAGTACAGCTTCAGTGAAGCATTAAAGTCTCTGATATGAGATGAGAAATGAAGCAGCCAGAGCTTTTTCATGAGTGGAAATCCACTGTGACTGTGAGCTGCTGCTACAGCCTCCAGATTAGCCAGCAGCTCATCCTGCTCAACATTTCCTCACCAACTTTAATGGAAGTGTGATGTTTTCAGCTGGAGTGATGGTCAGGGTGGCCTCCCTCTCCTCTTCTTCTCCTCTTCCTCTTTCATTTGTAAAGCCACTTCTGCTGCTTTCATTCATTTGGAAGTCCTGTAGCTGAGTTTGGGAGAGACTAACAGCCTCGGCAGCAGAGGGGAGAAAGGCTGTAACACCACCACTTTACTCTGTTCTACCTGTCACATCATTTTATCAGGAAACAAATGTGCTGATGTTTTTACTATGTTTGTCTTGAAGATGTAAGAAGATCACATGGTGCTTTTTATTATTGTGTTGGTTTGTTTCCTGTCTCTTGGATGGAGCCCAGCTGTGCGTGGCCCCTGGGCCTGTGGTCAGAGTGTGTGCTGGATAATCCGGCCCAGGATGAGGCCAAACTGACATGGGATGAAATGTCTGTCACATAATTGAGCTTAGTGTAGTTTCATTTCTGCACAATTTAAAAACAACCAAAACTTTGTTCTGTCTTTTCTATGTTATACTGTAGACTTTCTTTGATACTGTGTCCAAAAGGAGCAGCTTTTACTTTGAAGGGGAGCCGTCTCTGTTTCCTCTTCAGGTTGGATGATAGAAGCAAATGAGTGTGTGATGTTCTTTCAGTGTTGCACTTTGTAGACGCTCCCTGAGCACTGGTCTCACAGCCAGCTGCACATAGAGACCAGTGTTGTTAGTCCAGGTCAGAAGATGACTTGTTGGAATGAAAATGAGCTTGTAGTTTGTCTGCTTTAATAATGTGACTGGAAAAAGGTGTTGGACTTCAAATATGTCCATTTCTTTCACACTTCACCTTTAAAAGTGAAGCCTTGTGGTTCCTGGAAGGAAAAACACGACTTTTTCAAGTCTTTGTCCTGTTTTTATGATAAATGTACGACTTTAATGTGAAACATTCAGAGTTTTTTCTCTTGTTGTGTTTGTTTGAAGCTGCTTCCTGTTGGCTTCAGCTGTTTGGAGTTTCCATTTTCTAAACTTCTACATTCTGAACCTTCTTCAGCTCTGAACAGATGATGAAACACTGAATGATTTCAAGCTCACACTTTGTCTAATAAACTTACATCTTTCATTCTTTATACAGATTGTGGGGCTGTGGTTTGTCAGAGATCAGCTGTGATTATCTGGCAGCAGCACTGAAGTCCAACCCCTCCCATCTGACAGAGCTGGACCTGAGTGACAACTACAAGCTGCAGGATTCAGGAGTGAAGCATCTGTGTGGTTTCCTGGAGAGTCCAGGATGTGGACTTGAAACTCTGGGGTCAGTCAGCATGTTTTAGTTGTGCTGAGATGAAGATGATGTGAAAGTTGTGCTGACACTAAACTGCAGACATCAGGCTGATATTATACTGATCCACACTGAGGATCTTCATGGTAAAGTCTGTTTTCTTCTTCTCTGGTTTAGTCCATTGACTGCAGCAGAACAATGTTCACATTTCAAACAGTGAGACTCAACGTATGGCCCGCGGCCCACACGCGGCCTGCCCACCTTTCCTGATTCAGAGAGAGGGGACCCTGATTAACTGTGTAGTGTTCTTCCTCACAGTTCTAAGTATCAGACACAACAATGAATAATCCACAGCTGACTGTCTTTAGCAGGTCAAAGGTCACGGCACACAGCAGACAGTGGGAAATATTATAACTCTGATCATTTATCAGCACATATCCATATGTATAAAAACAAAGCTGACACTGTGAGACTTGATCAGAGGTGTGATCATCACAGCAGAGGCCTTTGTGTCAAAGTCACTGAGGATCAAACAGAAACACATGAAGCAGATTTTCCTGTTCTGGCTTTTTATAGCAGATAACCTTCAAAATATTCTGCAGTCCATCAAAAACTGAAGCAAACCATGAATCAACATGTGAACATGAGCTGATGCTGCTGAAGTGAAGCAAAGTTACAGAGGTTTGATTACAGACACAGCTGAGAGTTTGTAATCTGTCATCATTTTAAAAGGTTTACATTTCTTCAGTATATCCACATTTGCAGCTGGTACCTCAACCTCCACTTGTCCAACACAACTGCTGTCCACTGCCTCCATGACATTGTGATTTTGCTGTTGGTCTTCTGTCAGATCTTCATCAATCACTTCTGCACGGGGCACACCTTCAGACTCTGCAGCTGCATAACGAAAGCCTGTAAGATAAAATTAGACATAAGGTAAATGTACACCAATATTCCAATGACAGGTGTGTGATTCATCTGGAAGTTATGTGCGGATTAGTGTACAGTGATAGCAATTTAGTATGTTTTTAGAGGGGGGGGGGGGTTGTTTACCTCTGATGGGTGCTCTTTTTCGCTTCCGTTGCGTACGCCTTGCGTGCCGGTCCGAGTCTGATACAGGTATGTCGTCATGCCCCATGTGCAGTGTTGGTGCCCAGTCTGGATTTGTTACATCCATTTCATATGCTGGTTTGCCTGCAATAATGCCAAATCATAAGCTACTCAGTCGACATGATGTGGTTCTGCAGCATCACACATTAGCATGTTTTATCTCATTATCTATGACCTCAGCACATTGAAAATAACACTAAAAGCCTTTCAAGAGTGATATGAATTAATTTAGAACTCACCGGAAAGAAAATGCCGTGAGCAAACCAACAAAAAGCTGGGGATTGCAGAGAACTCGATATCCGCTCGTCTCACCGCTGCAATCCAAGCCTGACGTCTTTGTTTAGTAATATCGGATACATGGGATCCCTCACGTTGCCTCCAGGATGGAAAACGATGAAAAGAGAGCCCGTTATCCAGCTTCTTGCCTTCACGATCGTGTGATCTAACGTTGCAACCGACAACACAACACGTACGATCCATAGCTGAAATGGTATCCTTTGGCTGGCCTACTGTCATGGCGGAAGGGGGCATGGCCCATCTCCCGTGACATTACGCTCCAAAGCCCTATAGGTGGGAAAATGTACCATGTCGACCAATCAAAAATGATATGGAAACATGACATTTGGTTGTTTAGCAAAAGGGGGAAGTTTTAGGAGTGACCGGCAAGAGAGAGCGAGTGAGCGAAAGAGAGAGAGAGTTTTGATACGTGAGAGATTTGTGACGTTTACCGTGTTTGGTCTCAAGTTAGTTTGTTGTCTTGTGTATTTAGTGTGTAGCTGTTGTTTTGTTTTGTGTGTCAGTTCTACTAGTGATCGTCACAGTTGCTGCCTTAAAGCCAACAAAGGCAGATTGCAGTGTAAACGCTGAGTGACACACCTGCTGTCAGACCTGCAGGTTTATCCCTGTGCTGTTCTCATATGTGTTAGAGTGACACAAACTATTGTTTGACACCTGATTGTTCTGTAAATAGTTTGAAATGATTATATGAAAAACGTCTGAGCCTTGGCTGCATTTTTTGGTAAATAGTACCATATAACTTTGTTGTTTGCAAAACGTGTGCGTATTTTTAAAAATGTACAATCTCTATTTGCATTTCAAGTTATGAAGATGATTCGTTAAACATGTGTGTGGTTTTTACAGTCAAAATATCACTTTCTACTTGTATTTTAAATTTTGTCTGAATTTAGATAAATTGTGCTGATACAGTTGGTCAAAATGAGAAAATAACAGATTGGCAAGATAAACTGTTTTTAAAGGTAAAATATAGAGGCCACATCAAAAGTAGTCAAGAAGGGTTAAAGGCTAAAAGCAAAGTTGTCACCAAGTACTGTTTATATTTGTGTGTATTGCTGCAGCTTTTTTGAGTATTAATTTGGTGCCTTTGTGTGAAATAATGGTATTGTGAGTGATCCATATAGTCACAAAGAATAGCCACTTGTTTCTGTGCTACCAAAGTTCCCCGGCTTTCATTCAAAATGTGTTTATCGTCAGCACCTGCACATTAAACTACTTAAACATTATAAATGTCTTCAAGCTCACACTGAGGCCTGTGGGGTACTATCAGCCACTGAGACAGTACACACATTTATATGTGTTTGTATATGAATATTTCATACTTTAAGACTGCCTGTTTATTTAAGGGAGATGAACAAAATACATTGGAATTGTACAAAATAATATCATGGATGATAAATTAAATAGATTTTAAGTAGATGCTTGTGCATTCTTAAAGTCTTATATGTTGAACTGAACTATGTGATCTGTTCAAAGCCTTAATCTTAATTTGAAGTGAAATGTGCATTTTGAGTTTATACACTATGTATATAAGGCGACCGTTTCCTTTTGCAGTATTTTTGTGTGGTGTACTTTTCTATGTCTTAACAAAAGGGGAACAAAGGTGTTTAAGTTCACCTAGGATGATGTGTTTTAATTTTCACATGGTCTTGCTTGAATTTGACCCTGACAAAGGCGTATGAACTCTGTCAGCTGTTTGGAGTTTCCATTTTCTAAACTTCTACATTCTGAACCTTCTTCAGCTCTGAACAGATGATGAAACACTGAATGATTTCAAGCTCACACTTTGTCTAATAAACTTACATCTTTCATTCTTTATACAGATTGGAGAGCTGTGGTTTGTCAGAGATCAGCTGTGATTATCTGGCAGCAGCACTGAAGTCCAACCCCTCCCATCTGAGAGAGCTGGAGCTGAGCTGCAACTACGAGCTGCAGGATTCAGGAGTGAAGCATCTGTGTGGTTTCCTGGAGAGTCCAGGATGTGGACTTGAAACTCTGAGGTCAGTCAGCATGTTTTAGTTGTGCTGAGATGAATATGATGTGAAAGTTGTGCTGACACTAAACTGCAGACATCAGGCTGATATTATACTGATCCACACTGAGGATCTTCATGGTAAAGTCTGTTTTCTTCTTCTCTGGTTTAGTCCATTGACTGCAGCAGAACAATGTTCACATTTCAAACCTTCAAAGAAGAAGAAAAATCCTCCACTGGATAATTCACTGTGAAACTCTCCAACTCTTCATTCCACCTTAAAGTCTGTCTGACACTGAAATCCAAAGCAAAATGTGCGTTTGCTTTACAGACAGCAGTCCAACACAAACATACACACATCATCCAAAACACAGTCCAACATCCAAATCTCCTCCACTGCCAGCATGAATGATGGGAAAGAGAAGGAGGAACACTCTGACATTCAGGGTTAGAATGAGTTTCATGAAGCAGACTGTGAAGATCAAAGCTGCATTAGAAAGCTTACATGAATGAATGAGTGGACAGAAGTGGACAGAGATCATCTGAAGCACTTCAAAGGCTTTAAATCAGCACATTTCTCTTTATTCTTTATCAACTCTGTTAGTTTCTCTCAGTTTTCTGTGGAATGAAGCTAACAGCAGGCTAATAAGATGCTGACCAATAGGTTTCTATTAAAGGTTGTAATTTGTATATGAAAAAGTGCTTTGGCTCAGCAGGGATCAGCTTACAGGTAGAATACAGCTGCTGGATGGGATTAGCATGTCATAGCTATCTACCAAACTGCTAACTGGGGGATTTCAGGCCATCTATGGATCATTTTTGCTAACTGTTTATTCAGCTTAGGCTCACAGGGCTGCAGCCTGTGCCCTAGCTGTCATAGGGCAAGAGGCGTGGTCCACCTGCACAGGTGAGCAGTCCATCACAGGGCCAACAGAGAGAGACAGAGAAGCACTCTCTCACATCCACACCTACAGCCAATTTAGAAGCACCAATGAACCTAAGCAGCATTTCATTGGACTGTGGGAGAACATCCAACCTCCACAGAAAGGCCAACAAGCTTCAACCTACAACCTTCTTGCTTTAAGGCACTAGTGCTAACCACGTTTCCCCATTTCAGCCCAAATCCTGCATCTTCCTGTTTCTGACTCCAGGCCAGCTCCACTAACACTTTCTCATCAGACACTGCCACCTAGTGGAGGAAGTCTTAGTTCCATTTGAAGCTTCAGATTACAGTTAGTTCCTTTACAAAGAGGTGGAGGTGGTGGGGCCACAGCACCATCATCACTGAGTGCCATAGGACACTTAACCTTTGTTTCCATATGCTGGGAACTTCCTGTTGTTCCAAGGAGGACTGGAAAATGTGTGAAAATCTCCCAGTCAGTTCCTCACAGCACACTTCAATCATTTCCCTCCCACAGCATCAGGACCAGGGCTTTTTCTCTCTTTGGTCCCACTAAGAGATTTCCACACAAACACCTCATCAGTGGGACTCTCAGAGCTACCAGCCCTTTGCTACAATCACAAAGCTCTTCATTGAAATCAATGATATCAAAGCTGGAATCCAATGAGTCCAAGTCTTCTGCTGATTCAGCATCACATTCATCTTTGCTCCTTGTTCTGCATCCCCACCATGGACTTCATTCCTTTCCAAGCCAGCCTTGAGTGTCCTTTATTCAGCTCATCCTCTGCTTTACTTTTACACCTGATTTTAGCTGCTTTATCTCTCTTTCAACAAGTTTCTGTGCCTCAATCTTTTTCTTCTCTCCCTCATAACAAGACAGCTTCTTCTGCCTGAGAACATGTGGGAGTGATTTACTAATCCAGGGCTGCTTATTGGGGAAAATACTTCCTGTTTCCAAAGTAATCCCCATTTTTCCCAGAAAGAGATGTAAGTAGAAATCGATGATCTAAGTGAGAACATGAGCCTTTAAAAAGTCCCAGTGGGTGCAGTCAGAGCAGTCCCTCAGTCCCAGTATAGAGTCTTTGGTCCAGACTGGAACAACTGTGTGCCCAGTTTGAGCTCTCTTCAGTGCTGTGACCTGACAGACCCAGAGGGGCCATCACATCACATTTAGAAGCTCCCCTAATGGAGCCACAACACATGTCCAACACTTAGTCTGTCTTGTTGGACCAACTGGAAGAAATGATTCAAGGACTTAGTCACAGAACAGAGATTCAAATCTCCAAAATCCAACTGGCTGCATCAGGACATATAGTCTGAAACTCTGCACAGTTTCCTGTTTGAAGCTGCTTCCTGTTGGCTTCAGCTGTTTGGAGTTTCCATTTTCTAAACTTCTACATTCTGAACCTTCTTCAGCTGTGAACAGATGATGAAACACTGAATGATTTCAAGCTCACACTTTGTCTAATAAACTTACATCTTTCATTCCTTGTACAGATTGAGGTGGTGTGGTTTGTCAAAGATCAGCTGTGATTATCTGGCAGCAGCGCTGAAGTCCAACCCCTCCCATCTGAGAGAGCTGGACCTGAGATACAACGACAACCTGCAGGATTCAGGAGTGAAGCAGCTGTCTGATCTTCAGCAGAGTCCAGACTACAGACTGAAGACTCTGGAGTAAGTAGAGTGATGGAGTGAGTGGGTGGTGCTGTCAGCAGTATTGTACTAAACACAGTCAGTATGAAGCAAAGATCCAGTGTTTCCTGTAAAGCTGCAGCTTCTCAGTGAAGCTGTGAGAGGAGAATGGTGACAGGCTTCAGGATTGGACACAAACACTTCCTGTTTCTGACCTTTATGGTCACCATGGTAACGGCTGACACGCTCTGATCAAACACTGTCAACAGCCAATCAGCTCTCTGAACAAAGCAGCACGCAGACCAATGACTGCATTCATTTCCAAGTTTAAAGCAGTGAAGAACACAGTCTGTAGGTGAGGAAGAATTTAGTGAGAGCAGATGTTTGGATGGAATTCCTCCAGTTAACAGCTGGAACCGTCCATCTGGATTGTTGGGCTTGTTGTTGGGGTTCCTACAGAGCTCAGAGTGGACACACCAAGGTTCTTCTAATGAATGAAAGTCCAAACTCAAACTAGGAGGGAAAAACATTTTCATCAACTTCAATAAAAATCCAAAGATTAGAAAAAGTGAAGCAACAATGAGTCCTAGTACAGTCCCAGCACTGAAGTCCCTGCTGCTCTTTATACTGGATGTGCTGCATCACTGACTGACAGCTGATGAAGAGTCTCTGGAAACACTCGTTTATCTCCTCTGCTCTTCCTTCTTCTCTCTGCAGGTGGAGCTGATGATGGTAAACAGGACGGTGTGTGTGCTGAGAGAGGAGGAGCTGTGTCCTGATGATCCAGAGAGGTTGAAGCAGCAGCAGCTTGTGTGTAGAGACGCTCTGACTGGGCCATGTTACTGGGAGGTGGAGAGGAGAGCTTCATCCAGCAGTGACTGACAGAGGAATGAGAAGAAGTGCAGATGACTGTCAGTGCTGCAGAGTGAACTGCTCTGAGAACAGCTCCACTGTCAGACACAATGTAGAGTCCAGCATCATCCCTGTGTGTCCCTCTGGATCTGACAGAGGATCATCAGTGTATCTGGACTGCTCTGCTGCTGCTCTGTCCTTCTACAGTCTCTGCACAGTCTCTGTCTGACTCTGGCTTCAGACCCTCCTGGATCAAACTCACCTGGAAAGACTTTCAAACATCACTCAATAGATTTGAATACAGAATATATTTGATATATACTGTAGATGTACTGTAGAGTTGCAGTTTGTCACTTGTAAATACAGTCTGTGAGCAGCTGTGAGCTGAAAGATCTTTCTAGAAACAGGAAATGTTTACACTCTTCTGTTGCTTTTTCATATATTTCCACAACATTAATATTGATCCCACCTGTCTCACCTGTTTCATGCTTTTATACATAATAACAGGACACGTGTGATCTGAGCGCTGCTGTGGTTGCTGTGCTGCACGTCTTCATTTAGATAACAGAGACATCTAGTGGTTCAGAGGGAGAACTGCAGGAGGTGGAGCTGTGTTTTAGCATGGAAAACTTTTTATCTTTTAGGCGCAGATACAAATATGACAAGTATCAGTGTGAGATACAAAAGGTCACATCAGTCAGCAGAGGGAACAGTGATCACACAGCAATGTAAGAATAGAAACATAACAGTGAATCTGGACATGTATACAGATGGAAGCAAACAAACAGGATGTAACACTACATTAAAGCCACAAATGGGAAGAAAACAAACACAAAGGAAAATATATTTGATCTCAGGAATCCAAATCAGATGCTTTAGAGCAGGGGTCGGCAACCCTGGGCACGCGTGTCACAGCTGCCACGTGAAGGGTTAACTGATGGCACGACCATAGCTGGACTGGCCATCGGGCATACTGATGGTGATTTTTCGTTTTTCTGGGCCAATGATGTTTTTTTATGATTTTTTTTTTTTTGTAACGGTATAAACAATGAAAGATGGCAGATTGGCCGGATGCTGGTCGATGTGTAGAAATAAGTCAGTTGTTTGGTGGTGGCTATGGCGGAGCTTCCACAGAGGCAGCAGGTGGATGAGGGAAAGGGGAGGCGGGAGGAGCAGAGACCCGAGGCGGCCGCCGGTCCGAGTGTTGGCCCCCTTGAACTTTCCCACATTTTGTCACATTACAGCACAAACATGAATCAGTTTTATTGGAATTCCACGTGAAAGACCAACACAAAGTGGAACGGAAATCATACATGATTCCAAACATTTTTTTACAATAAATAACTGCAAAGTGGGGTGTGCGTAATTATTCTGTCATGGAAAAACACACTGCCATCAACTGTTTTGTTTTTGTCAAAATCACTGTAATATAATCACTGTACCTTTATATACATGTGACTTATATTAATGCTGCTGCCCTCTTGTGGCTAAAGTGTAATTATGTTCTTGTTATTAGGGAAAACATTTGAGAGTAACATGACAAATGAGTCAGCACTTTGGCTTCAGCTTAAGTAATCCTCATTTTTATGTCATCAGTTATAGTTGCATGTATTCATTATCATAAGTTAACCTTTAATATTGATGTCTTAAATTTATTTTGCTTAAACTAGCAATAATTTTATGGTTGCATTAAATAAATGCATCACTAATGAATGAACTATTTCAGTAATTAATTTAAAAAATCTACATAATCAATTAAAGATATATATTAATAATGAATTATCCATTAATTTCATTTAAAATTTTTCAATATTTGTTTATATACAATTCAAATTAGTTAATTACATATTTAATCAATTATTGGTTTGTTTTCTATTTTGATTATTTTACTGACACATTTAATGAATTATTTAATGATGTATTTATTTAATTCACGTTGCTACTCCTGGCCCTGCATCGCTGTTCATAAATACATTTTATTTGTCAGCTTCACCCATCAAAGTCAGGGGGCGGGGTTAATGCTGATCAAGTCAAAACCATTGCTTTGGTCTGGTGGGCGTTCTTTTAGTGGGCTTTTCTGTCACGGCCTGCGTGGCAGACTATGATGAGGGGAAGGAGGACCCAAATGCCAACACGTTCTCACTCCTGTATGGAGGACCACAAGAGCCACGCGCATCGAAATAAAGAATTCTGTGCTTAAGTAATGAATTATAGAATAAATTCTGCATTTGTAAATTCATTTTTGAATTCCCATTTAATAAACTGATTTTTGAAATGCTTTTAAAAACTGCATTTCAAAATCCTTTTTCCAATTGCACTTTAATAAACTGCATAAATTGCATGAATGAAGGGATCCTGCAGCGAAACGGAGAGCCCAACCTCTGACTTAG
This sequence comes from Diplotaxodon limnothrissa, assembly GCF_057381915.1. Classification (NCBI taxonomy): domain Eukaryota; kingdom Metazoa; phylum Chordata; class Actinopteri; order Cichliformes; family Cichlidae; genus Diplotaxodon; species Diplotaxodon limnothrissa. The sequence continues at coordinate 13,629,306 of NC_140598.1, read as the reverse complement.
TGCCTGTTTACTCAGTCTGACCACCTGTGAAGTTAACGCGCTAACGTGGCTAACGCTAGCATCACCACACGTAGCCCCGTTATTTTAAGGTCATCTTAGCTCATGAAAGTTTAACGTCACAGCTGTACGAGCTAGCTACGTGTTTTGTAAGCTGCTGTGCTCTTCACAAATAAAGCTGGAAGCAGCTCAGACTATTAGAACCAGCACTGAGGCCTGTTACATTTATGTTAGAGCAACAGCTGCAGCCTTTAAACTAGCGATTAAAATGCTGACAGTAATCAGAATCAAAAACGGTTTTATTGCCAAATGTTGAGCAGGTTTACAACATTAGGAAATTGCTGCGGTGCTTCAGTGCAAACATACTGTCATATAACACTTAAATAAAAATAAAAATAAGGATTAAAAGTGCTAAGTAGATAGATATATACATGAGTGCAGGTGGTGATCAGGGCCAAACATGGAATGATGCAGTGAACACAGCGTAGGGTCACGTGGTAGTGGTGGGAACAGTCATACGGTTATTGTTCATGTGTCCAACAGCAGAGGGGAAGAAACTGTTCTTATGGCGAGAGGTTCTGGTGCGAATGGACCGGAGCCTCCTGCCTGAGGGGAGCAGGTCAAACAGACTGTGTCCAGGGTGAGAAGGGTCAGCTGTGACTGAGCTGCACGCCCCAGTGTCCTGGAGGCGTACAGGTCCTGCAGAGATGGGAGTCTGCAGCCAATCACCTTCTCAGCAGAGCGCACAACATGCTGCAGTCTCTGTTTGTCCCTGATAGTGGCTCCAGCGTACCACACGGTGATGGAGGAGGTGAGGATGGACTCGATGATTGCAGTGTAGAATTGCATCATCGATCATATAATCCATTGTTTCAAATTAGACCTAAAACTCCCCCTTTTGACACATCTTCATGTGTCAAACAAAACCACAACTAGAAAATTAAAAGAAAAAGGTTCATCAGATCATTTCTCAGGAAACCTCAGCGATTCTCCTCTCGAGTATATTTGCTCCGGGCCTGCAAACCTGTGTTTAAATAATAAAATCAGTTTAATTATCATGTTCGATCTTTTCAGCTCCTGGCTCCACCCAGAGCCTGCATCCCCAGAACGACCTAGAAACAAAACCTGTATATTAGCATCAACTTCACATTTAAACTCAGTTCCCCCCCTGTCCTTCCCTCACTGTGATCCACTCTGTGCTATAAGAAACTAAACTTAAAACACAACAGTTATCAGTCATGTGCTTCATACAAAATGTGCGTATGTTTTAGTTTCACGTTGATCCTCTGAGTGTCATGGTACTTCTTTTAATCTGACTTTATCAAATCGAACCAAAATAGGTTTGCTGTCTTTACTTTGCTCGTTTTCCTCCAGCACCACCTCGTATCACCTGCCCTTTCCCTTGGACCAGTGTTTGTTGTTCCATAACTGGATTTGGAATGTGACAAGTCCACCAATCCCCTATATAACTCCTACATTTGGCTTTGGTTCTGTTTTCCTTCTATAAAATGTCGTTGACTTCTACAGTGGCCTGCTTTGGTTAATGGTAACATCAGTAATATCAAACATTTTCTCCCCTTCAGCATTTGGCATTTTCCCAACAATATAATGTGACACCATCATCTAAACCCAGTCAATAAAACAACATTTTCTTAAAGCAAACATCAGCAACCCAAAATTAGCCGCCCAAGGGTGGAGTCTGCAGCTCCACTCTCATGTGAACCTTTCGGTCTCCCTCTCTCTCTCTTGTGCTCCTGCCAAAAGCAAAGCAAAGCATCCACCCTTTTCTTACCGGCGTCGTGAATTGTTTGTCAACATCTACTCATCCTAACGCTGGTCCAGTCTTTGTCACGGCTGCACAGCAGACAAGTGGAGCCTCACGCGCAAAGCATCAGAGTCTCCACCCTCATCAATATGAGCTCATTTATTTGTTCTTTCTTTTGTTTTTAGAAAAAGAGTTCTTTATGATCTTGGACTGGATTGACTCGCTGCAATCCTTTAGACAGGAACTCGCAGGTTCCCACAGGTGACCTTTTCCTCAGCCCATTGTAATCTGGAAAAGCTCACCTTATATTTGCTCTCACAACAATGTTTTACAGCGCTGTTAATTCAATCTTGCAGGCCTGCTTAGAACAAAGAAGGAGGAAAAGAGAGCTGATTATTAGCTCATCAGAGCACAAAACATCATCACCAAAGGGGGCGACACCTGACAGTTTTCTCTAAGTGCACTGTTACAGAAATAATGAGCCGCTCCTCGACATGTCCATGTTTAGTAAAACTCCCTCTATTGAAATAAGAAAACAAGCCAAAGCTAACTGACAGAATGAACCCATCACTAAAACAACGACCCCAAAAATCTTCATCACAGAAAAGTTTTGCTTACTAATCCAACAATATGTTGTGGGAACTAGAACTTTCCGGGTCATAAAGCTTTTGCCGACTCTTGGCTTAACTAATACTGACATAGTCTGAAATCAGACTTAAAGTCACTCCCTCTGTTCATTTAGGATAAATGTATCTATATCTGATTTAGGCTAAGTGCCTTTTGTTTAGATGAACTGCTGGACTTCCAGACCAGCAGGTTTAGGGAAGTCTTTATGGGGTCACACTCTGACCCCCCCCCCCACCACACACACACACACACACACACACACACACACACGCACACGCACGCACAGGCAACGTACTCTTTGTTTGTATGTAGACGTCATATGTTAATGAACGTCATATGTATATTCATGTAACCTCAATAAAAGAGCAGTGTTACGGGGGAGCGGACGAGAGCAACTGGGGTCAAGCGAAGGAACGGCGTTTGTCCGGTTCTCTCCCGTGCACGGGAAACATGAAGAACTTTGCCTACTCGTGTCTTGCTTTGCTATGTAATTAAATTGTCCTTAACGTTCCAACGAATAGGTTTATGCTACAAACCTATCACTGAGGTTAACTACACAACCCCTCGCCACCTCCTTATACACAGGAGTGAGTACAAAAGGGTTCGTACGGACGCATCAGCTGGCCGTCCTTCTGCTCGACACTGTTAGCTGAAAGATGATCGGATCATCCTCTGTCCTGTATTTAAGGCTGAGAGTCTTTGTCCAGTCTCTTTTCCACAGCTACTGTCCACAGCACTGATCCACCTGCAGCACAGCCCCACTCAGTTGTTTTATGATTTACATTGTGCACGTTTCCCTTCCACTGAGCTTACAAAACCTCTGACAGGAGAAGTCAGGCATGTGTTTCCCCCACCTCCCCTTTTAGGCAGTAATAAAATAGAAAACAAACAATCAAACAGGCTAAAGCTAGAGCACAAGCAAAGACAGCACCGGTGACTAAGTTCTCCCATACTGGACGTACGCTACCACGTGGGCTCAAACAGCAGCACATCAGCTCAGTTTACATACTGTTGACATCTTCATCAGAGGGTCAGCAGGGAGCGCTGCTGAGCTGCAGTGGTCTCCACCAGAGTGACGGAGCAGGAATCACAAACAGCACAAACCCACCGTGTTGTTTCCACCCTGTTCAGGAGATCTGAGCCCCCATCCCTTTTTTTCATGTTGCAGCTCTGCACTGCAGGCCCTGAACGCCTCCCGGTTACCCTCAGTGTGCTTAGAGTTTAATTTACAACCGACGCTCACAGATCATCTGCAGGCAGGTGAACGAACCCTTAATGTGAGGATAATAGCAGAGCTGAGCTGAGGTCAGAAATAGTCAGGAACGGTGTCGACACAGTGAAGTCAGCTGTTTGGGAATTTGTCTGATTATCAGTTTGGGGGGGGTCGGTGTTAAATAACAAAGGCGGTGTAGGATGGAGAGAGGAGGAGGGAGGGAGCAGTGATGATATGAAGTCAGAATACACATGTGGCAGACATAAGGGGGTCAGACAGGAGCAGCATCAGTCTCTGCTCTGTTTTGTTAATAACGTAGAAAAATAGTTTTGTACAATCAAGCTACATCGACGGACGCTTTACCTCACGTACCCTAAAATGAAAAAGTAGTGACAGTAAGACGGAGGCTGCACATGACACCATGACTGAGTTCACAGCTGTTGCTTTGATTCTAACGTTTAAGACTTTTGGCATCGACTCCGTTTTAATAAATGAGTGCTGGGAGGCGTCGTTTGACTTCAGGAGCTCCTGCGATGCTCCTGCGATGCTCCTGCGATGCTCTTACTCTGCGGGAGAAAACCAAAAACCAAAAGTAGCAAACATGGAGCGATATGACTCGTTTAGATTTTGGGAAACGTGCATCGACAGGTACAGTGTCCTTTTCCCCGCGTCTTTAAAAATAATTCATGCATCCCCCACTGAGAAAACCCTTTTATATACTTTCTCCTTTGTACACATTTTATATAGAACTATATATAATATCATTTCTCTATATCTATATTTTCAGAAAAATTCTTTCCACACAATAAAAAACAACAATTTAACAAATGCTTCAAACAAAACAACAAAAAGAGAGAAGATGGAAGAAAGAAAATCACGACTGAGGCCAGTTTGGCACTTTGTCATGAGAACATGACAGAACTCTGTTAGTTGACGGTAAATAGCGAAACTCTATTTTTCTTTGGTTTTTCTTCTCCCTCGATGAGAAATGAAACACAGCAGTACTTAAGTACTTGGCACCTAAAAATGCTGGTCGAATGAAAGATATCAGTGTTTTCATAGTTATATGTTTAGTGTACGCCTCCCCCTCCAAACTGCTCAGCAGATCGGGAATTTTTAGAGAAGAGCAGGAGGGAGGCGTGTCAAATGAGAGGAAGAGAGCAGTAATAAAACACGGATGTAGAAAAGAGAAGCATAATGTGCACATAACACACAGGAGATGGAAAAAGAGATGACGCCAACGTAAAAAAGAGAAAACAGCGAGGAGCGAGAGAGCATTCGTCCCTTTGACAAATGTTGGAGGTCTTGAGCCTGGAAACAGCAGACCGTCTTTGAAAACAGTATCTTTGAAAGATCTGAGTCACCCACCCCAAACTGCTCATCTGCTGCTGGACACTTCAGTTGCACCTCCACATGCCACCAGTGGAGGGAGCTGCCAAGTTTCACAGCACATGACGCAGCAGGTGTAGTTGCTTTTGGAGAAAGAAGAGAATAAGAGGACAGAACGAAGGCCCACGTCTAGAGGCCTCCCTTCCAGAGCGGTAGCAGAGCCAGTGTTCCTGGTCCCTAGGTGGCGCTGTGTCGGGCCTGTCCCTACTATACCCTGGTGGTGGAGTGGGGGTGGGGCAGGGTGTTGTTGTGGCCGGTGGAGGGGAATGTGTTGAAGGCGTGAAGAGGCTGCATGCTGGTGATGGTGCTGGGGATCACGGTGATGGTGTTTGGCTTCATCAGCGCCACGTTGTCGGGGGCGCGGCGCAGCGCCAGGGTGTAGTCGGGAGGGCAGGCGGGCCGCAGGATGTCGTGGGGTCGCAGGGGCTCCATGTCGTGGTGAGCGTCGTGCTCCCAGTCCTTCATCTGCAGGGACATGATCTCCTCCTCCTGGCTGTGAGCCAGGTCGTTGGCGGGGCCGCCCCGCTGAGGGGACAGCCGGCGGATCTCGTGCCGCTTGTCACGCTTGTAGTAAAGGGCGGCGAAGGCCAGGATGTTGAGGAAGAAGAGCGACGCTCCAACTGCAACTGTCACGCTCAGTTCGGTGGAGTAGTCGCGGGTGTGTCTGTGAAAGAGGTCCTGGGGCGGGCGCTCTGAGCCCTCGGGCTCAGGATCTGATGGGAAGGTAGGGTAAGGATGACGAGTGGTTCGAGGAACGTTGTTTCTGGGCCTCATGGTGCCGGGGTCACGGCCTGCGGGGGAGCGCGTAGTGGTGGGAAAGAGCACGTCGTGCAGGCTGTGAAGATGAGGGACTAATTCCAGCCAAAAGGCCACTTTGTTAGCTCTGTAGTTGTCTCTGACACGAGGTTTCAAACCGATGTGAAGGTACTGCTTGTCCTTCCAGTTGAACTTGGTCCAGATGACCTCCTCGAAGCGGTTGGGCTTGGTATGAATGAACTCGGTGTCCTGAGGGACGGGCAGGTTGGGGTCCCTGGTGGAGCATAAAGGTTAAACGTTTCAGTTCAAAGTTATATTCAGTCTCCATTATAAGTAACATGTGGCATCAATACACTGAATACAGACAGGAGGCCCATTCTCTGTGCAACCTTTAAACTATCTAAGACCAACCGGCTGCTCTGGGATCTGGATGCTTTTGGTGAACCAGTATGTTCAATTCTTCAAAGCCACACGGGAATTAAACTAGCAACCTAGATTCAAGTATTCAAGATGACTAGAAGGCTGTCAGAGAACATACAGTAACGTGTACAGTTTACACTACTGTGACATGAGGCCTACCCAGTCTTTGCGAAGTTAGTCCAGTAAGTCATGACCACAGCGCTCAGCATCACATCGTTCTTGGAGAAGTTGCACGGGAACAGGTCCGTGGCACCGATCATCGGTACGCCGAACACGTAAGGTATCTCGTCTCCGTGCGCGGCGTCGGCCCACCCGGGCCGCGTCTCGGTTTGGCAGTGGTGGTAGAACGTGTAAAAGTAAACTGGGGACTGAAACTCAGCATGGAGTTTGGCAGTGGCCACAGCTGGTGCCACCCACTGGTGGTCCGTAAACAGGAAGCGAGTGAGAAATCTAGAGAGGAAAAAAAACTCTTTCTGATAACAGAAGGAGTGACAGGCAGCAGAGAGGAAGCATGACTGCATTATCCAAACATGTCTGTACTGTGACTGTGGTCCGGCTGTGAGGGGTTCGCAGGCCGATCTGTCAGAAACACCGACACTGAGATTGGGAGCCGACTACCTGGGGGATGATAGCATTACTGCCCACAGAGCCTCAAAGGTTAAGGCGCAGACACGCCGTGATGTGGATGAGTGGCTCTCTTTAGCACGCTTGTCTTGTTTGATGCACTTCACTGGGCTCACATGTTACTGATTCCATTCTTTACTCGCATGTTTTAAACGCTTAAAGCACTTTCACAGCTTTTTATATTCTTTTGAAAATTCATGTGAACTCAAGCTGTCAGAATTGTAATGTAAGCTTTGATAATTGTCCACATTTGTCATTTTGACGATTATCCGTTTATTTTAATGAATACAGCAAACAGAAAAAAACGAACAAATCAACAAACGCGGCTCCTAATGAGACAAAACCTGATGATGCTGCAAAATGCAGTTAAGTGAGAGGAGGCTGTAAAATGGAATAACTGAAAAAGTGGCAGTGTACAGAGGTGGCGTCCTCACCCTCTGGGTAGCCGTAGAGGTTGTCAACAAAGCTGGAGATGGTGTAGTCGAACGCCGCAGCTGAGATGCCGTCGTTGTCCTCACTGTCGTCCACAAACTTCAGCCCCTCTCCCTGGTTCACTCCTATCAGGATGTCATAGTTTAGGAGCTCCCCCTGGTGGAGCAAATAAGGAAGAACATGCTGAGTGCTGGAACAGAGCCTGTGTGCATCACAAGTCTACAACAGGAAGTGCAGCTGAAGCACAGCTTTGTGAATTGGCAGCATTTCATTTCCCAGTAAACAAAATAAAGATTAGCTGTTGCCATGAAATTCCTACTATAAAATGTAAATACTGCAATATATGCAGGGTTCATACACATTTTTAGGGTCAAATTCAAGCACTTTTTAAGCACATTCAAGGTCAATTTTCAAGCTTTTCCAGCACATTACCAAAAAAGAAGCATGTTTCACTTTGCATCACCTCAGTAAGACCTTGTAAAAATTTAAACAAATCATCTGAGGTCGATTTAAATGTCTTTTGTTTCCCTTTTGTTAAAAGAGCAGCACACAAAAATACAGAAAAAGGAAACGGTTGCCTTACATGCATATAGTGTACAAACTCAAAAAAACACATTCCTCTTAAAAATGCGCAAATGTGAACAAATCAACTTGTTAGAGATCTTCATCTCCACTGTAAATAAACAACAAGCCAGAAAACAAGAAAACTGCACCAAACACCACAAACACCAACAAATTAATGTCTTCTCATCAGACATTGAAGCTTCTTTCCTGTGTGACATAAAAAATAAGAGACAGATGTTTGTTTGTTTTTTTAACTAGTTAAGCACCCACGTTCAGTCATCCACCCATTCACGCACACATTCACACACTGGTGATGTAGCTACAGCCACCCTGGGGCGCCACCAGGCCCTCTGACCACCACCAGTAGGCAATGGGTGAAGTGTCTTGCCGGGTGAAGTGTCTTGCCCAAGGACACAACGACCGAGACTGTCCAAGCCGGGGCTCGATTACAAGGCGAACTCCTAACTCTTGAGCCACGATCGCCCAGTGGGGACATGGGGACATTTCAATTTCCAGCAGGAAGCTCCCCCTTTTTGTTAAACCCTTTAGATCAGGGGTCGGCAACCTGCGGCTCTTTAGTCCTTATAGTGCGGCTCCGCGTGGTTTGTGAAAATAAATTAGCTGAAGTGTATTTTATTTATGTTAGTTCTTTTTTTAACTTGTAGTTCTAAATTGGAAGATTATTGTGATTTTGCAATATACAAATAAAATTATATTTTCTTATTTTTTCATCGCTCAAAATAAGCGTCACACTCGCGGAAGCCGGTGTACCCGGCGAAACGCCGTGCATTTATCGAGCCTTTCAACCCCAGATAGGCCAATTATGGCTCTTTGGCTCTTTGGGTCTTAAAGGTTGCTGACCCCTGCTTTAGATGAACAGAGTTTTTTAATTAAATACATAATCTTCAATAAATGTTCTCTTTTATAAAAAGTAGGATAATTAAAAAAACTTTTATTATACCTCTATTGAGTAGAAAAAAAACTCGTGTTTTCTGTCGTCTGTTATATAATATTAGGGATGTTTGTGACAATTAATTTCTTAATCGGCTGGACTAACCAATAGTCCACAACCAGGAAACACTGAAATTTTAAGTTAAGTTTGAAAACAGTTTAAAAAAAAAAACCCCATTCCAAAATGTCTTGTGACAATCTCATTGGCTTAGGGAGTGATGATGTCATAGATCTTAAGAATCTTAAGTCCTTTGATGTTTTTCCTTAAGTAGGGGTGAGAAACAGCAAGTTTTAGTTCGTTTCAGCAGCATCTGTGTTTGCAGCCTACAAAACGTTCACCACAAGCTCTTCAAAGTCATCGTATAGAAACTCCAACATGTTTCCAAGAAAAAAACAACCAATTCAAAAAGATTACGCCGCCTCTCCTTCCTGGCGTGGCCGGCCAATTTCCCCAAATGGCGTCTCATCCTTCCAAAGGGCGTTAGAGGAGAGTAGGAAGGAAAACTACCTTCTCCAGAAAAAAATGCAACAAATTGAAGAAGAGAAACTTCAACTGGAGGACAAATGTAGACGAATGGAAGCCCAAAATAAAGAGCTGGAAGACAGACAACAGCGCCAGCCGGACATAAAAATTATTAATGAGGGCTGGGGAATCAAGTTTGCTCAGAGCCGAGAGCAGATTGTGCACCTCATTAAAGAAAACAGGCAAAAGAGTGCAGAACTAAAAGAAATGACCAACCAGCTCCAAGACAAGAAAACGATGACTGATAAGATACAACGGGATCTCCAATACATGGACCGAAAAAATCGGCTCCTCCAAAGACAGCTCCATGAAGCTGTGGAAGAAAAGAAAGAATTCCTCCAACAGAAGGAAGAGCAGGACAAAAAGCAACGAGACATGCAGCACGAACTGAAGAGCATGCAGGAAAAATACCGCATGCTGAAAGAAAGCCTGGATGAAACACTGCGCCAAAATAAAGACCTTCTTCAACAGAAAGAGCAACAGCAGGAAAGACTGAAAGAAGGAAAACGTATCGTCCAGGACTTTGAGTCTAAAAATCTAAAACTGCAAGAGTTTTGTAATCAGCTGGAGGACAAAGCAACTAAAGTGGAAGAAGAAAAGGACAAACTGGAGAAACGCTGCTCACAGATGCAGAGAAGGATCGATCAGATAGCAAGAAACAACTCCGAGCTCGTTAAGGGGATTTTGGTGGAATTCAATAACTTGAAGCGTGAAAACACTCAAATGCAGGCGCAAAAACAACAAGAAGACAAAATACATGAAGACCTGCAGCTCACGCTCCAAGAAATCCAGAAAAGAAACGAACAGTTAGAAGACAAGCACAAAGAGGTCCAACAGAGAAATGCAGACATGCACAAGGACAAGCTGATACAGGAGGCAACATCCAAACAACTCAAAGACAAGCTTGAAGAACAACAAGCAACATTGGAAGAGGTGGAACAAAGATGTGAGAAACTTGAAGAACAAAACGCAGAAACCATCGATGAGCTGAGAAATCTCATCCTGGAGAAAAAAGCGCTCGTGGAAAAGTGCATGAAAAAAAAGAGAAAATGGTTCCACTTGTTCCGGAGGAGAGACGCTACTGCTTCCTCACCTGATGTAGCCTCGTCTTGCTCCACCTCTGTTAACCCCCCCAACCAGTCCCGGCCGTTGACTGTCCCCTCCTGAGCCTGGTTCTGCCGGAGGTTCCTGCCCGTTTAAAGGCAGTTTTTCCTCCCCACTGTCGCCAACTGCTTGCTCAGAGGGGATTGTTGGGCTTTTCTCTCCTCTGCCTTGTTTCTTCATTTACTTGTTTAACTTTTTTCATTATTACTTCATTTTACCTTGTTTCTTCATTTACTTGTTTAACTTTTTTCAACTTATCTAAATAATAAACCAATTAAATTTATCCTTTGAGTATTTTTCATCTCATCTTTACAGAATCTTTCCAAAACATTTTCAAACATTCAGATCTGTCTTTTATTTTCTTCTTGAAGCCTCATAAATGGTGAACTAAAAACCCCGAACATGGTTTGAAACATAGTTTCAGCTGAAACTGGCATAACATGCTGTGTGTGTGTGTGTGTGTGTGTGTGTGTGTGTGTGTGTGTGTGTGTGTGTGTGTGTGTCAGGATATCACTAGTTAGGTCATCATGTTTAGACTCATTCACTCCAAAATTATTTAGGCCAAATCTTTAAAACAGTGTCATTTCATACACATTTTCAATTCACTTCAATCGCACAAATGCAGAAATAATTATTTGCAGTATCTTATTTATTATGAGAAAGTCATGCCTGATCATTTGTACCTACACCACCAAAAATGGGGGCAAAAGGGAGGAGATCATGTTTAATCGGTTATAAGAAAAGGTCAGAAATATAAGTGCCGACATGAGCAGTGTCCACAGAAACCTCTGACTCTCAGCTCAAAGCTCATATAAACCATTTCTACAACCAGCAAACAAACAAAGACACCGAACAGTTAAAAGAGCAGTGACGTCACCACGAATCTGTGGTCAGGTAATATCCATGTTTTGATTGATGATTTTCTGGAGTTAAATGTGAACCGAAGCATATTTTGGGTGTTATATGCTATTAAATACTTTTTAATTTATTTAAAAGTATTTAATAGCATATAACACCCAAAACATGCTGGGTGTGGAAAGAAAAAAATCAGAATTTCCTCTGTTTGAGTCACAGTAACTTTGACATAGTAACATTTGCAGTAAGTCCTAAATGTTCACCTTTAAAATCCCTCCCTCTGTTCATTTTGCCCACATCATGTTTCAGTGGTTGGCCTCAGGTTCTTCAGCTTCCTGACAGTCTGAAGTCAGCTGACAGAGTTTCACCTGCTAAATACACAGAAAATCTTGTTAAAGCCGCACAGTTTGCCCAACAGTAATATTCCCATTAAGCCCTTTCTAAACACTTTATAACAATGTGTCATCACTAAATTATAAACTTCTTCTCCAAATCTGCACGACTGCACTTAGTCACAGACTTTATTTAATTGTCCTGCGGCTGCTATCATATATTTTACCAAACAGTTCTTCTCACACAGTCACAGATATATTTCTCTCAATGCAAACTTCACTCATGTCTCAGACAGGAAACTTGAGTTTTTCTTTTTTTTCTGTCCCCACTCATTCAACTAATTTGCATATTGAGTCACATCTCGAGAAGTTGCCCTGACAACAGAAATGCATATTCAAAACATTGCTGCATAATTCAATTATTATTATTTTATTTTTATTTCTACAGTCGTCACTTCTTTTGCTCAATCAGCTGGAAACCACTTCTAATTCACTATTTTAAACCTGCTTTAAGCTTCTAATCCCTGGTTGGTCCTCCCAGTCTCCTTTTCCTTGTCACAAAAGTCCCTCTATTGTCCTGCAACTTCCTGAGTTATTCCTCAGCTTCAGCCTTTAAGTGTGTTAAATCTACACCATTCAGCATTTATGTCATGTATTCACATTCATGAGTGTAAGCTGGTCTTCATTGCGTGTATGTTGTGTGTTCATATTAATATTGAGTGTAAGCTGGTCTTCGTTGCCTCGATGTGTTTTTATAATCAGATTTAATTCCTGCATCTTTGCGCTGAACTGTGGATTCAAACTGTCTCACTTCTGATTCTCTCCAAAAATAATTTCACATGTGACAATTTCTACATGTGTGTTTTCTATTTTTCTATTCATTTATGTATTATTAGTTTATTTATTTCTTTATCTCTCTCTCTTACTTTTTTTATTTACCTTTCTGTTGCGATGCTCTGGATGTTTCTAAACCCCACAAATGCAGTCTCACTGTTCAACCCAATTTTCCTATGCTGGCATCCTGGCAGCTGCACGCTTCACTTTTCTCAGTTCATGGGCAGTTATTTTGCGCCTTGGTTTTTCCACACGCTTCTTGCGACCCTGTTGACTATTTTGAATGAAACGCTTGATTGTTCGATGATCACGCTTCAGAAGCTTTGCAATTTTGAGACTGCTGCATCCCTCTGCAAGATATCTCACTATTTTTGACTCTTCTGAGCCTGTCAAGTCCTTCTTTTGACCCATTTTGCCAAAGGAAAGGACGTTGCCTAATAATTCTGCACTCCCTGTAGACTTTTGTCTTATCGCCTTAACCTCCATGGTCTCAAATTCTTTCAGGATATAATTTCTTTTAACCGGATTAGGGCAAATTTCATTTATCAAAATATTCCTGATCACTTTGTTTGTAAACCTGCTGTCACCAAATTCAACTCCAGCTATGCAGAGCTGCCTCAGTCCAGGAGAAATTTTAGAGTGCACAATATCTTCTTTTATCATTGATCTCAAAGGGACTGGGATGGCTTTCACTGGGGATTTATATCTCTTAGCAGTACATCTTACATCAAATTTCTCACAAAACGTCTCATGTTTTAGTAAGACCCCATTATCATCCATAAAATGAGCTACAGCCCAAATCCCTTTAGATCTCCATTCATCCACGTACACAGATTTCCTACACAAACGGATATACCTGTTGTTCCATATAGGGGTGTTGTGAGGAGTAAAGCTATGTTTATAGATTAATTTCCAGTAGAGACGGACCTGCTGATGGAAAGCTGAGAGTTTAACAGGTAACGAACTGCAATCAAAGTCACAACGTAACAAAAAGTCTATTCCACCCATTTTGCCAAAAATCACATTGGGAATAATGTTCCAAAAGGAATTTTTGTTCCTAATGAAAGATCTTAACCATTTCAATTTTAGTACACCATTCATAACATCAAAGTCAGTGGCATTAGCCCCACCCTCTTCATAATTCTTAATCACATCATTTTTCTTTATATAATGACATTTGTTCCTCCATATGAACCTAAAATTAAGAGTATTTATAGATTTAATTAGTTTTGGAGGTATGGGCAGAGAAAAGGCTGGATAGATGAGTCTGGACAGACTGTCCATGTTGGTTAGCAAGCTTCTCCCAAACAGAGTTATGTCCCTTTGCAGCCACCTGTTTAAAATTGACTTACACTTTTCTATATTGGTACAGATATTCTTATTTTCTGTTGATGTCTTATCCTTGCAAATTACAATGCCCAGATACTTCACCTCTTTTTTGATCTGCATATTATTTATTGCTTGCAGGGGACACTCATGCAGAGCTAGAATTTTTCATTTATTAATATTCAGCTGTAGGCCAGAAGCTTTGGAGAAATGGTTGATCGCCTGCAAGGCTAAAGGAATCTGGTCCTCATTTTTTAGAAACAGGGTGGTATCATCTGCCAGCTGACTGATTATTATCTGTTCACCCATCACAGTTAACCCCTTAATGTGACTGTTTTTAATCAAAATAGACAACAGCTCAGCAACCATGATGAACAGAAGTGGTGAGCTGCTACATCCCTGCCTTATCCCTCTATTAACCTCAAACCTTGAACATGTACCATGTTCTAGCAAAACAGAGCTGTTAATGTCATTATATAGCATCTCTATAACATTGATAAATTCCTCTCCAAAACCAAAAGACTGCAGAGTTTTTAATATGAACGTATGTTCAACTGAGTCAAATGCTTTGTAAAAATCCAAGAACAGGATGTACCCTCTCTCTTGGATTAATTCACTGTATTCAAGGAGATCCAAAACCAGCCTAATATTGTTATGAATTAGTCTTCCTTTCAAAAAACCTGATTGTGTTTCACTGATAATGTTTGAGATGCCTTTCTTTAGCCTCTCAGCTACAGCTCCAGACAGGATCTTATAGTCAGTGTTTAGTAAGGTGATGGGTCTTAAATTGTCTAAAATTCTTTTATCCTTACCCGATTTAGGGATCAGGGTTATCAGCCCTTGTTTCGTGCTCGGCATCACTTCTTTTTTCTCTATCGATTCCTTTAATGCATCAAACAATAAAGTTCTTAGGTCCTTCCAGAAGAATTGATAAAAATTAGTAGTGAGTCCATCTGTCCCTGGGGACTTGTTTAATGCCATTTTCATGACCACCAAATCCAGTTCCTCAATTTTAAGCTCTGAATCACACAGATCTTTGAACGGCTTGTCAATACATGGGATGAGATTATGAATCTTATCAAAGAAACTATCAGAATCAGCTGCTGAATATTCTGAGGAGTACAATTTGGAATAAAAAGTGAAGACTTCTTTTCCAATCTTTCTGAAATCTTTACATTCAGTCCCATTTATCAACAAGCTTGAGATTAGATTTCTCTGCTGTCTGCACTTTTCCAGCTTACTAAAATATGATGAGTTCTTTTCACCTGCCTCAATCCACTTGGCTCTCGATCTTATAAAGGCACCCTGGGCTTTCTCTAGGTAAAGATCGTCTAATTTAGTTTGTAACTCCATCAATTTATTCTTTTCTTGCACGTTTAGTTTTTCTTTACTACAGCACTGAGTTATTTCACGAAGTAAATTACTTTCATATTCCCGTTTTTCCCTGTTCAGTTCTTTGCAGAATTTTATAGTGAATTCTCTGATTTTGAATTTAATAAGTTCCCATTTCTGTATATTACCCACTACTGAGTCATCATTTTTTATATCTGTAATTTTATGTCTAATTTTATCACAATACTTGTCCTTATTTAAAAGGCTGGCATTAAATTTCCAATATCCCCTGCTACTACGTTTCATCCTTGTTGGTTCTAAGACAAGATCAATGAAACAGTGATCAGATAGGGGTGCTTTGGAGATTTTAGATGGTGAAGTACACCTCAAAATGTCATCGCTCACTAACCAATAATCAATTCTTGACCTGCTTTCTCCATTAGGTTTAAACCATGAATAATTCTTAACTCCAGGATTCAAACTTCTCCAAATGTCTGTAAAATTATTATCACTAGAAAAGTTCTCAATAATGTTATTCTGTTGCCTCCTTCCTAAGCGAGGAGGCCATCTGTCCATCCATTCATCTGAGGTCATGTTCCAGTCTCCTCCTACTAGGATGTAATCTGTGGGGTACATAACTTTAAACTCTGAAATAACATTTGTTAGATTTTCCAATAGACGTTTATTTTGACCTTCGTTATTATGTCCATAAAGATTTGTAACAATTAGAAATATACCTTCGCTCTTCAAGCTGCAGTTGACCAATGACCCTCACTATCAGCTTTATATGTTATAATCTCCCCTGGGAACTTATTAAAACAAATCGCCACACCTCCAGATCTGTTAGATCCACGACTGAAAAGAATCTTGTCTCCCCACTGATTAGCCCAAAAGGTAACATCGGCATCCACAGAGTGAGTCTCTTGTAAAAACAGACAGTGACATTTTTGCCCCTTGCAAAATAAAAAAAGTGCCTTTCTCTTAACAATTTCCTTCAAACCCCGAACGTTTAATGAACCAAAAGAAATTTTTGAGTGAACCATAATAAGAGTATGCTAAGAAAATAACTTTTTTTTAAAAAAAGAAAAGAAAAATATATAAACATGAGTTTAAATTGTAACACTTGTCACCAACTCAGTGACTAATAACCTTTAACTTTAAGTAGAACTCTTTTGTCCCATTAATAATATTCCACTGTATACAGTCTTACATCAAGTCTTTCATTCAACGTCGATGATCCTCCGTCCTTCGATGTATCCACGAGGACCCCGGAAAAAGGCCCGTTTCCCAGCCCGTCTGGCTTGTTCAATTTGCGGCCACAGCCGCCTCCTCTCTTCCCAGTCCTCCCGCGGCAGTACCTCAGCGAAGTGGAAACCGCCGTTCTTACAGACAGCCGAATCTTTGGTGCGACGCCAAATCTCCTCTTTCACGTGTCTCAGAGCAAACAGAATGATGATATGTCGGACCTTGTTCTCAATCTTCTTCCCAACTCTATGCACCACATCCACAGATTCTTCAAGCTTTGATATCATATCAGGTGCGATCTTGCCAAGAATTCCAATAACCAGCGATCTGACACCTTCATCTCTTTTCTCTTCTAATCCTTTAATCCGGAGGCACCACCTCATTTTGTACCTTTCTTGCTCTCACACTCTCTCCTTGAGATCGTAGTTATCTTTGGTCAACTGCTCGTTTCGTCTCTCCAACTCTTTAACCTTTTGTTTACATTCTTTCACCTCCTCCGAGTTGAACTGAACCGCTTTGGCTAGGCTGGCTAGCATCGTACTAGCTTGCTTGCATTGCACACTCAGGTCAGCTAGCTGCTCGTCCACTCTTTTTTCAAGGTTTTTTCTACGTAGTCATGATCCGTTCCTTCTCTGCTGTCTTCCTTTCCATCACATGGCGATGTTGTTTCTTGTTTTTTGAGGTCGAGTTTGAATTTAGCAGGTTTAACTATACTTGGGGCAGTCATTTTACTACTTTCGAGTGGAAACAATAACGAACACAAAGTAAATTCTGGGACAAGTTCAACGAGCTCCTAATTCGTGCGACTGCTCAACTCGCCATCTTGCGCCACCGTCTCACTACTAGATGAACTTGTGACACACATCTGCAGCAGAGGCTGAGTGGCTGCTCTCACACCTGGAGCATCCAAATCGACCCACAAACACGCTGAAAGATGCAATGCCATCAATGTGGATTGTCAAGACTGAGAGACCTCTTCCCTCTGACCCCTCCCCAAACCCTCAAACCCTCCTACCCACCTCGACATACAAACTCTGTGTGGCTTCACGTGTTCTGTTGATGTTTACATGATCGAAATAACTTGAACACAAACACAAACAAACAAAGAGGAAGACCGCACCGGAAGGAAACAACTACAAGTCCCAGCATCCTCTGTGTTTAGGGAGCAGCAGTGAAAGTGAAAGCAGGAGGAGGAAGGTGGAGCTGAGGCAGGTGAGTGTTAACATGAATATGTTTCTTCTTATGACATAAAATAATTCCACGCTGTTCGTGTCTGTGGGTGAAATGTGAGGCCGGTCGGCTCCTCTGAGCGCTGGTTTCCTGTAAGTAGAGAGGAAGTGAGTTTAGCTGAGCCTCCGTTTAGTGTGAGAGAGCAGGAGGAGAGTGAGAGCTGTGCTGAGGCAGGGTGAGTGTTAACACCGCTCTGACATTACTGTGTCTCTGTGGCGGGAACAACAGGCTCCGTCAGTGGAGGCAAAAATAATCAGACTTTGGTTTTTCAAAGGAAACAACTTTATGTCGGAAGTTCCCGCACGCTCATTGGATAACGATGTGTCAATCTCGAGCTATTAGCCAATGAGCGTGCGGATTCACAGAAAGACCCGCCTTTATCACGGGACTTTAAAAACTACAATGGCGACAGAAACTCCGTGAGTGGAGTTCAGGGTGACGTTATGAAACTGTGACGTTTGAGCCACTTCCCGTTGATCGTGAAACTGATGGTTTCTGGTGTTTGGGTCTGTTTTTCTGTATTTATGCAGATAAAGTGTAAACTCAGATGAATTATACCATCAAATGTTAAAGGAAAATATGAGGATGAGTGTCTGTGAGCTGAGAAGGACGTGAAGCGAGCAGTTTATCCCAGAGCTGAAGCTGCTCTGTGTGCAGAGATGAGCTCAGATTCCTGCTGTGATTGATCAACAGTCACAGAAATGTAGACTTGTAGTTATTACTGCAGTATGGTCACAGCAGATACTGATAAACATGTATTATGAGGATGGATGATCAAGTTTCTCACTCTCTCCTTTAAATCTCAGTTTGTTTCTTCTTCACAGTTTATCTGTTAATTTATTAATGAATAACACTGAAAGAGTTTCTGTTATATTTCCCCTTGAACATCAGCTTATTAGGGCGGCATTAGGAAATAGCCCCCCTCCAAAGAATGAATAAATGAATGATGATAATAATAAAATGATTCAAAAGCAGAGCTCAGAGTGGTAGAATGGTCAAACATGGATCCACGGGTGGTTCAACTGCATTTGGTGACGTGACTAAAGCAAATCTTTCAAATAATCCCACCATCAACGGGATGTTGTCTCCTTTACTACGGTTACTTTACTTGGTCGCCGTGTGAATTTCTTTGAAATGAACCAAATTCTTTTATTTGTCGGTTGTTGCATATTTAACCTCTACAGTCAGGAAAGGAGGAGATGAGGCCTCAACAATGTTGGGTTGTAGCTGTGCTTCAGGTTAGAGTGAGTGTCCATGGAATAAATGTAAGTCAGTGAACTGGAAACATGACTGTGTTCAAACTTTGTTTCCTTTTTATAATGAGTCTAATCAAAGGTGGACAGAAGTATCTCCACTGTGACTTTTCTGTGTCACCATCAGAGCTTCTGCACAGTGTTTCTGGGGCAGATAACATTGCAGCATTATGGAGACATTATGGAGACAAAAAGAAAAGCGTCTGGACTTCTTTAAGTTAAACTTAAAGAAGTCCAGACGCTTTTCTTGGACTGTTCAGTGTTGAGTCTCATTCACACACTCCCTCAGACTCTTCACACACACTGATTTGCTGACATAAACACACTCCTGTGTGCTTTCTTGGCTTCACACACACACTGAGGACCATCTACAGACTGTGAGCTCCGTCTTCTTTGTCTTTGGAGCCGAACTCTGACAAAGTTAGGAACAAAACTTTCTCCAGCGTGTGAACTTTCCTCCTAGACTCAGTCTGAGCAGTCAGACCACATATTTCTAAAGCAGCACATGAAGGTGTGGCTCACACACACACAGGTGAAGGAAACAGCTGCAGTATTAAAAACTGCTTCACTGTCTACAAATATATGAACTGAATGTTTCTTTCAGGCTGTAAAAACCTTATTTATCCTCCATTACAGTCATGCATTCAGAGCATTACTTCTGTTATATTAGTACATGTATTTTATTCTGATGAACACATGAAACTCTGAGCTGGATTGAATCCATTGAATCAGAGTCCAGGACTCAGACTAAACACACTGAATGTGTCCTGAGCTCGGCCGCTGTTCCACAGTAACTGCTGTCAGAGTCACTGTTACTGAGTTAGCTTAGCTAGCAGAGCAGCTAGCAGTTAGAGTATGAACTCTGTAAGCAGTCAGCTCGGTCCTGGACATGGTTACTGACATAAAGCTGCTCTCTGCAGCCATGTTTGACCTGCTGCTTTGTAGGACTACAGTAATGGAGGATTTGGAGGCTGAACTGGGCTCTGTGACACTTTTTGTAGTGAACTGATGAAAGCTGCGTCTCAGATGGATGTTAGTCCAACACATCAGACACGACCTCTGCAGCTCTCAGTTGATGTGCACATGAATGATTTGTGTTTCCTCTGCAGGTGAAGGTAGAAAGTGTGTGTGAGCTGATGTGAATTGAGCAGCATGGATCAGTGTGAGGACAGAGAGGAGGGAGTCCCTCCCTCTAAAAGCACTCTGTGTGGGGAACATGAGAGCCAGACCAAAGCTCAGAGGTGAGATGACCATCTCTAACTGTCCATGACTCTTCTCCATGTCACAGCTCAGCACTCACATCACTGCTCCATCATTATTCACACTCATACCTCTGTGTGTGTTGTTTTAAAGCCCAGAGCTGTGGGGCGTACCAGGCTCAGCTGGACATAACCCTGAAACTAATCCAGAGCCTGGACCTGAACCCAGCTGTGTTTCCTTAAAGAGCAACAGGTCGAAGGGTGTTGGTGCAAACTTTAACAAAAGACTGTTATGTGACAAAGAGTAAGTACATTATTTTTATGAGTTTCACATTGTTCATCATGTCTTTAATTTAATATTTCCAGTTTTTCCTTCCTGTCTCATGAAGCTGTGACATTTATTGTTTTTCTTTTAGGATCAATAAGAGGCCAGAATCTCCTGGACCTGAACCCAGCTGTGTTTCCTTAAAGAGCAACAGGTCGAAGGGTGTTGGTGCAAACTTTAAAGGCTGTTCTTCTGCTGCTGAGAGGTAATGTGTGTCTAGATGTTGTTCCTGACTCTGTATTTTTGAATAAATCCTCATGTTTAATATCAGCTCAGCTCTTTTTCACACATTTCTATGTTGGTATGTGAAGCGGTGTGTGTTGGAGTGTTTCCACAAACACAGCAGTCAGAGTGGAAAGAGTGGATGTTGTAGGAGGTGTTTGTGTAGTGAAGAGGCTGAGTGTCTGTAGGACTCCAGCTGCTCCAGCAGGTGTCTCCTTTGTGCTTTGCTTCAAACACAGTGTAGGGAGGAGCTTCCACTCAGGTGTTTCAGGTGTTGCTGGATGGAGGAGGACAAATAGTTTTTCCCTTCAGTGACACTTCAGCAGCTCAATGTTCTGGGAGATGTTTGTCTTTATGAAGGTTTATGGATTCTTGTTCTTACTTTGGTTAAACTGAGCAATACATTTTCCATCTAACATTTAAAGTAAATTTCCAGGTGAATAAAAGATCTGCAGCTGCAGCCTCTGTGATGTTTCACAGTCTGAAAGTAACAAATTCAACCAGAGTTCAAACAAAGGCTTAATATACGTGTGTGTTTGATATAATGCCAACAAGTACAAACAGGTGTTCTTACAGGTCTTAATCACAGAGGTCTGATAAGTCTGGTGACTTTCACACTCAGCAATTTTGCTGCCTTTTATTTTATATTGGCCTTTTTAAAGCCCTTCAAAGTCTCCCACATTCATACAGAGCTTTTAACACCAAACTCCTTTACAGTCCTTCTCCTCTCACACACGATCACACGACTGATTTGTCTGCAGCAGCTGTGTTACTGCTAGTATTTTATTATGTGTGTAATCTCCTCATATTGTTCCTGTGGTTTAGTTTGACTTCCTTCTGCAAACTCAGCTGCTCTGTTGCTGATACACGTCTCCATGAATATGATTGATCAGATGCTGCCAACACCATGTGTTTCATGTGAACGCTCAGCTGAAACCCTGGGTTGACTTATCGAGTTAATAACAAGCTTCACGTGACTGTGAATGCTAAAGTGAATCAGATAAAGGAAAGAGACCCTGCTAATGTTGGACTCACTTCTTAGTGTAGATCCCAGGAGGAAGTTCAACATAGCCATTCTTTGTGCTAGCTCGACCAAACCTGAGAGCACAGTGCAGGATAATGATCATCATCTGTCTCTGTCAAGGACATTTAAAATCCACAAATAACAAACATAATTATATTTGATCATTAAAAATGATGATTAAACAAAGTGTCAAACATACTTAAGTAGAAGGACTGATGTTTGTGTTAAAATACCCTCTTAAAGCTGAAATAATGATTCAGCTTCTTTACTCAAGTAAAGGTAAAAGAGTCCAGGCTCTGAAATGTACTCACAGTATTAAAGTAAAAACGCCATCTTTGAAGGAAATTTCTGCCAGTTTTTGTGCAAAGTTACCTGAATTTCTACCTCCAACATTAATATGAGAGAATTATCTGAACTTTTATTCTAATGAATTTAATCAGCTTGAACATTTTGTAGCACAAAAGTAGAAAAAACCCAAAGGGAATCAAAAATAGCTCCGTTTGCTGTTGCCTGCATTGTAGATGGACGGCTTTGCCTCAACACCTAAACAGGAAAATGAGTTTAGTCAAGTATTAAAGTGGGATTGAAGAGGTCAGGAAACCAGAGATCAGGTGTTGTGGTGCAGCATTAAGATAAGATGGGGCCTGATTATTTAAGACCTTGTATGTGAGGAGCAGCCAATGAAGGGAAGCCAAAACAGGAGAAATCTGCTCTCTCTTTCTAGTCCCTGTCAGGACTCTTGCTGCAGCATTTTGGATCAGCTGAAGGCTTTTCACTGAGTTTTTGGACATCCTGATAATAATGAATTACAGTCGTCCAGTCTGGAAGTAATAAATGCATGAACTAGTTTTTCAGCGTCACTCTTTTTAGCATTTTTTAACAACAAGGTTCTATCTATTAGGGCTCTTGTTTCGCCGACTGCTGCCTCAGATCCGAGTCTTTCTCCTGTGTGCTCAGCTGTCTTAGAGCAGTTTGATCCCGTTTCCCTTAATGACTTGACTGCGGTAGTTCGTAACCTAAGATCATCACACTGCCCCTCTGATTGTCGCCCCCCAACTACTCTTTCAAGGATTGTCAGGTTGGAGATTGGCCTGTAATTAGCTAAGACAGCTGGGTCTAGGGATGCTTTTTAAGTAAAGGTTTAACTACAGCCAGCTAGGGATGGGTACCGTTTAGATTTGAAAACCTGCTAAATCAGAATCAGTTGCTGATGATGGCTTTTTTATTTTACATCAATCACGTATAATCTTAACTCAAAGTGAACATAGACTTGATTGCTCAGATCAGCCAATTCAAAATGGTAATTCAATCAACTCTGAGTTCATGGCTAGACTCAGTTTGTTGGCCCTGCACCTTAAAACTATTCCCTGTTTGTCCCTCATGTTTTTTGGATATTGTTTTCACATCTTATGTCACGGCTAGCGGGGCGAGCCATGTTGAATTTAATAAAGGACCCAAGATGCAGACACTGCTGTGAAGTGAGTGAGCGTTATTGAAACGGTGAAGTGCAGTGGAGATGGCCTGTGCAGAAGCTAAGATAACCTCTACTGAAAAACTAAAAAACTAACCTGAAACCTTAAACGGAGACACGGGGAGACAACACAGACGAACCAGCAACAAGCAGGAGAAAACAAAGGGCTCATATACACAAAAGAGCCATCAGGGAATGAGAAAAGGGAGACACAGCAGGATTCATTGGACATAACCAGACAAGGGGAAGCAAAAGTAGACACACTAACATAGGACATGGCACTGTCAAAATAAAACAGGAAGTGAACACAGAGACACAATACTAACACAGTACAGAGGGAACACAGAAACCAAAACCTCAGAACTAGAAAATCTTAATCAGAATGAAATTGTAACAAAAGACAAGAACAATCAAAACAAAACCACTGAGTCCACAGACTCGGGACATACATCGGCTCAAACTGTGGTCATAAATATTTTGTACTTGTAAATCAGACTGTGTAGTTGTGAACTGAGTTTTGTAACATTGTGAAACAAAATATCTGGAAAGTTCATGTTTTTGCGTTCATTGATTTGTGTGTGTAAAAATGTAAAAAAATGTAATAAATGTAAGAAACATTAGAACTACTTTTGCTGACACAAAGTTTGGCGAGCACTGCAAGTTGTCCCTTTAAACCAGTCACTGATATAAAGAGAGCACCTTGTTCCAGGGCATCTGAGCATGGAGGGAAAGCT
Source organism: Diplotaxodon limnothrissa (assembly GCF_057381915.1). Taxonomy (NCBI): domain Eukaryota; kingdom Metazoa; phylum Chordata; class Actinopteri; order Cichliformes; family Cichlidae; genus Diplotaxodon; species Diplotaxodon limnothrissa. The sequence goes on along the minus strand of NC_140598.1, from coordinate 13,605,559 downwards.
TTATGCAGGAGATGGTAAGAGCTGTTGGGACTAAAGAAACTGAGCAGAAAACTACAGACATCTGGAAACTGAGTTGTTAATTCTCAGTGGGATCAGCAGGACTAGCAAAGCCTCACCATGACAGTCATCTGATTGACTGAACCCATCCAAACATCACTTCATGGACCTTTAGCTTGTGTCTGTGTGTGGACAGACATAACATGAGCTAATTATACATTACTCCTCCACAGAGTGGACCAGCAGAGAGCAGAGGTTTCCACTGGTCAGTCTGCACAGCAACATCAAACACACCTGGACTCTGTGGTTATGGTTTGTAGTACTACGTTTACATTTGTTCTTTTCAGTCACCTCTATGCTGCACTTTGTGGACCAGAGGATTGTCAGTGTGTCCAACATAAGTCAGAGTTTGGGCTCCATGATTTCAGTCAGATTGGGGTGACTGTAGCTCAGGAGGTGAGCAGGTCAGCTACTAGTTAGGTTTGTGAATCAAACCCTGGCTGGCAAATGTACTGGGTAACGTACTAAACCCAAGCTGCCCTCTGATGCATCCATCAGAGTGTGAAAGAAAGTATTTAAGCATAGAACAATGTGCTTGGTTGAATGAGGCATGTTGTATAAATGCTTTGTGTGCACAGAGTATCAAAGAGAGCTATATAAGAACCAGTCCATTTACCACTGGGTAATTCATATAGTCTTCTTTTCCAGTGGCTGGAAGACAACATCACCATGTTTGTGAAGAACGAGCTGAAGAAGATCCAGAAGCTTCTGAGTCCAGATCACCCAGAAACTTTAAAGAGCCAGATGGAGGATGAGGAGATGTTTGAAGGAGAGGATGAAGATGAAAGAAAGAGCTGCAGAGAAGCATTTCTGAAGATCACACTCCACTTCTTGAGGAGACTTAAGCAGCATGAGATGGCTGACCATCTGCAGAGCAGTAAGAGAATTTCTCTAAAGACTGAATATTGATCTTTCCTAATAGCTCAAGAAATGGACCAATAGACATTCATCCTTTCAGGGTACTGAAAGGCTATGATATTTATTATATAATATTTGTTTCTGAATTTCTTACCTTCAGAAATATTTGCTCCACTCTGTAAACGTGAACTTAAAGCCCAACTGAAGAAGAAGTTCCAGTGTGTGTTTGAGGGCATCGCTAAAGCAGGAAGCCCAACCCTCCTGAATCAGATCTACACAGAGCTCTACATCACAGAGGGAGGGACTGCAGAGGTCAATGATGAACATGAGGTCAGACAGATTGAAACAGCATCCAGGAAACCAGACAGACCAGAAACAACAATCAGACAAGAAGACATCTTTAAAGCCTCACCTGGAAGAGACGAACCAATCAGAACAGTGCTGACAAAGGGAGTGGCTGGCATTGGGAAAACAGTCTTAACACAGAAATACAGCCTGGACTGGGCTGAAGACAAAGCCAACCAGGACATCCAGTTCATATTTCCATTCACTTTCAGAGAGCTGAATGTGCTGAAAGAGAAAAAGTTCAGCTTGGTGGAACTTGTTCATCACTTCTTTAATCAAACTAACGAATCAGGAATCTGCAGGCTTGAAGACTTCCAGGTTGTGTTCATACTTGATGGTCTGGATGAGTGTCGACTTCATTTGGACTTCAACAAAACTAAAATCCTGACTGAAACAAGAAAGTCCACCTCATTGGATGAGCTGCTGACAAACCTCATCAGAGGGAACCTGCTCCCTTCTGCTCGCCTTTGGATAACAACACGACCTGCAGCAGCCAATCAGATCCCTCCTCAGTGTGTCGACATGGTGACAGAGGTCAGAGGGTTCACTGACCCACAGAAGGAGGAGTACTTCAGGAAGAGATTCAGAGATAAGAAGCAGGCCAGCAGGATCATCTCCCACATCAAGAAAGCTCGAAGCCTCCACATCATGTGTCACATCCCAGTCTTCTGCTGGATCACTGCTACAGTTCTGGAGGATGTGCTGGAAACCAGAGAGGGAGGAGAGCTGCCCAAGACCCTGACTGAGATGTACATCCACTTCCTGGTGGTTCAGGCCAAAGTGAAGAAGGTCAAATATGATGGAGGAGCTGAGACAGATCCACACTGGAGTCCAGAGAGCAGGAAGATGATTGAGTCTCTGGGAAAACTGGCTTTTGATCAGCTGCAGAAAGGAAACCTGATCTTCTATGAACCAGACCTGACAGAGTGTGGCATCGATATCAGAGCAGCCTCAGTGTACTCAGGAGTGTTCACACAGATCTTTAAAGAGGAGAAACAACTGTACCAGAACAAGGTGTTCTGCTTTGTTCATCTCAGTGTTCAGGAGTTTCTGGCTGCTCTTCATGTCCACCTGACCTTCATCAACTCTGGACTCAATCTGCTGGAAGAGCAAGAAACAACTTGGAAGGTGTTTCAAACAAGAAAATCTTCAAAGAAATACTTCTACCAGTGTGCTGTGGACAAGGCCTTACAGAGCCCCAATGGACACCTGGACTTGTTCCTTCGTTTTCTCTTGGGTCTGAAGACTAATCAAACTCGTTTGCAAGGCCTCATGACACAAACAGGAAGTAGCTCAAAGACCAATCAAGAAGCAGTTCAGTACATCAAGAAGAAGCTCAGTGAGAATCTGTCTGCAGAGAAAAGCATCAATCTGTTTCACTGTCTGAATGAACTGAATGATCGTTCTCTAGTGGAGGAGATCCAACAGTCCCTGAGATCAGGACGTCTCTCCACAGATAAACTGTCTCCTGCTCAGTGGTCAGCTCTGGTCTTCATCTTACTGTCATCAGAAAAAGATCTGGATGTGTTTGACCTGAAGAAATACTTTGCTTCAGAGGAGGCTCTTCTGAGGCTGCTGCCAGTGGTCAAAGTCTCTAAAAAAGCTCTGTAAGTTATAAAGTTTTTATTATTTAATTTGGTTGGTATGTTATGGAAAACACACTGCCATGAACCTCTGTTTTGTTTTTGTCAAAATCACTGTAATATAATCACTGTACATTTATATACATGTGACTTGTATTAATGCTGCTGCCCTCTTGTGGCTAAAGTGTAATTATGTTATTGTTATTAGGGAGGATTTGAGAGTAAGGCTACGTTCACACTGCAGGCGAAAGCGCATCAAATCAGATTTTTCTGACCTTTATAAATCTGACTTTTTTGACCCTATGCGACCCATATCCAATCATGCTATGACAGTGTGAACGTCGCGAATCCGATATTTTCAAATCCGACCTGGGTCACTTTCGTATGTGGTACTGAATCCGATACATATCCGATGTTTTAGAAAGCGACTGCTGTTTGAACGGTCATGTCGCATTAAATCCGTCTTTTACGTCACCAACACAAGACAGACGCCAATTATCAGCGCCCGATAAGACATCGCGAACGCTTCCTGGCCATCCCGTGTAGATGTCAGTGAAACTGTTGGGAAGACAACGTTGGAGAAACGTGAACATTTTATTTGTACTGTATAATCTACAGATTCTGAGAGAAATCTGCAGCTATCCTTTGAAGCACCGCTCCTCTAAAACAGCAATAAGGATCATTATTAGGTTATCTACATTATTATGTAAATAACAAAATAACTTAAAGCAAAAATTGGGAAACGTAAAGTCCGAAGTCTTCATATTAAGGGTCATCTGTCAAACAATATTCTTTGCTCTGGGTCTAAACAGAGCGTGTTGTGTGTGAAGTCTTCTTTTGCGCATGCAAATGCACAAATGCGTCCTTCATTTCCCCGAATTTGAAGGATTCGTCGGGTGTGTCCTTCGTGGCCCACCATATCCCAGAATTCATAGCGCGGCCCAGCCAAATTTCAGCTGCCAACAATGGCGGCTGCTACTAAGTTTTCAAATTACTCTTATTAATCTTTCTGGGTCACAAAATAAACTTTTAACATATTTTCAGGCGAGAAAGTAGCTGTGTAAACTTCAAATATCTGCTTGGTTTATCAAGACATCGCATATTTGCAAAAGTGTGCCGACGTTTTCGGAGACGTCTGTTCCCCACCCGCTCGCTAGCAAGCCGGGGGGTTCAATGGTCACTCCAGCCGGCGAGAGCAGCGGACGCCCGGCTTCATCGTTTTCAGACCCCGCTCTTTCGCTACTCAGGTTAAACATGATATATAAGTCACTCGGATAACTTAAAAATGTAATTGTTTGCCTTTTTTCTGTGTTTTATTTGTTCCGGAGTAAATCGGTTTGGCTGAGATCAAAGTTCCTCCGGGATTTTCACACAGCTGAATAAACGTTAAACAGGAAACTGATTAAACAGAAGTGTGAGACGGTCGAGAATTTACGCCAGTGTCCTGTTATATTTTAGATAGCAAGGAGCAGACGGCCGAGTTTATTAAACTCCACCGACACAGCGGTGACGCAAATCTGAAGGCTCGACCGTCCCATTTCACAGCCTCGCACTTCCAGCCTTTTCGGTCTTTGAAGGACCCGGCCCACGTAGACCGCGAATACCGGGTCCTCCGAAGGATGCAGCCGACGTTTTGGGACAAAGCTAGTGTGTGATGTTCTTTCAGTGTTGCACTTTGTAGACGGTCCCTGAGCACTGGTCTCACAGCCAGCTGCACATAGAGACCAGTGTTGTTAGTCCAGGTCAGAAGATGACTTGTTGGAATGAAAATGAGCTTGTAGTTTGTCTGCTTTAATAATGTGACTGGAAAAAGGTGTTGGACTTCAAATATGTCCATTTCTTTCACACTTCACCTTTAAAAGTGAAGCCTTGTGGTTCCTGGAAGGAAAAACACGACTTTTTCAAGTCTTTGTCCTGTTTTTATGAGAAATGTACGACTTTAATGTGAAACATTCAGAGTTTTTTCTTTTGTTGTGTTTGTTTGAAGCTGCTTCCTGTTGGCTTCAGCTGTTTGGAGTTTCCATTTTCTAAACTTCTACATTCTGAACCTTCTTCAGCTCTGAACAGATGATGAAACACTGAATGATTTCAAGCTCACACTTTGTCTAATAAACTTACATCTTTCATTCTTTATACAGATTGTGGGGCTGTGGTTTGTCAGAGATCAGCTGTGATTATCTGGCAGCAGCACTGAAGTCCAACCCCTCCCATCTGAGAGAGCTGGACCTGAGCTCCAACACCAAGCTGCAGGATTCAGGAGTGAAGCATCTGTGTGGTTTCCTGGAGAGTCCAGGATGTGGACTTGAAACTCTGAGGTCAGTCAGCATGTTTTAGTTGTGCTGAGATGAATATGATGTGAAAGTTGTGCTGACACTAAACTGCAGACATCAGGCTGATATTATACTGATCCACACTGAGGATCTTCATGGTAAAGTCTGTTTTCTTCTTCTCTGGTTTAGTCCATTGACTGCAGCAGAACAATGTTCACATTTCAAACAGTGAGACTCAACGTATGGCCCGCGGCCCACACGCGGCCTGCCCACCTTTCCTGATTCAGAGAGAGGGGACCCTGATTAACTGTGTAGTGTTCTTCCTCACAGTTCTAAGTATCAGACACAACAATGAATAATCCACAGCTGACTGTCTTTAGCAGGTCAAAGGTCACGGCACACAGCAGACAGTGGGAAATATTATAACTCTGATCATTTATCAGCACATATCCATATGTATAAAAACAAAGCTGACACTGTGAGACTTGATCAGAGGTGTGATCATCACAGCAGAGGCCTTTGTGTCAAAGTCACTGAGGATCAAACAGAAACACATGAAGCAGATTTTCCTGTTCTGGCTTTTTATAGCAGATAACCTTCAAAATATTCTGCAGTCCATCAAAAACTGAAGCAAACCATGAATCAACATGTGAACATGAGCTGATGCTGCTGAAGTGAAGCAAAGTTACAGAGGTTTGATTACAGACACAGCTGAGAGTTTGTAATCTGTCATCATTTTAAAAGGTTTACATTTCTTCAGTATATCCACATTTGCAGCTGGTACCTCAACCTCCACTTGTCCAACACAACTGCTGTCCACTGCCTCCATGACATTGTGATTTTGCTGTTGGTCTTCTGTCAGATCTTCATCAATCACTTCTGCACGGGGCACACCTTCAGACTCTGCAGCTGCATAACGAAAGCCTGTAAGATAAAATTAGACATAAGGTAAATGTACACCAATATTCCAATGACAGGTGTGTGATTCATCTGGAAGTTATGTGCGGATTAGTGTACAGTGATAGCAATTTAGTATGTTTTTAGAGGGGGGGGGGGGTTGTTTACCTCCGATGGGTGCTCTTTTTCGCTTCCGTTGCGTACGCCTTGAGTGCCGGTCCGAGTCTGATACAGGTATGTCGTCATGCCCCATGTGCAGTGTTGGTGCCCAGTCTGGATTTGTTACATCCATTTCATATGCTGGTTTGCCTGCAATAATGCCAAATCATAAGCTACTCAGTCGACATGATGTGGTTCTGCAGCATCACACATTAGCATGTTTTATCTCATTATCTATGACCTCAGCACGTTGAAAATAACACTAAAAGCCTTTCAAGAGTGATATGAATTAATTTAGAACTCACCGGAAAGAAAATGCCGTGAGCAAACCAACAAAAAGCTGGGGATTGCAGAGAACTCGATATCCGCTCGTCTCACCGCTGCAATCCAAGCCTGACGTCTTTGTTTAGTAATATCGGATACATGGGATCCCTCACGTTGCCTCCAGGATGGAAAACGATGAAAAGAGAGCCCGTTATCCAGCTTCTTGCCTTCACGATCGTGTGATCTAACGTTGCAACCGACAACACAACACGTACGATCCATAGCTGAAATGGTATCCTTTGGCTGGCCTACTGTCATGGCGGAAGGGGGCGTGGCCCATCTCCCGTGACATCACGCTCCAAAGCCCTATAGGTGGGAAAATGTACCATGTCGACCAATCAAAAATGATATGGAAACATGACATTTGGTTGTTTAGCAAAAGGGGGAAGTTTTAGGAGTGACCGGCAAGAGAGAGCGAGTGAGCGAAAGAGAGAGAGAGTTTTGATACGTGAGAGATTTGTGACGTTTACCGTGTTTGGTCTCAAGTTAGTTTGTTGTCTTGTGTATTTAGTGTGTAGCTGTTGTTTTGTTTTGTGTGTCAGTTCTACTAGTGATCGTCACAGTTGCTGCCTTAAAGCCAACAAAGGCAGATTGCAGTGTAAACGCTGAGTGACACACCTGCTGTCAGACCTGCAGGTTTATCCCTGTGCTGTTCTCATATGTGTTAGAGTGACACAAACTATTGTTTGACACCTGATTGTTCTGTAAATAGTTTGAAATGATTATATGAAAAACGTCTGAGCCTTGGCTGCATTTTTTGGTAAATAGTACCATATAACTTTGTTGTTTGCAAAACGTGTGCGTATTTTTAAAAATGTACAATCTCTATTTGCATTTCAAGTTATGAAGATGATTCGTTAAACATGTGTGTGGTTTTTACAGTCAAAATATCACTTTCTACGTGTATTTTAAATTTTGTCTGAATTTAGATAAATTGTGCTGATACAGTTGGTCAAAATGAGAAAATAACAGATTGGCAAGATAAACTGTTTTTAAAGGTAAAATATAGAGGCCACATCAAAAGTAGTCAAGAAGGGTTAAAGGCTAAAAGCAAAGTTGTCACCAAGTACTGTTTATATTTGTGTGTATTGCTGCAGCTTTTTTGAGTATTAATTTGGTGCCTTTGTGTGAAATAATGGTATTGTGAGTGATCCATATAGTCACAAAGAATAGCCACTTGTTTCTGTGCTACCAAAGTTCCCCGGCTTTCATTCAAAATGTGTTTATCGTCAGCACCTGCACATTAAACTACTTAAACATTATAAATGTCTTCAAGCTCACACTGAGGCCTGTGGGGTACTATCAGCCACTGAGACAGTACACACATTTATATGTGTTTGTATATGAATATTTCATACTTTAAGACTGCCTGTTTATTTAAGGGAGATGAACAAAATACATTGGAATTGTACAAAATAATATCATGGATGATAAATTAAATAGATTTTAAGTAGATGCTTGTGCATTCTTAAAGTCTTATATGTTGAACTGAACTATGTGATCTGTTCAAAGCCTTAATCTTAATTTGAAGTGAAATGTGCATTTTGAGTTTATACACTATGTATATAAGGCGACCGTTTCCTTTTGCAGTATTTTTGTGTGGTGTACTTTTCTATGTCTTAACAAAAGGGGAACAAAGGTGTTTAAGTTCACCTAGGATGATGTGTTTTAATTTTCACATGGTCTTGCTTGAATTTGACCCTGACAAAGGCGTATGAACTCTGTCAGCTGTTTGGAGTTTCCATTTTCTAAACTTCTACATTCTGAACCTTCTTCAGCTCTGAACAGATGATGAAACACTGAATGATTTCAAGCTCACACTTTGTCTAATAAACTTACATCTTTCATTCTTTATACAGATTGAGGGGCTGTGGTTTGTCAGAGATCAGCTGTGATTATCTGGCAGCAGCACTGAAGTCCAACCCCTCCCATCTGAGAGAGCTGGACCTGAGCTCCAACTACAAGCTGCAGGATTCAGGAGTGAAGCATCTGTGTGGTTTCCTGGAGAGTCCAGGATGTGGACTTGAAACTCTGAGGTCAGTCAGCATGTTTTAGTTGTGCTGAGATGAATATGATGTGAAAGTTGTGCTGACACTAAACTGCAGACATCAGGCTGATATTATACTGATCCACACTGAGGATCTTCATGGTAAAGTCTGTTTTCTTCTTCTCTGGTTTAGTCCATTGACTGCAGCAGAACAATGTTCACATTTCAAACCTTCAAAGAAGAAGAAAAATCCTCCACTGGATAATTCACTGTGAAACTCTCCAACTCTTCATTCCACCTTAAAGTCTGTCTGACACTGAAATCCAAAGCAAAATGTGCGTTTGCTTTACAGACAGCAGTCCAACACAAACATACACACATCATCCAAAACACAGTCCAACATCCAAATCTCCTCCACTGCCAGCATGAATGATGGGAAAGAGAAGGAGGAACACTCTGACATTCAGGGTTAGAATGAGTTTCATGAAGCAGACTGTGAAGATCAAAGCTGCATTAGAAAGCTTACATGAATGAATGAGTGGACAGAAGTGGACAGAGATCATCCGAAGCACTTCAAAGGCTTTAAATCAGCACATTTCTCTTTATTCTTTATCAACTCTGTTAGTTTCTCTCAGTTTTCTGTGGAATGAAGCTAACAGCAGGCTAATAAGATGCTGACCAATAGGTTTCTATTAAAGGTTGTAATTTGTATATGAAAAAGTGCTTTGGCTCAGCAGGGATCAGCTTACAGGTAGAATACAGCTGCTGGATGGGATTAGCATGTCATAGCTATCTACCAAACTGCTAACTGGGGGATTTCAGGCCATCTATGGATCATTTTTGCTAACTGTTTATTCAGCTTAGGCTCACAGGGCTGCAGCCTGTGCCCTAGCTGTCATAGGGCAAGAGGCGTGGTCCACCTGCACAGGTGAGCAGTCCATCACAGGGCCAACAGAGAGAGACAGAGAAGCACTCTCTCACATCCACACCTACAGCCAATTTAGAAGCACCAATGAACCTAAGCAGCATTTCATTGGACTGTGGGAGAACATCCAACCTCCACAGAAAGGCCAACAAGCTTCAACCTACAACCTTCTTGCTTTAAGGCACTAGTGCGAACCACTTTTCCCCATTTCAGCCCAAATCCTGCATCTTCCTGTTTCTGACTCCAGGCCAGCTCCACTAACACTTTCTCATCAGACACTGCCACCTAGTGGAGGAAGTCTTAGTCCCATTTGAAGCTTCAGATTACAGTTAGTTCCTTTACAAAGAGGTGGAGGTGGTGGGGCCACAGCACCATCATCACTGAGTGCTATAGGACACTTAACCTTTGTTTCCATATGCTGGGAACTTCCTGTTGTTCCAAGGAGGACTGGAAAATGTGTGAAAATCTCCCAGTCAGTTCCTCACAGCACACTTCAATCATTTCCCTCCCACAGCATCAGGACCAGGGCTTTTTCTCTCTTTGGTCCCACTAAGAGATTTCCACACAAACACCTCATCAGTGGGACTCTCAGAGCTACCAGCCCTTTGCTACAATCACAAAGCTCTTCATTGAAATCAATGATATCAAAGCTGGAATCAAATGAGTCCAAGTCTTCTGCTGATTCAGCATCACATTCATCTTTGCTCCTTGTTCTGCATCCCCACCATGGACTTCATTCCTTTCCAAGCCAGCCTTGAGTGTCCTTTATTCAGCTCATCCTCTGCTTTACTTTTACACCTGATTTTAGCTGCTTTATCTCTCTTTCAACAAGTTTCTGTGCCTCAATCTTTTTCTTCTCTCCCTCATAACAAGACAGCTTCTTCTGCCTGAGAACATGTTGGAGTGATTTACTAATCCAGGGCTGCTTATTGGGGAAAATACTTCCTGTTTCCAAAGTAATCCCCATTTTTCCCAGAAAGAAATGTAAGTAGAAATCGATGATCTCAGTGAGAACATGAGCCTTTAAAAAGTCCCAGTGGGTGCAGTCAAAGCAGTCCCTCAGTCCCAGTATAGAGTCTTTGGTCCAGACTGGAACAACTGTGTGCCCAGTTTGAGCTCTCTTCAGTCCTGTGACCTGACAGACCCAGAGGGGCCATCACATCACATTTAGAAGCTCCCCTAATGGAGCCACAACACATGTCCAACACTTAGTCTGTCTTGTTGGACCAACTGGAAGAAATGATTCAAGGACTTAGTCACAGAACAGAGATTCAAATCTCCAAAATCCAACTGGCTGCATCAGGACATATAGTCTGAAACTCTGCACAGTTTCCTGTTTGAAGCTGCTTCCTGTTGGCTTCAGCTGTTTGGAGTTTCCATTTTCTAAACTTCTACATTCTGAACCTTCTTCAGCTCTGAACAGATGATGAAACACTGAATGATTTCAAGCTCACACTTTGTCTAATAAACTTACATCTTTCATTCTTTATACAGATTGAGTCTCTGTGGTTTGTCAAAGATCAGCTGTGATTATCTGGCAGCAGCACTGAAGTCCAACCCCTCCCATCTGAGAGAGCTGGAGCTGTGGGGAAACAACCTGAAGGATCCAGATGTGAAGCAGCTGTCTGATCTTCAGCAGAGTCCAGACTACAGACTGGAGACTCTGGGGTCAGTAGAGTGATGGAGTGAGTGGGTGGTGCTGTCAGCAGTATTGTACTAAACACAGTCAGTATGAAACAAAGATCCAGTGTTTCCTGTAAAGCTGCAGCTTCTCAGTGAAGCTGTGAGAGGAGAATGGTGACAGGCTTCAGGATTGGACACAAACACTTCCTGTTTCTGACCTTTATGGTCACCATGGTAACGGCTGACACGCTCTGATCAAACGCTGTCAACAGCCAATCAGCTCTCTGAACAAAGCAGCACGCAGACCAATGACTGCATTCATTTCCAAGTTTAAAGCAGTGAAGAACACAGTCTGTAGGTGAGGAAGAATTTAGTGAGAGCAGATGTTTGGATGGAATTCCTCCAGTTAACAGCTGGAACCGTCCATCTGGATTGTTGGGCTTGTTGTTGGGGTTCCTACAGAGCTCAGAGTGGACACACCAAGGTTCTTCTAATGAATGAAAGTCCAAACTCAAACTAGGAGGGAAAAACATTTTCATCAACTTCAATAAAAATCCAAAGATTAGAAAAAGTGAAGCAACAATGAGTCCTAGTACAGTCCCAGCACTGAAGTCCCTGCTGCTCTTTATACTGGATGTGCTGCATCACTGACTGACAGCTGATGAAGAGTCTCTGGAAACACTCGTTTATCTCCTCTGCTCTTCCTTCTTCTCTCTGCAGGTGGAGCTGGTGATGGTAAACAGGACGGTGTGTGTGCTGAGAGAGGAGGAGCTGTGTCCTGATGATCCAGAGAGGTTGAAGCAGCAGCAGCTTGTGTGTAGAGACGCTCTGACTGGGCCATGTTACTGGGAGGTGGAGAGGAGAGCTTCATCCAGCAGTGACTGACAGAGGAATGAGAAGAAGTGCAGATGACTGTCAGTGCTGCAGAGTGAACTGCTCTGAGAACAGCTCCACTGTCAGACACAATGTAGAGTCCAGCATCATCCCTGTGTGTCCCTCTGGATCTGACAGAGGATCATCAGTGTATCTGGACTGCTCTGCTGCTGCTCTGTCCTTCTACAGTCTCTGCACAGTCTCTGTCTGACTCTGGCTTCAGACCCTCCTGGATCAAACTCACCTGGAAAGACTTTCAAACATCACTCAATAGATTTGAATACAGAATATATTTGATATATACTGTAGATGTACTGTAGAGTTGCAGTTTGTCACTTGTAAATACAGTCTGTGAGCAGCTGTGAGCTGAAAGATCTTTCTAGAAACACGAAATGTTTTCACTCTTCTGTTGCTTTTTCATATATTTCCACAACATTAATATTGATCCCACCTGTCTCACCTGTTTCATGCTTTTATACATAATAACAGGACACGTGTGATCTGAGCGCTGCTGTGGTTGCTGTGCTGCACGTCTTCATTTACATAACAGAGACATCTAGTGGTTCAGAGGGAGAACTGCAGGAGGTGGAGCTGTGTTTTAGCGTGGAAAACTTTTTATCTTTTAGGCGCAGATACAAATATGACAAGTATCAGTGTGAGATACAAAAGGTCACATCAGTCAGCAGAGGGAACAGTGATCACACAGCAATGTAAGAATAGAAACATAACAGTGAATCTGGACATGTATACAGATGGAAGCAAACAAACAGGATGTAACACTACATTAAAGCCACAAATGAGAAGAAAACAAACACAAAGGAAAATATATTTGATCTCAGGAATCCAAATCAGATGCTTTAGAGCAGGGGTCGGCAACCCTGGGCACGCGTGTCACAGCTGCCACGTGAAGGGTTAACTGATGGCACGACCATAGCTGGACTGGCCATCGGGCATACTGATGGTGATTTTTCGTTTTTAATGGGCCGATGATGTTTTTTTATTTTTTTGTAACGGTATAAACAATGAAAGATGGCGGATTGGCCGGATGCTGGTCGATGTGTAGAAATAAGTCAGTTGTTTGGTGGTGGCTATGGCGGAGCTTCCACAGAGGCAGCAGGTGGATGAGGGAAAGGGGAGGCAGGAGGAGCAGAGACCCGAGGCGGCTGCCGGTCCGAGTGTCAGGTGAACTGAACTTCAGGTAAGAAGTTATGACCTGCAGTCTGTCTGGGTCAGATATAAACCAAGTTTAGGTGGAGTTTATTTTCCTTGTGCTGACTTTTTACAGTCAGTTATAATAACTCCCACTCAGAGGAGACCAGAGATCACATTAACATGTGTGTCTCTGTATTAAGAAACATGACATATTGGCCCAGTTTATTTTCCTTATCATTGTTGTGAGGAGACCATAAATAGCATTTGTATTTTCTGTTGTACAGTTCATTTGCTGTTATGGATAAAAAGTCTTTCTTTGTTTCAAAATAGCTGATAAATATTCGCTGATAGCTGCAAACATCTGCGCACAAATATAATCCTATGAAGTGGTTCTATATAGTGTGTAATTTATTGCTAATGCAATCATATGGCACATTGACTTCTGAGGAAATGTTAGATGCACTCATCATCAGAAAGGTTGCCGACCTAAACCAGGAGGTTTAGAGCATCATAGAGTTTTTGTGGTTTGTTTTCTTTAAGTCATTTCACAGATTTTCTCTATAATTTCAATTCCTTGAATAAAACAACAAATTTAGGGGATGATTTTGTAATCCGACTTTATGTATGAAAGATTTGACTAAACATAAAACAATCTTCCAACTCAGTCGTCATTCTTATCTTGTGAAATCAAACCAAATGTTCTGTTGTCTCTAAATCAGGGATTGATGAAATCTTTGGTTGCATCCATTTATGAACATGTTCTCATTCATATTAAATTGTAGTCTAAGTCCTTCTTTAGAGGGATAAATGTCATTCATTATCTTCAAATGTGTTTCTGTTGTTTTGGGGGGAAGTTTGAAGTTCATTGTTCAAAGTCTGTTAATGAAACTTTATGAAGTTTATGTAGGATGTTTTTCCTATTTTGTATTTGTTTGAATTATGATGTATTTCTGACTCTTTCTGCCATGATGCCAGGTCTCTCTTGAAAACAACATTTTTAATCTCAATTAAATTTTCACCTGGAGAAATAAAGATGATAATAATAATTTTGTCTTCAGGGAATCATTTCTCTGTAAAACAGCTTCTTCTGAAACTCTTGTTACATTTCTTGTTTATTGTTTGCTGGTTTTAGAAAAATGTCATCGTCTCTGTGTGAACTTAAACTCTACATGTGGTGTCAGCTATAAACGAGCTCTAGAGTCTAATAACGATGCTTTTATTATTGTCTGGTATCCAATCTAACCCTGGGCCTCTGGCTGAATGTGAAACACCAGCAGATGTTAAAAACTGTCTGGGTTACACGTGCATCACGTCGTGTGCTTCCTAACATGGATATGATTGGAATCTGGGCCTGTTCAAGCGGTGCTGGTATCATTGTTGTTTCTGAGACTTTCCAAATCTTTACTGGATAAAAACGTAGCAACTGATGGATTTAACATTTAGCTCTCAGACTGTCCCAGAAAAGGCGGAGGTCTGGAAGTTTATGTGAAGCTCTGTCTTGCTGCTCAAGTCTTGTTCTCTCCATCTGCACCTCAGCCATTTGAAATCTTGGCCTTAACTATTGATCTGTTTGAAAATCAGACTGTTGTTGGCTGCTATCAGCCTCCACCTGCTTCCCCCAGCACATCACCGTCTCTGGTTCAACTTTTATCTGAGCTGCATTTTAATGACGTCTTTCAGATGGATGATTTTCATTGGGACTGGCTTTCTTCTGTGTCTGATGAGTTTAAGGCACGCTGCTTGTTTTTAAAACTGACTCAAATTATTTAAAGCCTCACACGCCTTGATCCTAAACACCCAGATAAATCTGCTCTTATTGACCTTTTTTAACTAATATGCTGCGTAAGTTTTCCACATCTGCAGTTTTTGCCAACGACCTGAGTGATCACTGCGTAGTTGGTGCTGTGAGAAACACTAAAATCTCACGCTCCGAGCCCGCATCAGTTTGAACTGGGGTCGTATTAAACAGGCTGACAATGTCAGTTTGGGAACATTTACAGGAGAGTTGTGTCTACTTTGTGGACAGACACGCCCCTTTTTGCCAGGTCAGGGTGAAAGGTCGGGACAGGCCTGGTTTGGTTCAGTACCGGCCGATCTCCTACATGAGAGAAACCAGGCCTGGGCAGGAAGTCTGGCTCTGATGCTGATTGGCTACGTTTTCATTAGCTGTGTAATCGGATTACTGCCTCCATCATCAAGATGTAACTATTTTTTACTTTAACGACTGACAGTCCAAACGACCGTAGGAGGTTTTGGCAAACTATAAAGTGTCTCTGCCAGCTGTGACTCCTCAGAGCTTCCTCCTCACTTAAATATCGACTCCACTCCTGTGTCAGACAAAACTGAAATGTTGCTTTAACAAACACTTTGTTGCTTCTTGCTCTTTGTTCAGCACAGTATCTGATGGTAAACCTCTTGCACACAACTCTGCTCGTAGTTCCTGCTTACTGATACCTTTTCCTTCACACCTGTCACAGTAGAAGAGGTTTGTAAGGCTTTGAATAGCCCCAACACCAGAAACTCGTCCTCACAATCGTTCTCCTTCCTTCTTGCACTTGGCTGCAAATATCATAGCTGAGCCAGTGTCTTATATTTTTAATCTTTCTCTACAACAGAAGAACACCACTATACTCTGTGTTCTCTGGTTAACTGGTCCTCATTGGTCTTACACAGGATGGTCCATTAGTATCATTTTATCTATCAATCTGTTTCTGGGTTACTGCCTCCTATTCATCAGAGTACATGTTAGGCAAACAGTTTAGTCACAGCCTGCAGTCTCAGGACATCATTACATTCACTGTTCCATCAGTTCATGCAGAGCTTGGGAAGAAGGCGTTCTCCTTTTCTGCTCCGTCTTCATGGAAAACATAACCGAAGGATTTAAGGCTCTCCGTTGATTTCACTTGCAGACTTCAAAAGACGTACACATGTTTTTGTGAAACCATCTCTGGGAACTTGTTCTCGTTTTTAATGTGACTGAGTACATTACACAAACTTTTCTCTTATTGTTGTAATTTTAATATGTGTGTCTGGAACAGGTCTCTCTTGTAAATGAGACATTGAGTCTCAATGAGCCGACCTGTATAAATAAAGCTTCAATTACAAAGTCCTTTGTATAAAAGCTCCTTCAGCTGCCAGTGGGACGTGCTGTGGCACTATCGGTTGCAGAGCCTTTATATTGTTAGTTAGAAACTACAAATATAATGGCTCACTGTATTTCAGAATCAGAGAAACTTTATTAATCCAGGAGGGAAACTGAGTTGTCATAGCAGCAAATATACAAGAAACAACAAGCACTCATATAAAGTGAGTGTAGAAACAGAGTTATGATAAATAAATATTCAGATAAATAATATCAATATATAATATAAATAATCTATAATCCAGTTTTGAGTTCCCTCCCCAGACACCTTAACGCCCACTCACATCCTGGGCCATCTGACCTCAGGAAATCACATGATAGGGTGGGGCCAGGTTTCACAATGAGCTCACCCGAAACCCTGGCTGATTAGGACCCCCACCCGCTTTCACACCTTGGCTCATGTGATTACGTAGAGGATCATCAGGGGGTCCTTTGTCCCTCTTTGGGGGGAAACTCCCACTGGGTTTAAATCTGGGACTCCCCACCAACTGACCTTAGAACTGAAGAAGCTTCTCAGATGAGAGGTGAAACGTCTTCAAGCAACTCAAAGAAGTCCAGACGCTTTTCTTTGCAAGCTCCTTAGTCTACAATGACCTGGATGACTGAGAACCGTCACAGACAACTCAGTCCCATATTTTAGGTTATTCTGAATAAATCGTTCATGCCCTCTCTTTGGAAAGAAGCTGTTGTGGTTCCTGGTCCTAAATCTAGTCGTCCAAAAGTTCTAAACGACTTCAGGCCTGCTGCCCTCACCTCAGTCTTTGAAAAAATCATCAGAAATGTGATTATGGAAGACACTGAACTTCAGCTTGATTCAATGCAGATTGCACATAAGCCCAATAGAGGAGTGGAGGACGTGCTTTTGATTCTACTTCACCTGATTGTCAAACATGTAGAGAGTAAAGGACTTCAGTTCATCGATTTCTCTGCTTCTTTCAATAACACAGCCCCAGATTTGAATCAAAAGACTTTTAGAACAGTTTGAAATCCGGACAAACCTGAGCAAGTGCAGTCATATAAATATCTTGATGACAAATGCTATTATTTTTCTGTAAAGCAAATTGACCTAAAAGTAAAGTAACCTTGATATGTCAGGATGTAGATGTCCCACCCAACAACGTCACCCAGCCCTGAAACATCGGTACTGTTCAAGGCAGCATTGCTGTCCACACGTCCATCAGAGTGTTTCTTTGGACTTCATGGTGTTGCTGCTCCCAGTATTCTCTGAGACAACCTCTGAGGCCGTCACAGAGCAGCTGTATTTGTACTGACATTACATTACACACAGGTGCACTCTATTTAGTCATTAGCACTCATCAGGCAATGTCTATGGGCAACTGACTGCACTCAGACCAAAGGGGGCTGAATAATAATGCACATAACAATTCTCTTCACTCTGCTGACAAGAGATTCAACCCCCACTATGAGCACCTTCTAAAGAGCACCATTGAAAGTATCCTCACCAACTGCATCACTGTGTGGTATGACTCCTGCACAAAATATGACAACGGGTAGTGAGAGCAGTGGAGAGGATTGCAGGGTCCTCTCTTGCCTCCCTCCCCAGGAGATCTACTGTGCCTGCCTCATTCGAAAGGTCCTCTTCATTACAGGTGACTCCACTCATCTCTTCAACAGCGTCTTCAGTTTGCTGCCATCAGGAAGGATACTGAAGAGACCTTTTGACCTTTACATTTTCGTTAATATCTTTAAAACAGAAGCAGCAGAAACGAGAATTTTAGCAGCACAAACCAGCACAAGCGTAGCACAGTTGATTGACACCAGTTTTGTTTGATTTAATTAATGTGGGGGGGCTGGTTGACCTCTGGGGACCTCTAGAAATTTTCTTGAATATCTTTAAAATGATAGCAGCACAAACAAAAATTTTTACAGCACAAACGTAGCATAAACGTTTGATACCACTTTTGTTGGATTTGAAGAAGGTGGGGGGTCGCGGGAAAAACCAGCAAAAGAACTCGAGCAGCCGGGCTATGTAAAAGGTGTAGGGGGGCATGTTTGCGGTCACGTCCAGCGGGTGTGTGGGCTGTTTGAGTCATCTGTTACCAGGCAAACTCCAATGCAGCAGGCTGCTGAACACACACAGGCCTCCTGCATCCTCCTCTTCAGCTCTGCTTGCCCGATATCGTGACCTAAGCAGGGTCGGGCCTGGTCAGTACTTGGATGGGAGACCGCCTGGGAAAACCAGGTGCTGTAAGCTTTTGCACTTCCACACACAAACTGCAGAGGGCACTTCTGCTCCTGCTTGTGCTTAGAGGCATGAGAAGTTAACATTTATGGGTGATAAAATCCTTTTTCTATATTTTTAACATGAGAATATCAGTTTTCCATCTTGTGTTCCAGAGTAATCGGACAAAAGACAAACGTAGAACAAGGAAAAAAGAGGCCAAGTGTCTCACCTATAAAACAAAATGACTGTTTTCTGAATAGTCTCACACAGATAAACATTTGCAGGGAATACCTTTTCCTTCAAAACAAACGTCACAGACTGTGTTTTTCTTTACTGATTGTATTTGAGTAGAAACTCAGATTAAAATGGCATCAGTGCTCATAAAATGATTTAACTGTAAAAGTAGGTGTAGTGGATCACTTTGCATAGATCTAGATAAAAGTGCTGTAAGCAAAGACTACAGTGGTCATTGAGCAGCTGTTCCTATAATGTGAATCTGGGATAAAGGCACAGATTATTTGTTTGCCTTTGTTTCCTGGTTCTTTCTTATCCAAATGGAAAAAGAGAGCATAAAAGTACTGTTTACAAGCAGCTTATCTATCTCATTGTGCCCACTATCATAAAATCTTGGTTGACTGAGCACTGAGCCATCTACCACTCGAAATTGAACCTGTGTGGGACAACAACAAAGTCCAGTATACTAAGTTTCAGTAATGTGCAGTTTTTTCTGTGGAAGATGTAAATCTAAATAGATGTCCTATTGTATGCATAATATACCACTGAACTTTATAAAACAACTTCTAAAAGCAAATTTCGATTTATTTTAGATTTTCTCAAATCCAAACAGTGCTAAAAGCATGCACACAGTCAAATATTTTTCATACGAGGTGCTGAAGGTTCTGCAATGTTCTGTCAGTGCGCCCCAGGGCAGCTGTGGCTACAATGTAGCTGCCATCACCAGTGTGTGAATGTGTGAATGATGTATCTGTGGCTTTTTGTCACACTTGGAAACCACGGTGTTGTGCAGCTATTTGCCTTGTTGCAGGGTTTTAAAAAAACTGCAGTTTTGATTTTAGTGAAAGACACCGTCTCATGACTCATTGAGTGCCGCGACTGACAAGCCAATCCGTGGCCTGCAGTCTGACGATGTCACATTTCCTGACCGCTTGGAACCCCGACTAAGTCGTCCTGTAGCCCACATCATAATGTTTCCATCTCTCTGCTTGACTGCGGGGATGCTATTTTTTGCATCACACTCGTATTTCAAAAGGTCAGTTAAAGCCACATAATTGGAATTTGGTTTCATCTCCCCACAGCACTTTCTCCAAAGTCTTCCCTGAATCATTTAGATGTTCACTGGCACTTGAGATGGGCCTATACATGTTTCTCCTTGAACAGGTAGCTACCCTATGTTAGCCTAGCTTTCTATCACTGATGCTCTGTGTGTATTGTTATGGTTCAAAATATGGGGATGGAGACAAGAGACAAGAGAAAAAAACCACAATAACAACACTGGTCCGGCCGGGTTAAGTCAAACGATGATTTTAATGATCACACGCGTGGGAGATGGACACCGTATGCAGACAGCCTCAGATCTCAAAATGGTGGAGCATTGCTCAAACTCTTATAGCCTCTGGTTCTCCCACCTTATCATAAAAGCCTAAACATTCACATGCTTTTCTCTCACACGGCGCCTAAGCTACGACCTTGGCTCCCCGTTTATCTGCTCCTGCTGAGTTGGGGCAGAAAACTCCGGCATGCTCTGTTCTCTTCTAATCAGACAAATAAGGCGATGACTTTCTGCAGCAGTATTATGCATCATAAAACAATATCATTCATCCACAATAAATCAGCAGTCTAATGTAATGCAAATCAGTTTAACTAATGCAATAGTTATCAGCTTCTTCTAATTCAGGAGAATAATGCAAACTAAAACTACATAATAATTCACAATCTTTAGTTAGGGGTATAACATGGCATAAAATAATATTATAATCTAACAGTATGCTGCTGCCTCTCTCTCATGTTACTTAAAAAATTAACCCCACAGCTTCAATAACCGTATCTAAAAATCTCTCAGTGAAAGTTACGGTTGTAGGTTTGGAAACATTTTGGGGTAGCCAGTGTTAAATAGAGACAGGGCCACATTCTTTATCTAGTCATTGTAATGAAAGAAGCACATTAAAAACTATATGAGAGTTTGCTTTTAACAAGCATGTAATGACTCTACTTAGTTTAGGTAGTCTTAGGGAGTCAAACTGAAAGTAGCATTTTGTGGATGTTTTCCCTGCTGCCCGATCCCATCAGTCTCTTAAAGCATCATTTTTATGCGCCCTGGTGTGACAGTGGTTTCATGGCGCTACAGGTTACCTGAGCACATCAGGTATATTACGGTTGAAAACCAGTGCCCGGCCTTCCAGTGGGTGTTCGACCCCTCGTGCACAGCTCAGGAGTCTAAACGACCCAGCAGTTATGGACATGTGTGTTTTTGGTGTGCTGTCCCTCGTTCTCCCTGCTTGCAGGTATATCTGTGTGTGTGTGTGTGTGGATGCCGGAGTTTCTGAGAGCACCCGTTTACAGGCACCTTCAGGCCTGGTGGGTGTGGCCCTGCCAGGTGGTTGGCCACACTTGAAGACCATCACACAGCTGATCAAGCCTTGTCAGAGGAGCTACTTAAGAATGCGGTGGCGCTCTCTCTGACGCTGGATCATTGCGTGACTTCACGTTAGTCTCTCGGCCAGTCAGTACGGATAGTCTGCCGCATTGTATGTGTCTTACGGCTGCCTGTTTGTTATCTCCCCAGGAGAAGCGTGGAGACGAGAGGGCAGCGAGCACGGGGTGCTCAGACACTGAGGAGCGGAGACAAGGAACACTAGCACTGGGAAGAGGACATTTCACGGGAGTCGGGAACGCACTGCGGATTTATTGTTATTTTCCATTCACTGTAAATAAACGCACTGCTTGCATTCAGAGCTCCGTGCCTGGCTCCTCCTTCCTCACATCCCCACGGTTGACGCTGGCCAACCGTGACAAATAGCTTTTCTTAGATTCATTATTAGTTCAACATTGACAAATAGTAGTTGACTAATATCAGGAGCCAAAAAGAAAACAAAAAACAAACTAAATAAATATTTCAGACGCTGAAAATAAATTATTACGGTTGCTTAAATTTGCTGTCAGCAAGTTAGGTCTAATACATGTAGTCAATCTAATGAATCAATATTACATGTAAAAAGTACAGAACTGAAAATGAAACTAAAATATAACGGTAAATGAACTGGTTCTTGTATAAAACCTTTCTACTCTCTACAACTTGCCTCATTCATGCACTCACTTTTTTCTATGCTTTTTCTCTGTAAGTGCTTTCTATCTAACATTAATACGCATTCATCCTCCCGATGGATGCATCGGAGAGCAACTTGGGGTTAGCATCTTGCCCAAGGATATTTGGCATGCAGGCTGGAGCAGGCGGGAATTGAACCAGCAACTTTCTGATTAGTAGGTTTCCTGCTCTACCTGAGCTACAGACACCCCA
Source organism: Diplotaxodon limnothrissa (assembly GCF_057381915.1). Classification (NCBI taxonomy): domain Eukaryota; kingdom Metazoa; phylum Chordata; class Actinopteri; order Cichliformes; family Cichlidae; genus Diplotaxodon; species Diplotaxodon limnothrissa. The sequence continues at coordinate 13,583,644 of NC_140598.1, read as the reverse complement.
ATTTGTGGTGCTCTGGAAACAACACGTTCTCATCCCAACAGGTAACGATGCTATGTGACAAATCATCGGTATGTGTAAATGTGTTTTTTGTTCTAATCATGAATCGCTTTGTAAAACAAGACCTGATAGGGTTAAGGTTAAAGTTATGGTTAGAGTTAATGTTAGGGATAGGGCTGGAATGGACGGCTGGAGCCTCTCCTCCAAGTGTGTGTTACTGCCGCCATCAGCATTCTGTTGTATTCTGTTGTCTGCTTTTCTCTGTAAGCGCTTCGAGCCTGTACTTTTTTGCTTTAGCTGAGTAATGAAGTTGAATCAGTACTTTAACTTTCACTGGAACAATAGTATTTTTACTTCTACTTAAGTGGAGAATGTCTGATCTTTTGCCAACTCTGGCTGTCTCTCAGTCTTGGAATACCCACTTGTTGTCCAGCGGTGTCCTGGGAATATGGGAACTAGACAGACTGGGGAAACAATGGGAGGAGACACAAAGATGGAATCACTTTTACCATCTTTTATGTATTTGCTGGTCGTCTTATTTCTTCTATTTTGCAAGCACAGTGTTGCAATCATTGTCTTTGTGGTACAATGACACAGGTAGAATGCAGGTGTTTTCATGTAACACGATGCCAGAAAGATGAGTAATGTGTTTTGAAGAGAAGATAAAACATCATGTTTGAACAAAGATAAGCAGCAGACACGTCTGTGTGTGAGTTGTTCAGGTTCAGTAAGAAGGTAATATGTCTGCAGAATTTGTAATTCTTATGAAGATATTGCTTGTACAATAAATAAAATCCCTTTAACTTCTTCTGGAGAGTGTCTTTATATATTTAGTCATTTTGGGGCGATCCTTTATTTAGTAGTAACTCTAGTCGGGGATATATATCAGAGTTTACTTTCAGATATGAGCATTGTGTTTCCTGTGGATGAATGAATGAATTATTTATTTATGTAATTTTTGAAAGACTGGCTCATGTAAAATCTCTGAAAGTATGACAAAGCTCTCCTGTTACACTTTATGGACACCTGAGCGTCACCATGAGGGCCTGTCTTTATTCACTTTATTCACTGAAATCCACTTTTATAATGAATTCACAGTAATCACTGACACCTTCAGAGCATTACATTCATTAAAGACGTCTTCTACACCTACTCTTCCAGACGACCGACACATACTTCAACCACTGCAGGTTAACCAGCCACTCATCAGTAAAGCAAAAACTAAATGTAAATGTCCTCATGTGGAAAAGACTGAAACACAACTCCCATATATCACTAATGTAACAGATCCATTTAGGGAGAGTGAGAACACTAGGCTGGATGTGTTTTAATGCAGGAACATTCATCATGTCTTCAGTTCAACAAATCATTTACATTGAATATGTGAGCTGGATGGTTACACGACACAATGTGATTGTCAACAATAACTGCAATGAACGCTGGTTTGAGGGCGGAGTCAAGGAGGCCATTTACTGAAAAGGGAAAGACCCTCTCTGAATCAAGGAGGGGGCCTAAGGGTACATCTGTCACCATCTTACAATGCTGTGATTGCAGCCGTTCTCCAACTCTCTGTGAATGGTACTCAGGACCATTGATCAGTGGTTGTTGATCAATGGTCATGAGAATTTGCATAATCATGATTAAGGAACTGACCTCCCAGCCCATTGTTCCTTCAGTCGGCTGGTTTCTCTGACTGAAAACGCTACGTCCAGAAGAACAGAATCAACTTTTGGAGATTTACTTCCCTGATGATTGAGCACGCATCAAGACCTTTTAATCAGGCCAACAAATATCTTGTACTCAATTTTAGCAGCAGCCATTGTGACACTGATGATAAAACTTGTGTAAAAGTGCGAAGCTGTAAAAAAGTAATTATAAAAAAGCGTTTTTGTAGCTGAATGTTACTGGATAGCTGTTTCATCTGTAACACATCAAAATAACCTGCTAAGGTTTAATAGGCTATAAGGAACACACTCACTTCCTGAGCCCTGGGCAATAAGAGACGTTTTGTGTTTTATGATTTATTGATATGTTTGATCCTTTCTGACCTGCGTTAATGAAGCAGTCATTAGAGCACCATGTCCGCTAGAATAGTTCTGTAGTTTGATGCTTGAGTCGTTGCAGACTTGTTGAAACTCCCTCACCCGTCAAAGCAGCGTCTTTGTTATTCGAGTCCAGCAGATGGCAGTGTTTCACTGTCTGACGGCTGTCTGAAGCTTCAGCTGGATTATCCGTTTTCATGTTTGATTAGAGGTTTGTGTGTGTGTGTGTGTGGGTTTTTAGCCACGAGTTGTCCACGATAAAGCATATTGAATGGCCTGTCTAATATTGTTAGAATTCTCCTTTGGGTTAGTTTCATTACTCAATCGGGACATTTATTTGGAAAAAGAAAAAAAGAAAAAAAAAGAAAAGAATTAAAAATAAATAAATCCTCATAGTTTACATTTACAAATATCAATACTGAATGTTACGTCCCTCTGCAGCTTCTAATCGTCTCAGTGTTTTCAGCTGGTGCTAATTGGCCACACCTAGTCAGGTGTGGATAAAAGCATACCTGAGGCAAGCTTCCCGGCAGTGCACTAGTCTTTGCCTTGGTGGCACCAGCCATTTTAGCCAACCTGGTTTTCCATTCTAGGATGAAACCTCTTCTCACCCACACTCTGCTATTCATCTCTGTTTTTATGTTGCGGCTTTTGAGCCGGGTCGTAACATGAGTATAATCACACTGGAAGTACCAGCATCAGGAATGTGGTTTCTTCTTTTTGGATCTATAATATTTAGTCTGGTTAGTTATTGTTACTGTAACCAGTGCAAAATCTGCTCTGATGACTCAACGTTAATGTTTGAGCCCCTGAGCGCTAAAAGAAGTGTGTTTTGTAAAGTATTAAAACTACCTTTAATGGAAGGAAAAACGGATCACTGCTTCCTATAAGAGTTGGTTTTCTCTGTGTGTGTAGCCACTCTGTGCCTGGTGGACTTGGCTGGCAGTGAGCGAATGGTGAAGAGCCAGTCTCAGGGTGACCGTTTCAAAGAGATGACCGCCATCAACAGCTCACTGTCCAACCTGGGCGTCGTTATCGCCGCTCTGCCCAAAAAGGTCTGCAGCTGCAGTTTCTGTAGTCTTAGATGTCACACCTGCTTTCTTTACATTTACAGTATTAATGATTTTTTTGGCCTTTGTGTTCCAGGAGACTTACGTAGCTTACAGGAACTCGAAGCTCACGTACCTCCTTCAGGGATGTTTGGGGGGGAAACGGCAAAACGTGAGTTTGTTGACATCACAAATCTTTATAATGACGACACATAAAACTGAAGGAATTTATCCCCAAAAAATATTTAACAGCGTTTGATCTCACCACTTCAGATTGTGACTGTTTATTCTTTGGCACTAATTTTGGATGTCTTTATTTGCAGCTTGATGTTTGTTAACATTGCTCCGGAGCCCGACAGCTTTGGGGAAACTCTGAACTCATTGAGGTTTGCCAGCAAGGTCAGTGCAGTCTTGTTTCCAGTGTTCATTGGACAGAGTACATTAATGATGTCCTTACATCAGCTGTTTATGGTAAACCAAAGCCACACTCCATATCCATTTTAATACCTTGGTGTGTAATTCACACTCACATTTTGTCTGAAGAGTAGGGATGTTCCTGGCGTCTTATTTACTAGTCGACTAATCGAGGGGGAAATAATTAGACTAACCAACTAATGTAAAACTAAGGAACATTCAGATATTGAGTTGATTTTCAGAACTGATTAATAGAAACTGTCAAACTAGACGCAGAGGTATCTTAAACCATTTATCACATTCTGTTAAATACAAATGAAAATGCATTACTACAAAAGATGTTCTATTAAAATATGACAATCATTTGAGAATCTAAAAGTACGTCTAAGTGTGGCGAGAATGATTCAGGTAATACATTATACAGCCGTTTTCTAGTCAGGTTGTGGGGGCAGCAGGAAGGACTACTCCTGACCACAGCTGATAGATGTAAACTGGCTAGCATGACCAAGGATGCTGGGGCCTCCTACTGGTAGGACGTGCCCAGCTGGAACAGCCTCCTGGCCAAGGTGGCTGTCACCTTTTGATGTGAAGGAGTAGTGACTCTACTCTGAGCCCCTCCCCCATTGACTTAACTGCTCTCCTAAAGGAGAGGTTTTCCACCTCTCAGGAAACTAATTTCCTCTGCGTGTATCTGCGATCTCAGTGTTAACAAGAAGATCAGGGTAGATTAATAGATTTATGGTGTTTCTCAACAACAGTGCACCATCTGGTGGTAGATCGCTGCCTAACATTTAGAACACAATGTACCAGCATTGGGCATCAATTAAAATGTTAACAATTAGATTGAACGACTGGTAAGTCTGATACAGACTAGTGACAATTAGTCGACTAGTCACATAAATCCCTGATAGAGCCCACAGAAGTGGCCTGCACCATGTGCGTGGCTTGCTTTGCAACCCTCAGTAGGACCTACAGCCATTTTTCATCCCCAGCGTTTTTTAATATTAGGCCATTTTCACTGTGTTGAATAGAATATAGCCAAACCTTCCGACCCTTTTTTTTTTTTCTTTTTTCTTTAGAATTGCAGTCTCCGTTTATTAGATTAGCTTAAAGTGGCTAAGCTATAAACCGCCATCCACATGAGGTCCTAGAGCCATAAATCGCCCCATTGAAACCCATTATAAACGCTATTTTTCACTGCAGAATTATTACCATTAACGTATGGGTGATGGCTTCTGTTTCGGTTCCGTGTTGGACAAGGGGCCTTAGAATTGTAATTTTTTTTATTTGGCCACCGGGTGGCGCCCTTGTTCCACATGTGACGCCTGCTGGAACATAGACCTTTTCCAGCGGGCTGCTCGAGACATACACCCGGGAAAGGCAGACTCATTCCCCGAGTGCAGCAGCAGCTTGGCCCGCTGCTCGTTCGGGACCATTTTCTGCCCTTAGGGCTGTTAGAGGGTGCATTTTGACCTTTATATTTAAAAATAAATAAAATAAAGGTCTCTCTGCCTAAAAGAAAAAAAATTTGTGTCTGTCTCATTCTAAGTTTAGATAAAAGCCTTCCCTCTTTGAAGTACACCCTGCAATGCAAACAAATCTAACATGAAAACAAGAATAAAAAACAAATTAGACTTTATTTTGTCGCCAACCTCAGCTTGTTTATGCAGGTGCAGGCAGGAGAGGTTATAAGAATAAGCCGTAGCGCGGGAGTAGGCATTTTCACGATGGCACGGTACCGAGGAAGTAGTGGACATCCTGATGCGCTCTGACAGCGAGGATCTCTCCTCTTCATCTGCCGAGAGTGACTCTGATTCCGGGGGTGACACGGATGATTCGTCTCTCGACACTGATCACCAGGAGTCGTCCTCTGATTTTTCTTCTGAAGATGAGAACGAGGGGAGGACGCCGGAGGAAGCAGCGGCGTGGACCTCCAAAGATGGGAAGAAATGGTCCGCAACAAACGCCGAGACGCTGCGCTACGTCGCAGCACCCACGGGGCTTATTCCGGGACCGACCCACTACGCCGTAGCCCGAATTACGGACCCACTCTCCAGCTTCAGGTTGTACATAACTGATGGGATTATACAGCATATAGTTGCAATGACAAACCTTCAGGGCAGACGCTACATCTCATTCTGGAGAGATTTAGATAGCAACGAAATGCTCGCTTATGTGGGGCTGCTAATTTTGTCCGGTGTATACCGGTCAAAGCACGAGGCCATCGCCAGCCTTTGGAGTGAGAAAACGGGAAGGAAGATTTTCCGCGCCTCAGTGGCTGAGAAAAGATTTTGTCACATAACCAGAGCGCTCCGATTTGATGACAAACTCACCCGACCTGCACGACGTGCGGACAAATTGGCTCCCATTCGGCAGATATGGGACATGTGGGCACACCGCCTGGGGATGTTGTTTAGTCCAGACCGGGACCTTACGGTGGATGAGCAGCTGGTACCGTTCAAGGGAAGGTGCAGTTTCCGCCAGTATATCCCCAAAAAGCCTGCGAAATGCGGCATAAAGGTCTGGGCAGCATGCGATGTCAAGACATCATACGCCTGGCGGCTGCAGGTTTACACCGGGAGAGCAGCGGGCGAACCGGCCGAGGTAAACCAGGGGATGAGGGTCGTCCAGCAGATGACTGACGGGCTCCATGGGCATGTCGTCACAGTCGACAATTTTTTTCACCTCATCTGAACTGGCAGAGGAACTCCTCAAAAATAAAATGGCTCTGGTCGGCACAATCCGCCAGAACAAAAAAGGAATCCCACCCGTTTTGCGCCAGATGAGAGGGAGAGCCGTCTACTCCTCGATCTTTGCCTTTTCAGCGAAACAGACCCTAGTGTCGTACATTCCCCGACGGGGCAGGAATGTGCTTTTATTGAGCACGAAACATCGCAGGCCGGAGGTCAGCGATGACGAGAGAAAAAAGCCAGCGATCATCACAGACTACAATCGATGCAAAGGAGGTGTCGACAACCTTGATAAGGTGGGTGTCATTACGCATCAGTTACGCACACCTTTATTCATTTTTCTTCATATATTCTTGTGTAAAATATACAGAGGTTTTATGTTGTTGTTTTTTTTTGTTATGTTTATTTTTTGTTAGGTTGTCGGCACCTACTCCTGCAGGAGACGGACCAATCGATGGCCAATGGCCCTTTTTCATCACATCATAGACGTCTCCCTCTACAACGCCTTCATGCTGTGGACCTCCGTGGATCAGGCCTGGCATCAGCAGAAGCCACACAGGAGGAGGATGTTCATTGAAGAGGTGGGAGAAGGCCTGATCACGCCCCATTTGTCACAAAGACAGCGTCTTCCCCGCTCATCAGCCGCTGCTGAGTTAGTAAGAGATGCGCAGGATGGTGCTGCTGCAGGCCCCTCTGGAGTGACAAATCCCAAGGGCAGGAAGCTCTGTGAGCTCTGTGTTGGGAAAAGGAGGCGAGTGGGAAACACATGCAGCAAATGTGGAAAATTCAGCTGCCGAGCCCACAGCAAATTTGTCTGCAGCCACTGCTCTACCTGAGCAAGACATTTACCCCCCAGCCACACACACGCCCCCCACCCTCTCACTGCTTTCTCACTTTCTCACACTCTCTTTCTCTCTCATACATTTCCCCATTCCCAACAACAATATACATAATTACATTTACCATATACATGTTCTTGTTCATTGTTGAAAAATAAATGTTTATTTGGTTCAAACTGATCTTGTATTTTTATTTACATAATGCTTTTTATTTGATTTTAGATGGCAACAAGGTAATATGCATTTATTGGGGCAAGAGTGAAAAACGTTCTCCTGCAAAAAAAACTAACGGCCGATCAAAATGAAGGTCAGTAGTAATTTTTAGACCATCCAAAGGCCTAATTAAAAGTACAATAAAATATAACTTTCAAATGTATTTTATGGAAAATATTTAATTTTTTCATTTTTTTTGCCAAAAAAGGCAGTGTGCTCATGTGACAAAACCGGGATATAAAAGGTTAAAATCGCGAAATATAATTAAAACTTTATATGAATATTTCAAGGAGAAGTAGGTCTAAAATATTGGCTAATTTAAAGTGGAAAAATATTAATGTATAATCTTTTTATAGCACTTTTTATGGCGTGGTCGATTTTTGGCTCTAGGTCTTCATAAGGGGTACTTTTTTTTTTTTTTTTTAGGACTTACCAAGGGTTAACCACCAAAACACTCGTCTGCAGTGGAATTTCTTTGAGCTAATCGATTCATTTCATCTTCTAATTAATGTGGAAAATGGTGGCAAAGGTGGATGAAATGAGTGATTCCTAGAGTTACATTTTATTGCCTTTTTTCTTTCCTTTTCTTAAAGTTATGAAGGCATCTTGGATGCCATTTCAGTGAGTGGGGGTTAATGCCCCACACTCTTTTCTGTCACTGCTTTGAATGCACAGACTGGTCTTAATGTTGATCTTTGTAATCTTCAGTGTTACGACCCGGCTCAAAAGCCGCAACATAAAAACAGAGATGAATAGCAGAGTGTGGGTGAGAAGAGGTTTCATCCTAAAATGGAAAACCAGGTCGGCTCAAATGTTCTGTGAGTCATAGGAGTCTACTAACATTTCCATGATAGAACAAGGCTGCAACCTTTGTACACTATATAAGGCAAAGAACTAATTAGCCTCATTTTGTTTTCATTCTGAGGCTTGTTTTTTTAGCACATACAAACAACTCTTCTTATGAGAATATTAGGACGCGTCTTGTATATATGATCGGCTCGCACATGGCCCGAAGATTGGTTTACCTTCTGCCATGTTGAGGCCAAAAACCCTGAGGACAGAAAAAAACAAAAAAAAAAACAAATGGTAGGTTGTCTCTGTGTGAGAGACGTTGGCATTATACCCGATATTTTTTTAAAAATGCAATGTGTGGATTTCTTTTACAGACAACATCTGCCATGTTGTGGACCGCTCAGAGTCTCCCCCTCCAGCACTGCTAATCCAGATGTTGGATCTGTGTTTCCACAAGCCCCGCGAATTCTAGAGACTTATTCATCATGAAGAAAACAAGACAGTCGATCGATCGATTATTTGCGCAAGGGAGGCCACCATGAAAATGACCTCTAGATCCTCCTCCTCCTGCTGCCTTTATTGAGAGACCGTTCACACAAAACACGTCAGAACAAAGCCACGCCCAGACAAGGCATTGTATGTATATGTGTGAACTTCTGTAAGTGTGTGTGTGTGTGTGTGTGTGTGTGTGTGTGTGTGTGTGTGTGTCAGACCTCCTGCTGACCAAAGGGTCATAAACGCAGGAAGGTTACATCAAAAGAAGCACAAGGATGTGTCTGTGATAAAAGACTACAGCCCCCCACCTTGATCCTCGAGAATCTGGGGGGAAGGACAGTGGAATTTCTTTCATCAGAGTTAAAACAATGTACAAATGGTAAACATAAAAATGACAAACATTTAACAATTCACTCTAACACCAGACCCCACCGACTCCGCCCCCCTCTCCAGGATGCTCACAGGACTCTGCAGGATCACACCCGTCTGAGGAAACAGAACTCAACATTAAACTCGCAACCTTCCACCTGCTGTCGATGGCACTGAATGAGTATGTGCAGGAGATATGTTATGGATGCCAATCCGGTCACCCCAGCCAGTTACAACACAGTTGCCTGTTTGAGCTGCCTGTGTTTTTCTTCGAGACCTGCTATGATGAGGTGATGGAAAAGCTCCGGATGCCCCGATTCATCCCGGCCATCCGTCTGTTTGTTTGCTCATACAGTGTCAGTGAGGCTAAAGCACAAATCATCAGCACTGCAGAGCGTCTTCTGTGTGAACTGAGATCAGTGCCGCACATTGTTTGCACCACTGATGAGAATGTCGGATACCTGCTAAATACCAATCATCACACCCGCGGAGTTAAATCAGCGCTGCTCCACATGATTGGAAACTACTGGTCTGGGAGACACAAGATTTAATGCACATCTGTTATAAAAACCTTACTGTGCACTACACAGAAAATGAAATAAAAACGTATGCTAACACTTTTTTCTGGTCATTTGTGTTTGTGTTTGGTCAAAGTGATTATGGAAAACACGCTGAGAAAAATATATCACAACCCTGCACACCCAGGGGGTTTAGGAAGTGTAAAGAAGCTCCGTATCGCTGTCAGTGAGGCAACAGGCTTAAAGCCGTCATTACCTGACGTGGAGCGTTTTTAAAAGGAGATGACACATATACTCTTCATAAACCTGCAAGGATAGAGGACACAGAAATGCAAGGATACAGAAATGCAAGGATACAGAAATAGAGTTTTGGTTAACGGGATTGACAAACAGTTTCAAGCTGATTTGGTTGACATGCGTGAATATTCTGCGGATGATGATAATGTTAGGTACTTATTGACATGCATAGATGTGTTTTCTAAGTATGCATGGGTTAGGTGCCTTGAAACCAAGACAGGACAGGCTGTTGCTGAGGCTTTTGGTGATATTCTGAGAGAGGGCCGTGTGCCTGAAAAACTCCAAACAGATTTAGGGAAGGAATTTTATAATAAACATTTAAAAAACTAATGGAGCAGCATAACATCACACATTTTTCAACCTTTAGTGAAATGAAATCATGTGTGGTAGAGCGTTTTAACCGCACCTTAAAGGGGAAAATGTGGAAATACTTAACATCAGTTAACTCGCCAAGATATGTTAATGTGATCCAAGATCTTGTACAGTCCTATAACCTGTCTTATCACAGCTCTATCAAAATGACCCCACCGAGGTGTGCAAAGATAATGAGAAAGCAGTCTTTAACACCCTGTACAAAATGAAACCCCAAAAACCGGTGACTTTTAAATTTAATGTGGGCGATACAGAGAGAATATCTAAACTACGAGGCATATTCTGAAAGGGTTACCATCAGACCTACACAGACGAGTACTTTACCATAAAGGAGCGTTTAGGAAGAGACCCTCCCGTATACAAACTGGAGGATCTCACAGGAGCTGCAGTGAAAGGTGTAATTTATGAATACACAGCAGGTGACTATTGACAAAAACAAAAGGTTTCAAATAGAGAAAATACTTGGCAGAAAAAAAGAGGCACTTGGCACTTGAGTTTCCGAGCATTTTTATCCTGAGGTTATAGCACCTATTGTTTTAAATGAACCGTATGAGGTCGGTGTTATAGAATTTCAATACCCAAGACTATGGTTGTCTTTTCCACAATCAGATTCGCGAGTGGAAATTTATGATCCAGTCAAAGATGGAGCATTGTCCATAACCGTGATTGAGCTGTCTGTGGGGCATTATGCATCTGTGGCGCAGATAATAAAACATTAAAACATAACACCGACATTAAAACACAATACAGTGAAGTTAGTAACTATGTTAGTGTTATGGGCCCTAGGGGCACAGTTCTCACATTTAGAGGGAGACTGGCAGGAATCTTAGGATTCAAATCAGAAGACCCGTTTGTACTTCATTATAAAAACACATACGCACCACATCCTGCAGACGTATACGGCGGAAAATAGAACATTTTTATTTATGCAGATATTGTTGATTACCAGCTTGTGGGTGACGCCCATGCGCGGCTATTAAGAGCAATAAATATAACAGACGATGACCGTCGGGGAGCCATTCTTCAATTTGACAGCCCACACTACACACCAGTCTCGAAATCCTTAATCCATGACATAGAAATAGATTTGATAGACGACCAAAATCAACACATACCCTTTTTCAGGCTGGTGGCGAATTGAATGGTTATATTGGGACCAGCACGCAATGTGGCGCAGGTCTGGGAGGTTTGTTCAGCAGCCTGTTTAGAATTGCTGTACCATTGTTTAAAAAAGGAGTCAGCACAGTCAAACCCCACCTAAAAACAGCAGCATCAGGCATAGTGTCTGATGTGATATCCAGGATGGCAACGGCTTGTATGTGTATACACCCAAACCTTCTAAGACCCCTCCCACTGCACTTCTTTTTTAGCTGTCTGTACTGTTGATCAGTCATTTTGATCAGTCAGTCTTTACTGAAGAAGTGTTTTAGAATATTTTCCCTAACAGTACTGTTGATCAGTCAGCGGGATAACACCTTTCAAAACATTGAGCGATATCTCACACAGAGCATTAATAAAATCCATGCTTGCATTACAAATAATATTCCTCCGTACGCTGGGTGGGGATTTATACAACAACTCCAACAGTGCAATGTTTCTCTGCATCCGTGAATACGACATCCTTTTTACCGCTTTAGCCGTTTTTTGGGGATATAAACAACTTGACGATCTGACAACAAATTGGTTCTGAGTCTTAAATAGTCAGGCGTCTTAGATTTATAATCGATTAGAAGATACCCGTATGGGGTGGATGTGGCATCATTAAAAGCTTCTAAGAAGTATTTTGTATTACCTGGAAACATCTGTCTACCTAAAACTGAAATTTGATATTTATCTCTGGGGTTGTTAAACAGAGTTAAATAATTAGTGTTCAACGAAATTGTTGCATAAACAAATTCTGAACTAAACAGATGCAGCTCAAGTTCCTATGATGAACGTATTGTGTGAACACATTTTGAACTTCTATGCTGTCAGACGCAGTATTCATCACATCGTTCTTATCCGGAGGTAAAAGGACATCGTCACTCAGAGACTCTGGTATACCATTCACAAAGGTGATTTTTCTTATATATATATATATATATATATATATATATATATATATATGTGCGCAGGACCCTCAAGCTCCCAGGCCTCTGGTAGAGGACCCGAGCTTGAAGGATAAACCGCCCGCAGGGGCGTGCTGTTTTTTTTTTATAAATATATATATATATATATATATATATATATATATATATATATAACTGATTGTATCTGCAGTTTACAGTGAGCACTGAGGGAAGTCAGAAGTGGGTTTAAATTGGGATTCTGGGTAAAAAAGGGGGTGTAGGAAGTAGATTTAGGACATTTCACATTTCACAGGTGCTGTCTTAGAGCTTTATTTATTTGTTGTGGATAGAAGTAATTATGACAAAATAATAATGAAACATTGAAAACATACAACCCGTTGAGGGGACAGATAGGGTTGGGCAATTGAAAGGTTTCATTTTGTTTAGCATAATCTCTTTTGTTATATTTTAGCCTTTTAACATGCAGGTAAACTTAATGGGATAAATTAGGAATTATGTGTGTTTCTTAGGAAACACGAAAAGGGAAGAACTGTCATGTAATTAATATATTCTTAGTGCTTATTTTCTAATTATATTGTTTTATGTACTTTAATAATGAAGGTTTGTAAAGCAAGGCCACTTTTGACTCACAAACTAAGTGCTCAGCCAGACTGAAAAACAGGAAGTTAGTGTAGAAATATACAAGCATATTAATAAATACAGGAAGCCAGATAGAAAAAACAAACTTGTACCATATAAGGAGTTGTTGAAACTGTGTGACGTGTAAAGTACCAAAATAACACCTATATGAGACACATTTTTAGCTTCTAATGTTAGAGATCCTACAACTGCCATTGGGCCCATCTGATCTCTTCCGGAAGATGATTGAATAAAGAATTATAAATGTTTTGACCACTATGAGTCGGGTTTTCTCTGTTCTATCATGGGGATCAAAGAATCGGGTTTTAATACCAGTCCACTGCTGCCACCTGTGGCCAAGTGCCATAGCCTACTACTAGATGAACTTGTGACACACATCTGCAGTAGAGGCTGAGTGGCTGCTCTCACACCTGGGCCCTGTTTCAGGAAGCCGGTTTAGTGGAAAAACTGAGTAAGTATACCCTGAGTTAACGAAAACTCTGGGTTTTCGGTTTCACAAAGCGAGTTCAGCTGAAGCCTGAGTGAGTCACTATGACGACACACGCCGTGAAGCTAACCTGCCCCCTAGCAGGTTTACTACAACTAACCCTGACTGTCTCCGCCCCTTTGTCGGAAACCTGACAGTAGGAAGTGTCAGACATGGCGTGTCCCTTCCTTGAAGAGCCAGTAGATCGTGAAGCCCAAATTCTCCGCAGAGCTCTCCGCCGGGAGAGAGTGATCAGAGCGCGTTTGGACATTTTATCATTTCCTGATGATTTCCTGTGTGAACGTTACTGTTTCTCAGCACAATCTATAAGTTATTTGAATAACATCCTCAGGCCATATATTACGCATGTGACACATCGCGGACATGCTCTCAGTTCTGTACATATTATTTGTATTGCACTTCGGTTTTTTGCAAACGGGAGCTTTCTGTATAATATTGGTGACGCTGAGCACGTTTCCAAGGCTACCGTCTGTCGGGCAGTCAGGAATGTTACAGTTGCACTGAAACGTCTCCTGTACTCGTTTGTGTTCCCCGGTCATAGACCCACAAGATTCATCAAAGAGGGATTCCACAAAATTGCAGGTATCAGGATGAACAAAACTTAATGTATGATGTGGTGATACTTGGACTACTACTTAAATTTTACATTTATTCTCACGGTTCCCAGGCGTGATTGGCTGTATAGATGGCACTCACATTCCAATCATTGCTCCTTCAGTAAATGAAGGAGACTATGTGAACAGGAAGTCTTTCCACAGCATTAATGTACAGGTACATAGTTCCCTGTAGCATTTCAAACTAACAAATTATTTCATTATAGTAATGGATGCTAATTTGTGTTCTCTGCACTGTGAAGATCATATATGATGCTGCCAACATTATCACAAATGTGGAAGCCAAGTGGCCAGGCTCTGTCCATGACTCACAAATATTCCGTGAATGTACACTGAGCACAAAATTTGGACATGGTGAGTTGAGAATACTTTAAAATATATAAAGACCAATTGCTTCAGGGACATTTGAACTGAAGTGTACCCTTCTGTCTTAGGAGAGTTCACTGGCTACTTGCTTGGTGATAGGGGGTATCCATGTTTACCCTATTTGCTTACCCCTTACCCTGACCCTGAACCGGGCCCACAGCAGCGATATAATCTGGCTAATTGCAGGACAAGAGCCAGAGTTGAAATGACTATCGGAATGCTTAAGGCCCGGTTCCAGTGCCTGCAAAGACTCAGGGTCACCCCAGAAAGGGCATGTGACATTATTGTGGCATGTGTGATTCTTCACAACATTGCCACAATTAGAGGAGAACACTGTCCTTCTGAACCAAACATCAGCAGTGATCCAAACCATGAACATCCTGACCCTCCCACGGACATACAAGATGGAAGCGCAGTCAGAGACACCATATGTCACAATCATTTCTTTTGACCCATCACCTCAACATGTTGAAAGAAGAATAAACAGATTTTTTGTTCAACTGGCTTTATTGGTCGCCTGTGTTTCCTGTACACAAAGTATTAAAAGATGTAAACCTCATAAAGTGTCTCTGTTGCTTCCTCCTCTGTAACAGCTGTCAATGTTTCTTCATTATTTTCCTGTAGTAAAGAAATAAACAACATTGCTGTTCTACTGTAAACTCATATAATCTGTGGAGTATTACTCACAACTGCATGTTGGTCTGGCTCAACAGGAGGCTGCACCAGATGCAGTACACCACCACCATCAACTGATAGAATATGAGGTTTATACAGGTCACTTATAACTTACAAGGGACCAAATGGCAATTAACAAACATACCAAGCACCTTACACTTCATTGTCATTATGCTCTCAAAGACAACCAAGACTGAGGCAAGGCAAAATCAGTAGGAAAATAACTTCACTACAAAATAATTCATTATGGTAAAGAGTTTATCAAATGAATGAGCAGCACTGCAAAGGTGACTGTGAAGAAAGGATGTATGCACATCATGTATTATTTTGAATTTACCCCTTATGTAGGCACTTGTGTCTTGCGGGGTTATTGACTCAGAGGATGTCCCCACAGAGATGCCTTCGGCCACAGGGCGCCCACTGTTTTGGCTGAGGGCCAACTGCTCAGCCTCTGTGAGTGGTGGTGGTGGAGGACCCCCACCTGTTTTTCGGGCCTCCGCTTTTTTTCTGTTGGCTATAACGGGTCACATTTGAGCATACAGAGTAAGCAAATATGTACTTGTAATGTGCTCAGATAATTTCAATAAGTGCTTACAGAAGGAAAATTAATGTAGCCTCTAACTGCAATTGATTTACAAACAGACCAAGCACTATGGCTCATAATACAATTACACCTTACCTGTTTGGACTATATTTTTATATTTCATTTTTACTTGCTGCCAGGCACGTTTGGGGCCTGTTGGGTTGCACCTGCGCTCACATCACATCACAAAATAAAATGTATAAAATAACAAATAAAATAACATGTGATAAAATAACGTGTTAAATGGGTGGAAATCCCTCGATCAATGTTTAAATTAACACTCACGCATTGACTCTGTCGGCTATGTTTTGCCATGCATGCTCACTTTCTTTTGCAGCTGTCGCTGTGTTACTTTTTTCCGCGGAATTTGCATGTTATCGGCATATGCTGCCATCAGAATTTCGGCCTCAAGCGCTGTAAAATACATTGACCGCGCCTTCTTTCCCTCCGTCTCCATGGTGACTCGCTTAATCTGTGCTCCACTGATCAGGGCTTTATGTATCCTCGTCCGCGCGCTTCACTTGGGGTTAAAGCAACTCCGCGTTGACTGAACTACTTGTTATCAGCCTTTCTGAAACCGAATATTCCGAGTTGGACAGTTCGGGGTTACTCAACCGTGAGTGTCGTTTTTCACTCTGAGTTTTCTAAACCGGCTTCCTGAAACAGGGCCCTGGAGCATCCAAATTGACCCACAAACACGCTGAAAGATGCAATGCCATCAATGTGGATTGTCCAGACTGAGAGACCTCTTCCCTCTGACCCCTCCCCAAACCCTCCTACCCACCTCGACATACAAACTCTGTGTGGCTTCACGTGTTTTGTTGATGTTTACATGATCGAAATAACTTGAACACAAACACAAACAAACAAAGAGGAAGACCGCACCGGAAGGAAAAAACTACAAGTCCCAGCATCCTCTGTGTTTAGGGAGGTGCAGTGAAAGTGAAAGTATTGAGCCTCCGTTCAGAGCAGCAGGAGGAGGAAGGTGGAGCTGAGGCAGGTGAGTGTTAACATGAATATGTTTCTTCTTATGACATAAAATAATTCCACGCTGTACACTGACTTCATTTACTGAGGTTATATTTATCGAGTTTTTATTTCCTGATGTTCGTATGTGTCATACGTATTCCAGTCGCCAATTCTGAATTATAACTAACATTAAAAACACATTTAAGGAGGAGAGAGAGCAAAAAATTTCGATTAACATCTGATGTTTGGGTTGTAGTTATTACAAATATGGTCGCAGCTGTGGTTCAGGTTAGAGTGAGTGTCCATGGAATAAATGTAAGTCAGTGAACTGGAAACATGACTGTGTTCAAACTTTGTTTCCTTTTTATAATGAGTCTAATCAAAGGTGGACAGAAGTATCTCCACTGTGACTTTTCTGTGTCACCATCAGAGCTTCTGCACAGTGTTTCTGGGGCAGATAACATTGCAGCATTATGGAGACATTATGGAGACAAAAAGAAAAGCGTCTGGACTTCTTTAAGTTAAACTTAAAGAAGTCCAGACGCTTTTCTTGGACTGTTGGTTTCAGTGTTTAGTCTCATTCACACACTCCCTCAGACTCTTCACATACACTGATTTCCTGACATAAACACACTCCTGTGTGCTTCACACACACACTGAGGACCATCTACAGACTGTGAGCTCCGTCTTCTTTGTCTTTGGAGCTGAACTCTGACAAAGTTAGGAACAAAACTTTCTCCAGCGTGTGAACTTTCCTCCTAGACTCAGTCTGAGCAGTCAGACCACATATTTCTAAAGCAGCACATGAAGGTGTGGCTCACACACACACAGGTGAAGGAAACAGCTGCAGTATTAAAAACTGCTTCACTGTCTACAAATATATGAACTGAATGTTTCTTTCAGGCTGTAAAAACCTTATTTATCCTCCATTACAGTCCTGCATTCAGAGCATTACTTCTGTTATATTAGTACATGTATTTTATTCTGATGAACACATGAAACTCTGAGCTGGATTGAATCCATTGAATCAGAGTCCAGGACTCAGACTAAACACACTGAATGTGTCCTGAGCTCGGCCGCTGTTCCACAGTAACTGCTGTCAGAGTCACTGTTACTGAGTTAGCTTAGCTAGCAGAGCAGCTAGCAGTTAGAGTATGAACTCTGTAAGCAGTCAGCTCGGTCCTGGACGTTGTTACTGACATAAAGCTGCTCTCTGCAGCCATGTTTGACCTTTGTAGGACTACAGTAATGGAGGATTTGGAGGCTGAACTGGGCTCTTTGACACTTTTTGTAGTGAACTGATGAAAGCTGCGTCTCAGATGGATGTTAGTCCAACACATCAGACACGACCTCTGCAGCTCTCAGTTGATGTGCACATGAATGATTTGTGTTTCCTCTGCAGGTGAAGGTAGAAAGTGTGTGTGAGCTGATGTGAATTGAGCAGCATGGATCAGTGTGAGGACAGAGAGGAGGGAGTCCCTCCCTCTAAAAGCACTCTGTGTGGGGAACATGAGAGCCAGACCAAAGCTCAGAGGTGAGATGACCATCTCTAACTGTCCATGACTCTTCTCCATGTCACAGCTCAGCACTCACATCACTGCTGCATCATTATTCACAGGAACCCGCCTGGACCTCCACCCAGCTCTGTGTCCTCTAAGAGCAAACGGGTGAAGCATTTCTTTCGTAATTTAGGGCAAAAAAAGTCATCTGACAAAAAGTAAGTTCATGTCAGTATTAAAATGTTTGAAATTTTAATCAGCTTTTTACTATTTAACGATTTAAATAATATACTATTTACATAGTTTATACTTTTTATGTAATGTATTGGTCACATTGGATGTGACACATGTTCACATATTTTTAGCGTCAATGAGAAACCATCCAGCTCTGTGTCCTTAAAGAGTGACCGGTCCAATCATCGATTCATTGGTTTTAAATCCCAGCCTGTGTCCGCTGCAGAGAGGTGAGCTGTTAGTAACAAGAACTCTCTGATTTAAATGATTTTGATGTTTCCTGGTTTCTAAAATGCATCTCTGTAGCAGAGCAGTGTCTCCAAGGACACACAGGCTCAGCTGTAACTGTCAGTTTATCTGGTTTAAGACACATTTGGACTCAATTGGCTGTTTTTAACTATGTATTTTAATCAGAGGTGTAAATTTAGACCTCACACATCTGGATCCTAAACTATGATAGAAACAGCTGCTAGCAGTGGGTAGTTTGACTTTGATACGCTGCTCTAGAAAGCAAACAAAGGTTTGTGCAGCTCCTCTTCAGAAAAGTGTTCAGAGAGCAGCTGCTGTATTAGACAAAGGCTCGTCGTGTGAGCCCAGATGTGTGTAACAGCTGGATGAAGGAGAACCATCACAGTCGCGTCTCCATCCCGCCTTTATTAATGAACTTCCTGTTGCTTGCAGATGACAGGAACACAAAGTGTTTGTGCCACGTGATGCTGCAGGATTTGTTAACGTGTCCATGATGGTAACATCTCCTCGTCTAACTGCAAACACATGAGCGCTCCTAACGGCAGCTATCACAGCCACACAGGCAGACTGTGTCTCACTGTTGCATTCAGGGACATTTGTTTTCCTGTAAAAAGCTGAACTCTAATCTAAGAGGACTGTTACTGACAGGAAACAGCTGCATTATCTGCAGTCTGTGTGATCACAGCTGCTTCAATCACTTTATCAGAGAATTGATCATTGAATAAAACATGTTTGTGTCTGCAGAGGTCAGAGGTCACAGTCTGCAGGATCCAGCTGTCCGTCTGTGAGGAGTGATGGGTCCAAAGGTCACCCTCCAAACTTCAGTGCTGAACCTGGACCAATGAGGTCAGAGACCTGTGATGACTCCTTTACATGTTTGTGTTTTCCTGGATAAATATGACCAAAGATTCATTAAAAAGATAAAAATCTTAGACTTTGTCCTGTAGCGCTGTGTGGCAGGCAGGATTGGACCCAAACACAACAGGATGAAGTCAAAGAGGCAGCTTTATTTCAGCTGTGAACATGCAAACAGCAGAAATAAGAAAACATAACTGTAGGTTTGCAGTGAATGAAGCCTCAGCTCGACGCTCCACTTTGTCCCTCTTTTCCTTCTCCAAACAGCCACATCAGGAGTCTCTGATGGAGTTTTAAAATATTTAATTACAAATGTCCAAAGATGGGTTCAGGATACCTGAATCCACAGTTATTAAAGCTCAAATAGTTCACAGGGTTTGGACTTTGTTAGGTGACGAGAGAACATCAAAGTGTTTTTTATCTTCAAACAGTATTTTTATCACTTCAGTTGCTCTCACAGCCCTGTTTGTTATTTTAGTAAGTAAGTAAGTAAAGTTTATTTATTAAGCGCTTTTCATAGACAGGTAGTCACAAAGTGCTGCACACAGAGATTAAAATAAACAGTACGATAAATAGCAAAATGCACAATATACACAATATAGAGTTTAAATGTAAATTAAAAATATAACAATGTAAACAGCATTGGTCAACAGAAAGCTTGTTTAAACAGTAAAGTTTTTAACTGTTTTTTAAAGGATTCCACAGAGTCAACCAAACGTAGTTGTAGAGGTAGACTGTTCCACAGTCTTGGTGCCACAGACTGAAAGGCTCCGCCCCCTTTCGTCTTCAGACGTGTTCTGGGAGCAACCAACAAACTCTGAGTCTGTGAGCGGAGACAGCGAGCAGCAGTGTATTTAGTGAGAAGCTTGGATAAATAATCTGGGGCCATTTAGTGCTCTGTACGTTAAAACAATCATTTAAAACTAATTCTAAAATCTATTGGGAGCCAATGTAAAGAACATAAAATAGGAGTGATGTGAGCTCGCTGGGTAGAGCGAGTTAGTAGTCTGGCTGCTGCGTTTTGTACAGCTTGGAGGCGAGAAAGAGATGATTTATCCAAGCTGGTAAACAGGGAATTACAATAATCTAAACGCGATGACACAAATGCCTGGACAATTTTTTCCAGTTCAGCTAAGGAGACCATATGTCACAGTTTAGAAATATTCCTTAAATGAAAGAAACAGGAACGAGACAGAGACTTTACATGTGAGTCAAGGCCCAAAGAAGAGTCAAATATTATTCCAAGATTTCGAATATTTGGCTCAGCAGAAGAACAGAAAGGGGCAACAACTTGACTGATTTTAGAATATAGATCAGGAGGAGCTATGATCATGGTCTCTGTCTTGTTCTAACAAGGTAGCTGTTAGAAAGCCAATCAGAGATTTGAGTTAAAGCCTGGACTAGGGTGGACAGCCTATCCAGCTGATGAGGCTTAACCAGAGCTCTTATGTTTCACTCAGTGCTCCCACCAAACACCTTGGAGGACACATTAGTGTGATTTAGATTTCATTGGTGTAAACACCAGTCACACAAGCTAACCCATGGAGGCAGCAGCATGCTTTGTGTTTGGTAAAGTCTGCTGGCTTAAACTAAGAGAGTTTAGTTTGTTAGCACAAAGAGCTGTCAGCTAAAGCCCCGAATGCACTTTGAATACAGACGAACTGAGAAAAACACTTTAAATACAGCAAACAGTCAAACTGACAACATGTTTTTCTGCTGATCATCCACAGCAGTACGTTTAGCATTCATGCTAGCAGCAGGCTTTAACTGTTAGGGTTGCCAACCGTCCCTTAAAAAATGGAATCGTTTTTTTGTAGAAACAAAAGTACACGTCCCGTATTGAGCTAATAAGGGACGCACTTTGTCCCGTAATACAGTGAGAATCAAAAGTAGTCTATAAATGTTTATGGAATTAACGCTTTGTTTGAAAGCATAACTCCCAGCCCCTCTCCTGCTTTGTGACCAATGAGCTGACAGCACACTTATGACAATTCAGATTACCGCTCATCTCATTGGTCGAGGAAAGGTCGCTTGCGGAGAAAATACCGGAAGACAACAGATGACCACAACAAGAAGCATGGCCAACAGGGAAACAAACGCCGACACTGCGGTGCAAGTCTCGGACGACAGTACACCTAAAGCTGGGCAGACACTGTGCGATTTTTTCAGTCACGTTATTCAGCTCCTGCTCAAACTGCACGATTGACTCGCAGTTGGTAGGTCACGATGCAGGTCTCACACTATACCGCCCGATGCTCTGATGCGACCTGAGTGCTCACACTGTGCCTCCATAACATGAAGGTTATAACAGAAAATCTGTCGCTCTCTCTGTCTTTCACTCACACAGACACACCACCACCATCAACTTTGCTAAATTGCTAATGAAAAACATTGATCAGGCAGCTGTGAATGAGCAGCATGTAAATCCAACTATTTTCACGGTTGTTGTGGTCGTGATAATTTTGTGATGCCACATCGAAAAGGCTCGGATGAGCTTTCCAAAGTTCTACAGTTGTGCCTCCATCGCTTGTGTCCAGATCACACGCTGCACAGCCGTGCTGCTCCGTCTTTTTCACCAACGTTTACGTGTTTGCGCGTGAGCAGTGTGAACGGCTGTGGTGACACGCTCACGAGCGATTGATGATCGGGAGCTGGTCGTGAGGTGTTAATCGCTTCTCGTTACCCCACGTATACTACACGATGCACGATGAAGGCCAAAATTGGGCCGATCGCCAAATCGGTCGCATGACTCAAAAATCATCTCAAAATGGGCCAAAAATCGCACAGTGTAAGCCCAGCATCAGAGCAGCAATGTTTGTTCGCTCAGAGAAAGAAAAAAAGGCTGCAAAAGTACAGGGAGGAATGGGAAAAGGAAAACACCTGGCTGGAAAAGTGCACGATAACACATATAAAGCGCACTGCACTGTGTGCCGGCGCACTTTTTCCATAGGCATGCTTCTAGTGGTGGGCACATGAAGAACATGAGGGGTGTGAAAGCTCGGGGAACCCTTAACCAATTTGTTGTCCACCAGGCCACGGCAGAAGCAGATATGGTATGTAAACACTGGTTTGTTTTTTAAACCCTCTGGTTAAGGTTAATATGGGCATGTGCAGTGAATATCAGCGCTATGTGGCCAGAAGTGTGATAATATAATTTATTTTGTGTAATAGACAACTGCAAGGATAGATGATTACAACAAATAGATGACTAATACATAAAAGTAATACATAGATGAATAATGATGATGAGTTAAGATGCGTAATCATGGGAACAAGAGGGTTTACAAACAGGAGCAGCTGATTAGCATTAGAAAAGCTGAAATAATACCTCAGCTGAAGCCAATTGTACTAAATGCACTAAATGTGCACTGTTACAAGAATATTTTTCGTTCTATTGCTTTCTATTAATTTATATAATTTTAAGTTAAGCAGGACAGAGTTCTTTTAAAGAAAGATTTACTTTTATTCTCAAAAGTTGAGCATGACAGGCTTCTGTTTAAGAAAGAGACCTGTTTTACTGTGTTAATGTTGTCATTTTGAGCTAAAAATAAATGGCTAAATGATCATTTGTGTCCCATATGGTCATATCACAAAGAATATGCATCTGCTTAAATCAAATTCAAGTCAAATGGTTAAAAAATAATTTCACACACACAAAAAAGAGCTACCACACTGGGAAGGGTGAAGACAACTAGGTTGCCCGGCCCTGGCCACGAGGTGTCCCTTATTTATTTTTCAGGGAGTTGGCAACCCTAATGACTGTCCACTGAGCAGCAACACAGGTAGGAGTGAGCAGTGATGAAGCAGGACTGTGGGCAAGTTTGAGCTACAATCCTATTGGCTTCTCAGTTGCTCCAAAGAAAAGGGGAAAAATTCTTGGTGTTGTGAAGATGTGAGTTGGTCTTGTTGTCGTGGGGCTGGAAGGATGCTGGCAGTGAGAGGCTTTTCATACAGTGTTCAGTAACAGAATGAGAAGAAAGCCACTGCACATGAAACAAGGTGCTCGTAGTGTTTGTTTACTGTGTTTGTGCCACAATGTCAGATCAGTTGTAGGTTCACACGCAGACTTGTCCAGTGAAACCAGTGCAAGTACTGCAGTACAGAGCAAAGACTAAGCAAGCCAGGAGAGCTCTCCAACTTTCTGAAAGTATCAGGATATTTGAATGATAAGAAAAAGTGGATCATGCAACAATGTCCCTCAGCACACAAAACAATCAAAGCAGAATAAATATAATGTTTTAGATCAAACACTTACAGAGACCTGAAGAGAGAGAACCAACAAAATGTCATGGCTAACAGAGGAAGTCAAGCACAGACTGAGTTCTGACAAACAAAAAGGTGACAGTTTATTTACCAAAGGGGTGAACCACAGTGCTCTATATATGTACAGTGAGTTGGGGAGGGGGTCCAGGGCTCCAGGGAAAAGAGGGAAGGGAGTCCACACTCACTCCTCTTCAGTCACTCTTGTCCTGCTCTCCACTCACACAGCCACACACGGGAGTCACAGGTAAGCGTCTATAACCAGGTCCGGGGAAATATTTACTCAAAGTATACACAAAGTTAACCCAACTGGTGAATTTAGAGAGAGATTTCTTAGCAAAGAACTGAGATCATGAACACAGGAGGGTCAATGTCCCAGCGACAAACTGCTCCATGCCGCAGCGTTAAATGGTTACCGGTAAGCCCAGGTGAATCAGCAACAGGTGGTGTAATCATCATAACTGTGTGGACCAAGAGCGAGAGGCCATTACAAGCTCCACCCAGGCAGGCAAAACGCTAGCAGGAGAGAGCAAAACATAAAACCTGAAAAGCCATCATGAGCCAGAGACACAGAGTTTATACTAGAAGAGAAACCTGCTCATCTTCATCATGTTTGTTTAAACAGAGAAAATAAGAAGTCTCTGTGTGTCAGACCACGGCTCTACACGGACACTTCTAAGCTGCTTCAGAGTGAACTGACCCAGATAATCTGCACACAGCGGCTGTAAAACAGTGAAAGTCATAACTGTCTCTCTGATGGAAAGCTTTTATTGTGAAGTCAGGAAGTCTGCAGGAAGTGTTGAGTTTGTATTCATCACTCAGTGTTTAATGAGACAGGCAGACAGGAAGAGCAGCTCATTAGTGTTGATGAAATCAAAGGAACTGTGAGGAACTGCAGTTTGGTCACATCTGGATGTTTTTCACTGACAGTAAATGTTTTAGTGATGAAGAAATGTGTTCACAGAGAGAGGAAGAGGAGTAGTGTTTGTGAGGAGGAGCAGCTGTCCTGCTGTGCTTTGTGTCAGGACGTCCTTAAGGATCCAGTCTCAACCAGCTGTGGACACTGGTTCTGCAGACAGTGCATCTCCTCATACTGGGACCAGTCTGCTTCATCAGGAGACTCCTCCTGTCCCCAGTGTGGAGAAAGATCCAGAAGCAGAGCTGGACTGCAGACAGCCAGTCAGAGCAGCTGTGTACAAAGTAAGACTGAACATCTGTCTGCTGATGGACTCATTTCTGAAAACTGGACTTCTTGTGTTGTTCAGACATTGAAGAGTTTTCTTTCTCTTTAGTCTCATTGTTTTTCTTTCTTTCAGCAGATGTTGGTCTGCAGGAGGTTTTAGATGAACATAAGATCAGTCTGAGGAGGAGATGTGAACGTGTGACTGAAGGAAGTGATGAAACAGGAAGTAGAACCCTCCTCAACAGGATCTACACTGAGCTCTACATCACAGAGGGACAGAGTGAACAGGTTCATACCCAACATGAGGTGAGGCAGCTGGAGACAGCTTCCAAGATGGACGCCCTCCATGACGCTCCAATCAGGTGCCAGGACATCTTTAAAGCCTTACCTGACCAACAGAGACCCATCAGAGTGGTTCTGACCAACGGCGTGGCTGGTGTTGGAAAAACCTTCTCAGTGCAGAAGTTCACTCTGGACTGGGCAGAGGGCTTGGAGAACCAACATGTCAGTGTGGTGGTTCTGCTTTCATTCAGGGAGCTGAACCTGATCAGAGATGAGCAGTACAGTCTTCTGGAGCTGCTCCATGTTTTCCATCCAACATTACAGAAGGTCACAGCAGAGAAGCTGGCTGTCTCTCAGCTTTTGTTCATCTTTGACGGCCTGGATGAAAGCAGACTTTCATTGGATTTCACCAACAGGAAGCTGCTGTCTGATGTCACACAGAAGTCATCACTCAGCCAGCTGCTGACAAACCTCATCCAGGGGAATCTGCTTCCCTTCGCTCTCGTCTGGATAACTTCCCGACCCGCAGCAGCCAATCAGATCCCTCCTACATGTGTTGACAGGCTAACAGAAGTACGAGGCTTCACTGACGCCCAGAAGGAGGAGTACTTCAGGAGGAGATTCAGTGATGAAGAGCTGTCCAGCAGAATCATCTCCCACATGAAGACATCCAGGAGCCTCCACATCATGTGTAGTATCCCAGTCTTCTGCTGGATCACTGCTACAGTTCTGGAGCACATGTTGACTACAGAGCAGAGAGGAGAGCTGCCCAAGACCCTGACTGACATGTACTCACACTTCCTGCTGGTTCAGACAAAGAGGAAGAAGAACAAGTACCATGAGGGACGTGAGACGAGTTCACAGGAGCTGACGAAGGCTGACAGGGAAGTTCTTCTGAAGCTGGGGAGGCTGGCGTTTGAACATCTGGAGAAAGGAAACATCATGTTCTACCAAGAAGACCTGGAGCAGTGTGGTCTGGATGTGACAGAGGCCTCGGTGTACTCAGGAGTTTGTACAGAGATCTTCAAAAGAGAGTGTGTGATCTTCCAGAAACCAGTCTACTGCTTTGTTCATCTGAGCATTCAGGAGTTTCTGGCTGCTGTCTACAAGTTCCACTGTCACACCAACAGGAAGACAAAGGTGCTGAAGGACTTTTTGCGAAAAAAATACAACGAGTCCTCTCTGGATGATTTCCTGAGCAGAGCCATGTATAAATCCCTCCAGAGTAAAAATGGCCACCTGGACCTGTTTGTTCGCTTCCTTCATGGCCTCTGTCTGGAGTCCAACCAGAGACTCTTAGTAGGTCTGCTGGGTCAGACAGAGATTAGTCCAGGAACCATCCAGAGAGTCATCAACAACCTGAAGAAGATGAACAGTGATGAAATCTCTCCTGACAGAAGCATCAACATCTTCCACTGTCTGATGGAGATGAACGACCTCTCATTATTTCAGGAGATCCAAGAGTTCCTGAAGTCAGAGAACAGATCAGAGAAGAAACTCTCTGAGATCGAGTGCTCAGCTCTGGCCTTCATGCTGCAGATGTCAGAGGAGGTTCTGGATGAGTTGGACCTGCTTAAGTACAAAACATCAGAGCGGGGACGACAGAGACTGATTCCAGCTGTGAGGAACTGCAGAAAGGCTAGGTGAGTCCAGATGTGATCATTAACATCATTGATCAGTGTAGGTTAGTAGTTTAATGTTGAAAATAAAATCAGATTGTAAGCAGAAAGTGTTTGTGTCCGTACGCTGCAACCTTCCACACCATTCCTTTATTGTACAGACTCAGCAGCAGCTCCATGGATCCCAAATCCAAGAGTGGAGAACAGATTTGAAGTGTGTCACATCCATGCAGTCACAGCTGTTTCCACCATGTTTCCACTGATATTAATCCTGTTCAATGACACGTTTCATATCAGTGAATATGTTCTTTAGGACGTCCACTGACATGTTTAAGTGTCCTGCTGGAAATCACTCAAATCATCCATGAAATCCATGAAAAATCCTTTTAGTGTTTCTAACTTCACCCTCTGTCCTCTCTCTCTCTCCATCCTCCTCACTGCTTCTTTCACTGATAATCACACAAACATCGTATTCAGCTACAAAATAACACAATAACATCATCTGATGATCATTATTATAAGAGCAGGATCCATATTTGATATCAGAGTAACACACTGCTTGGTTATGTGCAGTCATCATCAGTGACTGTGGGTCAAACAGAAGCTCTCTGATTGGTTGCTGACCTTGGTCACCTGTCCACTCTCACCTGTTTGTGTTTGCTCTCTCTTTGCTGTCTCCATCCTCTCTCTCCTTTCTCTCCCTCTCTCTCTTTGTACGTCACTCAGGTCCAATGGAAACAGTGACATTTACAAACCAATCAAAGACAAACTGATCCATGTCAGGTTATAACAATATTCAAAGTGAATACAGGCTGCTGCTGGACACAGACAGGTAACATCATTTTGACTTGCTGTCACCTGGATCTGGACTCATAAACACTGAAGCCCTGAACAGGAATACAAATCATTTTCTGCCAACTAGCGACACACCAGCAGATAATGGCTCAGAAAGCTCAAATGAGCCAATCATTTCTGTGTTTAGTTCCCCTGAAATCAGATCTGATATCAGCAGCTCTGAGTTCATTCATCATTATTGTCCAGTGATGAGATTTCTGCTCCGTTTGGTAACAGTCAGCAGGTTTTTCTTGCGTGTGGACGTGAACAGTCGTACCTGACAGCAGGTAGCAAACAGAGATCATCTTTCCAGCTGGAACTCTTCACTGAGCTGAACTCATTCAAAATGTTCTGGAGTCAAAACAGGAAACAGTCCAAATGTGTGTCTTCACTCTGACTCTGGATCAGATCTCAGTGACAGACTGTGGACATTATGGAAGCCTAAATGTGACACCATCTTCCTCCTTCATCTGCAGATTAAAGCCAAACAAAGATTCTCATTAAAAGTCTGCAGGTCTGAGAGAGACTCAATCGTTGTGTCATGTCAAACACAGTAAGAGGAGCTGAAGCACAGATGTGAAGAGCAGATTCATCAGATTATGACCTCACTCTGTTTTGTCTTCATATACATTCAGTCTGTGTTTATAATGCAGATTTTCTGCTTTTATAATAACACATTTTATATTTTCTATCATCACAGACTGACTCAGTGTCGACTCTCAGAGTCTCACTTTGAAGTTGTGGCCTCAGCTCTGAAGTCCAACCCCTCCCATCTGACAGAGCTGGACATGAGTAACAACCTCAACCTGCAGGATTCAGGTGTGAAGCTTCTGTGTGCTGGACTGGAGAGTCCAAACTGTCGACTGGAGACTCTGAGGTGAGTTCACTGACTGCGGCTGTTGTTGTTTTTCTATATTTCAGGTCTTTGATTGATGTTTGAAACTTTCTTCAGTTCCTAAATGTTCAGGATGTGTCTGAAGACAAATGTGAAGAAGTTTGAGTGCTTTCAGAAATGTTGTCTTTCCAAACGACTGAACAACAGTTTTTCCTTTTGGCTCCAAACAGAAGTGACAGACTTGAGCAGGGTTCATTTAAAGGCTGACAGAAGTGGAGTGGTGACGGGGAGATGTTTGACAGGACAGTGTTTCAGCCTCCACAGGTTCATGTTGTGCTCCATCAGTCAGTGAAGATGAAGTCAGTGCTGATGAGGCTGTAGAGTGTGTGAGGGATGTGAATGAGGATGATGAAGATCTGATGATAGCAGATAAAAACAGGCTGCAGAGACTTTGAGCCATACAGGGCACACAGTGTGTGTACAGAACAGCTGAAACCATTATGGAGGCCTCACTGGGATATGGAAGCATCACAGTACAGCTTCAGTGAAGCTTTAAAGTCTCTGATATGAGATGAGAAATGAAGCAGCCAGAGCTTTTTCATGAGTGGAAATCCACTGTGACTGTGAGCTGCTGCTACAGCCTCCAGATTAGCCAGCAGCTCATCCTGCTCAACATTTCCTCACCAACTTTAATGGAAGTGTGATGTTTTCAGCTGGAGTGATGGTCAGGGTGGCCTCCCTCTCCTCTTCTTCTCCTCTTCCTCTTTCATTTGTAAAGCCACTTCTGCTGCTTTCATTCATTTGGAAGTCCTGTAGCTGAGTTTGGGAGAGACTAACAGCCTCGGCAGCAGAGGGGAGAAAGGCTGTAACACCACCACTTTACTCTGTTCTACCTGTCACATCATTTTATCAGGAAACAAATATGCTCATGTTTTTACTATGTTTGTCTTGAAGATGTAAGAAGATCACATGGTGCTTTTTATTATTGTGTTGGTTTGTTTCCTGTCTCTTGGATGGAGCCCAGCTGTGCGTGGCCCCTGGGCCTGTGGTCAGAGTGTGTGCTGGATAATCCGGCCCAGGATGAGGCCAAACTGACATGGGATGAAATGTCTGTCACATAATTGAGCTTAGTGTAGTTTCATTTCTGCACAATTTAAAAACAACCAAAACTTTGTTCTGTCTTTTCTATGTTATACTGTAGACTTTCTTTGATACTGTGTCCAAAAGGAGCAGCTTTTACTTTGAAGGGGAGGCGTCTCTGTTTCCTCTTCAGGTTGGATGATGGAAGCAAATGAGTGTGTGATGTTCTTTCAGTGTTGCACTTTGTAGACGCTCCCTGAGCACTGGTCTCACAGCCAGCTGCACATAGAGACCAGTGTTGTTAGTCCAGGTCAGAAGATGACTTGTTGGAATGAAAATGAGCTTGTAGTTTGTCTGCTTTAATAATGTGACTGGAAAAAGGTGTTGGACTTCAAATATGTCCATTTCTTTCACACTTCACCTTTAAAAGTGAAGCCTTGTGGTTCCTGGAAGGAAAAACACGACTTTTTCAAGTCTTTGTCCTGTTTTTATGAGAAATGTACGACTTTAATGTGAAACATTCAGAGTTTTTTCTCTTGTTGTGTTTGTTTGAAGCTGCTTCCTGTTGGCTTCAGCTGTTTGGAGTTTCCATTTTCTAAACTTCTACATTCTGAACCTTCTTCAGCTCTGAACAGATGATGAAACACTGAATGATTTCAAGCTCACACTTTGTCTAATAAACTTACATCTTTCATTCTTTATACAGATTGAGGGACTGTGGTTTGTCAGAGATCAGCTGTGATTATCTGGCAGCAGCACTGAAGTCCAACCCCTCCCATCTGAGAGAGCTGGACCTGAGCTACAACAACAAGCTGCAGGATTCAGGAGTGAAGCATCTGTGTGGTTTCCTGGAGAGTCCAGGATGTGGACTTGAAACTCTGAGGTCAGTCAGCATGTTTTAGTTGTGCTGAGATTAATATGAATATGTGAGGAAGCAGTTTAGGAGTCTGAATGCTCGGAAAGCTCCCGGCCCAGACGGTGTGTCTCCTGCCACCCTCAGACACTGTGCAAACGAGCTGGCCCCAGTGTTTTCTGGCATCTTCAACTCCTCACTGCAGGCATGTCATGTGCCTGCCTGCTTCAAGTCCTCTACCATAATCCCTGTCCCCAAGAAACCTAGGATCACTGGACTAAATGACTACAGACCCGTGGCTCTGACATCTGTGGTCATGAAGTCATTTGAGCGCCTAGTTCTCTCCCATCTCAAGACCCTCACGGCCCCCCTCCTGGACCCCCTGCAGTTTGCATATAGAGCCAACAGGTCTGTAGACGACGCCATCAACATGGCCCTACACTTCATCCTGCAGCATCTGGACTCCCCAGGAACCTACGCCAGGATCCTGTTTGTGGACTTCAGCTCTGCCTTCAACACCATCCTTCCAGACCATCTCCGAGGCAAGCTTTCCCAGATGAATGTGCCTGATCCCATCTGCCGGTGGATCACTGACTTCCTGTCGGAAAGGAAGCAGCACGTGAGGCTGGGAAAGAATGTCTCGGACTCCTGGACCATCAGCACCGGCTCCCCTCAGGGCTGTGTTCTTTCTCCTCTGCTCTTCTCCCTGTACACCAACTGCTGCACCTCCACCCACCAGTCTGTCAAGCTAATCAAGTTTGCAGATGACAGCACCGTTATTGGGCTCATCTCTGACAGGGATGAGTCTGGTTACAGGAGGGAGGTTGAACGTCTGGTGTCTTGGTGCAGCCACAACAACCTGGTGCTGAATGCCCAGAAGACAGTGGAGATTATTGTGGACTTCAGGAAGCACACAGCCCCACTCCCCCCCATCATCCTGACTGACACCCCCATCACCTCTGTGGACTCATTCCGCTTCCTGGGTACCACCATCACCCAGGACCTGAAGTGGGAGCCCACCATCACCTCCGTCATCAAGAAAGCCCAGCAGAGGATGTACTTCCTGAGGCAGCTGAAGAAATTCAACCTGTCAACACGGACGATGATGCAATTCTACACTGCAATCATCGAGTCCATCCTCACCTCCTCCATCACCGTGTGGTACGCTGGAGCCACTATCAGGGACAAACAGAGACTGCAGCGTGTTGTGCGCTCTGCTGAGAAGGTGATTGGCTGCAGACTCCCATCTCTGCAGGACCTGTACACCTCCAGGACACTGCGGCGTGCAGCCCGGATCTCAGCTGACCCTTCTCACCCTGGACACAGT
Organism: Diplotaxodon limnothrissa; assembly: GCF_057381915.1. Taxonomy (NCBI): domain Eukaryota; kingdom Metazoa; phylum Chordata; class Actinopteri; order Cichliformes; family Cichlidae; genus Diplotaxodon; species Diplotaxodon limnothrissa. Next base: position 13,552,045 of record NC_140598.1, on the reverse strand, counting down.
CTGTTTGACCTGCTCCCCTCAGGCAGGAGGCTCCGGTCCATTCGCACCAGAACCTCTCGCCACAAGAACAGTTTCTTCCCCTCTGCTGTTGGACACATGAACAATAACCACATGACTGTCCCCGCCACTAACACATGACCCTACGCTGTGTTCACTGTATCATTCCATGTCTGGCACTGATCACCACCTGCACTCATGTATATATCTTTCTACGTAGCACTCATAATTCTTATTCTCATGTATATATCTCATGTATATCTCATGCACATATCTTTCTTTCTTTCTACATAGCACTTTAATTCTTATTGTCTGCACTGAAGCACCGCAGCAATTTCCTAATGTTGTAAACCTCAACATCTGGCAATAAACCCATTCTGATTCTGATTCTGATTCTGATGATGTGAAAGTTGTGCTGACACTAAACTGCAGACATCAGGCTGATATTATACTGATCCACACTGAGGATCTTCATGGTAAAGTCTGTTTTCTTCTTCTCTGGTTTAGTCCATTGACTGCAGCAGAACAATGTTCACATTTCAAACAGTGAGACTCAACGTATGGCCCGCGGCCCACACGCGGCCTGCCCACCTTCCCTGATTCAGAGAGAGGGGACCCTGATTAACTGTGTAGTGTTCTTCCTCACAGTTCTAAGTATCAGACACAACAATGAATAATCCACAGCTGACTGTCTTTAGCAGGTCAAAGGTCACGGCACACAGCAGACAGTGGGAAATATTATAACTCTGATCATTTATCAGCACATATCCATATGTATAAAAACAAAGCTGACACTGTGAGACTTGATCAGAGGTGTGATCATCACAGCAGAGGCCTTTGTGTCAAAGTCACTGAGGATCAAACAGAAACACATGAAGCAGATTTTCCTGTTCTGGCTTTTTATAGCAGATAACCTTCAAAATATTCTGCAGTCCATCAAAAACTGAAGCAAACCATGAATCAACATGTGAACATGAGCTGATGCTGCTGAAGTGAAGCAAAGTTACAGAGGTTTGATTACAGACACAGCTGAGAGTTTGTAATCTGTCATCATTTTAAAAGGTTTACATTTCTTCAGTATATCCACATTTGCAGCTGGTACCTCAACCTCCACTTGTCCAACACAACTGCTGTCCACTGCCTCCATGACATTGTGATTTTGCTGTTGGTCTTCTGTCAGATCTTCATCAATCACTTCTGCACGGGGCACACCTTCAGACTCTGCAGCTGCATAACGAAAGCCTGTAAGATAAAATTAGACATAAGGTAAATGTACACCAATATTCCAATGACAGGTGTGTGATTCATCTGGAAGTTATGTGCGGATTAGTGTACAGTGATAGCAATTTAGTATGTTTTTAGAGGGGGGGGGGTTGTTTACCTCCGATGGGTGCTCTTTTTCGCTTCCGTTGCGTACGCCTTGAGTGCCGGTCTGAGTCTGATACAGGTATGTCGTCATGCCCCATGTGCAGTGTTGGTGCCCAGTCTGGATTTGTTACATCCATTTCATATGCTGGTTTGCCTGCAATAATGCCAAATCATAAGCTACTCAGTCGACATGACGTGGTTCTGCAGCATCACACATTAGCATGTTTTATCTCATTATCTATGACCTCAGCACGTTGAAAATCACACTAAAAGCCTTTCAAGAGTGATATGAATTAATTTAGAACTCACCGGAAAGAAAATGCCGTGAGCAAACCAACAAAAAGCTGGGGATTGCAGAGAACTCGATATCCCCTCGTCTCACCGCTGCAATCCAAGCCTGACGTCTTTGTTTAGTAATATCGGATACATGGGATCCCTCACGTTGCCTCCAGGATGGAAAACGATGAAAAGAGAGCCCGTTATCCAGCTTCTTGCCTTCACGATCGTGTGATCTAACGTTGCAACCGACAACACAACACGTACGATCCATAGCTGAAATGGTATCCTTTGGCTGGCCTACTGTCATGGCGGAAGGGGGCGTGGCCCATCTCCCGTGACATCACGCTCCAAAGCCCTATAGGTGGGAAAATGTACTATGTCGACCAATCAAAAATGATATGGAAACATGACATTTGGTTGTTTAGCAAAAGGGGGAAGTTTTAGGAGTGACCGGCAAGAGAGAGCGAGTGAGCGAAAGAGAGAGAGAGTTTTGATACGTGAGAGATTTGTGACGTTTACCGTGTTTGGTCTCAAGTTAGTTTGTTGTCTTGTGTATTTAGTGTGTAGCTGTTGTTTTGTTTTGTGTGTCAGTTCTACTAGTGATCGTCACAGTTGCTGCCTTAAAGCCAACAAAGGCAGATTGCAGTGTAAACGCTGAGTGACACACCTGCTGTCAGACCTGCAGGTTTATCCCTGTGCTGTTCTCATATGTGTTAGAGTGACACAAACTATTGTTTGACACCTGATTGTTCTGTAAATAGTTTGAAATGATTATATGAAAAACGTCTGAGCCTTGGCTGCATTTTTTGGTAAATAGTACCATATAACTTTGTTGTTTGCAAAACGTGTGCGTATTTTTAAAAATGTACAATCTCTATTTGCATTTCAAGTTATGAAGATGATTCGTTAAACATGTGTGTGGTTTTTACAGTCAAAATATCACTTTCTACTTGTATTTTAAATTTTGTCTGAATTTAGATAAATTGTGCTGATACAGTTGGTCAAAATGAGAAAATAACAGATTGGCAAGATAAACTGTTTTTAAAGGTAAAATATAGAGGCCACATCAAAAGTAGTCAAGAAGGGTTAAAGGCTAAAAGCAAAGTTGTCACCAAGTACTGTTTATATTTGTGTGTATTGCTGCAGCTTTTTTGAGTATTAATTTGGTGCCTTTGTGTGAAATAATGGTATTGTGAGTGATCCATATAGTCACAAAGAATAGCCACTTGTTTCTGTGCTACCAAAGTTCCCCGGCTTTCATTCAAAACGTGTTTATCGTCAGCACCTGCACATTAAACTACTTAAACATTATAAATGTCTTCAAGCTCACACTGAGGCCTGTGGGGTACTATCAGCCACTGAGACAGTACACACATTTATATGTGTTTGTATATGAATATTTCATACTTTAAGACTGCCTGTTTATTTAAGGGAGATGAACAAAATACATTGGAATTGTACAAAATAATATCATGGATGATAAATTAAATAGATTTTAAGTAGATGCTTGTGCATTCTTAAAGTCTTATATGTTGAACTGAACTATGTGATCTGTTCAAAGCCTTAATCTTAATTTGAAGTGAAATGTGCATTTTGAGTTTATACACTATGTATATAAGGCGACCGTTTCCTTTTGCAGTATTTTTGTGTGGTGTACTTTTCTATGTCTTAACAAAAGGGGAACAAAGGTGTTTAAGTTCACCTAGGATGATGTGTTTTAATTTTCACATGGTCTTGCTTGAATTTGACCCTGACAAAGGCGTATGAACTCTGTCAGCTGTTTGGAGTTTCCATTTTCTAAACTTCTACATTCTGAACCTTCTTCAGCTCTGAACAGATGATGAAACACTGAATGATTTCAAGCTCACACTTTGTCTAATAAACTTACATCTTTCATTCTTTATACAGATTGAGGGACTGTGGTTTGTCAGAGATCAGCTGTGATTATCTGGCAGCAGCACTGAAGTCCAACCCCTCCCATCTGAGACAGCTGGACCTGAGCTGGAACAACAAGCTGCAGGATTCAGGAGTGAAGCATCTGTGTGGTTTCCTGGAGAGTCCAGGATGTGGACTTGAAACTCTGAGGTCAGTCAGCATGTTTTAGTTGTGCTGAGATGAATATGATGTGAAAGTTGTGCTGACACTAAACTGCAGACATCAGGCTGATATTATACTGATCCACACTGAGGATCTTCATGGTAAAGTCTGTTTTCTTCTTCTCTGGTTTAGTCCATTGACTGCAGCAGAACAATGTTCACATTTCAAACCTTCAAAGAAGAAGAAAAATCCTCCACTGGATAATTCACTGTGAAACTCTCCAACTCTTCATTCCACCTTAAAGTCTGTCTGACACTGAAATCCAAAGCAACATGTGCGTTTGCTTTACAGACAGCAGTCCAACACAAACATACACACATCATCCAAATCTCCTCCACTGCCAGCATGAATGATGGGAAAGAGAAGGAGGAACACTCTGACATTCAGGGTTAGAATGAGTTTCATGAAGCAGACTGTGAAGATCAAAGCTGCATTAGAAAGCTTACATGAATGAATGAGTGGACAGAAGTGGACAGAGATCATCTGAAGCACTTCAAAGGCTTTAAATCAGCACATTTCTCTTTATTCTTTATCAACTCTGTTAGTTTCTCTCAGTTTTCTGTGGAATGAAGCTAACAGCAGGCTAATAAGATGCTGACCAATAGGTTTCTATTAAAGGTTGTAATTTGTATATGAAAAAGTGCTTTGGCTCAGCAGGGATCAGCTTACAGGTAGAATACAGCTGCTGGATGGGATTAGCATGTCATAGCTATCTACCAAACTGCTAACTGGGGGATTTCAGGCCATCTATGGATCATTTTTGCTAACTGTTTATTCAGCTTAGGCTCACAGGGCTGCAGCCTGTGCCCTAGCTGTCATAGGGCAAGAGGCGTGGTCCACCTGCACAGGTGAGCAGTCCATCACAGGGCCAACAGAGAGAGACAGAGAAGCACTCTCTCACATCCACACCTACAGCCAATTTAGAAGCACCAATGAACCTAAGCAGCATTTCATTGGACTGTGGGAGAACATCCAACCTCCACAGAAAGGCCAACAAGCTTCAACCTACAACCTTCTTGCTTTAAGGCACTAGTGCGAACCACTTTCCCCCATTTCAGCCCAAATCCTGCATCTTCCTGTTTCTGACTCCAGGCCAGCTCCACTAACACTTTCTCATCAGACACTGCCACCTAGTGGAGGAAGTCTTAGTCCCATTTGAAGCTTCAGATTACAGTTAGTTCCTTTACAAAGAGGTGGAGGTGGTGGGGCCACAGCACCATCATCACTGAGTGCCATAGGACACTTAACCTTTGTTTCCATATGCTGGGAACTTCCTGTTGTTCCAAGGAGGACTGGAAAATGTGTGAAGATCTCCCAGTCAGTTCCTCACAGCACACTTCAATCATTTCCCTCCCACAGCATCAGGACCAGGGCTTTTTCTCTCTTTGGTCCCACTAAGAGATTTCCACACAAACACCTCATCAGTGGGACTCTCAGAGCTACCAGCCCTTTGCTACAATCACAAAGCTCTTCATTGAAATCAATGATATCAAAGCTGGAATCAAATGAGTCCAAGTCTTCTGCTGATTCAGCATCACATTCATCTTTGCTCCTTGTTCTGCATCCCCACCATGGACTTCATTCCTTTCCAAGCCAGCCTTGAGTGTCCTTTATTCAGCTCATCCTCTGCTTTACTTTGACACCTGATTTTAGCTGCTTTATCTCTCTTTCAACAAGTTTCTGTGCCTCAATCTTTTTCTTCTCTCCCTCATAACAAGACAGCTTCTTCTGCCTGAGAACATGTTGGAGTGATTTACTAATCCAGGGCTGCTTACTGGGGAAAATACTTCCTGTTTCCAAAGTAATCCCCATTTTTCCCAGAAAGAAATGTAAGTAGAAATCGATGATCTAAGTGAGAACATGAGCCTTTAAAAAGTCCCAGTGGGTGCAGTCAAAGCAGTCCCTCAGTCCCAGTATAGAGTCTTTGGTCCAGACTGGAACAACTGTGTGCCCAGTTTGAGCTCTCTTCAGTCCTGTGACCTGACAGACCCAGAGGGGCCATCACATCACATTTAGAAGCTCCCCTAATGGAGCCACAACACATGTCCAATACTTAGTCTGTCTTGTTGGACCAACTGGAAGAAATGATTCAAGGACTTAGTCACAGAACAGAGATTCAAATCTCCAAAATCCAACTGGCTGCATCAGGACATATAGTCTGAAACTCTGCACAGTTTCCTGTTTGAAGCTGCTTCCTGTTGGCTTCAGCTGTTTGGAGTTTCCATTTTCTAAACTTCTACATTCTGAACCTTCTTCAGCTCTGAACAGATGATGAAACACTGAATGATTTCAAGCTCACACTTTGTCTAATAAACTTACATCTTTCATTCTTTATACAGATTGAGGGACTGTGGTTTGTCAGAGATCAGCTGTGATTATCTGGCAGCACTGAAGTCCAACCCCTCCCATCTGAGACAGCTGGACCTGTGGGGAAACAACCTGAAGGATCCAGATGTGAAGCAGCTGTCTGATCTTCAGCAGAGTCCAGACTACAGACTGGAGACTCTGGTGTAAGTAGAGTGATGGAGTGAGTGGGTGGTGCTGTCAGCAGTATTGTACTAAACACAGTCAGTATGAAACAAAGATCCAGTGTTTCCTGTAAAGCTGCAGCTTCTCAGTGAAGCTGTGAGAGGAGAATGGTGACAGGCTTCAGGATTGGACACAAACACTTCCTGTTTCTGACCTTTATGGTCACCATAGTAACGGCTGACACGCTCTGATCAAACACTGTCAACAGCCAATCAGCTCTCTGAACAAAGCAGCACGCAGACCAATGACTGCATTCATTTCCAAGTTTAAAGCAGTGAAGAACACAGTCTGTAGGTGAGGAAGAATTTAGTGAGAGCAGATGTTTGGATGGAATTCTTCCAGTCAATCCACACTGAGGATTGTTATGGATTCAAATATTGGGGATGGAGACAAGATGAAAAACCAAAAGAACAACACTGGTCCGGTCGGGTTCAGTCAAACAATGATTTTAATGATCACACGCGCAGGAGATAAACACCGTACGCAGACAGCATCAGATCTCAAAATGGTGGAGCATTGCTCAAACTCTTATAGCCTCTCGTAGCCCCCACCTAATCATAAAAGCCTAAACATTCACACTCTCTCTCACACGGCGCCTAAGCTACGACCTTGGCTCCCTGTTTATCTGCTCCTGCTGAGATGGGGCAGGAAACTCCAGCATGTTCTGTTCTCTTCTAATCAGACAAATAAGATGATGACTTTCTGCAAACAGTATTTTCTTATAACTTAGCAGTATAATGCATCATAAAACAACATCATTCATTCACAATAAATCAGCAGTCTAATGTAATGCAAATCAATCTAACAAATGCAATAGTTATCAGCTTCTTCTAATTCAGGAGAATAATGCAAACTAAAACTACATAATAATTCACAATCTTTAATTAGGGGTATAACATGGCATAAAATAATATTATAACCCAACAGGATCTTCATGGTAAAGTCTGTTTTCTTCTTCTCTGGCTAGGCTTAGTACCCCATTAATCAGTTGTGTTTTAACGTTGCTCTCTGCAGGGTTGATGACAAGACTTTTAAATCTTCCATAGACAAAACCAGTGAGTACTGAGACTCTGTGTCACATTCATCACTATTTCATCAACAGCATATCACATGAAAGCTCGTTTGTGCTTATTTCATTCTGCAAAAATCTATAAATTATGGGGGTTTTTAAGGATGTGTTTTTAGGTACTGGTTTTGGTCAAAATATTTTAATACTTTAAAATCTTTTTAGTGAGTGAGAAGGCTGCAGCTGAAGAAGATGGTGGGTCCTTAAGGAAGAAAGAGAAATCCCTCACAGACAGTTTGTATTTGATCAGAAAACCACTAAAAAACTAATATGATTGTAAACAGCACCAGTTAGAGTTCCAGGAAATCCTGACATATTCGATGTTTGTCTCTCATCAGGTGACTCTGAGGTCAGACTGAATCCAGACTCATTAGACACAGAGCTTGATTTGTCTAAGGATGACATAAAGCACATTAAGGTGAGAGAAAAGCATGTGGATCTGATTGTCTTGTGACACAAAAAAGAGGCCTTCAGCACAGAAATTGTGTCAGGTGTGTTAAAGCACAGGGCAGACAACCAGTCAGGTAGAGCTGGGCGATATGAGATTTTTTCATATCACGATATGTTTTTTTCATTTCAGGCGATAAGGATATCTATCACGATATAAGCCAAATAACTATATTTGTAAGATTTAAATGTGCCGTTGCTCACAAGTAAAATGTGAAATAATCAGCAGCTTGTTTTTATTTAAATATTTATTTCCCATAATAAGTTCAACAGGGTAGATGTACTTAAGGAACATGAGACTTTTTCAGATAAATAAAGGCAAATATTGCAAACTACACAAAAGGCAGCCGCTAAAGCGTTTAAGTTTCAAAATAGAACAAACGAAACAGACTAAACTGTCAATTCTATTTAGAAACAAAATATGAATTCTAAAAATAAATCTTAGTTTGTTTTACAGAAGAACAGACAAAACTGACTAACTTTTGTCAATATCAAATAAACTGAGAACTAAAAGGAAATTCTCAATCTCTCCTTGTTGTATAGCTTAGCTTTTCAAACAGTTTTAACAGTTACTTTAGTCTGACAAAAGCCGAATGACGAATTAGCGCTTCCAGTCAGAGACTGAGGCTACGTCCACACGTACACGGGTATTTTTGAAAACGGAGATTTTCCGTTTTCGTTTTAAAAAATAATCCCGTCCACACATAAAAGCAGAAATGAAGGAAAACGCTGCTATGAACATGCCAAAGCAGCAGGTGGTGCTAGATTCCTAACCGTGCAGAAATGTTGGCCAATCAGAAGTCTAGAAGCCTCGGTGGGAAAAAGTAAACAAAGCTGGGGCATAGAAGTAGAACCGAGTCGTATGTGTGGACGAACAGTAACTGTGTGTATATGTAAGCATTTAAACACTGCAGAGAGTAGAATTAACAGTAACAGTATTGTAGAAATTCATTTCACCGAAACAATAACGCGGCGCACAGTGTGACGCATGCACCAGTTCATTGTATTTCCAGACTTGCTTTCGGCACAATTTACAGTGCACGCTACTCTGTTTTTTGTCAGACCTGAAATAGCCGAAATACCTTCACACTACGGAACTTCTTTGGCTCTTCCGTTCGACAATCTCTCCGGCATTGGAACCATCATCTGTTTTCTCGTCGGTCACGCTCGGTTGATTTTTCTAGTCGGCACACTCATTTCCTCCATTACGCGCTGGCTGCTTCCCAAACAAACACACGTGCGGCTTGGCACTTGTGCTGTACGTAACAAGTCACGCGACGTGACGCTGCGGCTGTGATTGGTTCGGCTCTGCGCTACTTAATTTGGATTGGCTGACCTTTTTTTTTTTTTTTTTTTAAAGAGGACAAGAGATGCGAGGTCTATCGCGATAGCTTAATTTCTCTATCGAGTAAAAGTTATATCGCGATACATATCGTTATCGTTCTATCGCCCAGCTCTACAGTCAGGTTTAAGATTCTGTGTCATTGTCAGTATGTTACTCGCAGTTTTGAAAGTGTGTACAGATAACACCTGATGTGTACTCTGTGTGCCTAGGGGCACACGCCACTAGCTGTGTGGTCCAGCTATGTTTCTACCCTCACCTATGGCCACGAGCTGTGGGTAGTGACTGAAAGAACGAGGTTGCGAATACAAGCGGTGGAAATGAGCTTCCTCCGAAGGGTGGCTGGCCTCTCCCTTAGAGATAGGGTGAGAGGTTCGGCCATCCGGGAGGGGCTCAGAGTAGAGCCGCTGCTCCTCCACATCGAAAGGAGCCAGCTGAGGTGGTTTGGGCGTCTGACAAGGATGCCCCCTGGGTGCATCCTGGGTGAGGTGTTTGGGCATGTCCCACCGGGAGGAGGCCCCGGGGCAGACCCAGGACACGCTGGAGAGATTATATCTCTCGGCTGGCCTGGGAATGCCTTAGTGTTCCCCCGGATAAGCTGGAGGAGGTGGCTGGGGAGAGGGAGGTCTGGGCTTCTCTGCTTAGGCTGCTGCCCCTGCAGCCCCGGATAAAGCGGAAGAAGATGGATGGATGATGGATGGATGGGTGTACTCTGTATAGTTTGTTCACTGTTTACTTGTTTATTGCTGCTTTAAACAGCTGATGTATTTCCTCTCTGAATTCCAGCCTCCATCAAGCTTCACCCCTCAAGTACAAACTGAATCCACACACATCTCCTACAGGTGCTTCTAATTTCACATTAGGTTGATAACATGTATGTAATGATGTGACAAGACGCGTGATACAGCTGGAGGTGATCAGACCTCAGCTCATACAGGCTGGTTGGAGTGCTTCAGCCCTTCTGTGTCCTACAGGTTCAGGTGTCCTGGTCCAGGTGTGTTCCAGTGTACTCTGACCAGACTAGTGTTTGTTATGGCTCAGGAGGCGGAGCTGTTGTACAGGACTGTCCAATGGGATGAGAGCCTCCTTCAATCAGCTGGAAAAACAGCTGCAGGGCCGCTGTTTAACATCACATGCTCTGAGGATGCAGTCTGGGAGCTCCACCTGCCACACTGTGAAACAAAGGAGGGTGAGCACTGTGCTGTGAAACATCTGTGTTACTGTGTGGTGCTCAGCTAATATGAACTGTTCTTTATCATACAAATAACCACAATGCAGTTTATTTATAACAAAAAAGGATGGAGGTGAACTTGTTTGCAGGAGATGTAATCCTCAGATAAGGTGAGAAGTAAATCTGAACTCTCAGAATGAAAAGCTCTTTCCTTTCACAGCGCTGTGTGTTGATGGCCTGCTGTCTGTTGCCCACATCTCTGATGATGGGATGAGCATCTTGGAGCCGCTGGAGATCACTGCCACCCATGTGGTTGTGAAGGTTCCTCACCTCTCTGGGTGGGGCGTCATCTGGGATGATTTTAAGCGGCTCCTGAACATAACAGTAAATGGCCAAGTTCTGCTTTTCTTCCGACCTTCAGAGACAGAACCTGCACAAATCAACGTGTTTCTACTCCAGGAAAATATCCCATTGTCAGAGGTAAATAGTTTCATCATCTTCACTCTGTAGTCCTCTCAGAATCCAAATGATTCTCAGCAGCTTTCTGATAATAAACTAAACTTATGTACAGGTGTACTGGTCACTCCACTCTGATTACCTGAGACAAAGAGTCAGGCTCCATTTAACTTTTCTTACCCACATTGTTGACCAATCACTGCTCTTCTTTATTCACTCCCAGTAATGACCCTAAGCTGTGAACATTTGATGTTTGTGACCCATAATGTCAGATCTGACACTTCACTGATAAAAATAAAATCATGGAGCTTTTTTTTCTCTGCAAAGCTATTCTATCTCAAGAATGATTGTTTTTGATTCATACTGACATGATATTCTACACCTGATATGTTTAAATGAGCTCTACAGGTGAATAGACTTATTAACGTTACCAGCATAATAAACTGTCCTGTCACTGCAGGTGTCTGCCCAACAACACGATGATGCTAAATACATCCAGACCCCTGCTGACTGTCTTTTCAGCTTCAGTCAAAGGTACAGTGTCCACTGTGAACCTGAGAGCAGGATAATACAGCCGAAGGTGAGTCAGCAGTTAGAAACTATATGCTGCTGAAATGAAATGAAAGTCCTGGATAACCCACTCGTCATGAAAATGGCACCTTTCTGTTGTTGTTTAGCAAACACAGTTTCGCTCAAAGTCTGGCCCAAATTACCATCCAACATTTCAAGTTTTCCTGAGTACAAATTCAGGGTTTGTGACTCTGATAGTCAAAGACCAAGAGGGGAATGAAATCTGGAAATCATCTGTTTGCCTGCCAGGTAAGATTCCTGCCAGATACCAGCAGAAATTACCCTACAAACTTTTTATTTTATATTTTATAAAACTTCAACTGAAATCATACTTCTCTTTTCATCCTCAGTTCAGAGTGCTGTTAAATGTCTATCTTTCTTTGTTCCTTCAGCACCAAGAACAGAAACCTTAATGAGAAATGTCCCAGATGAGTCCGGAGTCCCGGCAGACGAGAGGCTGCTCACAGTTCGCTCACAGTTTATTGACAGAGTGTCTGAACCTGTTTTAAAAAAACTTCTGGATAAACTCCTGGAGCAGCATATTATCAATGATCAGGAGATGGAATCAGTCAGATCACAGCAGAGCAAAGCAGATAAAGCACGAGACGTTATTGACACAGTGCGACGAAAAGGAAGTACAGCCTCCTCACTTCTGATCGATGCTCTCTGTGAGGCGGATCCATGCCTTTTCACAGAGCTGAACTTAAGATAAGACAGATTTCTAATAAATCTCAAAGACCACTGACAGTGTCATTATTGTGATCTTCATGTGTGTGTTGGAAACTGGACTTTAGTTCTTATTAAAACCTGGACTCTGACTAGAAGCTGAGCAGGACATTGGATGGACTGAAGCAGAGTCTGGGACCTCAGTAAGTCTCTGAGCTGCTCATTATTAGTGCACAAACCAGGAAATATGTGAAGCTCCAACCTGTAGATGCTGAACCACATCTACAGGTTGAAGAGCAACACCTCAAGTTATCTGTGACCGGCGTCTGTTTCCAACAATATAACTGAAGCTGTTTTTACCTTTAATGCTGGAATAACATGTTGAATCACATGATCAGTGTTTACAATCTGATTACTGAGGTTCTCGTCTGTGCTAGCTTCTGCTCTGAGCAGCATTTTGTGTTTCTGACTGTATAAATAAAGTTTTGCTGTTTGCTTTCTTATGCTGGAGTTTGAATTCATGTTTTTAAACAGTTTGAGCTTCCTGTTCGTATAACCCGTTCATGTGTTACACCCGTCATTGCGTTGTGTTCTGGCGTGAAAGTAAGAGGCAGGAGACAGCACTTGGGTCTTTGGCTCTTTACTGCACATCTGCAACACAGAAATAAGTGTCTGATCTGTGTGTGTCACGCGACTGCCAGTACACCTCTCCTCCGGCCATGCTGAAAGGAGCTGTGCCTGCAGCTTCATTAACACCACAATAATATAATAAATCTAATACAACAAATTGTTTTAAAACATTAACTTAAGCTCTCAAAAACAAAAAGCATAAAATAAATAACATGTCACTGAAAAATCATTAAAAACAACAAAATAATTCAAAAACAAATAAACAGTCAGATAAATACAATTCAATAACCAGGACCCAATATTCTAGTGCTTATACTTCAAACATTATACTTCAGTACAATTATATTAATAACCGCCATCCAACAGGCAATACAACACTGTACTTATAAAAACAATGAATGAAAGACTGCATCTCCAAAACATAAGAACATCTCCATACCTGCAACACAGAAATAAGTGTCTGTTCTGTGTGCGTCACGCGCCTGCCAGTACACCTCACCTGACGAAGGAAAAAAGAGTGCACGCTGTTAAAAAAAACTGCAGCGAATACGCTCACAAGCCTCTAGCGTTCAGGCTAACTTAGCATGCTAGCATTTCAGCTGCGTTCTCGGCTAAAACTCATTAAAAACGTATATTAGCAAACTCTGTCCTCCACAAAACTTATCCCGAACGAGTCTCTTAACGACAAACAAAAATGCGGCGGTTCGGCTGTATTCACATTGCAGCTTGGGGTCTGAACAAACTGAGCAACGTGGCAGTGACTTACCCCCCACCCACTTGAAACGTAAAGGCAAATAGGCGGAGCGGTTAGTGCTACGTTTGTGCTGATTTGTGCAGGTAAAATTAGCGTTTGTGCTGCTACAGTATCTGAGATATAATGATTTTAATTATTACGGCCTACGCTGTATAACACCAGTGTCTGCGGCAGTGAGTTTCAGCAGCTGTGGAGTTTTGCACTTTTTCTAGGCTTGCTGCATATTAGCTTTTATTAGTTTACACTTTAGTAACACAATTTATTCAGCGGAAAGGTCGATATTTCTTTTGTTACTAGTGCAGAAACGTACACAAGGTAGGCTAAAGTTTTTATTTTTTCTGTGGCAAAACTGAGTTTCATGTGAAGTGATTCACGTATACCTAAATTATTATTATTTTTTACATACCCAGTTGGCCTCTATGATTTTGTTTTGAATTATATATGTTCATTATTATTAATGTAGCTGTCTCAGAAAAAATGAAGTGTTTGCTTTGATAGGTTGTTACCTACGTGTAGAAAACTGAATATTCCACAGCACTTAGGCGAGGGATCTTCAACCTGCGGCTCTAAAGCAACATGTGGCTCTCCGGCCCCTCCACTGTGGCTCTTATAAGACCAAGTAAGTCATTTTTTTATTATAAAGACAACAAGAAAGGGTTCTGTTAACAGTTTTTTTTTTTTTATGAAATATCTGCATTGACTATTCATTGAATGTACAAGGCTTTTAAAAGTGATTTAATGTTTCTTAGGTTCAAATCTGTTTACTGTAATTTTCAAGTTGGTTGCCCATCTTTCCTAATTTTCAATTATTATGGAAAGGATGCTCGTAGCTGGCTTCATTTTAACAAATACTTTTTTCCGTTATAAAGCTTTGATGATTCATTGTCTTATCAAATCTAAAAATAAACATTTTTATTTACATTTCCATAGCTTACACGATATAACAACTCATTTTCTAGATATTTATAGGCTCTTTCTTTTTTTAGGCTCTAGACAGGTTTTGTAGCAGCAGGGGGGAAAGGGGCCCTTTGAAATGAAAAGGATGCTGACCCCTGACTTAAGCCACCAGGTAAACACAAAAGAAATACTGGAAAATTATTGACAGAAAAATGGAACGGTTACTTTCAAGGCTATGGGTGAAGGTGACTTGGTGTGTAAAAGCAAATATACATCAGACTGACAAAGAAAAGAGTGTTAAAAGATTTTTAATTTAGAACTTTAACTTTATGTGCAAAACTGAACTTACTGATAACACACACTAGCCATTTGAACACATGTAACTGTAATGAACCAAATAAAACAGAAAAATGCAGGCAGCACTCAATATACTGTGTATAACACAGCATGGGGTTGTATTTTTTTCTTTTCAGATGCTCCTGTCACTCCATTTCCCAGGTCATCATAGCACTCCCACACACATGGAGCTCTCCTGCAGTATGCAGTGTAATGCCCCAAACCATCAGTGGTCATCTTTCCATGGAAAGCAATTAATGCCCTCAAAGTGAACGACTTTCCTTGGAGAACCAGGTTGGAGGGAAATTCATTCAGTGGAAATTCTGTTTGGTTTGCAAGGTCAGTATCAATCCACACGATATCTCCAATGTTGTAGCTGTGAGTAACTGTCCCTGCACAGAGCTCATTTCCTGTGGTGCTGTCTTCTGTTTTGAATTCTGATGGACACAGAGATGGATTGGAGAGTGGCCTGAGGCAGGTAGACTCAGGTAGGCCAAGTCCTGCTTCCACAGCCGTGCCAAGATGAGCCATACCAGACTCTTTGAGGACAGAGATGGCAGGAGAAACAAATGGCACTTCCCTTGTCATCCCTTTGCTGAGGTAGCAGTGCTGTGAAGAGCAGTGTTTGGTAAAATAAACACTTGAGATGTTCCTCATTGTCTTAGCAATTACAGCGGAGATATTGCACTGAGCATCGATTTGGATCGCAGCAGACCTCAACGAGACAGCTTCAAACATTACACTAAGCAGCTCTGCTCTCCTTCTGTAGGTTTGTTGGGTCACACCATCTGTGGCAATGGCTTTCACCAGCTGCAGGACTGGGTTTTCACTGTCTTTCAGAACAGCATTTTGAAATGTGGAGCTGTCACAGAAGGCACAACATAAGCACTGAAAAAATGCATCAAATGCACAGGTATTGAGCACAGAGATTGTCGATTCCCCTAATCTAATAGGCTGATGGAGGTTTCCATTTTTTAATAATCCCACTTTCACTCTTTTGGCCCCAAAAGTTTCATCTGCATGGAGCCATTCGGTACATGAAGAGAGGTAGGAAGTCCTCTTCCTTTTTTTGGGTGGAACAGCTAGGCCCCTCCAGTTCTCAACTGCATCCCCATCAGCCGGAAGAATGTTTGTGGTAGCATCAGATCCCACAAATGGGTGAGCATCCATTTTTATTTTGTCTTCTGCATTGTGAGTCGTCATGGATCCAGAATTGGCATCTGTGACTTTCAGTGATCCCACCGTTGCCTCATCTTTGACCTTTTCTTTTGCAGAACAAATCCGCATATTTCCCTCGATGAAGGAAAGATGACGAGCAATGAAGCGATCGACTCGAAGAGGCAAGTTGTCATGTTTGAAAAGGCCATGTTTTATGTTTTTGAAATCAGCTTCAACAGTGGCTGAACTTGCTGTGATGCTGGTGCTTTGGAAGAGAGGGACCATTATTCCTGTCCAGAGTGGCAAGTAACTTGCCAGTCTTATTATATGAGGAATAATCTCAGGGAGAAAGTGAATATTATCTCTATCCCCATTTGCTGCAGCAAGTGACCTGCTCTCCTCACATATTTCTGTTACCCACTGTCGTAGGTCAGTCTGGATCTCATCCACTGAATCCACTCTCTCACTTTCCTCCGTCTGTTCATCTGGAATGATGATGGAGTCTTGAGCAATTTGGGCTTTCAAGTATTTCTTGCACCTTTCTGAAGGAAGAGGTGCTCCAGAACTGTCATCACCTTCTGCCTCACTGAGGGCCACAACAGTGATAGCATGTAGGAGCTGTTTTGCATGGTCCAAACATTGAGACTGAAGAGGTTTTGCTAATGACCTGACAAAGAAATCTTTAACACGATGTGTTTTCTTCTTCAGGCAATCCCACTGGCATATCATCTTGATGCAGTGCGCAACATCAACCCTGATATAACAAGGGGGGAGTTTGGCAGACTGGGTTCCAAGAAGGACATGAAAGCATTCATTAAGGTAGGACTTCAGATCAGGATGAGGAGTGAAAGCCTTGACCAGAACTCCCAGAATTGCCAGAGAAAAGTCACTAACAGCATACTTTGGCACAGGTGCACCTGCACGAATCCATTCTGTCAACCAGTTTGCGATGGCATTAACATCATGTTTCTCTGACAGCATTTGCACCACTGGGACACTGGGGCAATTGTTTTCTTTCAGAATACCTTGATAAAGGAAGATATGGCCAGATTTGCCATTTGGTCTCAGCAGTTTTTTCACAACTGAACCGGTTGCATCAAAACACACAGTTGGGGGAGATTTTTTTGACAATGTCTTATAAACATGCATCTGTGTTTGACTCCAGTAGTGACAGAAAAACTTGTCCAGTCCAATATCTCGGATGCTACCACTGTGAGGAACACTATATTTTAACAATTGCAGAGATGCAATGGGGTCCTTATCTCCTAATTCCAAGTCTTTTCTCTCTTGTTTGGCTTTTCGCAGAGTGGCCAAATTTGGAAGGTGGCTTGGCTCAGGATCTCCAACATCCATCAGATCTGCTGCCCTCGCTGACCTCCATACAGCCGGTTCCATTCTGCCCTCACACAGCTCTTTAGCGATCTGTTCACGCAGGTTTCCAGACATGAACCGCTTGGAGTGGCCAGTGTGCAGGGAGAAATCTGTATTTCTCATGAAACACTGGAGCACCATTGGACTATTAATTGCTGGCTGTCTGTCACATGACATTTCTAACTGGCCATGACACTCCTTACAGTCGCCTCTGATGTCCAGATAATTATTGTTGACAGTTGGATGGACCTTTGCTCTACGGAACACAAGTGTACATGTATTTTTGATCTTCTTCCATATAAGATCGTTGATGATATGAGTCCAAGTGCCAGGTTTCAAAATTGTGTATTCCCTTTTTAGGGTAGGAGAAAACTTGTCATTGTATTCAACCTTTTCAGGAATAAATTTAACCCAGTCCTCAAAAGGGACTTCTAGTTCAAAAGCTTGACAGTTTTCTTGTCCAGGAGAAATGCAATGTGAATCTAACTCTCCTTCACTATTACTTTCCTGATCACTGATTTCCAAAGCTGACCAGATGTTGTGTCTATTTAGCTTCACAAAAGTGTACAGGGCCTTTGCTGACATCTTGTCTTCTAGCTGCTGACTCAGCTCTTTCCAGACTGATGCAGCTGGAGTGGCTATTTTGCCATTTTGGACTATGGCCTCTTTTGAATTGCAAAGAACTGCAAAAATGGAAACCTTGTCTACAGATGGCTTTCGAGGCATCTAAAAAAAAACACACTATGATTATGATGGAGCAAAATGTGATTTCTGAACTATATACACAGCCAGGAGCAACCCCTCCCCCAAGTTCTCCACCAATCTACACTTTCATATTTTGTGGAATTATTGTTTTTAAGATGGAGCTATTGAATTTGTGAGTTTATTAAATTGAGTCTGAGTATTTAACCCATGTACTGTACAGCACTTTAGTCCAGTGTGCTACATGTTTTAAAGTGCTTTAGAAACTTTTTTCTTGGACATTTTTGAAAATGTTTAACATTGAAAAAAAATCCTTTTGATCCAGATAGTTAGCTATATCATGTATTAACTCAGTAACTAAAACCTCAGTATTTTAAATGTAAGCTTACCTTGTTCAGAAATCAGATGAACGCTGTTCTAAGAATCCTTCAGACACAGTAATGCCAAATAATAGTTTTTTCTGCCAGAAAATGTGTATTTGATGCAAAAGACTGCTAGCTTGTTCGTTTCTCAAAAAGTGTTCATGGGAGTGTAAAATGTTCAAATGTAGTTTTCAATAAAGTTTTTTTAATCCACTCTAAAAAAAATAAATACTCAAGCATTTGCATCGTGGTTTTATGAACAAAAAGTGATTGAAGTAAAGAAATTGAAGTAAAAAAAAAATACACTCATTACAAATTTAGCTGATTAAATACAACAAGAGGGTTTTTTTAACAGAACTTTATTGAACAAGTGAACACACAAAGTGAAAGGTCATTTGAAAAAGACATTTTTCAGCAGTAAACCATAACAGGATATCTCAAATCATAGCAGCACAAACGCTAATTTTACCTGCACAAATCAGCACAAACGTAGCACTAAAAAAGTAGACCATTTTGGCCCGTTTTGGAGCAGTCTGGGGGGATGGTGACCTTTGAATGACCTATAAAATAAAGTTTAATATCTCGGAAACCGTAGCAGCACAAACACTAATTTTACCTGCACAAATCTGCACAAACGTAGCACTAACCGCTCCGCCTATTTGCCTTTATGTTTCAAGTGGGTGGGGGGTCAGCTTCACTCTGCTGCTGAAGCGAGCTGTGACCGGGGCACACATGCACGCGCGTACGTCACCACGCAGCGCGCACACACACGAATGCACACAGACTCAGATCACACAGGTAGGAGAGTGAGATGCAAAATGACATATTTAATTTTAAAAAAGGGTGTTTTGGGTGAAATTCAAAAGTATTTAACACAAATGTTACATTCGTCTGATTGACTTGATTTGCGTCTTATATCTGAATCATGTCGTCATGAGACTGTCAATGTATCTTAAACATACTGCTTCACAAACACTGTTGTGACAGTGATGTACACTGTCTCGTTTGTATATATGTATGATTTCTATACAGTTTACACCAGATGACCACTTAAGGACATCTCCTGGTTTCATCTTCATGTTTCCCTCTCACCACATATCCAACCCGATATCATGACCAGCAGCTTTTACAGCTGTGGCTCCAACAAACATCAGCTGATACTAGAAATTAATATTAAATAAATTCTAACAACAGCTGATCAAGCTTAAACGCTGCTGTTGTTCATCGTGACATCTGCTTGTTTCCTCTTTTTGGCGCAAAGTGGGTGATAAACAAGACCGACAGGACTTGCGAAAGAAAAGCCGATCAGCTGATCATTGATCAGTTTCATGATTGAAGTGGCAACAGGAGAGGGAGGGGGAGAGGAGGAGAGAAGAGGCAGCTGTGCAGCAAAGACAGAATAACTCCAGCTTTGTGTCAAATGCCCAGTATGCCCGATGGCCAGTCCAGCTGTGAGGTCAGCTGGTGGGTAACAGGCATCTTTGAAAATGTTAGAGCACTTTTGCAAATATGTGATGTCCTGACAGCAACAATCTATCCTGAAAATATCTTTTATTTTGTGACCCAGAAAGAAATATGTATATTTCAAATTCTGCGTTCCTCCACCACTGCCTCAATTTGAGTTGTGGATGAAATGCATTCTGGGATATTTGCCTGGGCTTAGCTACAGTAGCTAGCAAGCTGATTGGAGACCAAAACAGCCAATCAGAATTTTTGCATCCGAGTCTGTGATTGGTTGGTTTTGTGGCACGCTTATAACGGTGTACAGAAGCTGTCTCCGTTATCATGGCTACTCGGCAACGGAACTCAAAAGTCTGGGAGCATTTTGACAAAACAAAAGAAAAGAAGGTCCAATGCAAAATCTGCAAAATGGAACTTGCCTTGCATGACAGTATGACGGCGATGCATGAGCATCTGAAAAGGAAGCACGTCGTGTAGAACAAGCACTTTGCAATAATTTAGAGATCTCAGACCTACCATTTATCAGCTCAAACATCCAACGACATGAATGCTTTAAAAGCATCGACATCAGCTCTTCTCTGACAGCATGGTGGGAGTTTCTAAAATTGACGGCATCTTCATTAATCCCATGAAACGTACACCTATCTGGAACAACCCTGACATATTACAAAACAATAATATGATAAACTTTTCAGATTGGAGTGGTAAAGGAATCAAATATTTAGAACATATACTAGAAGGAACAGAATTTATTTCATTTGACGGACTAGTTACACAATATGGGATCAACAAGAAAAGATTTTTAGAATATCAACAAATTAAATCCATAGTAAAAAAGAAATTTAAACCGGGTCAAGTTGAACTACAAACACCACCAAGTGTGGTTCAATTTCTTACTCTTAAAACCCCCAAATTACTATCCAAAATATATAGAATGCTTTCTAAAACAGATGAATCAATATCACTTCCTATTGCAAAATGGGAAGCGGATTTATCAGTTAACTTAGACCTAAACTTCTGGTCTCAGACTTGCTTAAAAACCTTTCATCTAATCAGAAATCCCAGTCTTCAATTAATTCAATACAAAATATTACATAGAGTGCACTATACAGGTCATCGGATGTTCAAGATGGGCTTTACGTCTACCAACAACTGCTCACACTGCCAAACCAATTCACCGGACAATTATATCCACGCTCTTTGGTTCTGTCCACCAGTTCAGAAGTTTTGGCGTGAGATATGTGAAGACTTATCAAAGTGTCTGAAATGTAACATTCCAACTTCCCCCTTAGTGTGTTTGTTGGGCAGCTTAGATAATGTCACCTCAGAAAACAATTTAGCCCATATGGTTTTCACTGCCCTATGCATAGCCAAGAAAACAGTCCTCATGAACTGGAAAAATAAAAATAATCTTAATTCTAACCAATATAGAAATTATCTATTAGATTACATTAGTCTTGATACAGCCTCTGCCACCACACCAGATCAATTGCTCTGGGCTCCTTTGATCAGCTCCATCACCTAGTGGGGGTGGGGGGTCATAGTTTGGTCCCGCCTTCACTGTTGTGATTGGTGTGGGGGTAAGGACAGGCCTAGGGCGTCGGGGGGTTCCCCAGGGGCATCTTCCTTGGGGGGCTCAATCCGGGGTAGCGGTCATGTCCGGTTAGGGGCTCTGTTGGCTCTCGGGTGACTGTTTCCTCGTGGCTGCGTGCAGCGGGGCTAGGGGAGGGTCTGTGCTGACGGACGTGGGTTACTGACCTGGTAGCCTGGCTGCCCCTGGGTGGGTCCGGGATGGGCGTGAGGTTCTGGGGGCGCTCCGTCTCTGGGCTGGGGCCCTGGCCGGGCCTCGGGAGCTTGGGTCCTGGTTGGTGTGTTGCCGGGGTTGTGGGCGGGTGGGTGCATGGGGGCCCAGCCCTGGTGCAGGGTGCCGCCGGTGCGTCGAGCCACCTGGGGGGCTCTTCAACTGGTGGGGGAGATTGTCACATCTCGCAGGAGCTTTCCGCTCTTCAGGAACTCTCTCTGCAGGAGGGGGAGATACAGGAGAGGTGGAGGAAGATCTCAGCCTGGGCGTCTATTGTCTTATGTAGTCTGGAAGATGAGTGGATGGTGGGGTGGGTGCAGTTTTCTCTGTGGTGGGGTTGGGTGGACTGTCCCGGGCTCTGTGGGGCCGGGGGGCGCTGCTGCGCTGGGCCCCGGTCTGGATGGGCCTGGGCCCCCTTTCCCTGGCGGGTCGCGGAGTATGGGGGTGCCTACTGGGGTCAGCGGGGGAGCTGGCCCCAGGGAGGGTCACTTGCCCCTCCCTTCCTTCCCTCCCCATCTCCAGCTGCCTCCCTCTTCCCGCTCCACCACAACCACCCACACATGCAGGGCCTTGGAGTAGGGGTATGTCACCAGGGTGCAGAGGAGGCTACCCCCCCCCCCCCCCCGCTCTCTGTCCCCTTCTGGCTGCCTCTGCCTCAATTTTATCCCACAACTTAGACATTCACATTACTCACACTCTCATTACACATACATATGGGATCTTGGGGGTGGGCACGACACACGGAGTCCAAATTACCATCAGGGTGTACACCTCACCCCTGGCGTCGTTGCCCACCTCTCAATTTTAAATACACGTAGACATTGAGGGCTAGCAGGAGGGACTATGCGCTTACCTGCTGCTCTCTGGCAGGTAGCTCCATGCCCTCCTGGGTTTTAAATGCACCTTAGAACACACATGCATGAACACTACAATGAGTGGGTGGAGGGAGGTTTGGAGTCTTCTCTCACCCCCGTTCTCTGCGGCCTGCTGGAGCGGGGGGGCTAGGAGGAGTTGGCCGTCCGACTGCGGTCTGGGGTGTGGGGCCTCCCTGCTGCTGCGGAGTCGGGGCGGTCTGCCTCTCCCCACCGCAGGGAAAAGGGTAACACCACCTGGGTCTGGGTGCAGTTCCCCCCTCCAGGGGCAAGGGTACCTAGACCCGGTTTGTAGAGTACGCTTGGGGAGTGTGATCGTGTGTACAGCGTCTCTTTATGTCTGTCTCCATGTCGGTTGAGTGTGGAGTAAGCGCATATGAGAGCATGAGGGGGGGAATGGATGTTTGTGTCTGTGTGTGCCTGTATGTCTGTGTCTATATGTCAGGTTGGGTATCAGACGCCACCTCTCTGGGGACATCTCAGGCCCTCCAAGGTTTGGAGGCCTATCTCCCACCACCACCACTTCCCCTGCCAGTGGCGGACTCCCTCAGACATCGGTGCGTTGGTGATTCTTTGTGTCTGGGGATGGGCGTCCGGGTACACACCGGCTCACTCCTTGGCGGCCGCTTGTCGGGAACTGGGGCTCGCTCGGGCCACTTCGGAGGTGGGGTGCCCCCGGCCTCTCGGCCTGGGGCTCGGTCACTCAGGCACAGCTGGCTGCCAGCGGAGCTCACGGGCACGTCACTGCAACTCCCCCTGGCTTCTGCTCCGCGGCTGCTGAGTGAGCCCTCATCTGGGACTCTCCTCAGCTCTTACTGGGACAGTGGCGCGGCTGCCCCTCTGTGGGTCTTCCTTGGTCTCTTGTGTTCTGAGGGCCTCTGGATGTCTGGAGTTTTGATCTCCTCCATACCTGCTTCATGCCCTGGAGGACGGGGCTGTGGCCCCCCCACACCCTCTAGCAGATCATTACATGAAGGAACCTTTTAAAAACAAGCGCGTCCATGCTCACAGGTGTACACACGGGTGATCACACCCACAAACTACACCCTTTTTGGCTCCTACCTCAAAGCACACTGTGTTCTGTTGATCTTATGTGCTGCACAATAATGTTTAATATTTAGTATTTACTGTCATATTCCCATATATCATTGTGATGTTGTTTATTCTATTACTCTTGTTCTCTTCTGCTTGTTTTCTTTTTTCTTTCTCAACAGGTGATCCAGGTGATCGATATATGCATTTTCTTTTTCTTTTTTCTTTTTTTTTCTGCCCATTCTGTTGGTTTTTGTTTTTTGCCCTTCTCCCCCGTCCCTCTTCTCAGCTGTTTCTCTTTCCCTCTTTCTTTCTCCCCTTCTTTCCCCCAGTCAAGTCTGTCCCGTATTCAGCAAGTGAAAATAAAATACATAATAAAAGGTGAATCAAATAGACCATTATGGCAAGGCTGTATGGAGTGCCAGGACTGCCATAATGAATTAATTAAATACACCATTAAATAATTAATTAAATGTGGCAATAATTAATTAAAATTGGAATTAATTAATTAAATAAATAGTTATGACACATGTAATTAATTAATTATTGACACATTTAATTAATTATTTATGTATTTCACATTTTAATTAATTATTGACACATTTAATTAATTATTGACACATTTAATTAATTATTTAATGATATATTTATTTATTTCATTTTGGCAGTCCTGGCGCCTGGCTCTCATCTTGAAATAATTTTATCTGTCAGCCTGACCCATCAAACTCAGGGGGCGGGGTTAACGCTGATCGAGTCAAAACCATTGCTTTGGCCTGGTGGCCATTGTTTCTAGCACACAACAACCGGCATGTGGAAGCTAACAGAACTGAACTTTGAAAAACCCTGTTTGTGTGTCACTAAATACCGTTTTAATGTTTTTTTAGCCGAGAATGTAGTGGTTTAATCTTCATGTGTCTGGTCGGTTTGTCAAGATACAGCCTCTTTGCAAAAGTGCTTCGATGATTTCGGAGATGTCTGCCCAGTCTCACGGCAAAGCGTGGGATAGACCCGCTCGCCTCGCAAGCAATCCCACTGACAAAGCGCAGGCCCCGGTACACAGCTGTAGTAACCCCCGCTGACTTCTTTTACTGAGGTTATATTTATCGGTGTTTCATTTCCTGATGTTCTTATGTGTCCTACGTGTTTCAGTCGCCAATTCTGAATTATAACTAACATTAAAAACATGTTTAAGGAGGAGAGAGAGCAAATAAATCTGTTTAACATCTGATCTTTGGGTTTTTGTTCAGTAATCAGCGTGACCTGTGTATAAACGCATAAAAGAGATAACGTTGGTGTTTCTGTCATGTAGTAACTGCTGGCTTTAACTGTACAAAGGTTGTTCGACACTATGAAACACATACAGACTTCATGATGTTCGGCTAATATTTTTATTGTGAATATTAATCATGCTGACCTCACCCTGTACACCACGCAGCGAGGTCAGCATATCCACGATATCCTCAGCTCCATGAGTTAACACAAAGTTTCCCAGCTGACTATCTAACTGCCAACTATTCCAGAGACGTGAAAATATACAGCATAAAGAAAAGTGTAAGAGACTCAGCAGCAGATTAGAATAACAATTATACATTTAATAAATCACCAAATGAATCCAAGAAACGAGCAAACCTGTTCCGACAATTTGAGTTTGTATTCCCTCAGCTGCAGACTCGCTGCTGTTTAAATGTTTCAAAAGGAAGATTAGATATAAACAAACGTCAAACATAGACTCAGTCTGCCTTCACATTTGATATGAGGCCAGCACGTATAGTGGCTGTGTCCTGTTTTAAGATCATACATGTAAAATTGTTGTCTGACCTCCGTCGATCCAGCCGCTCAGAGTCCGTGGTTACCATGGTTACTGCATAAGCAGCTATAATGCTAACAGCTGGCACTGAGGAAACCTACCGGCAGCATGGGTGTTTATGTTTTTCATTACAAAAGAACCGTCTGAATGGTTAACTGAAGTTAACTTGGATAAATTATAGTTAAGGAGTATCACAGATAACGCCCACGTGAGCTGTGCGACTGTTCACCACTACACTGAAATCAGCAGGCTATTACTGAAATACACGTGCTATATCATAAACTATGATATAAATAGGGAGGTCCTATTAACATGTTTAGTTTTAAAGGACACCTTCCTGCCTTTAGTCTCCTTCATGAGCAGTATTAGTTTTCTTCTAACATCCAGAAGTCTGCACGATGTGTTTCATAGTTTGTAACAAGCCTTTGACAGGTAAACATAACATGACCGAAAAAGCAAAAAAAAAAAAAAAAAAAAGAGAGAGAGAGAGAGTTTTTGACATAAGAAGAGAAAATGCTCTCAATTATGGAGACAGACAAATGGTTCATTTATGTTTGATGTGTGTTTATTCCTCCCTAAATATTGTCGGTGAAGTTTGCCATGCACGTCAGATTTTCCTGCGCATTTTTATACCTCTGCCAACAGAGAGAGAAAAAAAAATCACATTCTGACAGACAGCTGGTGCTTAGAATACAGTTGAATAACTATTAAAAAACAGATGATATAATATTTCTGTCCAGGTTGCAGACTTCATAATGAACATGCTGTTGCAAACCCTGCTCCTCTCGGTGGAAATGCGCCTTCTCTTTCCTCTTTGTATAAAAACATTTTAAAAGTCAGTTTAATCTCAAAATTCACTGTTAAATCCAAAACACACCAGATAAAGAAAAGCGAATAGTTAAGTCTAACACATGTGCCAGTGAACCATTAAACGTCTGTGAAACTATGCAGTTATGAAACGTAACTTTAACCTCAGCCAAACCGATTTGCTCAGTTGTAAATAAAACAGCGAAGTAAACGTGACCCGACAGACAGAACCTGAGTGAATGAAGTCCAGCGTTTAACCACTGAGAGCTAAAACTCAGCTGAGGTTCAAAGCTGTGTGCCGGTGATTGGACATCAGCCGCTGATGAAGCTGGTTCGCCTATAAAGTGCTCTGTAAGGAAACAAGCTCCAGCAGCTCTGCGCTCGGGGAAAACATTATATTTACTTATCTTGTGCAGAAAAATGCGCTGACATTGCTTTATATCGAGCACCGGCTGCCCAGTTAAACTGTGACTATCACCAGGTAACGTAGGTGTGTTTCTTGAATTAGCAGCAGGTGTTAAACAGCTGACAGATGAGGAGGAGGATGCATGCAGGTAAACTGAGGGTCTGTTGAGCTGATCGCTGGTTTCGTGAGAAAAATGTCAGCTCGTTCTTTATGTTACAGAAGCACAGAGACACAAAACCAGGCGGAAAGAGACGATCGTTCGGTGAAAATGAGAATCTGCGAATGCAACATGTGGAACACGGAGAGTGGAATATGTAAACAAACCGGTTAACGTAACCCCCTCGGTGCACTCTGCATGCTAATTGTTAGCAGAGCTAGTGAAATCTCTGAAAACATCTGAGCACTTTTGCAAACATGTTCTATGTTGACAACCTGACCAGACATACGGCGCGACATTCGCGGCTAAAACACTGTTAAAAGTGTAGTTGGTGACAGAAAAACGGGGTATTTTAAAACTACACCACCACCATTGCTGCCTGTGATTTGATCTGCATTCTGGGATACCTGGCTGCCCCAAGTCTACACAAGCAATCGATTATCTAGGATCGACCTGTTTTGACTTACTTTGCACGGCAACCAATCAAATGTTAGAGAAGCTGCATGGGCAGCGTTAACCCCGCCCCCTGAGTTTGATGGGTGAGGCTGACAGATAAAATTATTTCAAGATGAGAGCCAGGCGCCAGGACTGCCAAAATGAAATAAATAAATATATCATTAAATAATTAATTAAATGTGTCAATAATTAATTAAATGTGTCAATAATTAATTAAAATGTGAAATACATAAATAATTAATTAAATGTGTCAATAATTAATTAATTAAACGTGTCAATAATTAATTAATTACATGTGTCAATAATTAATTAATTAAATGTGTCAATAATTAATTAATTACATGTGTCATAACTATTTATTTATTTATTTACACTTCAATGATCCTTGCCAACTTCCACTGGTTGCGTGGAGTTATCTCATCCTTCAGGAGAACAACATCATTGATCTTAGCATTTCTGTGCTCTTTGGTCCACTTCTGTCTGCCTTGAAGATTTAACAAATACTCCTTTTTCCACCTTGTCCAGAAAGTGTTGGCAAGTAGTTCAACACGACGCCACCTCTTACGGAGATAAAGATCTTCTTTCACAAACCTTCCTGGAGGTGGAGAGATGATTGTGGACTCCATGGTTAGTATGTGATTCGGTGTTAAAGGTTCTGGGTTTGATGGATCACATAGTTGGTCAGTAGTCAATGGTCTGCTATTAATCACTGCCATGACTTCATACAGGAATGTCCTCAGAGAGGAGCTGTCGAGTTGTTTGGCTGATTGTTCCAGAATGGACATGAGAACACTTCTTATGGTGTGAATTTGTCTTTCCCAGACACCACCCATATGACTAGATGCTGGGGTGTTCATGAGAAACTCACAGTCCAGTTTCCCTAGCTTGGCTTGATCCATTTCCTTAAATGCTCCAATAAACTCATTTCTAGTGCCGACAAAATTCGTGCCTTGATCGCATCTTATCTGACGAACTGTACCTCTGATGGCCATGAATGCACGTAATGAGTTGATGAGGGAATCTGTAGAGAGATCGTCAAGCATTTCAAGATGCACTGCTCTGGAGCACATACAAGTGATTAGCAAGCCATAATGCTTTAGCTCCTTGCGGCCTTCTTTGACATAAAAAGGACCAAAGCAGTCCATCCCACAGTAGGTGAATGGCGGTGTGGTCTCCATCCGATCCTCTGGGAGGTCTGCCATCTTCTGCTGCTCTGTGCACCTTCTGAACCTTCTGCATTTTACACATTTATAGATGTAAGATGACACAATCTTGCTGCATCCAAGAATCCAGAATCCGTTAGCTCGAAGTTCATTCATGGTGATCCCTCGTCCTTGATGGTATGTCTTCTCGTGATAATGTTTGACCAGTAATGCCGACACGTGACTGTCTCTTGGCAGGATCGCGGGATGCTTGACATTGGGGTGCAAAGCTGCATGTGTTAAGCGTCCGCCTACCCGAAGAATGCCTTGGTCATCAAGAAATGGACATAACTTGTGTAACTTGCTAACCTTGTCTTTCATCTGCATCACATCATGATGTTGCAAGGTTTTTATTTGCTGAGCAAAGGCTGTTTCTTGAACCATCTTTATGATTGTTAACTCTGCTTCCTTTCACTCTTGTAGGCTACTGATGTCGTGTGATCTACTCTTGTGATCCTTTGCTTCTTTCACATAGCGCTTGAGTCTAGCAACTGCCTTAATCATCCTCGACCAGTCGGAAAACTTGTGTAAGCGGTCTAACAGTGACCTTTGTTCCTCCCCTTGTATCTTGTGGACTTGAACCTTCTTAACCTCCGGGTCACTGGTTGATTTTCCTTAATTTCCCCACTGGGTATGACTTTCTGCCAAAGGAGGTCTGGGCCTTTGAACCAGTTTGATGCTACAAGTTGTTCTGCTGTGAGACCTCTTGAGGCGTGGTCCGCCGGATTATCTTCGGAAGTTACATACCTCCATTGGGTTGAATCTGTGCTTTGTTTGATGCGTTCCACTCGGTTTGCAACAAACACATGAAATCTTCTGGCTTCATTGCTGAGGTATCCGAGTACCACCTTCGAGTCAGTCCAATACCTTTCTTCTGAAATTTCCATTTCTAATTCCTTTTTCAGCATGTCACCAGTGCGCACAGCAACAACGGCCGCCGACAACTCAAGCCGAGGTATAGTTGTGACTTTGGTTGGTGGAACTCTTGATCATCCCATCACCAATGAGCAGTGGACTTCACCAGTTGTGCTTACTGCTCTGAGGTAAGTGCACATTCCATATCCAGATGCACTTGCATCAGAAAAATGATGAAGTTCGTAGTGCTGTGCCTTGAAGTTCGAAGGAATGTAGCATCTGTGAACCTTTACGTCTGCAAGGTTTCCCAGGTCACGCAACCAATACTCTCACTGAGGTCGAAGTCTGTCAGGTAAGTTATCATCCCAGCTGAGTTTATCTCGACACATTTGTTGCAAAATCTGCTTTCCCAGCAGAATGAAAGGTGACACAAACCCAAGTGGATCGAACACAGAGGCGACTGTGGCCAATACTCCTCTTCTGGTGAGTGGTTTGTCCTTAACAACTACTCTGAACTGAAATTGATCTGATGCCACACACCATTGTACGCCAAGTGCTCTTTCCATGTGTACTTCACCGAGTGCCATATCTAGCTCTTTGGGAGCTGCAGCGCATTCTTCTTTCGGAAGTGAAGCTAGAACTTTGGTGCTGTTTGAGATGAACTTGTGCAACCGAAGTTTGCCCATGCTGCAGAGTTTCCGTGCTTCATTAACCAGCTGTATTGCCTGATCTTCAGTGTCAACACTTGCTAGTCCGTCATCAACATAGAAGTTGGTTTTGATGAACTTGATGGTTTCTTCATTAAAACTTCCTTCCCCTTCAGCTGCAAGATGCTTGAGGCCATAGTTGGCACAACCTGGAGAAGATGCTGCTCCAAATAGGTGTACCTTCATCCTGTAGACAGTGAATGGAGTTTCAAGGTCACCGTTCTCCCACCACAAGAACCGTAGGTAATCTTGGTCACAAGCATGCACATGGAATTGGTGGAACATGCGTTCAATGTCACACATGAAAGCCACTTGGCCTCTTCGGAAGCGACACAAGACTCCGAGCAAGGTGTTTGTTAGCTCTGGACCAGTGAGGAGATGGTCATTTAAGGAAGCGCCTTGGAACTTGGCAGAGGCATCAAAGACGACACGAATCTTTCCGGGTTTTTGTGGATGATACACACCATGGTGTGGGATGTACCAAACTGGTGTCTTGTCAATGTCTTGCTCTGTGACCTTTTCAGCATCTCCATGGGCTAGGATGTCATTCATGAATTTCTTATAGTCCATGTAGTACTGCTTGTTACTCTTGAGCCTTTTTTCTAAACATTTGAGGCGATGAATAGCACATGCCTTGTTGTTTGGCAGGTTTGGCCTTTCACTCTTAAATGGGAGTGGCATTTCAAAATGACCATCCTCCTTGTGCCTAATGCCGGCCTTCATCTTTGTTAAAAATTTGAGATCTTCTTGAGAGACCTTTGTGTCTTCTGGTGCTTTCTCAACAAAGTCAGACTCCAACATCTTTAGGACCTCTGTGGGAGAGATCATTTCCTTTATTTGAGTTCTGTAGACATCAATCAATCAATCAATCAATCAATCAATCAATCAATCAATCAATCAATCAATCAATCTTTATTTATAAAGCACTTTTCATACAAAAAAAAATGTAGCACAAGGTGCTTTACATAGTTAAAAGCAGCCCACCCCACCCTCCAACTCACTCCCCACACTCTCAATACACATATATCCCCCCCCCCACACACACACACACACACACACACACACATACACACACGCGCACACTTAAAGAGTAAAAATTGGGCTGGACTCGCATGAGCCAAGTGAGGAAACACTATAACAGGGAGCCGTCTGCACCGGGAGCCGGTCACAGACCGCAGCCTCCAGGCTGGGCACACAGCAGGAGGGAGGCAAAGGAGCCCCCCAGCCAGGCTGAGAGAACCCCCAGAGACCCAGCAGCCACGGTCAATCACAGCCCCGGTGCAGAGAGCGCCCTCCGAGGAAACACTGGAGATATGACACAATACGATATATACAGGGTAAAATGATAAAATAAATAAGAACAGGATACAATATAAATATAAATAGAGTAAGAAGATTAAAAAATGAATAAGAATAAAATCAATAAATATTAGGTAAATCCTAAATTAATAATAGAATAACAGGATAGAATAAATAAGCATAAAATAAATAAACGCTAAGTAAAAGCTAAATTAAAAAGGTGGTCTTGAGCCTGTTCTTAAAAACATGTACGTTCTCTGCGGCCCTGAGCTCCTCCGGCAGGCTGTTCCACAGACGAGGACCATACCACTGAAAAGCTGCCTCTCCGTGAGTATGTGTCCTGACTTTAGGGACAATCAAAAGGCCAGTACCAGAGGACCTCAGGGTCCGCGAGGGTTCATATGGTAAAAGCAGATCTGAGAGATAAGAAGGCCATAGTGAACCTTGTTGGTGAGATTTAAAGAGGGATTAATGTCAGGCACCACTTCCTTCACAATGACTTGGTGACTTATTCCGAAGGCGTCTCCATAATCGAGACATGGATTGCCATAACCCACAATACTCCATCCCAGATCAGTTCTTTGCGCAAACGGCTGATTTTCCTTTCCAGACACAACCTCACGAGGAACAAGTGCTTGGGGGCAGTTGTACCCAATCAGCAGACCAACATCACAGCTTTGTAGTGGAGCGATCTCACTTGCAATGCATTCAAGATGAGACCATGCCTTAGCTGTTGCAGGCGATGGAATGTGATCTCGGTTTGCGGGAATAAAGTCTCTGGCATACGTCACTGGTAGGGAAATGGTCTTATTTGAGTAGAACCCTCTGACTTGTAGACCTGAGAGCTTGCGACAGGGCACAACTGTGTTTCTTGAAGACATAGTAGTGAGCTTTAGCTGAGTCGATTCACCTTTGATATGCAGAGCTTGTGCCGTTTCTTCAAGAATAAAGGTCGTATCGCTCTGTGTATCAAGGAGCGCGTACACAAGAATTTCATGCTCTGGCTCACCTTTGGTTGACACCCATACTGGAATAATGGAAGATGTGTGAGTGTCGTCAACATTCTGTGTGACTCTGTTAGAAGTTGCTTCACTTGTTGTTGGTGTGACACTGTTGTCTTGTGAGACATCTGCGTTCATTTGTCTTGTCCTGTCACTGTTCTTGTGTGGATTTCTCCTTGTTCTGTCTTCCTTCGTGCGATTGTCATGAAGACATGTTGGATGTCTTTTATTACATGTGTCACAGGTTTCTCTCCCTTCACAATCCTTGGAGCGATGACCAGAGTTCAGACAGCCAAAACATAACTTCTTGTCTTGAACAAACTTTAGTCTCTCAACAATGCTCTCATTTATGAACCTTCTACACTTAAGTAGGCTGTGACTCGACCTTTCACAGTACACACAACTAGCACTAACAGTCCTTTCATTTGAGTTAGTTGCTAGCACCTTTGCTCCATTGCCTCTGTTCCTTGTTGTTTTTGCCCCTTCAGTTTCACTTGGCTTCAGAGCAAAGAGAGATGTTATGGGATTACAGGCAATTTTGGCTTCCCGTGAGATGAAATCTACGAATTGGCTGAAGCTTGGAAAGGTGTGAGTCTCTTCTTGCACTTCTGTAACCTTTCTGTTCCACCTTGAAGTAAGCCAATCTGGAAGTTTTGCGAGCATTTTTTGGTTTTCATTGCAGTCATTGAGCACTTCAAGCCCCTTCATTTGCGACATGGCTGTCTTACAGCAGCAAAGGAAGTCAGCAAATGCTTGAAGTTCCATACTGCCTTTAGAGCTTATCTTAGGCCACGCGTCAAGTTTGTCTCTGAAGGCCTTTGCTACGAGGAAGGGATTTCCATACCTCTCTTCGAGAACTGTCCATGCTGCATAGTATGCAGACTCTGTGCCAAGCGGGAAGTAGCCTTCTATTGCCTTCCTTGCAGGTCCACTTACATATTTCCTCAGATAATAAGTCTTCTCTTCAGTTGGTATATTTTTCCTGTCAATCAGAGTCTGAAAGGAAATTTTCCAATCATTATATCTGATAGGATCGTCACTGAATATTGTTGGCTCTGGTACCGGAAGACGACTTGCATTAAGAGACACTGCAAATGCTTTGACCAGATCTTCTGTGTTCACCTCTTGGTGCGGTGTCACATTTCGTGGCGAGGAACACCGTTTCATATGCTGGTCATTGTTTTCAGACTTGACTTCATTTTTATCAGATCTGTGGTGAAGTAGGTTGTATATTTCTTCATCTGAACATTCACTTTGTTCATACACCCACTGTCGAGCCTTTGCTGCATTCAGCTTTTTTACAGTCTCAAGTCGCTCTACTTCTCTGCGCTTAGCTTCTAGAGCCTTTTGTCTTTGTGCTATTTCTGCTTCTTGCCTTTCAATTTCCTTCATATGGATTTCTTGTTCAAGCAGAACTTGGAGAGCAGCCTCATTTGCTGCAACTTCAGCAGCTGCATCTTGTCTTTTAGCCGAGAGCCGGCTGGAGTGTCTAGAGGAAACCCTCGAATGAGAAGAGAGCTTAGTGTGGTGTGACTTAACACTCATCCTGTCTGAGGCTTCTAACTTAGGCATAGACTCAGTCTCTTTCCATTTTTCATCCCTTTGACTTTTCACATCTGAGGCTACGGATTTAGATGAAGACTCAGTGTCCTTCCAAAGTTCTTCATCTCTTTGAACCTCCGCATTACTTGGGCTTGGACACTTTCTTACAGATTCGATAATTGTCTTTGTTATGGCTTCACACGTATCCATCCTTCGTCTTGTGTCACTATCTGGAGATTGAATGCGTCTCAAGTCATCATAGGCTGCATTCACATCCTTAGAAGCACTCAAAACCTTGGAAACATGTTCTTGTAGCAGATCCTTTGAGCATTGACCATCTATAGCTCCTTTGGCATTCTTAATGACAACCTTCCACTTCTCATAGCGCACACTGAAACGATGTGCAGCCTTCTTTATGTGCTCACCGTACAGTTCTTTGCCCTTTTCCGTCAATGTACAGACTCGTTGGCTCTGTCGTGCTCTTTGTGAGGTAGTAGAAACATCATCAGCTGTGCCTTCAACTGCTTGTAGTTGCTCATCTGCAGAAAGTTGTTCCACATCACCCTTTTCACTGACTTCTGGATTAGCCTCAAACTCTGCCATTGTTGGAGGGGTTTGGGTTTTTTGTGTATCTTACTTAGCCTTAATGTAAAGGTGCAGCAGCTTAAATTTGATTTGGTAGTTGAGGAGCAAATGAATATTGATCTTCATTTACTGTTACAACTTTAAAGCACAGTAATTACTATTACTCCTTAAACATCACTTAACATGTATACTTAAGTCACATTACATCTCTTGTCCAAGCCAGTAATACTGTTTCTTACAGCAACTGCTGAAGCCCACCATATGCACAATGCACAGGTTACTCATCACAACATTAACTTAACACTGTATGAATATCAGTCACTTGAACAGCAGAAATGTAAACAATGAGAAGGAAAGAAAAAAGAAGAAATATTCCAGTCCTTTGTTCATTTATAAAAGGAAACTTATCTTAATTATTTTTACAGTCCTTTTCCTTTTTATTTCTCTTTCTTGTGGTTAATTATATTGAGTCCTTTAACTGAGGCAACACTTATTTTCGGGGCACCTGACTTTCCTGCGGGGCTGCGTCCTTCATCTACCCGTGCAGAGCGGAGTTCTCACTGTAGCACCCTCAAGGATTGACGTACGCACGATGTAGTTATAAAACAGGGTTTATTCTGGTCTTGGCAACCCGTGAGAACTGCTCACGGACAAAACAATAAAACAAAAACATCACATCAAAATGCGCTCTTGTACGTAGTGTCAATCAATCAAAAAATCCTTAATTACAGAAAATAAACCATTTAAAATACACAAACCTCGTGAGCTGACATCCAGGAGGTGCTAAATACTCCTTTATGGCCTTATTGCCTTATCTTCCATCTTCTTCGTCAATTATTTCCACTCTTTAAACGATATTTTCTCCATGTGTGGAGCTAACTGTGAGTTGCAGCATGCAGACACCATGTGAGCTAGCAAAAGAAAAGTGGCTGGGTGGAGACCCAAACAGCAAAGCTGTACCCTACACAGTTCACCACCAGAGGGCGCAAAGGAACAAAATCCAGACATACAGCTTAACAAATATCAAATGCAACAAACATCAAATGCAACAAACATCAAATGCAAAAGACCGTTACACGCATGGTCAGGCTCCCTCTGCTTCAGGCACGTGCAGAGGGGGGGGGGGGGGCTAGAGGGGCTTGAGCACCCGCCCCTTTCCTGATGCGTGCCCAAAGTGCCCTTTTGTTGAGGCAACTTTTTAAAAAAAAATTATTATTATTATTTTTTTAATGTGTGTGTGCGTGCGTGCGGAGTCCTGTCTGTGCCCCTCAACAATAATATTTAACTATTAATCACAGTTTTGCTAAATAAAAGGATCTGGCTTGCATCAGTCACATGATCACTATTAACCAATGATCGCCCTTGACGGCAGAACGCGCTGGTTACGAGCCGGTGTTGTGCCAAAAAGTGACTGTCTGCCAGAAACTGATTGCCGTCCGCGGGAGCGCGCGCAGCTTCTTAAAGCCGCAGCGCCCGGATTACTTGCGTTGCCAGCTACTTCCGTGCAACTGATATAACGTGGGGGGAAAAAAACGCAAACACATTTATGCCTTTGTTATTAGGCAAAGGTATGCATTTATGGAGCTTTAACGTTTCTTGTAACCGAATTATGACACTTATCAGAAGGTTGCTTTCAGTGTGTAGCGCAGTCACGAATGACTACACGCATCACGATGGAATAATTAATGCCTACAGGTTTAGTATGTCTACTCTCGTTGTTCATATTTGTTATAAGACTGTCGAATAGTAGTTAAAAAAATAAAGACGTATTGTGCCAGTATCACCATGACTCTTTCTTGTTTGTTCAGAATAACGACTAAGAACATGGCATTTTAGCGCTACCAAAAAGTGATTGTGGCCTATAACTTGTCACTGAAACAATATTTCGGCTTCAAACTTGTTGGATATATTCCAGAAGGGTTATATGTGATATATTATATCCCAAACACTCTCCAAGAACTGCTGAATAACTTGTACAGGAACAATAAAACTGATAATATGCCATTTTCAAGCTGCCAAAAGGTGATTATGGACTATAACTTGTCACTGAAACAATATTTCTGCTTCAAACTTGGCGGATGTCATTTAGAAGGGTCATATGTCAAATATTACATCTCAAACAGTCCCTTAGAACTGCTGGATAACCTGTAAAGGAACATTAACATTGATAATATGTCACGGCTGGCGGAGTGAGCCGTGTGGAGTGGAGGAAAAGGAGGACCCTGCTAGAGGACATCAGGCCCTCAGGCCACCCTTATAAAATCTGTTTCTGATTGTTTTGTCAGATACAAGTACAGGTTACTGGTCTCTTCTCATACCAGTAGTGACACTGGTATGAGGAGGAAAAATATCAGTGTCCCCCACCTGTAAAACCATCCCATAATGACTGTAAAGAGTCTGTAGGATCTGGTCATGAAACAATCACAAATTAATATTTTTTAGAATAATTTCCAGAGTCATAACACACAGCCAGCAAAACATGGGAAGTAAATTCCAGGAAAATAATGAAACCTTGCATAAAATGCCAGTTAAAGTCCAAAACTCTGTGACCTGACCCCAGCCACAGTGTGGGCTGTGGACTATGTGGAGGTTGAAGTGTGGACCCAGAAGCAGACGCGTGGAAACAAAAGTTTAACCAAAAGCGAACCGTTTATTCAAGGCTGGTGAGCAAAACAAAACAAAAGGCAGGAGCAAACTAAAGGAAAACTAACCAAGACTAAAGTGGGGAAACTAAACACTGGGAACATGGAAAACTTGGACATAACTGTCATGGTGGGGTACGCCAGTGTTATGATGAAGTGGACCCAAGTGCAGACAGGGAAGGAGGCAGAACTAAGTTTTGAAAAAAAAGGCAAGCTGTTTATTTAGGCTATAAACGTGAATACAAAATGAAAGCATCATGAGCAGTGGCAAAAACTAAACTGAAACCAAACTAGGAAAACTGACTGACTGTGACAAAACTGTGATAACTTTGAATCAACTGTGATAAGACCTGAAGGGAGGCAACGCAGACGACCTGACACTGAATAAAGAAAGACAGAGGACTTAAATACAGACAGGAGGTGATCAGGGGAAGTGGAAACACACGGGGGAACATCTGAGTGAAATGAACATAATGATGCCATGGCTAAAGTGAAACTAAACAATGTAGGGACAATGAACAAAAGGAAAGTCACACAATATATACACAGAGGGATGATAAGGGAAGTGGAAACACATGAGGACACAGCAGGGACAAATTAGATGTGATGAGACAGGAGAAAGCAAAACTGAACACACTGGACACAGGACACGAGACTTTCCAAATAAAACAGGATACAAACTAAGAGACACGGCTCGACACACATGGACCGACATGGGGATACTGAATGAATCACAAGGAGGGGAAACATCAACAAAACACAATGATGTGACTATGGCGACTATGGAGGAAGACCAAATACAGACGGGAAATTATTTTTGATAAAAGTAATATTAATTTGACTAATGGACAGGCAGTGATAAACAGCAAACAAACTGCTTAGCTTTACAGTCTTTGTTTTATCATCTGCAACTCCTGCAGTGTGAAACAGTCTTGGTATGTCAAACATAAAAACATTTTAGATACCGCTTCATCAGGTTACATATATATACCGTATTTCTTCATCAGAGAATCTATAATGTATTAAACTAAAAGTGTACACCTGGTTTAAAGAGTATTAACTAAATAAGAACGTGACAACTTTCAGTCATTAATGTAGCAGAGACAGAGTCTGACTAAAGGGACATCACAGTGAGACCTGTTTGATCTGCAGACACAGTCTCTCTCTACTAAGAGTGTGTTTGACTTTAACTTTCACACAAAATGATTCAGCTCCTCTAAACCCTCCAACAAACATTTACAAATGCTTAGAAACATTTTGTGTTTCTAATTACTAATGTTCCCCAGCCCCAGCATTCCCACAAATCTGTCTGTTTCCTTTTTTAAGTTTCACTGTCTGTCTTCTAAACTTCGCTGATGCAGCTGGTCGTCTTTGTGTGAATCTGCGTGTGAAGGTAATCGAATCAGTATGTATTTTTTTCTGATAATATCAGCTGTGTGCAGCTTCGCTCCAGCACAAACCATAGCATTGTTCATGATGACAGATATGAACGAGGTTGACTTGTAACACCGCAGTTATGTGAGCCGTCATTTGTAAGCCTCTTAAACTTTCTTGCACTTTTACACAAAGTTTTATGGTAGTGCTTCTTCTTCTTTGGGGATTTTTGTTCAACAGACTGAAAAAAGCTGTAATATATTTTTGAAATATATTTAAATTGGTATTTAAAGGACTATAGCATATTCTAATTAGATTTATGATACTGTGTTAAGACAGTAAAATTGTGCATGTGTGTGTTTGTGTGTCTGAATTTTGCTGGTACTGCACTGATTGATGATTGTTGATGATCCACCTGACTAGTATAAATTAGAGTTTTATATAACAGAACAAATTTGATATCTTTAAAAATATTTTTTAAATTCTTGCTTACTAGCTGACACTAAATTTTTAACTGATTTCTCTTCTGGGACACCCACACTGTGTGCAGTTTCATCTCAGCCCACTGTGTGATTGCACATTAAAGGACATTTCTCCCCAAATTCAATAAGCTCAGTGGATTATCATAACAGCGTATCAACAATTCATTTAAGAAATCCTTCTTAGTTATTGTCATGAAAATCTCAGTGGATTCTTGACTTTGCTCGTCTACTCTACAGCCTGGATAGTTTCATTTCAAACTGCTGCCGTGTTTCTGCCAAATTAAAAAACAGCTCTACTCAAATTCAACAAGGTTCAGTTAATAAACAATGATTAACAAAAGATTTTGTTCATATTTCATTATATAATTCTGATCCATCAAAAATATTCCTTCTTAGAATAATCCTTTCTCTTATTGAAGATCGATTTATTTTTCTCATTTTGGTCATTCCTATTAACCCAACCATTTCCTTAATCAATCCCACACCACCGCCCCCAAAACCATGGGAACACAGAGCAAGGAAAGCACAAAGTACACAAGAAGATGGGGACAATAAATACACACTGGATAATGAGACGAGAGGCAACGGGTGAGAGACATGATGCAGGAGAAAACTACAATAGTCACAGGAAGCAACAGTTAAAACAATAAAACAGGAAAACATGGAGAACAAGGCTTAAATTACATAGAGGAGAACAGACTGGACAGGGGAACATGAGCTAGATAAATGCAGACAAGACTGAGACACTGATGGGAACAAATCATTAACCAAATGGGGGAAGTAAAACTCAAAGCTAAGTTCACAAGACACGAGACGATAAAAAAGAGGAAATGATGCACAGAGACATACGCAGACATGTAGAAAACAGAAAGGAAAATATAAGTGAATGGGAAACATGACAGATGGGGAAATCAGACAATGACAGACAAACAGAGAGACAAGACAGACAAAGGGACATAACTGAAGTACAGAAAGGGATCACAAAAGCAGATATTTAGTGTTACAAAACCAAGAAGACAAACTACAATATGAAAACAGGTTACATGGGATATAGTAAATCCTAAAGCAAACTATTAACCATCCTTATATACAAAGATCCAAACTAAAACACAAAAGACTCTCGAAAACAAAAAGGCATCACAAAACCCTGAGGAAAAAAACAGCGATCCTCCATCAGCTTCCGCTTCTCCTTTTCAGGGTCGCGGGGGCGCTGGAGCCTATCCCAGCTGTCATAGGGCGAGAGGCGGGGCACACCCTGGACAGGTCGCCAGTCTGTCGCAGGGCTAACACACAGGGATAGACAACGATTCACACTCACATTCACTCGCACATTCACACCTAGTGGCAATTTGGATTATCCAACTAAATATCCCCACAAGCTGCATGTCTTTGGACGGTGGGAGGAAGCCGGAGTACCCGGAGAGAACAGCGATCCTAACAAATAATATTGCAGTGGTTGGAGATGAAACTTTGCGGACATGTAGTAAATGGACTGATTCTTATATAGTGCTTTTCTACTCTCCTGGAGTTCTCAAAGTGCTCTATACAACAGGCCTCATTCACACAAGCACTTCTAAACACAAGTGCAAACTAATCATCAGAGGGCAACTTGGGGTTAGTATCTTGCCCAAGGATATTTGGCATGCAGGCTGGGGAAGCCAAGGTTCGAGCCACCAACCTTCCAATCAGCAGCTGATCTGCTCTACCACCTGAGCCACAGCCACCCACCCATCACAAGTGGGTGAGGCTGGTTCTGATATGGTGCTTTTCTACTCTGAGCATTCAAAGTGCTTCATACAAATGACTCATTCAAGGACTTTTCCTGTGCAGAAGAGTTTTCTATCTTGGGGTTAGTATCTCGTATCAAACAACCAACCTTCCAGTTACTTCGTGACCTGCTCTAACTCCTGAGCTACAGACAGAAGAGGAGTTTGTTAAGAATTTTATGACAACTGTCAAAGTTTTTTTTCTATTGTTTATTAAATGAATCTTATTAAATTTGAGTAGAACGCTCCTTTTATTTCTCTGAAACCTTGCAGCTTTTGGTGGTTAAACTGCAAATATATAGAGAAGGTAACCCAGAGGAAGAATGCACAGAGACTTTAAGGTCAGCTATCAAGAATCATTTTTACGCATTTTGATGCAATGTTATGATGTTTGATGTTGAAATTGATTAGAAACGACTAATTTCATTTCTACAGAATTATGCAGTGTGGGTGTCCAAGAAGATGAATTCAGAATTTCATGTCAACTATCATATATGATTGAATACAGAACCTTCATACACCTACCTGAAACCATTTAAATGACATTATTGAGTTCCTTCAAAGTTTCTCCGTTTGAACAGAGTTGTTCTTTAATTTCTCGTGTCTCAAGCAGCAGTTTGAGGTGAAACTATGGATGTATGAAAGAGCAGCTGAGCCAAATGACAACTGAATTTCAACTATAAAAGATGATTTTCAGAAATATTTTACATTTTTTGAAGTTATTTTAGATTTGAATGAATCATGAATGAAGAAGCATTACCAGAAAAATTAAGAGGAGAAGACAACTTGAGTGAAAAACAAATGACACTGTGGCTTTATTTCTGTTAACTTCCTGAAAATCATGTGTGTTGTTATGTGTGTGATCAGCAAAAAGGGATAAGAAGCAGCACTACCGTAAAACTTGGCGTTGAAGCTCAAGTTTGGCAGATAACGGGTGGCAGGCGTGGCTCACACTTGACCACGGTGTTGGAGAAACTCTGAGCTCCGGGTCTTTATAATCACTCTGCGGAGCTCACAGAGACTGCAGGGAGGACAGGAGGACAGAGCAGACTTTGTGAATTATTTTTTATCTTAGATGTAATATAAATTCAACACAGGCCTCTGAGGAAAAGGATCGTGCTACAAACTTTTGTCTCTTCCAACAGAAAGCAGAGGAGTGGAGTTACTCAGAGACTGACTGGATTAAACACACCAAAGGTTTATATTCCAGTTGGACCGTATCTCTTACCAAGGTCTGCACTACGTATCAGGATGTGATCTTATTCAGGTAATATCAGGGTTCTTATAGGGGTTTGTTCACAATAGTAACTCATGCAGCCATTTTTCAGTCTCACTGACCAAACTTTTTACAACATGCTGCATTTTTAATAGTAAACTTCTGTTCAGTGCTTTTCCTGTCACACACTCATACATGTGTTTTGTCTGCAGCAGCAGCTGTGTTGTTGTTAGCTTGTATTATCTGTTTAATCTCTTCAACATGGTTTTAGTTTTCTTTGTAAAGTCAGCAGCTCTGTCACTTTTCTCTGATTCCTCTTCTGCTCGACACTCAGCTGACACTCAGTTTCATTTCCACATTCATGAAGTTGTTGTCAAAGCGAATCGTAGGCTCCATGATTGGTCAGCAAACTGTGTCCAGGCAGACAGGTTGGATAAGAATAACAGATTTATTTTTGATTACGCCTGTTTCCAATTCAGTTCCAGTCATTCCTGGCCCCAGGAGGTTGATGGGGGTGGGAGATGGGGGGCAGTGGGTTGTAAGCACAATGTAGATGAGTGGAGGCTTAATGTACTTAAACTTCCAGTCACAGTGAATCAGTGTGTGTCAGTGAATGCATCATGTGTGCTTCATGGCTCCATCTAGTGGACTGATAGTAGAAGTAGAGCAGCTGATGGCAGCTTCCTGTGCCTCACACTGCTGTCTGACTGCATTCAGCTGATATTTGGACAGCACACATGATGGAAAGGAGGATTTTGGTTTATGTGCACATGAATGATTTGTGTTTCCTCTGCAGGTGAAGGTAGAAAGTGTGTGTGAGCTGATGTGAACTGAGCAGCATGGATCAGTGTGAGGACAGAGAGGAGGGAGTCCCTCCCTCTAAAAGCACTCTGTGTGGGGAACATGAGAGCCAGACCAAAGCTCAGAGGTGAGATGACCATCTCTAACTGTCCATGACTCTTCTCCATGTCACAGCTCAGCACTCACATCACTGCTCCATCATTATTCACACTCATACCTCTGTGTGTGTTGTTTTAAAGCCCAGAGCTGTGGGGCGTACCAGGCTCAGCTGGACATAACCCTGAAACTAATCCAGAGCCTGGACCTGAACCCAGCTGTGTTTCCTTAAAGAGCAACAGGTCGAAGGATGCTGGTGTAAACTTTAACAAAAGACTGTTATGTGACAAAGAGTAAGTACATTATTTTTATGAGATTGTTCATCATGTCTTTAATTGAGTATTTCCAGTTTTTCCTTCCTATCTCATGAAGCTGTGACATTTATTGTTTTTCTTTTAGGATCAATAAGAGGCCAGAATCTCCTGGACCTGAACCCAGCTGTGTTTCCTTAAAGAGCAACGAGTCGAAGGATTTTGGTGAAGACTTTAAAGGCTGTTCTTCTGCCTCTGAGAGGTAATGTGTGTCTAGATGTTGTTCCTGACTCTGTATTTTTGAATAAATCCTCATGTTTAATATCAGCTCAGCTCTTTTTCACACACATTTCTATGTTGGTATGTGAAGCGGTGTGTGTTGGAGTGTTTCCACAAACACAGCAGTCAGAGTGGAAAGAGTGGATGTTGTAGGAGGTGTTTGTGTAGTGAAGAGGCTGAGTGTCTGTAGGACTCCAGCTGCTCCAGCAGGTGTCTCCTTTGTGCTTTGCTTCAAACACAGTGTAGGGAGGAGCTTCCACTCAGGTGTTTCAGGTGTTGCTGGATGGAGGAGGACAAATAGTTTTTCCCTTCAGTGACACTTCAGCAGCTCAATGTTCTGGGAGATGTTTGTCTTTATGAAGGTTTATGGATTCTTGTTCTTACTTTGGTTAAACTGAGCAATACATTTTCCATCTAACATTTAAAGTAAATTTCCAGGTGAATAAAAGATCTGCAGCTGCAGCCTCTGTGATGTTTCACAGTCTGAAAGTAACAAATTCAACCAGAGTTCAAACAAAGGCTTAATATACGTGTGTGTTTGATATAATGCCAACAAGTACAAACAGGTGTTCTTACAGGTCTTAATCACAGAGCTCTGATAAGTCTGGTCACTTTCACACTCAGCAATTTTGCTGCCTTTTATTTTATATTGGCCTTTTTAAAGCCCTTCAAAGTCTCCCACATTCATACAGAGCTTTTAACACCAAACTCCTTTACAGTCCTTCTCCTCTCACACACGATCACACGACTGATTTGTCTGCAGCAGCTGTGTTACTGCTAGTATTTTATTATGTGTGTAATCTCCTCATATTGTTCCTGTGGTTTAGTTTGACTTCCTTCTGCAAACTCAGCTGCTCTGTTGCTGATACACGTCTCCATGAATATGATTGATCAGATGCTGCCAACACCATGTGTTTCATGTGAGCGCTCAGCTGAAACCCTGGGTTGACTTATCGAGTTAATAAGAAGCTTCACGTGACTGTGAATGCTAAAGTGAATCCAGATAAAGGAAAGAGACCCTGCTAATGTTGGACTCACTTCTTAGTGTAGATCCCAGGAGGAAGTTCAACATAGCCATTCTTTGTGCTAGCTCGACCAAACCTGAGACCACAGTGCAGGATAATGATCATCATCTGTCTCTGTCAAGGACATTT
Source organism: Diplotaxodon limnothrissa (assembly GCF_057381915.1). NCBI lineage: Eukaryota > Metazoa > Chordata > Actinopteri > Cichliformes > Cichlidae > Diplotaxodon > Diplotaxodon limnothrissa. The sequence goes on along the minus strand of NC_140598.1, from coordinate 13,507,796 downwards.
AAAATCCACAAATAACAAACATAATTATATTTGATCATTAAAAATATGTTTTCACTTAAAAAAGCATGAGCACACTGGTGGATTACAGAAACATGAAAACTCGTTAACAGTAAAGTTAATTTAGGCGTAAACAAAGTGTCAAACATACTGAAGTAGAAGGACTGATGATTGTGTTAACCCTCACATGGGCTGTACAACATTATATAGGGAGACAAAAACAGAGATTATCGTAGCCATCGCTCTCTCGCATGGACGTGGCAGTCTTGCTGTCTGCTGCGAATCCTCCCCGTACCTCCGTGACCTCGTCTGGTATCTGCTCCCTCCTCTGTAAGAGACAGTAAAGGAAAACACGTCTCTGCCTAGTCTTGAAAATCTAATCTTATCATCCATTGTTCTTCTAGGGCCTCTTCTTCTTGTGGCCTCAGCTAACTGCTAATATTTAAATGGTTAATATTAACATGTGTGCCAGCCAGGTTCACATTTATGATGAACTATGATTAATTAACTGATGTTGAACCTGGAGCTTTACTGACCTCTGAAATTCCTCCTAAAGTGTTATTCAGTGTTGTGACAGTCAGCTGCTTCAACTGCTGCTGGGATGGGCTGTGGCAAAGAGAACAGAGAAAATCCAAATCAGAGTTTTTCTCTGAATTAAAAGGAAACAACAATATATTCTACATGGTGAAACTGATGGTTTCTGGTGTTTGGGTCTGTTTTTCTGTATTTATGCAGATAAAGTGTAAACTCAGATGAATTATACCATCAAATGTTAAAGGAAAATATCAGGATGAGTGTCTGTGAGCTGAGAAGGACGTGAAGCGAGCAGTTTATCCCAGAGCTGAAGCTGCTCTGTGTGCAGAGATGAGCTCAGATTCCTGCTGTGATTGATCAACAGTCACAGAAATGTAGACTTGTAGTTATTACTGCAGTATGGTCACAGCAGATACTGATAAACATGTATTATGAGGATGGATGATCAAGTTTCTCACTCTCTCCTTTAAATCTCAGTTTTTTTCTTCTTCACAGTTTATCTGTTAATTTATTAATGAATAACACTGAAAGAGTTTCTGTTATATTTCCCCTTGAACATCAGCTTATTAGGGCGGCATTAGGAAATAGCCCCCCTCCAAAGAATGAATAAATGAATGATGATAATAATAAAATGATTCAAAAGCAGAGCTCAGAGTGGTAGAATGGTCAAACATGGATCCACGGGTGGTTCAACTGCATTTGGTGACGTGACCGAAGCAAATCTTTCAAATAATCCCACCATCAACGGGATGTTGTCTCCTTTACTACGGTTACTTTACTTGGTCACCGTGTGAATTTCTTTGAAATGAACCAAATTCTTTTATTTGTTGGTTGTTGCATATTTAACCTCTACAGTCAGGAAAGGAGGAGATGAGGCCTCAACAATGTTGGGTTGTAGCTGTGCTTCAGGTTAGAGTGAGTGTCCATGGAATAAATGTAAGTCAGTGAACTGGAAACATGACTGTGTTCAAACTTTGTTTTCCTTTTTATAATGAGTCTAATCAAAGGTGGACAGAAGTATCTCCACTGTGACTTTTCTGTGTCACCATCAGAGCTTCTGCACAGTGTGGAGAAAGATCCAGAAGCAGAGCTGGACTGCAGACAGCCAGTCAGAGCAGCTGTGTACAAAGTAAGACTGAACATCTGTCTGCTGATGGACTCATTTCTGAAAACTGGACTTCTTGTGTTGTTCAGACATTGAAGAGTTTTCTTTCTCTTTAGTCTCATTGTTTGTCTTTCTTTCAGCAGATGTTGGTCTGCAGGAGGTTTTAGATGAACATAAGATCAGTCTGAGGAGGAGATGTGAACGTGTGACTGAAGGAAGTGATGAAACAGGAAGTAGAACCCTCCTCAACACCATCTACACTGAGCTCTACATCACAGAGGGACAGAGTGAAGAGGTTCATACCCAACATGAGGTGAGGCAGCTGGAGACAGCTTCCAAGATGGACGCCCTCCATGACGCTCCAATCAGGTGCCAGGACATCTTTAAAGCCTTACCTGAACAACAGAGACCCATCAGAGTGGTTCTGACCAACGGCGTGGCTGGTGTTGGAAAAACCTTCTCAGTGCAGAAGTTCACTCTGGACTGGGCAGAGGGCTTGGAGAACCAACATGTCAGTGTGGTGGTTCTGCTTTCATTCAGGGAGCTGAACCTGATCAGAGATGAGCAGTACAGTCTTCTGGAGCTGCTCCATGTTTTCCATCCAACATTACAGAAGGTCACAGCAGAGAAGCTGGCTGTCTCTCAGCTTTTGTTCATCTTTGACGGCCTGGATGAAAGCAGACTTTCATTGGATTTCACCAACAGGAAGCTGCTGTCTGATGTCACACAGAAGTCATCAGTCAGCCAGCTGCTGACAAACCTCATCCAGGGGAATCTGCTTCCCTCGGCTCTCGTCTGGATAACTTCCCGACCCGCAGCAGCCAATCAGATCCCTCCTACATGTGTTGACAGGCTAACAGAAGTAAGAGGCTTCACTGACGCCCAGAAGGAGGAGTACTTCAGGAGGAGATTCAGTGATGAAGAGCTGTCCAGCAGAATCATCTCCCACATGAAGACATCCAGGAGCCTCCACATCATGTGTAGTATCCCAGTCTTCTGCTGGATCACTGCTACAGTTCTGGAGCACATGTTGACTACAGAGCAGAGAGGAGAGCTGCCCAAGACCCTGACTGACATGTACTCACACTTCCTGCTGGTTCAGACAAAGAGGAAGAAGAACAAGTACCGTGAGGGACGTGAGACGAGTCCACAGGAGCTGACGAAGGCTGATAGGAAAGTTCTTCTGAAGCTGGGGAGGCTGGCGTTTGAACATCTGGAGAAAGGAAACATCATGTTCTACCAAGAAGACCTGGAGCAGTGTGGTCTGGATGTGACAGAGGCCTCGGTGTACTCAGGAGTTTGTACAGAGATCTTCAAAAGAGAGTGTGTGATCTTCCAGAAACCAGTCTACTGCTTTGTTCATCTGAGCATTCAGGAGTTTCTGGCTGCTGTCTACAAGTTCCACTGTCACACCAACAGGAAGACAGAGGTGCTGAAGAACTTTTTGGGAAAAAAATACAACAAGTCCTCTCTGGATGATTTCCTGAGCAGAGCCATGTATAAATCCCTCCAGAGTGAAAATGGCCACCTGGACCTGTTTGTTCGCTTCCTTCATGGCCTCTGTCTGGAGTCCAACCAGAGACTCTTAGTAGGTCTGCTGGGTCAGACAGAGATCAGTCCAGGAACCATCCAGAGAGTCATCAACAACCTGAAGGAGATGAACAGTGATGAAATCTCTCCTGACAGAAGCATCAACATCTTCCACTGTCTGATGGAGATGAACGACCTCTCAGTACATCAGGAGATCCAAGAGTTCCTGAAGTCAGAGAACAGATCAGAGAAGAAACTCTCTGAGATCCAGTGCTCAGCTCTGGCCTTCATGCTGCAGATGTCAGAGGAGGTTCTGGATGAGTTGGACCTGCAGAAGTACAACACATCAGAGCGGGGACGACAGAGACTGATTCCAGCTGTGAGGACCTGCAGAAAGGCTGGGTGAGTCCAGATGTGATCATTAACATCATTGATCAGTGTAGGTTAGTAGTTTAATTTTGAAAATAAAATCAGATTGTAACCACAAAGTGTTTGTGTCCGTACGCTGCAACCTTCCACACCATTCCTTTATTGTACAGACTCAGCAGCAGCTCCATGGATCCCAAATCCAAGAGTGGAGAACAGATTTGAAGTGTGTCACATCCATGCAGTCACAGCTGTGTCCACCATGTTTCCACTGATATTAATCCTGTTCAATGACACGTTTCATATCAGTGAATATGTTCTTTAGGACGTCCACTGACATGTTTAAGTGTCCTGCTGGAAATCACTCAAATCATCCATGAAATCCATGAAAAATCCTTTTAGTGTTTCTAACTTCACCCTCTGTCCTCTCTCTCTCTCCATCCTCCTCACTGCTTCTTTCACTGATAATCACACAAACATCGTATTCAGCTACAAAATAACACAATAATATCATCTGATGATCATTATTATAAGAGCAGGATCCATATTTGATATCAGAGTAACACACTGCTTGGTTATGTGCAGTCATCATCAGTGACTGTGGGTCAAACAGAAGCTCTCTGATTGGTTGCTGACCTTGGTCACCTGTCCACTCTCACCTGTTTGTGTTTGCTCTCTCTTTGCTGTCTCCATCCTCTCTCTCCTTTCTCTCCCTCTCTGTCTTTGTACGTCACTCAGGTCCAATGGAAACAGTGACATTTACAAACCAATCAAAGACAAACTGATCCATGTCAGGTTATAACAATATTCAAAGTGAATACAGGCTGCTGCTGGACACAGACAGGTAACATCATTTTGACTTGCTGTCACCTGGATCTGGACTCATAAACACTGAAGCCCTGAACAGGAATACAAATCATTTTCTGCCAACTAGCGACACACCAGCAGATAATGGCTCAGAAAGCTAAAATGAGCCAATCATTTCTGTGTTTAGTTCCCCTGAAATCAGATCTGATATCAGCAGCTCTGAGTTCATTCATCATTATTGTCCAGTGATGAGATTTCTGCTCCGTTTGGTAACAGTCAGCAGGTTTTTCCTGCGTGTGGACGTGAACAGTCGTACCTGACAGCAGGTAGCAAACAGAGATCATCTTTCCAGCTGGAACTCTTCACTGAGCTGAACTCATTCAAAATGTTCTGGAGTCAAAACAGGAAGCAGTCCAAATGTGTGTCTTCACTCTGACTCTGGATCAGATCTCAGTGACAGACTGTGGACATTATGGAAGCCTAAATGTGACACCATCTTCCTCCTTCATCTGCAGATTAAAGCCAAACAAAGATTCTCATTAAAAGTCTGCAGGTCTGAGAGAGACTCAATCGTTGTGTCATGTCAAACACAGTAAGAGGAGCTGAAGCACAGATGTGAAGAGCAGATTCATCAGATTATGACCTCACTCTGTTTTCTCTTCATATACATTCAGTCTGTGTTTATAATGCAGATTTTCTGCTTTTATAATAACACATTTTATATTTTCTATCATCACAGACTGACTCAGTGTGGACTCTCAGAGTCTCACTGTGAAGTTGTGGCCTCAGCTCTGAAGTCCAACCCCTCCCATCTGACACAGCTGGACATGAGTAGAAACTACAACCTGCAGGATTCAGGTGTGAAGCTTCTGTGTGCTGGACTGGAGAGTCCAAACTGTCGACTGGAGACTCTGAGGTGAGTTCACTGACTGCGGCTGTTGTTGTTTTTCTATATTTCATGTCTTTGATGTTTGAAACTTTCTTTAGTTCCTAAATGTTCAGGATGTGTCTGAAGACAAATGTGAAGAAGTTTGCGTGCTTTCAGAAATGTTGTCTTTCCAAACGACTGAACAACAGTTTTTCCTTTTGGCTCCAAACAGAAGTGACAGACTTGAGCAGGGTTCATTTAAAGGCTGACAGAAGTGGAGTGGTGACGGGGAGATGTTTGACAGGACAGTGTTTCAGCCTCCACAGGTTCATGTTGTGCTCCATCAGTCAGTGAAGATGAAGTCGGTGCTGATGAGGCTGTAGAGTGTGTGAGGGATGTGAATGAGGATGATGAAGATCTGATGATAGCAGATAAAAACAGGCTGCAGAGACTTTGAGCCATACAGGGCACACAGTGTGTGTACAGAACAGCTGAAATCATTATGGAGGCCTCACTGGGATATGGAAGCATCACAGTACAGCTTCAGTGAAGCATTAAAGTCTCTGATATGAGATGAGAAATGAAGCAGCCAGAGCTTTTTCATGAGTGGAAATCCACTGTGACTGTGAGCTGCTGCTACAGCCTCCAGATTAGCCAGCAGCTCATCCTGCTCAACATTTTCTCACCAACTTTAATAGAAGTGTGATGTTTTCAGCTGGAGTGATGGTCAGGGTGGCCTCCCTCTCCTCTTCTTCTCCTCTTCCTCTTTCCTTTGTAAAGCCACTTCTGCTGCTTTCATTCATTTGGAAGTCCTGTAGCTGAGTTTGGGAGAGACTAACAGCCTCGGCAGCAGAGGGGAGAAAGGCTGTAACTGTTGGGTCTGTGTTTCCACAAGCCCCGCTAATTCTAGAGACTTATTCATCATGAAGAAAACAAGACAGTCGATCGATCCATTACTTGCGCAAGGGAGGCCTCGTCTGTGTCCAGCACGACAATGACCCCAATGGTGGCCTCCTCTCGCTGCCTTTTATTGACAATCCTCAAACAATAGTTTACAAAGCACCTCCCCTTGCAACCCCCCTTTGGTTACATAGACAAGGCACTGTATGTAAGTGTGTGTGTGTGTGTGTGTGTGTGTGTGTGTGTGTGTGTGTGTGTTATGTGTGTGTGTGTGTTACCTCCTGCTGACCAAAGGGTCATAAACCCAGGAAGTTTACATCAAACGAAACAGATCTTTCAGATAGGATGTATCTACAATAAAACCTCCCCCAGCACAGAGAGGTTGGAGAGGTGGTCAGGATCAAAGGAATGGCTTTGATCCTACTGCTTAAACTAAGACTATACAAATTTAAGAAACACAATGGCAACATTCAACAATTAGACTTAACATTTCCCTCCTTTTTGTCATTGTTCTTAAATTTCAACTTATGCACCCTTTGTTTGGACAGTGTCAGTATAGATTTCATTCATACACGGTAAACTACATCCTATACATAAGCAAATCCGTATCAACAGTCCAAAAACAGGAATTAATTTTTTCAAAAGAAGATGCCACCAAGGACCAGACGGTAACCAAGCTATCCAGCCTTGTGGCGGATCTACTCCTGTCGTGCAATTCATTATGTATTTCTTCAAGTAAACAACTGAATGTCAAAGGTCAAACAAGAAGAATCATCATTCTCAAAAATCATATGTCACTACAATCCAACTGTATACAGACATAGGTATTTAAACACATCAGTTGACTTTATTGTTTGTCCATATGGCTCTCAGCTAACTTCAAAGCTGCAGCCTGGTCAACACCCTTCTTTATGACTCCTATCAACCCCCCAAATCTTTTCACTGTAGGCATCCTGTGGGGGTTAGAGTCAACTGGTGAATTATCTGCATTTACAACTCTTCTCCTGTCCTGTTGTCACCACAGAAAAAGCTTTGTAAAGGAAATTGGATCAAGCTGTTTTGAACTTCTTGGCTCGAAACCTCAAGTGTTCATGATGTAATGTAGACAAAAGGCTTCTCTGTTTACATCCTTCTTGCAGAAGACAAAAGAATAGGTGATGTTGCCATGTTCCATGGTTGATCTCCAACTTGGGCTAATCCATTGTCCTTCATACACATAGGCAATTGGCCTGTTTCCAGTTCGTTTAGCTGTTCAATGTCCTGCAGCAAGTCATATTCTTTGAGTCAGACGAGCAGGTCTGTCTCACCAGAGCAGTTCACCTTCCCAGCTACTGGTGAATCAACCTTCCATTCAGGTTCAGAGCAGTTGAAAAGTTGGCAGTGTTCCCGGATGTGTTGCTAAAGCAACCAGACAAACTGCCTCGCTCTCAGTGATGCTATAGGGCCACAGTCCAGAAGAATGTGTAGCCAGTGGCATCACAAGCATAACCATTGGTCTCATTCTTTATGTGAGCGGTTGTGTTCTTAAACTGCCACCAGTAGTTGTTGAAAACCCATACTGGTACTGGGTGTGGTTTGCTCTGTTCCAGTGCGCTCCCTGTCATCCCACTCAGGGTCCACAGGCACAAGAAGATGCACAGCACATTCCCAGCCATTCTGATGAGTACCTGTGGCTCAGTTGGTTTCTTCACCGGATTGAGACGAGGGGCCCTGGAGGCTTTCCCCCCCCCTTTGTTCCCGGTCTTCCTGCCACTTACTCCGAGCTGGCCTGGATGTGTGTCACCTTCTTGCAGTGCGCTTGATATATCCAAGTGTTCCTTCCAGCAATCTTCACTGCTGTGGTCGTCGTCAGCAGCATCCGATATGGACCTTCCCACCATGGACTGGACCAGCACTTCCTCTCCATGGCCTTATCAACATCCAATCTCCAGACTTCAGACTCTGCTCCTGCGGAGAAACAGAATCATCTGGCAGATCATTTGTTCTCATGACTACTTTACTTTTAAACATTTTCAAGCATCTAATCTGCTAATACGCTCTCTCTTCTGCTTTTCTATCATCACTACAGAAGACTGGAACTCTAAATGCTCTAACATGTGTAATCTCAAAGAGTCAGACCATTCTCTGTTGGAGTAATCCTCATGTACTTATTCTATACAGTCTAACCATGTCCTGCCTGTCTTCCTAAATCTTAACTTTACTATTCCATTAGTTCTCTCTGCCTGCAAAAGTTTTTTTTTTAAAAAAGTATTTAATAATCCTAGAATGAGTATAACGACTGCTCATTTCCCTCCTGTTTGAGACATGGCAAAGCCAATGGCTCAAAATAGCAGCAGTCTTATACAAATTATCAGGCAGTACTGGTTTATCACACAGATAAAAAATCATCCTGCAAGCTTGCTCCCTCTGTAAGTCACAACTGTTTTCCTGCTGTAGGTGAGTGGATGTGCATGTCTGCTGATGCTGTATTTCTAAAATGTTAACACCATGTTTAACTACAGCTGCCTCTTTTGCGATCTTATCTGCAAAATCTTTTCCTAATGCAACTGGATCTTTCCCTCACATGTGTGCTGCACATTTACAAACGGCAATTCTACTGGTTAATAACACTGCCTCCAGCAGATTTTGCAAGAGTTTGGTGTGTTCTGCAGGTTTCCCTGTAGAGGTTGTCACACCTCGTCTCACTCACTGCACTACAAAGAAATGTACAGTAGCAAATGTATACTGCCTATCAGTGTATATTGTCTCTCTACAGCTTTACACGCTTCCGTTAAAGCTAGCATCTCTGCTGCTCAAGCAAATATGAAACATGCTAGTTGTCCTACATAGATAACTCTCTCTCACTGTCTGCTACAGTAAAACGTGTTCTAGTCTGTCCCTCTGCTGTTGTAAAACTCAAACCATCAGCAAACCAAACCTTTCCCTCAACGAGTGGCACATCTATTAAGTCATCCCTCAGCTTACACTTCTTCTCCTCGCGCTCTCTACACTCATGAGAAGTGCCCTCCTCCGTTGGCAAAAAGGGTTGGACAGATTCAGAATTGTGCACCACTTTATGGTAATATGTGTGGTTGTGAGAGTAACATTAAAGACAAGTGTCTTGTAGGTGTCAGAAATGTAAGTTTAGTCTGCAGTAGTAGACATCTACCTCGTGTGGAACTAACAATGTCAAAAGGTGAAATAAACTATTGAAACATTGTACAGCTTAAACTGCTGCACATACTGATCTCACGCATGGAGGTAAAGCACGAGCAACTAGAGCTAATCTTTTAGGATAGTAAGTTACTGGCTTCACTTGTGGAAAAAGTGCTGTTAGTTATTTTACAGTCACCTGGCATTTGTGCTGTTCACAGAACCACAAGTCCATCGCTGGACCTCCTCTGCGCTGTCACTTTCTGGAGCTTGGCACGCTCCCTCAGGTTCCATTTTGTGGGCGATCCTCTCAGTCACTCCTTCTCATCATGGCACCTCACGATATCTACAAATTAAAAAATGACACTCCTCTCGCCACACGGCTTTCGCCATGTGTCAACTCCCCAATGAGACATGTACAAGAGTGTTGCACAGTCTCCCTAAAACAATCTCCAGGGTTTGTCCCTTGGAGCAGCTTCACTCCAAGCTGTAACCCTGTGTAAAAACATTAATCAGCACTTAAATGTTCAGCTTGTTTAGCTCCCAGCTCCTGTATCACAGAAGACAAAGTCTTAAATTTAAAACAACTTCACATTCGCAACCAACTGTAGATCATAAGAGTAATAAAGTATTCAGCATCACAGAGACAAGTATCATTGCAGGTTTATTCTAAACTCATTAAACTCCTACTTTTCCCCATAATTTATTCCAAATTATTTAACATCTCAATGTTATTCCACATTGTAATCAGTGAACTTCACTTATAGGCCATCAAAGCCTCATCTGAACAAGGATGCACCACTTGCATAGGTTTAATACTTGTAAATAAACAGCTAATCACACAAATCACTGCAACAATAATAGAAAACATTGTTTAATGTTACTTCTGGACCCCACCTCTTGACGCATGGACACTCTCATGCGTCAACTCACCAAACCTGGATCCCTGCCTTAAAAACTGGCTCCACCAGGAGCCTGCATACTCACCATCATGGCCTGGAAAACAAGATCTGGAAGTAAAATCAAACTTCACACTTATAAACAAGTATATCACAAGGGTAACAAGCATTCAGCATCAGCAAGACAAGTGTCATGTGCAGGTTTTCTCAAATCATTAAATCACTATTGTTACCATAATTCGCCTCAAACATGGATCATCCCATGTGCTCAGTTAACATTAATGTAATCGGTGACTTCCCTTAAGCAAAGTCACTCCACTCATATATTATTATGGGTCCAAAAGTGGCCAGCAAATGAGCCCATAATAAACTATTCCATAAATATCGTAATCTCTTATTTGTTTTACTCATGTCACTTGTCCACTTCTGCTGAATGCTACATGCACTCTTAAAGAAAACAAAACCTGAAATAAAGAAACAAACATCCACCAGTTGTTCTGCTAAAAACCACATCATCAAATCACATGAAAAACTGCAATGCTGTAAGAAAAAATGCAAATGTTAGCGCTGCGCAGGTGTGTACACACTTTCTCACAGTAACTTCTGTGAGTACCACAAGCCCATGAATAACACACCTCTGATAGATTCACAAACATAAAAATGGCATTTAAAAGGTTAAACCATCACGCAACCTCAGATGTTGCTATCATCTTTCTGCTCCTGTAACAGAGACACACACAGAGATACATCCACACCTTTGTCAAGTGGGGGTTGACTTCACACAATGGTGTTAAGTCAGTCAGTCAGTTCCCCATTTATTTTAAAATTCTTACTCATTCACTCAGTGATTCCTTCTTTTGCTAATTGTGGAAATTATCGTCGCATCCGTTTCCACGCTCAGCAAAACAACGTCATTTCAAAAAGAAAAATAATTTAGACTGGATTTCCTCGTTGAATCCTTTTGGACAGGAACTTGTTTCCTGATTGTCCCAAATAAGAGCCCATTTTAATTTTGGGGAAGCTCACTTTGCAACAGTTTTCTCGACGACGCTTCGATTCTAATCGTGCAGATCTGCTCAAACAGAGATCATCAAACAAAACTTTCAGTGCACCATGAAAGTAACAAAATAAAAGAAAGAAAATAAAAGAAATCAAAGAAAATAATGGAAAGAAAGGCCTTGTTTAAGTCATGACACATGTTCTTCATGCCAGGGGGATAAATCGTAACAACCCAATTGGCAGGTTCAACTTTAGTAATAAAGACAATCAAACAGCCAGTTTAATCTCAAACATTCATCCAATCAGCCATACACACAACATACAGCATAACCCTGTTGTCTTAGCACATAATCAGTTTTAGTTCTCATGTAACTAAATGTGTGTCATGGTAAAACTTCTTCACACACCAGAAACTCACAATCAGCTCACTCAACTCACTCATTTAAGACCTCTCATCTATGATGCAACCATCTGTCCTCCTATAATATTCAGTCCACTAGTCTATGTATCACTTTCATCTTACTAGTGACTTGGACAAGATGACAAACAGAATCTCATGCTTAAGATGCTATCTGGTCTCATGAGTATCATTGTATGTGTATATGCATGTGGGGTTAGTATGGTTAATGCATTTTCAGTATGTTTTTGTGTTCATCTCTCATCACACTTCCATTATTCTCATCACTGCTTAAAACAACACACATCTCTCTCTGTTTTTTTTCTTTAACTGTACTTTTCTCCAAAACAGAAAATAGCATTACAGCTGTTTCAGACTGAGAAACACCAAACACTCATCATGCTATCATTCATCCACGCAACTATTTTATTTCTTTTTGTCCACTGGGCAGGTGACATGCAGAATCACGTCTGCCCCAGCTGGATACCTTTCACACACACCATGACGTCAGACACACTCACGGACTGGATCAGGAGAAAAACTTTCTTCATCTTCACACTCTGTTACAGAAACACCATATGTTTTTTTTTGTTTGTTTGTTTTGTGTCAGGGATGGATATGTAGTTGTAACGTTTGTGTTCACTTTCTTTCCTTTCTGTCTCCTCTCTTGCCTAGTCTGTCTTGGACTCAATGCTGCTCCTAATATGCCTTTAATCTCTCCTCCACTTCTGCTCTCTCACGCTCTTCTCTGACTCTACTTTCTGCTAACATTCTTGCTTCTCTCCTCTTCTGAACCTGCTCCAGCCACAACTTAGCAACTGCTAACTGCAATTGCTTCCTCTGCTTCGCTTTACCTGTTTTACCTGCTACACTTACAGCTATTCTTTCTACCAGCATTTTACACTTAACTTCCACTAATGTCCCTTCAAATCCACATTTCTTACACCAACAACCTACATACTGCGTGCTGCCTGGTAAAACTTTCTGCATAAATTTTACATCTCCTTCTAAGGCAGACTTACACATTTTATTCTCCATTACAAGACAACAATCAGCCACACTCACGCAGACCACGTCTGGCCCGCACACACACACAACATAGGCCTATCGCTTGCGTCTGCACGCACAGCTAGCGCTCTCTGTTGAAAACTCTCAAACGCCCCATATGGCGGAGAATTCAACCTTCGGACACTCTCCAACGCCCCAAATGGCGGAGATTCCGGACTCTGAACCTAGGTTCTCTCCACGCCCCAAATGGCGGAGAACTCTCTACGCCCCAAACGGCGGAGAAGCCTGCGTCTCTCTCACGCGGCTAGCGCGCTCCCGGACTCACGTTTAACGCACAGCCCGTAGCCGCTCTCTATTGTTTTGGGTCCACGTGCGCTCTCGTGACCAGCGCTCCCCGGGACTCAAACGTTTCACGCAGAATCACGGTGACGCGTTTCTAGGATCCCACATTCATTCACGCGGTTATAGAGACGCTCTCTAAGGCCTTCTGTACTCACTGTTTGTTTACGTTCATGGGAAGAGTCTCTGGATCCCGTCAATCGTCATCCATCCCGAGGGGAGGTCAGGCGCAAACTTCCCGGCCTGGTGGCAAGCCAAAAACACCAGGGCTTTACGTCAATCATCCCAGACGTTGCGGTGGCGTCCTCTCCCTCTCCTCGGTGGATGCAATGTGTTAGGATCCGGCTCGAAGGACCAAATAAATGTTGGGTCTGTGTTTCCACAAACCCCGCTAATTCTAGAGACTTATTCATCATGAAGAAAACAAGACAGTCGATCGATCCATTACTTGCACAAGGGAGGCCTCGTCTGTGTCCAGCACGACAAAGAACCCCAAAAAGGTGGCCTCCTCTCGCTGCCTTTTATTGACAAACTTCAAACAATAGTTTACAAAGCACCTCCCCTTGCAACCCCCCTTTGGTTACAAAGACAAGGCACTGTATGTAAATGTATACACTGTGTGTGTGTGTGTGTGTGTGTGTGTGTGTGTGTGTGTGTGTGTGTGTGTGTGTGTGTGTGTGTTGATCAAAGGGTCATAAAGAGGGTAGTCTTCCCCCACACCCAATGTATGGTTTACCAAAGATAACACAGTGAAACCATACAAAGGGTAGGAAGCTCTACCAAACATCAAACAGATCTTCAAGTTAGGATGTATCTACAATAAAACCTCCCCCAGCACAGAGTGGCTGGAGAGGTGGTCAGGATCAAAGGAATGGCTTTGATCCTACTGCTTAAACTAAGACTGTACAAATTTAAGAAACACAATGGCAACATTCAACAATTAGACTTAACAGACACGAACAGTTAAAAGAGCAGTGACGTCACCACGAATCTGTGGTCAGGTAATATCCAAGTTTTGATTGATGATTTTCTGGAGTTAAATGTGAACCGAAGCATATTTTGGGTGTTATATGCTATTAAATACTTTTTAATTTATTTAAAAGTATTTAATAGCATATAACACCCAAAACATGCTGGGTGTGGAAAGAAAAAAAAAATCAGAATTTCCTCTGTTTGAGTCACAGTAACTTTGACATAGTAACATTTGCAGTAAGTCCTAAATGTTCACCTTTAAAATCCCTCCCTCTGTTCATTTTGCCCACATCATGTTTCAGTGGTTGGCCTCAGGTTCTTCAGCTTCCTGACAGTCTGAAGTCAGCTGACAGAGTTTCACCTGCTAAATACACAGAAAATCTTGTTAAAGCCGCACAGTTTGCCCAACAGTAATATTCCCATTAAGCCCTTTCTAAACACTTTATAACAATGTGTCATCACTAAATTATAAACTTCTTCTCCAAATCTGCACGACTGCACTTAGTCACAGACTTTATTTAATTGTCCTGCGGCTGCTATCATATATTTTACCAAACAGTTCTTCTCACACAGTCACAGATATATTTCTCTCAATGCAAACTTCACTCATGTCTCAGACAGGAAACTTGAGTTTTTCTTTTTTTTTCTGTCCCCACTCATTCAACTAATTTGCATATTGAGTCACATCTCGAGAAGTTGCCCTGACAACAGAAATGCATATTCAAAACATTGCTGCATAATTCAATTATTATTATTTTATTTTTATTTCTACAGTCGTCACTTCTTTTGCTCAATCAGCTGGAAACCACTTCTAATTCACTATTTTAAACCTGCTTTAAGCTTCTAATCCCTGGTTGGTCCTCCCAGTCACTTTTTCCTTGTCACAAAAGTCGCTCTATTGTCCTGCAACTTCCTGAGTTATTCCTCAGCTTCAGCCTTTAAGTGTGTTAAATCTACACCATTCAGCATTTATGTCATGTATTCACATTCATGAGTGTAAGCATGTCTTCATTGCGTGTATGTTGTGTGTTCATATTAATATTGAGTGTAAGCTGGTCTTCGTTGCCTCGATGTGTTTTTATAATCAGATTTAATTCCTGCATCTTTGCGCTGAACTGTGGATTCAAACTGTCTCACTTCTGATTCTCTCCAAAAACAATTTCACATGTGACAATTTCTACATGTGTGTTTTCTATTTTTCTATTCATTTATGTATTATTAGTTTATTTATTTCTTTATCTCTCTTTTCTTTTTTTATTTACCTTTCTGTTGTGATGCTCTGGATGTTTCTAAACCCACAAATTCAGCCTCAACGTTCAACCCAACTTTCCTATGCTGTCACTTTAACACGTCCAGCCTTCACCTCTCACCGGTCCTCGTCCCCTCTTCTCTCAACTTCCTGTGTGGCCTCCCAAATCAAACACAGGCCCAAATCAGCTGTTTCTTCTTCTCTCTTCCTCTTTTCAGTCTTTTCTTGGCGCTTAACTCCCAGCATGGCAAATATGAACTCAGACAGTCCCATCCAGTGGTTTCACACAGTCATGTCACTGGTACACTTTCCAGCTTGTAATTCAGAGCGCATGTTTCCATCAACATACATGCTGCTGGACCCTTCAGTGTTTTAGGTCAGGTGCACTGTCTTTTTGCCTGCTGTTAATTCTTCAAGTCCACGGTGTTGTTCTGTCTGTCTTCTGTCTTCATCAGGAGATTAACTGTCCTTTAAGCTTCTTCTCAGGATAAGGACAGGATGAGAGGTGAAGCTGTGACATTTTAAATCAAAGCCTGTTTTCGTCCCAATTCTGTTAATCTATCATTTTTCTGCTGTATTCTTCCAGGAGGTTGAGCAAGTCCATGGGCACCTGTATTAACACACTAAGACATTTATTTAATATCATTTTCATTACTATTACTTTGCACTTTCATTCTCTAATTCCTCTGTTTTCATTTTGAAACATCTCTCACAAGCTCACAAGCTATATTCAGATTTCCTGCTTCACTTCCTGCCAGACACACACTGTGATTGGTTTATAAAGGCCTCTTATTAAAATACATAAAACAATCTAATCAGAAAATAAGCACTAAGAATATATATTTATCTTGTAACATTGTTTAAGTTAATGAACAATTGTGTTGAAAACTAAGATTACAATATCAATCAAGATAATTATAATGATGGTTTTTGCTGTAATTAATTGTTGTAATTAATGTTGATGTTTACATGATCGAAATAACTTGAACACAAACAGAAACAAACAAAGAGGAAGACTGCACCGGACAACTACAAGTCCCAGCATCCTCTGTGTTTAGGGAGCAGCAGTGAAAGTGAAAGCATTGAGCCTCCGTTCAGAGCAGCAGGAGGAGGAAGGTGGAGCTGAGGCAGGTGAGTGTTTACATGAATATGTTTCTTCTTATGACATAAAATAATTCCACGCTGTTCGTGTCTGTGGGTGAAATGTGAGGCCGGTCGGCTCCTCTGAGCGCTGGTTTCCTGTAAGTAGAGGAAGTGAGTTTAGCTGAGCCTCCGTTTAGTGTGAGAGAGCAGGAGGAGAGTGAGAGCTGTGCTGAGGCAGGGTGAGTGTTAACACCGCTCTGACATTACTGTGTCTCTGTGGCGGGAACAACAGGCTCCGTCAGTGGAGGCAAAAATAATCAGACTTTGGTTTTTCAAAGGAAACAACTTTATGTCGGAAGTTCCCGCACGCTCATTGGATAACGAGGTGTCAATCTCAACTTATTAGCCAATGAGCGTGCGGATTCACAGAAAGACCCGCCTTTATCACGGGACTTTAAAAACTACAATGGCGACAGAAACTCCGTGAGTGGAGTTCAGGGTGACGTTATGAAACTGTGACGTTTGAGCCACTTCCCGTTGAACGTGAAACTGATGGTTTCTGGTGTTTGGGTCTGTTTTTCTGTATTTATGCAGATAAAGTGTAAACTAGACTTGTAGTTATTACTGCAGTATGGTCACAGCAGATACTGATAAACATGTATTATGAGGATGGATGATCAACTTTCTCACTCTCTCCTTTAAATCTCAGTTTTTTCTTCTTCACAGTTTATCTGTTAATTTATTAATGAATAACACTGAAAGAGTTTCTGTTATATTTCCCCTTGAACATCAGCTTATTAGGGCGGCATTAGGAAATAGCCCCCCTCCAAAGAATGAATAAATGAATGATGATAATAATAAAATGATTCAAAAGCAGAGCTCAGAGTGGTAGAATGGTCAAACATGGATCCACGGGTGGTTCAACTGCATTTGGTGACGTGACTAAAGCAAATCTTTCAAATAATCCCACCATCAACGGGATGTTGTCTCCTTTACTACGGTTACTTTACTTGGTCACCGTGTGAATTTCTTTGAAATGAACCAAATTCTTTTATTTGTTGGTTGTTGCATATTTAACCTCTACAGTCAGGAAAGGAGGAGATGAGGCCTCAACAATGTTGGGTTGTAGCTGTGCTTCAGGTTAGAGTGAGTGTCCATGGAATAAATGTAAGTCAGTGAACTGGAAACATGACTGTGTTCAAACTTTGTTTTCCTTTTTATAATGAGTCTAATCAAAGGTGGACAGAAGTATCTCCACTGTGACTTTTCTGTGTCACCATCAGAGCTTCTGCACAGTGTTTCTGGGGCAGATAACATTGCAGCATTATGGAGACATTATGGAGACAAAAAGAAAAGCGTCTGGACTTCTTTAAGTTTAACTTTAAGAAGTCCAGACGCTTTTCTTGGACTGTTCAGTGTTGAGTCTCATTCACACACTCCCTCAGACTCTTCACACACTGATTTGCTGACATAAACACACTCCTGTGTGCTCTCTTGGCTTCACACACACACTGAGGACCATCTACAGACTGTGAGCTCCATCTTCTTCGTCTTTGGCAATGGCGTGTCCAGCGGGGTGGCCTGGGGGGGCACAGGCCACCCCCCCAACCAGACTGGCCACCCCAGGTGCCACCCCAAAGGCAAAACAATAAAATTCAATCAAATATCAAATGTCCGATTATGTTTTCACGGTGACGCTCAGATATCCGAGTGTAGGTGAATGCAGCATCGGCTTCTGCGCTATGTGCATCACGTTAGCAAAGGTAGGAGAGCCAAGCACGAAAGACGGCACTGCAGGAAACAATTTTTCGGTGAAAGAAAATGAGGACAGAATAAATGTCCCGGTAAGTAATATTAAGTTTGTTGAGTTTAGTAAACTTCGGCGAAATTAGAATACCAAGGAAAAAATAACACTTAAAGAATTATTGCAGCCGTGGAATATATCAGACAGTATGCTACAGAGGGCAGCTAACATAAGAGTTATGAGTTATAAGATGTAATCTAAGTAGTAACATTGCTGTATGGAGCTGCAGATTTGGTTGCAGGTTAACATAGCTGGACTGGCCATCGGGCTTATTTGACTTATTTTTTATTTTTTTTGTAACGGCATGAACAATGAGAGGTGGTGGATTGGCCAGATGCAGGTCGATGTGTAGAAATAACTCCGTTGTTTGGTGGTGGCTATGGCGGGGCTTCCACAGAGGCAGCAGGTGGATGAGGGAAGGGGAGGCAGGAGGAGAGCCCCGAGGCAGCCGCCAGTCCGAGTGTCAGGTGAACTGAACTTCAGGTAAGAAGTTATGACCTGCAGTCTATCTGGGTCAGATATGAACTAAGTTTAGGTGGAGTTTATTTTCGTTGTGCTGACTTTTTACTGTCAGTTGCAATAACTCATACTGCGTTCTAGCCAGCTTGGAGTTTTTATACAGCTGTTCGGTTGCTATGATGTTACTGATAGTGAACTTTATTTTATTCATAAGGTTAGTTAGTAGAGTTGCCAACGGCTCCTTAAAAAAATGGAATGGTCCCTCAATCAGAGAAAATATTACACGTTTCGTATTGAGCTGAGAAGAGACGCAGTTTGTCCCGAACTTCAGCTAGAATGGAAAAAGACACAAAGCTGGATTTATTCTGTCTTTACGCTGCACAGCTGCCTCTTCTCTCATCCTGCCTCTCCTGTTGCTACTTCAATCATGAAACTGATCGATGATCAGCTGATCGGCTTTTCTCTCTTGTTTGTTTATCGCCCACTTTGCGCCAGAAAGACGAAACCAGCAGATGTTGCGCTAAACAACAGCAGCACGTTTAAGCTTGATCGGCTGTTGTTAGAATTTATTTAATATTAATTTCTAGTATCAGCTGATGTTTGCTGGAGCCACAGCTGTAAAGCTGCTGGTCATGATGTCGGTTTGGATATCTGGTGAGAGGGAAACGTGAAGACCACCCACCAGGATCCTTTTTTATGTAGCTGACAGCTGGTAACTGTGCAGGGGCGGGTCTAGCAAAGTTTTGCCAGGGGGCCAGGTAGGGCATTAACAGGGAAAGGGGGCACAAAGAAATACTTTTCTTTCTTATTCTCATTTAAAATATCTAGCTTTTATTAAATAATTATCTAAATCTTACAACCAAAGTTTTTATCTGACGTAAAATGTATAGAAATCATACATATACCAAAAAGACTGTACATCACTGTCACCACAGGGTTTGTTTTCATTCAAAGGCTTTATGGCTTTAATACCTGGTGGGTCGGTCTGTAGTCAAAATGCCCGATTTTCTGTCCCAGTCCAGCCCTGCAGGTTAATACTGGCAGTGTCACCATGCCAGCTGAATGTATTTCATCATCAGCCAGTGTTGTTCTTTATCAATATTACCAAAGTTTACCATAAGGCAGCATAGAAAGTATTTACTTGCTTTCAGGTTTTATTCAAATATTAGTCTTTTCAGTTGTTTCTCCACTTTTTTCCTGTTTCAAAATAAATCACCAGTTTGTGAGAAGATTATCTTCTTTTTTTAACAGGCAGAGAAAGTTTTACATTGGAACTGGCTAATTTGTCAATTGTTTGCTACAAATGTTCGTATTTTAATATTCAAAAATGTTTTTGCCCAAAACATATGTGCACTACATGTCAGTAAAAATACTATGCAACTATTGCTGTCCTTGAATGCTGAGTAAACACTGACAAAGCACTGATTGTATCTCTTGTACTTTATCAACGCAGTATCTAAAAACTTTGCACCGTAGTGGTTAAAATCTCATTCTAATAAGAGTTAAAAGTGCATTTGGTTATTAGGTTTACAGGGTTATTGAATTATGGTTAAGGGTTGGTAGAATTTTTTTTTTAAACATTATCTGCCAATTAAATCTGCCACCCTTCTCCAAATCTGTGCCCCTACCTGGCCCCCCCAACAAAAATTTTCTAGACACGCCACTGGTCTTTGGAGCCGAACTCTGACAAAGTTAGGAACAAAACTTTCTCCAGCGTGTGAACTTTCCTCCTAGACTCAGTCTGAGCAGTCAGACCACATATTTCTAAAGCAGCACATGAAGGTGTGGCTCACACACACACAGGTGAAGGAAACAGCTGCAGTATTAAAAGCTGCTTCACTGTCTACAAATATATGAACTGAATGTTTCTTTCAGGCTGTAAAAACCTTATTTATCCTCCATTACAGTCCTGCATTCAGAGCATTACTTCTGTTATATTAGTACATGTATTTTATTCTGATGAACACATGAAACTCTGAGCTGGATTGAATCCATTGAATCAGAGTCCAGGACTCAGACTAAACACACTGAATGTGTCCTGAGCTCGGCCGCTGTTCCACAGTAACTGCTGTCAGAGTCACTGTTACTGAGTTAGCTTAGCTAGCAGAGCAGCTAGCAGTTAGAGTATGAACTCTGTAAGCAGTCAGCTCGGTCCTGGACATGGTTACTGACATAAAGCTGCTCTCTGCAGCCATGTTTGACCTGCTGCTTTGTAGGACTACAGTAATGGAGGATTTGGAGGCTGAACTGGGCTCTGTGACACTTTTTGTAGTGAACTGATGAAAGCTGCGTCTCAGATGGATGTTAGTCCAACACATCAGACACGACCTCTGCAGCTCTCAGTTGATGTGCACATGAATGATTTGTGTTTCCTCTGCAGGTGAAGGTAGAAAGTGTGTGTGAGCTGATGTGAACTGAGCAGCATGGATCAGTGTGAGGACAGAGAGGAGGGAGTCCCTCCCTCTAAAAGCACTCTGTGTGGGGAACATGAGAGCCAGACCAAAGCTCAGAGGTGAGATGACCATCTCTAACTGTCCATGACTCTTCTCCATGTCACAGCTCAGCACTCACATCACTGCTCCATCATTATTCACACTCATACCTCTGTGTGTGTTGTTTTAAAGCCCAGAGCTGTGGGGCGTACCAGGCTCAGCTGGACATAACCCTGAAACTAATCCAGAGCCTGGACCTGAACCCAGCTGTGTTTCCTTAAAGAGCAACAGGTCGAAGGATGCTGGTGTAAAATTTAACAAAAGACTGTTATGTGACAAAGAGTAAGTACATTATTTTTATGAGATTGTTCATCATGTCTTTAATTTAATATTTCCAGTTTTTCCTTCCTGTCTCATGAAGCTGTGACATTTATTGTTTTTCTTTTAGGATCAATAAGAGGCCAGAATCTCCTGGACCTGAACCCAGCTGTGTTTCCTTAAAGAGCAACATGTCGAAGGATATTTATATAAGCTTTAAAGGCTGTTCTTCTGCTGCTGAGAGGTAATGTGTGGCTAGATGTTGTTCCTGACTCTGTATTTTTGAATAAATCCTCATGTTTAATATCAGCTCAGCTCTTTTTCACACATTTCTATGTTGGTATGTGAAGCGGTGTATGTTGGAGTGTTTCCACAAACACAGCAGTCAGAGTGGAAAGAGTGGATGTTGTAGGAGGTGTTTGTGTAGTGAAGAGGCTGAGTGTCTGTAGGACTCCAGCTGCTCCAGCAGGTGTCTCCTTTGTGCTTTTCTTCAAACACAGTGTAGGGAGGAGCTTCCACTCAGGTGTTTCAGGTGTTGCTGGATGGAGGAGGACAAATAGTTTTTCCCTTCAGTGACACTTCAGCAGCTCAATGTTCTGGGAGATGTTTGTCTTTATGAAGGTTTATGGATTCTTGTTCTTACTTTGGTTAAACTGAGCAATACATTTTCCATCTAACATTTAAAGTAAATTTCCAGGTGAATAAAAGATCTGCAGCTGCAGCCTCTGTGATGTTTCACAGTCTGAAAGTAACAAATTCAACCAGAGTTCAAACAAAGGCTTAATATACGTGTGTGTTTGATATAATGCCAACAAGTACAAACAGGTGTTCTTACAGGTCTTAATCACAGAGGTCTGATAAGTCTGGTGACTTTCACACTCAGCAATTTTGCTGCCTTTTATTTTATATTGGCCTTTTTAAAGCCCTTCAAAGTCTCCCACATTCATACAGAGCTTTTAACACCAAACTCCTTTACAGTCCTTCTCCTCTCACACACGATCACACGACTGATTTGTCTGCAGCAGCTGTGTTACTGCTAGTATTTTATTATGTGTGTAATCTCCTCATATTGTTCCTGTGGTTTAGTTTGACGTCCTTCTGCAAACTCAGCTGCTCTGTTGCTGATACACGTCTCCATGAATATGATTGATCAGATGCTGCCAACACCATGTGTTTCATGTGAGCGCTCAGCTGAAACCCTGGGTTGACTTATCGAGTTAATAACAAGCTTCACGTGACTGTGAATGCTAAAGTGAATCCAGATAAAGGAAAGAGACCCTGCTAATGTTGGACTCACTTCTTAGTGTAGATCCCAGGAGGAAGTTCAACATAGCCATTCTTTGTGCTAGCTCGACCAAACCTGAGACCACAGTGCAGGATAATGATCATCATCTGTCTCTGTCAAGGACATTTAAAATCCACAAATAACAAACATAATTATATTTGATCATTAAAAATATGTTTTCACTTAAAAAAGCATGAGCACACTGGTGGATTACAGAAACATGAAAACTGGTTAACAGTAAAGTTAATTTAGACGTAAACAAAGTGTCAAACGTACTTAAGTAGAAGGACTGATGTTTGTGGTAAAATACCCTCTTAAAGCTGAAATACTGATTCAACTTCTTTACTCAAGTAAAGGTAAAAGAGTCCAGGCTCTGAAATGTACTCACAGTATTAAAGTAAAAACGCCATCTTTGAAGGAAATTTCTGCCAGTTTTTGTGCAAAGTTACCTGAATTTCTACCTCCAACATTAATATGAGAAAATTATCTGAACTTTTATTCTAATGAATTTAATCAGCTTGAACATTTTGTAGCACAAAAGTAGAAAAAACCCAAAGGGAATAAAAAATAGCTCCGTTTGCTGTTGCCTGCATTGTAGATGGGCGGCTTTGCCTCAACACCTAAACAGGAAAATGAGTTTAGTCAAGTATTAAAGTGGGATTGAAGAGGTGAGGAAACCAGAGATCAGGTGTTGTGGTGCAGCATGGTCACAAGAATCATTTAGAAATGGGTCAAAATATTTTCTCTTCTAGATTTTTTGCACACAGTCTGATGTGCTGCTGCTCTGAGGTTTACTGCTCTCTGTGCACTTAGAAAACTGTGAGGTACAAGTAGATTTGACACAAGTTATAATGGCTGATTTCCATATAACGGTGGAATACAGGGACTTAATCGTTAAGTAAGAAGAAAGTTTGAAGCCTAATCTTGAAAGTAGAGATAGTGTCTGTCTCCTGAATCCAAACTGGAAGCTGGTTCCACAGAAGAGGGGCCTGAAAACTGAAGGCTCTGCCTCCCATTCTACTTTTAAATACTCTAGGAACAACAAGTAGGCCTGCAGAGCGAGAGCGAAGTGCTCTAATAGGGTGATATGGTACTACAAGGTCATTAAGATAAGATGGGGCCTGATTATTTAAGACCTTGTATGTGAGGAGCAGGATTTTGAATTCTGGATTTAACAGGAAGCCAATGAAGGGAAGCCAAAACAGGAGAAATCTGCTCTCTCTTTCTAGTCCCTGTCAGGACTCTTGCTGCAGCATTTTGGATTAGCTGAAGGCTTTTCAGCGAGTTTTTAGGACTTCCTGATAATAATGAATTACAGTCGTCCAGCCTGGAAGTAATAAATGCATGAACTAGTTTTTCAGCGTCACTCTGAGACAGGATATTTCTAACTTTAGAGATGTTGCACAAATGGAAGAAAGCAGTCTTACATATTTGTTTAATATGTGCATTGAAGGACATGTCCTGGTCAAAAATGACTCCAAGGTTCCTCACAGTGTTACTGGAGGCCAAGGTAATGCCATCCAGAGTAAGAATCTGGTTAGATACCATATTTCTAAGCTTTTCAGGGCCGAGTACAATAACCTCAGTTTGATCTGAATGAAGAAGCAGAAAGTTAGCGGCCATCCAGGTCTTTATGTCTTTAAGACATTCCTGCAGTTTAACTAATTGGTGTGTGTTATCTGGCTTCATGGACAGATAGAGCTGGGTGTGCTATGTCTTCTGATGATGCTGCCTTGGTGATTTTAACATCCATGTCTGCTGTGACTTTAAACTTCTGGTCAAGGACTTTTTAAATATTATTGACTCTTTTAACTTGACCCAGTGGGTTACTGGTCCCACACATGAAAAAGGTCACACACTAGACTTGGAGCTTTTCCACGGGCGGGATGTGTGCGTCACTGAAATATCTGAGTTGGGCATCTCTGATCATTTTCCTGTGTTGTTCACTCTGACACTGCGCTGCTCAGTAGATAAGCCGTACAGCTGGGTCTAGGGATGCTTTTTAAGTAAAGGTTTAACTACAGCCAGCTAGGGATGGGTACCGTTTACATTTGAAAACCTGCTAAATCAGAATCAGTTGCTGATGACGGCTTTTTTCTTTTACATCAATCACATATAATCTTAACTCAAAGTGAACATAGACTTGATTGCTCAGATCAGCCAATTCAAAATGCTAATTCAATCAACTCTGAGTTCATGGCTAGACTCAGTTTGTTGGCCCTGCACCTTAAAACTATTTCCTGTTTGTCCTTCATGTTTTTTGGATATTGTTTTCACATCTTATGTCACGGCTAGCGGGGCGAGCCATGTTGAATTTAATAAAGGACCCAAGATGCCGACACTGCTGTGAAGTGAGTGAGCTTTATTGAAACGGTGAAGTGCAGTGGAGATGGCCTGTGCAGAAGCTAAGATAACCTCTACTGAAAAAACTACAAAACTAACCTGAAACCTTAAACGGAGACACGGGGAGACAACACAGACGAACCAGCAACAAGCAGGAGAAAACAAAGGGCTCATATACACAAAAGAGCCATCAGGGAATGAGAAAAGGGAGACACAGCAGGATTCATTGGACATAACCAGACAAGGGGAAGCAAAAGTAGACACACTAACGTAGGACATGGCACTGTCAAAATAAAACAGGAAGTGAACAGAGACACAATACTAACACAGTACAGAGGGAACACAGAAACCAAAACCTCAGAACTAGAAAATCTTAATCAGAATGAAATTGTAACAAAAGACAATAACAATCAAAACAAAACTACTGAGTCCACAGACTCGGGACATACATCGGCTCAAACTGTGGTCATAAATATTTTGTACTTGTAAATCAGACTGTGTAGTTGTGAACTGAGATTTGTAACATTGTAAAACAAAATATCTGGAAAGTTCATGTTTTTGCGTTCATTGATTTGTGTGTGTAAAAATGTAAAAATGTAATAAATGTAAGAAACATTAGAACTACTTTTGCTGACACAAAGTTTGGCGAGCACTGCAAGTTGTCCCTTTAAACCAGTCACTGATATAAAGAGAGCACCTTGTTCCAGGGCATCTGAGCATGGAGGGAAAGCTTTATGCAGGAGATGGTAAGAGCTGTTGGGACTAAAGAAACTGAGCAGAAAACTACAGACATCTGGAAACTGAGTTGTTAATTCTCAGTGGGATCAGCAGGACTAGCAAAGCTTCACCATGACAGTCATCTGATTGACTGAACCCATCCAAACATCACTTCATGGACCTTTAGCTTGTGTCTGTGTGTGGACAGACATAACATGAGCTAATTATTCATTACTCCTCCACAGAGTGGACCAGCAGAGAGCAGAGGTTTCCACTGGTCAGTCTGCACAGCAACATCAAACACACCTGGACTCTGTGGTTATGGTTTGTAGTACTACGTTTACATTTGTTCTTTTCAGTCACCTCTATGCTGCACTTTGTGGACCAGAGGATTGTCAGTGTGTCCAACATAAGTCAGAGTTTGGGCTCCATGATTTCAGTCAGATTGGGGTGACTGTAGCTCAGGAGGTGAGCAGGTCAGCTACTAGTTAGGTTTGTGAATCAAACCCTGGCTGGCAAATGTACTGGGTAACGTACTAAACCCAAGCTGCCCTCTGATGCATCCATCAGAGTGTGAAAGAAAGTATTTAAGCATAGAACAATGTGCTTGGTTGAATGAGGCATGTTGCATAAAATGCTTTGTGTGCACAGAGTATCAAAGAGAGCTATATAAGAACCAGTCCATTTACCACTGGGTAATTCATATAGTCTTCTTTTCCAGCGGCTGGAGGACAACATCACCATGTTTGTGAAGAACGAGCTGAAGAAGATCCAGAAGCTTCTGAGTCCAGATCACCCAGAAACTTTAAAGAGCCAGATGGAGGATGAGGAGATGTTTGAAGGTGAGGATGAAGATGAAAGAAAGAGCTGCAGAGAAGCATTTCTGAAGATCACACTCCACTTCTTGAGGAGACTTAAGCAGCATGAGATGGCTGACCATCTGCAGAGCAGTAAGAGAATTTCTCTAAAGACTGAATATTGATCTTTCCTAATAGCTCAAGACATGGACCAATAGACATTCATCCTTTCAGGGTACTGAAAGGCTATGATATTTATTATATAATATTTTTTTCTGAATTTCTTACCTTCAGAAATATTTGCTCCACTCTGTAAACGTGAACTTAAAGCCCAACTGAAGAAGAAGTTCCAGTGTGTGTTTGAGGGCATCGCTAAAGCAGGAAGCCCAACCCTCCTGAATCAGATCTACACAGAGCTCTACATCACAGAGGGAGGAACTGCAGAGGTCAATGATGAACATGAGGTCAGACAGATTGAAACAGCATCCAGGAAACCAGACAGACCAGAAACAACAATCAGACAAGAAGACATCTTTAAAGCCTCACCAGGAAGAGACGAACCAATCAGAACAGTGCTGACAAAGGGAGTGGCTGGCATTGGGAAAACAGTCTTAACACAGAAATACAGCCTGGACTGGGCTGAAGACAAAGCCAACCAGGACATCCAGTTCATATTTCCATTCACTTTCAGAGAGCTGAATGTGCTGAAAGAGGAAAAGTTCAGCTTGGTGGAACTTGTTCATCACTTCTTTAATCAAACTAACGAATCAGGAATCTGCAGGCTTGAAGACTTCCAGGTTGTGTTCATACTTGATGGTCTGGATGAGTGTCGACTTAATTTGGACTTCAACAAAACTAAAATCCTGACTGAAACAAGAAAGTCCACCTCATTGGATGAGCTGCTGACAAACCTCATCAGAGGGAACCTGCTCCCTTCTGCTCGCCTTTGGATAACAACACGACCTGCAGCAGCCAATCAGATCCCTCCTCAGTGTGTCGACATGGTGACAGAGGTCAGAGGGTTCACTGACCCACAGAAGGAGGAGTACTTCAGGAAGAGATTCAGAGATGAGGAGCAGGCCAGCAGGATCATCTCCCACATCAAGAAAGCTCGAAGCCTCCACATCATGTGTCACATCCCAGTCTTCTGCTGGATCACTGCTACAGTTCTGGAGGATGTGCTGGAAACCAGAGAGGGAGGAGAGCTGCCCAAGACCCTGACTGAGATGTACATCCACTTCCTGGTGGTTCAGGCCAAAGTCAAGAGGATCAAATATGATGGAGGAGCTGAGACAGATCCACACTGGAGTCCAGAGAGCAGGAAGATGATTGAGTCACTGGGAAAACTGGCTTTTGATCAGCTGCAGAAAGGAAACCTGATCTTCTATGAACCAGACCTGACAGAGTGTGGCATCGATATCAGAGCAGCCTCAGTGTACTCAGGAGTGTTCACACAGATCTTTAAAGAGGAGAAACAACTGTACCAGAACAAGGTGTTCTGCTTTGTTCATCTCAGTGTTCAGGAGTTTCTGGCTGCTCTTCATGTCCACCTGACCTTCATCAACTCTGGACTCAATCTGCTGGAAGAGCAAGAAACAACTTGGAAGGTGTTTCAAACAAGAAAATCTTCAAAGAAATACTTCTACCAGTGTGCTGTGGACAAGGCCTTACAGAGCCCCAATGGACACCTGGACTTGTTCCTTCGTTTTCTCTTGGGTCTGAAGACTAATCAAACTCGTTTGCAAGGCCTGATGACACAAACAGGAAGTAGCTCAAAGACCAATCAAGAAGCAGTTCAGTACATCAAGAAGAAGCTCAGTGAGAATCTGTCTGCAGAGAAAAGCATCAATCTGTTTCACTGTCTGAATGAACTGAATGATCGTTCTCTAGTGGAGGAGATCCAACAGTCCCTGAGATCAGGAAGTCTCTCCACAGATAAACTGTCTCCTGCTCAGTGGTCAGCTCTGGTCTTCATCTTACTGTCATCAGAAAAAGATCTGGATGTGTTTGACCTGAAGAAATACTTTGCTTCAGAGGAGGCTCTTCTGAGGCTGCTGCCAGTGGTCAAAGCCTCTAAAAAAGCTCTGTAAGTTATAAAGTTTTTATTATTTAATTTGGTTGGTATGTTATGAAAAACACACTGCCATGAACCTCTGTTTTGTTTTTGTCAAAATCACTGTAATATAATCACTGTACCTTTATATACATGTGACTTGTATTAATGCTGCTGCCCTCTTGTGGCTAAAGTGTAATTATGTTCTTGTTATTAGGGAGGATTTGAGAGTAAGGCTACGTTCACACTGCAGGCGAAAGCGCATCAAATCCGATTTTTCTGACCTTTATAAATCTGACTTTTTTGACCCTATGCGACCCATATCCGATCATGCTATGACAGTGTGAACGTCGCGAATCCGATATTTTCAAATCCGACCTGGGTCACTTTCGTATGTGGTACTGAATCCGATACATATCCGATGTTTTAGAAAGCGACTGCTGTTTGAACGGTCATGTCGCATTAAATCCGTCTTTTACGTCACCAACACAAGACAGACGCCAATTATCAGCGCCCGATAAGACATCGCGAACGCTTCCTGGCCATCCCGTGTAGATGTCAGTGAAACTGTTGGGAAGACAACGTTGGAGAAACGTGAACATTTTATTTGTACTGTATAATCTGCAGATTCTGACAGAAATCTGCAGCTATCCTTTGAAGCACCGCTCCTCTAAAACAGCAATAAGGATCATTATTAGGTTATCTACATTATTATGTAAATAACAAAATAACTTAAAGCAAAAATTGGGAAACGTAAAGTCCGAAGTCTTCATATTAAGGGTCATCTGTCAAACAATATTCTTTGCTCTGGGTCTAAACAGAGCGCGTTGTGTGTGAAGTCTTCTTTTGCGCATGCAAATGCACAAATGCGTCCTTCATTTCCCCGAATTTGAAGGATTCGTCGGGTGTGTCCTTCGTGGCCCACCATATCCCAGAATTCATAGCGCGGCCCAGCCAAATTTCAGCTGCCAACAATGGCGGCAGCTACTAAGTTTTCAAATTACTCTTATTAATCTTTCTGGGTCACAAAATAAACTTTTAACATATTTTCAGGTGAGAAAGTAGCTGTGTAAACTTCAAATATCTGCTTGGTTTATCAAGACATCGCATATTTGCAAAAGTGTGCCGACGTTTTCGGAGACGTCTGTTCCCCACCCGCTCGCTAGCAAGCCGGGGGGTTCAATGGTCACTCCAGCCGGCGAGAGCAGCGGACGCCCGGCTTCATCGTTTTCAGACCCCGCTCTTTCGCTACTCAGGTTAAACATGATATATAAGTCACCCGGATAACTTAAAAATGTAATTGTTTGCCTTTTTTCTGTGTTTTATTTGTTCCGGAGTAAATCGGTTTGGCTGAGATCAAAGTTCCTCCGGGATTTTCACACAGCTGAATAAACGTTAAACAGGAAACTGATTAAACAGAAGTGTGAGACGGTCGAGAATTTACGCCAGTGTCCTGTTATATTTTAGATAGCAAGGAGCAGACGGCCGAGTTTATTAAACTCCACCAACACAGCGATGACGCAAATCTGAAGGCTAGACCGTCCCATTTCACAGCCTCGCACTTCCAGCCTTTTCGGTCTTTGAAGGACCCGGCCCACGTAGGCCGCGAATACCGGGTCCTCCGAAGGATGCAGCCGACGTTTTGGGACACAGCTAGTGTGCGATGTTCTTTCAGTGTTGCACTTTGTAGACGCTCCCTGAGCACTGGTCTCACAGCCAGCTGCACATAGAGACCAGTGTTGTTAGTCCAGGTCAGAAGATGACTTGTTGGAATGAAAATGAGCTTGTAGTTTGTCTGCTTTAATAATGTGACTGGAAAAAGGTGTTGGACTTCAAATATGTCCATTTCTTTCACACTTCACCTTTAAAAGTGAAGCCTTGTGGTTCCTGGAAGGAAAAACACGACTTTTTCAAGTCTTTGTCCTGTTTTTATGAGAAATGTACGACTTTAATGTGAAACATTCAGAGTTTTTTCTCTTGTTGTGTTTGTTTGAAGCTGCTTCCTGTTGGCTTCAGCTGTTTGGAGTTTCCATTTTCTAAACTTCTACATTCTGAACCTTCTTCAGCTCTGAACAGATGATGAAACACTGAATGATTTCAAGCTCACACTTTGTCTAATAAACTTACATCTTTCATTCTTTATACAGATTGAGGGGCTGTGGTTTGTCAGAGATCAGCTGTGATTATCTGGCAGCAGCACTGAAGTCCAACCCCTCCCATCTGAGACAGCTGGACCTGAGCTCCAACAACAAGCTGCAGGATTCAGGAGTGAAGCATCTGTGTGGTTTCCTGGAGAGTCCAGGATGTGGACTTGAAACTCTGGGGTCAGTCAGCATGTTTTAGTTGTGCTGAGATGAATATGATGTGAAAGTTGTGCTGACACTAAACTGCAGACATCAGGCTGATATTATACTGATCCACACTGAGGATCTTCATGGTAAAGTCTGTTTTCTTCTTCTCTGGTTTAGTCCATTGACTGCAGCAGAACAATGTTCACATTTCAAACAGTGAGACTCAACGTATGGCCCGCGGCCCACACGCGGCCTGCCCACCTTCCCTGATTCAGAGAGAGGGGACCCTGATTAACTGTGTAGTGTTCTTCCTCACAGTTCTAAGTATCAGACACAACAATGAATAATCCACAGCTGACTGTCTTTAGCAGGTCAAAGGTCACGGCACACAGCAGACAGTGGGAAATATTATAACTCTGATCATTTATCAGCACATATCCATATGTATAAAAACAAAGCTGACACTGTGAGACTTGATCAGAGGTGTGATCATCACAGCAGAGGCCTTTGTGTCAAAGTCACTGAGGATCAAACAGAAACACATGAAGCAGATTTTCCTGTTCTGGCTTTTTATAGCAGATAACCTTCAAAATATTCTGCAGTCCATCAAAAACTGAAGCAAACCATGAATCAACATGTGAACATGAGCTGATGCTGCTGAAGGGAAGCAAAGTTACAGAGGTTTGATTACAGACACAGCTGAGAGTTTGTAATCTGTCATCATTTTAAAAGGTTTACATTTCTTCAGTATATCCACATTTGCAGCTGCTACCTCAACCTCCACTTGTCCAACACAACTGCTGTCCACTGCCTCCATGACATTGTGATTTTGCTGTTGGTCTTCTGTCAGATCTTCATCAATCACTTCTGCACGGGGCACACCTTCAGACTCTGCAGCTGCATAACGAAAGCCTGTAAGATAAAATTAGACATAAGGTAAATGTACACCAATATTCCAATGACAGGTGTGTGATTCATCTGGAAGTTATGTGCGGATTAGTGTACAGTGATAGCAATTTAGTATGTTTTTAGAGGGGGGGGGGGTTGTTTACCTCCGATGGGTGCTCTTTTTCGCTTCCGTTGCGTACGCCTTGAGTGCCGGTCCGAGTCTGATACAGGTATGTCGTCATGCCCCATGTGCAGTGTTGGTGCCCAGTCTGGATTTGTTACATCCATTTCATATGCTGGTTTGCCTGCAATAATGCCAAATCATAAGCTACTCAGTCGACATGATGTGGTTCTGCAGCATCACACATTAGCATGTTTTATCTCATTATCTATGACCTCAGCACGTTGAAAATAACACTAAAAGCCTTTCAAGAGTGATATGAATTAATTTAGAACTCACCGGAAAGAAAATGCCGTGAGCAAACCAACAAAAAGCTGGGGATTGCAGAGAACTCGATATCCGCTCGTCTCACCGCTGCAATCCAAGCCTGACGTCTTTGTTTAGTAATATCGGATACATGGGATCCCTCACGTTGCCTCCAGGATGGAAAATGATGAAAAGAGAGCCCGTTATCCAGCTTCTTGCCTTCACGATCGTGTGATCTAACGTTGCAACCGACAACACAACACGTACGATCCATAGCTGAAATGGTATCCTTTGGCTGGCCTACTGTCATGGCGGAAGGGGGCATGGCCCATCTCCCGTGACATCACGCTCCAAAGCCCTATAGGTGGGAAAATGTACCATGTCGACCAATCAAAAATGATATGGAAACATGACATTTGGTTGTTTAGCAAAAGGGGGAAGTTTTAGGAGTGACCGGCAAGAGAGAGCGAGTGAGCGAAAGAGAGAGAGAGTTTTGATACGTGAGAGATTTGTGACGTTTACCGTGTTTGGTCTCAAGTTAGTTTGTTGTCTTGTGTATTTAGTGTGTAGCTGTTGTTTTGTTTTGTGTGTCAGTTCTACTAGTGATCGTCACAGTTGCTGCCTTAAAGCCAACAAAGGCAGATTGCAGTGTAAACGCTGAGTGACACACCTGCTGTCAGACCTGCAGGTTTATCCCTGTGCTGTTCTCATATGTGTTAGAGTGACACAAACTATTGTTTGACACCTGATTGTTCTGTAAATAGTTTGAAATGATTATATGAAAAACGTCTGAGCCTTGGCTGCATTTTTTGGTAAATAGTACCATATAACTTTGTTGTTTGCAAAACGTGTGCGTATTTTTAAAAGTGTACAATCTCTATTTGCATTTCAAGTTATGAAGATGATTCGTTTAACATGTGTGTGGTTTTTACAGTCAAAATATCACTTTCTACGTGTATTTTGAATTTTGTCTGAATTTAGATAAATTGTGCTGATACAGTTGGTCAAAATGAGAAAATAACAGATTGGCAAGATAAACTGTTTTTAAAGGTAAAATATAGAGGCCACATCAAAAGTAGTCAAGAAGGGTTAAAGGCTAAAAGCAAAGTTGTCACCAAGTACTGTTTATATTTGTGTGTATTGCTGCAGCTTTTTTGAGTATTAATTTGGTGCCTTTGTGTGAAATAATGGTATTGTGAGTGATCCATATAGTCACAAAGAATAGCCACTTGTTTCTGTGCTACCAAAGTTCCCCGGCTTTCATTCAAAATGTGTTTATCGTCAGCACCTGCACATTAAACTACTTAAACATTATAAATGTCTTCAAGCTCACACTGAGGCCTGTGGGGTACTATCAGCCACTGAGACAGTACACACATTTATATGTGTTTGTATATGAATATTTCATACTTTAAGACTGCCTGTTTATTTAAGGGAGATGAACAAAATACATTGGAATTGTACAAAATAATATCATGGATGATAAATTAAATAGATTTTAAGTAGATGCTTGTGCATTCTTAAAGTCTTATATGTTGAACTGAACTATGTGATCTGTTCAAAGCCTTAATCTTAATTTGAAGTGAAATGTGCATTTTGAGTTTATACACTATGTATATAAGGCGACCGTTTCCTTTTGCAGTATTTTTGTGTGGTGTACTTTTCTATGTCTTAACAAAAGGGGAACAAAGGTGTTTAAGTTCACCTAGGATGATGTGTTTTAATTTTCACATGGTCTTGCTTGAATTTGACCCTGACAAAGGCGTATGAACTCTGTCAGCTGTTTGGAGTTTCCATTTTCTAAACTTCTACATTCTGAACCTTCTTCAGCTCTGAACAGATGATGAAACACTGAATGATTTCAAGCTCACACTTTGTCTAATAAACTTACATCTTTCATTCTTTATACAGATTGAGGGGCTGTGGTTTGTCAGAGATCAGCTGTGATTATCTGGCAGCAGCACTGAAGTCCAACCCCTCCCATCTGAGACAGCTGGACCTGAGCTACAACAACAACCTGCAGGATTCAGGAGTGAAGCATCTGTGTGGTTTCCTGGAGAGTCCAGGATGTGGACTTGAAACTCTGGGGTCAGTCAGCATGTTTTAGTTGTGCTGAGATGAATATGATGTGAAAGTTGTGCTGACACTAAACTGCAGACATCAGGCTGATATTATACTGATCCACACTGAGGATCTTCATGGTAAAGTCTGTTTTCTTCTTCTCTGGTTTAGTCCATTGACTGCAGCAGAACAATGTTCACATTTCAAACAGTGAGACTCAACGTATGGCCCGCGGCCCACACGCGGCCTGCCCACCTTTCCTGATTCAGAGAGAGGGGACCCTGATTAACTGTGTAGTGTTCTTCCTCACAGTTCTAAGTATCAGACACAACAATGAATAATCCACAGTTGACTGTCTTTAGCAGGTCAAAGGTCACGGCACACAGCAGACAGTGGGAAATATTATAACTCTGATCATTTATCAGCACATATCCATATGTATAAAAACAAAGCTGACACTGTGAGACTTGATCAGAGGTGTGATCATCACAGCAGAGGCCTTTGTGTCAAAGTCACTGAGGATCAAACAGAAACACATGAAGCAGATTTTCCTGTTCTGGCTTTTTATAGCAGATAACCTTCAAAATATTCTGCAGTCCATCAAAAACTGAAGCAAACCATGAATCAACATGTGAACATGAGCTGATGCTGCTGAAGTGAAGCAAAGTTACAGAGGTTTGATTACAGACACAGCTGAGAGTTTGTAATCTGTCATCATTTTAAAAGGTTTACATTTCTTCAGTATATCCACATTTGCAGCTGCTACCTCAACCTCCACTTGTCCAACACAACTGCTGTCCACTGCCTCCATGACATTGTGATTTTGCTGTTGGTCTTCTGTCAGATCTTCATCAATCACTTCTGCACGGGGCACACCTTCAGACTCTGCAGCTGCATAACGAAAGCCTGTAAGATAAAATTAGACATAAGGTAAATGTACACCAATATTCCAATGACAGGTGTGTGATTCATCTGGAAGTTATGTGCGGATTAGTGTACAGTGATAGCAATTTAGTATGTTTTTAGAGGGGGGGGGGGGTTGTTTACCTCCGATGGGTGCTCTTTTTCGCTTCCGTTGCGTACGCCTTGAGTGCCGGTCCGAGTCTGATACAGGTATGTCGTCATGCCCCATGTGCAGTGTTGGTGCCCAGTCTGGATTTGTTACATCCATTTCATATGCTGGTTTGCCTGCAATGATGCCAAATCATAAGCTACTCAGTCGACATGATGTGGTTCTGCAGCATCACACATTAGCATGTTTTATCTCATTATCTATGACCGCAGCACATTGAAAATCACACTAAAAGCCTTTCAAGAGTGATATGAATTAATTTAGAACTCACCGGAAAGAAAATGCCGTGAGCAAACCAACAAAAAGCTGGGGATTGCAGAGAACTCGATATCCGCTCGTCTCACCGCTGCAATCCAAGCCTGACGTCTTTGTTTAGTAATATCGGATACATGGGATCCCTCACGTTGCCTCCAGGATGGAAAACGATGAAAAGAGAGCCCGTTATCCAGCTTCTTGCCTTCACGATCGTGTGATCTAACGTTGCAACCGACAACACAACACGTACGATCCATAGCTGAAATGGTATCCTTTGGCTGGCCTACTGTCATGGCGGAAGGGGGCGTGGCCCATCTCCCGTGACATCACGCTCCAAAGCCCTATAGGTGGGAAAATGTACCATGTCGACCAATCAAAAATGATATGGAAACATGACATTTGGTTGTTTAGCAAAAGGGGGAAGTTTTAGGAGTGACCGGCAAGAGAGAGCGAGTGAGCGAAAGAGAGAGAGAGTTTTGATACGTGAGAGATTTGTGACGTTTACCGTGTTTGGTCTCAAGTTAGTTTGTTGTCTTGTGTATTTAGTGTGTAGCTGTTGTTTTGTTTTGTGTGTCAGTTCTACTAGTGATCGTCACAGTTGCTGCCTTAAAGCCAACAAAGGCAGATTGCAGTGTAAACGCTGAGTGACACACCTGCTGTCAGACCTGCAGGTTTATCCCTGTGCTGTTCTCATATGTGTTAGAGTGACACAAACTATTGTTTGACACCTGATTGTTCTGTAAATAGTTTGAAATGATTATATGAAAAACGTCTGAGCCTTGGCTGCATTTTTTGGTAAATAGTACCATATAACTTTGTTGTTTGCAAAACGTGTGCGTATTTTTAAAAGTGTACAATCTCTATTTGCATTTCAAGTTATGAAGATGATTCGTTAAACATGTGTGTGGTTTTTACAGTCAAAATATCACTTTCTACTTGTATTTTAAATTGTGTCTGAATTTAGATAAATTGTGCTGATACAGTTGGTCAAAATGAGAAAATAACAGATTGGCAAGATAAACTGTTTTTAAAGGTAAAATATAGAGGCCACATCAAAAGTAGTCAAGAAGGGTTAAAGGCTAAAAGCAAAGTTGTCACCAAGTACTGTTTATATTTGTGTGTATTGCTGCAGCTTTTTTGAGTATTAATTTGGTGCCTTTGTGTGAAATAATGGTATTGTGAGTGATCCATATAGTCACAAAGAATAGCCACTTGTTTCTGTGCTACCAAAGTTCCCCGGCTTTCATTCAAAATGTGTTTATCGTCAGCACCTGCACATTAAACTACTTAAACATTATAAATGTCTTCAAGCTCACACTGAGGCCTGTGGGGTACTATCAGCCACTGAGACAGTACACACATTTATATGTGTTTGTATATGAATATTTCATACTTTAAGACTGCCTGTTTATTTAAGGGAGATGAACAAAATACATTGGAATTGTACAAAATAATATCATGGATGATAAATTAAATAGATTTTAAGTAGATGCTTGTGCATTCTTAAAGTCTTATATGTTGAACTGAACTATGTGATCTGTTCAAAGCCTTAATCTTAATTTGAAGTGAAATGTGCATTTTGAGTTTATACACTATGTATATAAGGCGACCGTTTCCTTTTGCAGTATTTTTGTGTGGTGTACTTTTCTATGTCTTAACAAAAGGGGAACAAAGGTGTTTAAGTTCACCTAGGATGATGTGTTTTAATTTTCACATGGTCTTGCTTGAATTTGACCCTGACAAAGGCGTATGAACTCTGTCAGCTGTTTGGAGTTTCCATTTTCTAAACTTCTACATTCTGAACCTTCTTCAGCTCTGAACAGATGATGAAACACTGAATGATTTCAAGCTCACACTTTGTCTAATAAACTTACATCTTTCATTCTTTATACAGATTGAGGGGCTGTGGTTTGTCAGAGATCAGCTGTGATTATCTGGCAGCAGCACTGAAGTCCAACCCCTCCCATCTGAGAGAGCTGGACCTGAGCTACAACAACAAGCTGCAGGATTCAGGAGTGAAGCATCTGTGTGGTTTCCTGGAGAGTCCAGGATGTGGACTTGAAACTCTGAGGTCAGTCAGCATGTTTTAGTTGTGCTGAGATGAATATGATGTGAAAGTTGTGCTGACACTAAACTGCAGACATCAGGCTGATATTATACTGATCCACACTGAGGATCTTCATGGTAAAGTCTGTTTTCTTCTTCTCTGGTTTAGTCCATTGACTGCAGCAGAACAATGTTCACATTTCAAACCTTCAAAGAAGAAGAAAAATCCTCCACTGGATAATTCACTGTGAAACTCTCCAACTCTTCATTCCACCTTAAAGTCTGTCTGACACTGAAATCCAAAGCAAAATGTGCGTTTGCTTTACAGACAGCAGTCCAACACAAACATACATACATCATCCAAAACACAGTCCAACATCCAAATCTCCTCCACTGCCAGCATGAATGATGGGAAAGAGAAGGAGGAACACTCTGACATTCAGGGTTAGAATGAGTTTCATGAAGCAGACTGTGAAGATCAAAGCTGCATTAGAAAGCTTACATGAATGAATGAGTGGACAGAAGTGGACAGAGATCATCTGAAGCACTTCAAAGGCTTTAAATCAGCACATTTCTCTTTATTCTTTATCAACTCTGTTAGTTTCTCTCAGTTTTCTGTGGAATGAAGCTAACAGCAGGCTAATAAGATGCTGACCAATAGGTTTCTATTAAAGGTTGTAATTTGTATATGAAAAAGTGCTTTGGCTCAGCAGGGATCAGCTTACAGGTAGAATACAGCTGCTGGATGGGATTAGCATGTCATAGCTATCTACCAAACTGCTAACTGGGGGATTTCAGGCCATCTATGGATCATTTTTGCTAACTGTTTATTCAGCTTAGGCTCACAGGGCTGCAGCCTGTGCCCTAGCTGTCATAGGGCAAGAGGCGTGGTCCACCTGCACAGGTGAGCAGTCCATCACAGGGCCAACAGAGAGAGACAGAGAAGCACTCTCTCACATCCACACCTACAGCCAATTTAGAAGCACCAATGAACCTAAGCAGCATTTCATTGGACTGTGGGAGAACATCCAACCTCCACAGAAAGGCCAACAAGCTTCAACCTACAACCTTCTTGCTTTAAGGCACTAGTGCGAACCACTTTTCCCCATTTCAGCCCAAATCCTGCATCTTCCTGTTTCTGACTCCAGGCCAGCTCCACTAACACTTTCTCATCAGACACTGCCACCTAGTGGAGGAAGTCTTAGTTCCATTTGAAGCTCCAGATGACAGTTAGTTCCTTTACAAAGAGGTGGAGGTGGTGGGGCCACAGCACCATCATCACTGAGTGCCATAGGACACTTAACCTTTGTTTCCATATGCTGGGAACTTCCTGTTGTTCCAAGGAGGACTGGAAAATGTGTGAAGATCTCCCAGTCAGTTCCTCACAGCACACTTCAATCATTTCCCTTCCACAGCATCAGGACCCGGGCTTTTTCTCTCTTTGGTCCCACTAAGAGATTTCCACACAAACACCTCATCAGTGGGACTCTCAGAGCTACCAGCCCTTTGCTACAATCACAAAGCTCTTCATTGAAATCAATGATATCAAAGCTGGAATCAAATGAGTCCAAGTCTTCTGCTGATTCAGCATCACATTCATCTTTGCTCCTTGTCCTGCATCCCCACCATGGACTTCATTCCTTTCCAAGCCAGCCTTGAGTGTCCTTTATTCAGCTCATCCTCTGCTTTACTTTTACACCTGATTTTAGCTGCTTTATCTCTCTTTCAACAAGTTTCTGTGCCTCAATCTTTTTCTTCTCTCCCTCATAACAAGACAGCTTCTTCTG
This sequence comes from Diplotaxodon limnothrissa, assembly GCF_057381915.1. Lineage (NCBI taxonomy): Eukaryota > Metazoa > Chordata > Actinopteri > Cichliformes > Cichlidae > Diplotaxodon > Diplotaxodon limnothrissa. The sequence goes on along the minus strand of NC_140598.1, from coordinate 13,468,576 downwards.
CCTGAGAACATGTTGGAGTGATTTACTAATCCAGGGCTGCTTATTGGGGAAAATACTTCCTGTTTCCAAAGTAATCCCCATTTTTCCCAGAAAGAAATGTAAGTAGAAATCGATGATCTAAGTGAGAACATGAGCCTTTAAAAAGTCCCAGTGGGTGCAGTCAAAGCAGTCCCTCAGTCCCAGTATAGAGTCTTTGGTCCAGACTGGAACAACTGTGTGCCCAGTTTGAGCTCTCTTCAGTCCTGTGACCTGACAGACCCAGAGGGGCCATCACATCACATTTAGAAGCTCCCCTAATGGAGCCACAACACATGTCCAACACTTAGTGTGTCTTGTTGGACCAACTGGAAGAAATGATTCAAGGACTTAGTCACAGAACAGAGATTCAAATCTCCAAAATCCAACTGGCTGCATCAGGACATATAGTCTGAAACTCTGCACAGTTTCCTGTTTGAAGCTGCTTCCTGTTGGCTTCAGCTGTTTGGAGTTTCCATTTTCTAAACTTCTACATTCTGAACCTTCTTCAGCTCTGAACAGATGATGAAACACTGAATGATTTCAAGCTCACACTTTGTCTAATAAACTTACATCTTTCATTCTTTATACAGATTGAGGAGCTGTGGTTTGTCAGAGATCAGCTGTGATTATCTGGCAGCAGCACTGAAGTCCAACCCCTCCCATCTGAGAGAGCTGGAGCTACAACTTAACAACCTGAAGGATCCAGATGTGAAGCAGCTGTCTGATCTCCAGCAGAGTCCAGACTACAGACTGGAGACTCTGAGGTCAGTAGAGTGATGGAGTGAGTGGGTGGTGCTGTCAGCAGTATTGTACTAAACACAGTCAGTATGAAACAAAGATCCAGTGTTTCCTGTAAAGCTGCAGCTTCTCAGTGAAGCTGTGAGAGGAGAATGGTGACAGGCTTCAGGATTGGACACAAACACTTCCTGTTTCTGACCTTTATGGTCACCATGGTAACGGCTGACACGCTCTGATCAAACACTGTCAACAGCCAATCAGCTCTCTGAACAAAGCAGCACGCAGACCAATGACTGCATTCGTTTCCAAGTTTAAAGCAGTGAAGAACACAGTCTGTAGGTGAGGAAGAATTTAGTGAGAGCAGATGTTTGGATGGAATTCCTCCAGTTAACAGCTGGAACCGTCCATCTGGATTGTTGGGCTTGTTGTTGGGGTTCCTACAGAGCTCAGAGTGGACACACCAAGGTTCTTCTAATGAATGAAAGTCCAAACTCAAACTAGGAGGGAAAAACATCTTCATCAACTTCAATAAAAATCCAAAGATTAGAAAAAGTGAAGCAACAATGAGTCCTAGTACAGTCCCAGCACTGAAGTCCCTGCTGCTCTTTATACTGGATGTGCTGCATCACTGACTGACAGCTGATGAAGAGTCTCTGGAAACACGCGTTTATCTCCTCTGCTCTTCCTTCTTCTCTCTGCAGGTGGAGCTGATGATGGTAAACAGGACGGTGTGTGTGCTGAGAGAGGAGGAGCTGTGTCCTGATGATCCAGAGAGGTTGAAGCAGCAGCAGCTTGTGTGTAGAGATGCTCTGACTGGGCCATGTTACTGGGAGGTGGAGAGGAGAGCTTCATCCAGCAGTGACTGACAGAGGAATGAGAAGAAGTGCAGATGACTGTCAGTGCTGCAGAGTGAACTGCTCTGAGAACAGCTCCACTGTCAGACACAATGTAGAGTCCAGCATCATCCCTGTGTGTCCCTCTGGATCTGACAGAGGATCATCAGTGTATCTGGACTGCTCTGCTGCTGCTCTGTCCTTCTACAGTCTCTGCACAGTCTCTGTCTGACTCTGGCTACATTTTTGGCATTTATATTCTTGGTTGCTCTCTTTATATTTTTCACATGCAAAATGTGCCCATCTTTGGCAAGATTCACACTGCACCTGGAAAGGAAAAATAAATGGCTCATATTCTGTTTGGTGAATACTATTACTCAACATTTTAATTATGATTGGCAAGTAATGATACTAAGACTTATGTGTTTCTTTTGTTTTGTTTTGTTTTACCATTTCAATCATGCTGCGGTCAGCGTTAGCATCTAACATGGAGCAAACAATGCAGTAGTCCTCAGCGTTCCCTGAAACACAATCATAGTTAGGTTTTAATCAAACATTATTTATTGAATAATTAAAAAATAATAGTACATTTTTTCCAAATATACTTCCTGGAAAATTAGTCTAAATTAGACTTTGAGAAGGGTCTTATCTGAAAGTGTTTGAAGAGCACTATTTGTACTGTGCTCTTTGAAAAGCACTATTTAAATTGGAAGTACGCACTAACGTGATAAGGACTTTACTGGACTTACCTCGATTTTCAAGTAGGGTGCAAGCTATCTGCATTCGCTCCAGCACAACTGGCTCTGTAGTGGTTGACACCTCACTGACCTCTCCAAAATCAAGGTAGTGTTCTGCAAACTGTGAGATTGATCATAATTAGAATGTAAAGTCTTAATTAGGTAAAGGATAGGATAATTATAAGCCACAAGGCTTCAGCCTATTCCTTTTTCAGTTACTGTATGATTAAGTACTTCTATGTAAAATGATCATCTTTGTTGTTGTTGACCGAAATAACTTTCACTTCACTTAAATTCACTTAAAGTCTTAATTCTAGCTAACAAGAAACTGAATCATTTGAATACGGGTTACCTTTAACAGTAAAACTCCACAACTGCAGGAATCCTGTCGCTTGTTGTGTTGCATAGTCTGTAACTGCCACTCCATGGTGTCTTCATGCCCTCTCATCCTCAGAAAATTCCTAGTTGAACAAAAGTGTTTGTAATGAAACAAGATTTTTTTTTTTTAATCTAAGAATAACACCTCAGTATCATACATACCTCCAGTTGCGCAGAATTTTCCTGTCATAAACACCTTCATTCCCATGGGGTCTATGAGCAGTATTTTCTGTGCAGAAATGTTGACAATCTAAAGAAAAAGTTAAATTAAAAATTACAATTGTTTGTGCCACTGAAAACTTATTTAAAAATAACACTTTGTGCAAGAAACTGCTTCACAACAAATTATGCAAATTAATAACAAAATGAACACATACCACAAGAATCCAGTGTGTACCAAAGTTCACAGGGCACAGCCACGTCTTCAACTGGGAACTTCATCTGTGGGATTGGAAGTGCAGAGTAATTTGGATTTACTTAGGTACCATGCGTCTCAGGGTGTTTTCAAATATAGTCTTCTTTAAAGGAACCGAACTCTTTCCTCAGCAACAGAAAGGAGTCAACTGTTTGGACCACTTCTGAGCTTTCAACATACCAGTTGAGGCATCTGAACTGCCCAGAAAACAACGAGCTTGCAACTACTGAACAGAGCAGGTGTGCAGCATTCTGCACAAGTATACAAAAATGTTATAGAACAGTAAATAGGGTTTTTTTTTATTTCAAAATTAGTAGGTAAATGACATTTCTTACTTACCTTTCGTCTGTCAATAACACGGTGCAGATATGCATCAATGACCTGTTTTGAAAAATCTGAGTTTATACAACAACAGCAACAATTTTTGAAGTAACTGCTTGAGTGCTGTACACAAAAACATCTAAAGGAATAGAATTGCTGATAAAGGTTCTTTCTGCATATACTGAAACTGGGTATTATGATGTCACAACATCTGTGTTGTGGTTGATAACATTTTTTCCTGTTGAAGTGAATGGGTGAAACCTTATCAGAGTTTTGCAATATAACCCCCCCCCCCCCCCCCCCCACCTACCCGCACATTTTAAACTATTAATGGTCTCTGCACTGCAAATGCTTCAGAAGGAGCAGAACCTCGAAATCAGACTCAATAATGATAAGTTCTCTTACCTCATCAGAAACCACCGTGACCCCTGCAGTGTTCGAAAAGAGGAATCCAATAACTTGTATGGTCCAACAGCTGCCTCCAAGCGCCCAGTATCCTTTGCACGCCATAGCCTCTTTACTAAAAGAAAAATATGATAAGTTAGCTTAGGCATGCATGAGATTTCTAGTGGATAAGCTTGGTAAAGGCCAACGGGCCACAACAGGAAAAAAGTCAATACAATAGGCATGCATTTACACGCAGAGAAATAGGAAAGGTACAGCGGGTGGGCAAAAGAGAAAATTACTGACAGGCAGATCCATTTCCAGACTTCCACAAGCTCAGTGCACGTTTCTTTATATCCAATATGAGTTGAAGACTTCAAAATGCAAACAAAGTCATGCAACAGTCAATTAAGTTGCAACGCCAAACTGGCAACAAATGACCAACTGGTCAAAAAGAGTTGTTCACTATGTCACCTTCATTTTCTAAGCTTTGTTTCCGGGAGGGAAGTTCTTGTTCACGCGTTTCTGGTCCTGGAACACAATTAAACTCCTTGTGTCAGCCGTTTTGGGTGCATAATGAATCCTCTGGACTTTGCTGGCACTGAGGGTTAGCAGTAGGATGGCAGGGAGGCATCTTCAGGTCTGTGCTGCTGTTCACTGTCTGACTGCGAGTTGGGTATTTTTAATTGTCACTGATATTTACATGGTGGCTTCTTCTGTATGGCTTGATATGGTCAATGCTGTAGTGATTTCTTAAAGTTGCTCCTTCCGTGTTTTTTTAATCTCACACATTTGCCAGCGATGTCTTGAATGGTGTAGGGTCCTGAAAAATCTGGATCAAGTCTTCCTCCCTTCCTTCCACGTTTCATGTTCAAGAGAAGAACTTCATCTCCAACGCTGTACACAAGGTTTCTGTACTTCTGGACTCGTCTAGCATAAGCTTATGCATAAGCATAAGATTGTACTTAAACTGAAATATGACACCTACTCAGTGATTTACAACATAGAGGTAGGTTGTTTCCTCTTAAACATTTTAACTGCTTTCCTTACAAAATGAACTGGAAACCTATAAGTTCAGTCTCTGAGGTGCTCTGGGATTTCTCTCAGGGTAACGTCTGCCTGTTTGGTCAGAGTCCATAGTGCTCTGTGTGGAAAGTTCAGGTGTTTGAACATTGGTGGTTTCACGTAAACCCTGAACCTCAGGTGGTGAAGCGAGGGCAAACTCTTCTGAATCTTGAGGTGTAGATGTGTCCTCTCAGGTTGCTCTGGAACCACGTGACATTCTGCATCTAGAATCTGATCAACATGTCTACGCCAGACTAAGTTGGCTCCAACATTTATGGTGTATATCAGCGGTCCGGTCCGTGAACGAATCGTGCCAGAATGCCATTTCTGACTTGGGTCTCTGTAGTCTCTGGCGAGAACTCTTTGTCCAACATTGAAGAACCTGGTTTTGTTTCTTGTTGCTTCCACCATGGAAGACTGTTTATCTTGGACATCCTTGCGAATGTCTGGTTTCAGCAAATCTAGATGTGATCTCAGATCTCATCCCATGAAGAGCATTGCAGGTGTGTGTCCAGTTGTTGCATGAGTGGTAAGACAGTAAAAAAATTGTCAATTTTCTGTTGTAGCGGTTTCCCCTCTGTGCGACTGGCTGGTTCAGCTTTGTTGCAGGATGATGGTGAGCTGAAGTGATATGTCGTATGCCGTTACTCCCAAGGAAACACTGGAACTCCTCTCCAGTAAACTGATGACCATTGTCACTTACGAGCTGTTGTGGCAGACCTGTGCGTGCAAACGGTGACCAAAGACTATTGATCGTGCTGGCAGCTGTTGCTTGCTTTACGGGGAAGATTTCTGGCCACTTTGAGTGGGCATCAACCACAACCTGGAACATTTAGTCCATAAATGGGCCAGCATAGTCTATATGAATGCGTTGCCATGGAGCGGATGGCCACTCCCACGCGTGTACAGGTGCTGTTTGAGGCTGGCGCAGCGTCTGCTGGCAAACAATGCAGGATTTAGCCATATTCTCCATTTCACAATCAGTGCCTGGCCACCAAACATAGCTTCTAGCAAGACCTTTCATCTTAACACCCAAATGTCCATCGTGCAGTGAGTCCAGTACCTTTGTACGTAGTTTGGGTGGCAGATGACACGAGTTCCCCACATGACACATCCTTGGCAAACGGATAGTTGGTCTTTGTGGGTGGAGTACGCAGAGAACTGAGTGTCACTACAGGACGGCCAACCATTCACAGTAAGATCGTTTGACAAGATTGTGTTTTGGCTCGTTTCTCTTTTCACCTGAGCACTTGTGACAGGTAGGGGTTCCATTTGTGTAACATGAAACACAGTAGCTGGAGCAGTCATTTCTTCGGTGGGTTGCATGTGTGGAAGACGTGAAAGTCCATCTGCATTTCCATGTAGCTTTGTCCCTTTGAACTCAATGGTGTAGGTGTGTGCACCCAGGAACAAAGCCCAAGCAAGCGTACGCAAGCCATGGTTGGAATACCTTTCTGAGGGTTAAAGATGGACACCAGCGGTCGGTGGTCTGTGATCAGGGTGAAGTGTCGTCCATATAAATACTGATTAAACTTCTTCACTCCCCACACTAGACTGAGTGTTTCTCTGTCTATCTGCGTATAGTTGCGCTCGGCTGCATTTAGGGACCTTGAGGCAAAGGCAAGTAGTCGTTCGGATCGATCAGGCATTTTGTGAGATAGCACGGCACCAATGCCATATGGTGAGGCATCACAGGCGAGGCGAAGTGGTAGCTTGGGGTCAAAGTGTGTCAGAACCTCCTCTGATGTAATGAGCTGCTTAACTTAACTAAATTAAATGCCTCTTCATAGTTTTTTGTCCATTTCCATTTGACATTTTGTTGCAGCAGAGAGTTCAGCGGGTGCAGGACTGTTGAAAGGTTTGGTAGAAACTTGTGGTAATAATTAATTAAGCCCAAGAATGAACGTAGCTGACTCACATTTTTAGTGTCTGGTGCCTTCAGGACTGCTTCAACTTTGTCCTCGGTTTTGTGGAGCCCATGTCTGTCGATCTTGTGTCCACAATACTCAATGGCATCCTTGAAGAACTCACATTTGTTTTTGTTTGCTCTCAATCCATATTTTTCTAGCCTGGCCAGGACTGCTGTTAGGTTAGCCAGATGAGTCTGACCGGCTGGAGCAGCATCTAATAACCAACTCACAAAATAAAGAAAAATAAAAACAAACCAACAAACACAAAAACACCAGGCATCATGATACAGACTTATAATTTGCACCAATGTTTTTTCGAAATTCTATACACGAAAGTGAGCGCGAGAGCCCTCGGTGCGCCTGCTCGCTGCCAAAGTCAAAGTAAACTTTATTGTCATCTCCGCTACAGACAGTCCAGTATACAGAGATATGAGATGACGAGGCTCCAGTTACAGCAGTGCAAGTAAACAAACAATAAGAAGAGTAAGAAAATAAATATACACTTTAGGACCAGGGGTAAAGGATCAATAACAATTTAAATTTACAGTTTGAGGGGAGGGGGCCCCTGCTGCTTCCAAAAAGAGCACATTTCATTTATAATGTTGTAAATCCAAGTCCATTATGTATTCATGATTTGAATCCTGGGTTGTGTGAAATCTCAGAAATGCACCCTAGATGAAGTGAATCTGTGAACTAAGGTGTAGGTCTATTAGATCATGTTGTGGTGATCCTTGTGTTGGGGGATTTGTGTTCATACTGGAGTGCAAAATTAAAACCAATGGAAGATGGACAAGAAAAGTTCAAAGCCATCATGGTGCTCAACTTAGAAAAAATAGAAAAGAAGAGGAGGAGAAACGAGCAAAAGATGCAGGTAAGCAGATGTGTGATTGGATAATGGCAGGTCATCCTGAAACTATCAGAATCAGAGTGAGTCAGAAATTATGTGGGTTACAGTTGCTCCAAGAAGAAATGGTAAAAAAACAAACAGTAACAGACTAAACTCCAAACAATACATTATGTTACAGATTTAAATATTAATTAGTCCTTGTCAATTGTTGATTTGTCCTGTTCTCATTGTATGACGAATTATGATGGCTGTTTGGTAGCCGTCTGCATACAATGCATACTCTCTCTCTGTGTGTGTGTGTGTGTGTGTGTGTGTGTGTGTGTGTGTGTGTGTGTGTGTGTGTGTGTGTGTGTGTGTGTGTGTGTGTGCAGCAGCTTTATGTTAATGTGTGTAAGGATTTGTGTCTGTGTGTGTGTGTGTGTGTGTGTGTGTGGGGGGGGGGGGGGGGGGGCCAGAGGGATTGTTCGCCCAGGGTGCCAAACAGGCTAGGACCGCCACTGCCTGCAAATAAACAACATTAACATCAAAAGTTTTACATTTCCTAAATGTATCCCACAATCTGAATATAACACCCACTTCCCCACGTTTGATCCGCTGTGTTAAATATGATTAAGAACAGAATGCAATCATTTGCAAATCCTGTAAACCAGTATTTTAAACAAAGTGAGAAAATGAAACATTTAAAGAAAAATATTAGCCCATTTTGAATTTGATGGCAGCATCCTCTCTCCAAAAACTAAAGGCTTTACGATGTTTAGTGCTGGACCATGTTGGTTAATGTGTAAACTCAACAGTTTCCATTTTGATTAACCTGACCAACATCTAACATAGAACACCTTTGAAGTGGACCTCGCAGCCTGTGGATAACTTCAAACACGTCGAGGTCTTCAGAGGCTGAACTTTGACCCAGCATCACAAGGAGCGCCATAAACACTTGTTACGGTTATTAGAAGGAACCCAGCCTTTAGACATCCCCACAACGACATCGTGACCAAGGGTCTGTTGCATGATTTTTAACATGGCTACAATGTGTCGTCTGCTGAGTCATCGTTTAATACAACAACGTACTGAAAGAGAGCATTCAGCATCTGACTGAGCTGGACTAACCTTCCCTTTCAAAAGTGAAAACTGCAACATAAAACTGGAATACAACCAACTTCTAATGAAATGTAACATTTTATAACATGAACACAGATTCCAGGTGAGCTGTGTCTTCCAGGACTGGATTTACCAGAACAGGTATGAGGACGGTGCCTGACGGGCATGTACGAGCTGGAGTGGATCCCAGCTAACACAGGGTGAGGAGACAGACGACCGTTCACGCTCACACTTATTCACCAGTTAACCTAACCCCACTACCTGAATGTGTGTGAACTGTGGGAGGAAGCCAGAGTCCCCTGAGAGGACCCACACAAACACGGGGAGAACATCCAACCTCCACAGAGACTCTCTCTGCACTAAAAGCACAAAATAAAAACCACACCGTCATGTAATTTAAGAAACTGGTCTTAAAAACAGTTAATCTAATGTGTCCACATGGAGCCCGTGTTAAGGTCCGTACTGGGCTTCAGAACATCAAGTGAACAACGTCAGATGGGACCTGAGTGCGTTGTCTCCTGATAGAAAGTGCTGAGGATCAGAAGGACTCAGGGACAACACGATATCTGTCCAGCAGAGGGCGGCATTATTCCAAACGGCTCATCGAACTATTAAACAAATGCACAGACTGCACAAACACAATGACTGCAACTCACAACGAATTACACCAATTACTACACCAAACTACAACATCGGCCTATGGCATCAATTAGTGCATAAAGCATACATCAAGTTACAGCCAAAAATGCATCAAAATGACTCAAGCTGGGGTCAACAGGTTTCCCCTCATGCTCACCCGACCTTTCTGCTCATCAGGTGCGGTGAACAGATGAGTGCAACCACATTTATCACCTAACACGCCCACGAGTCACGCCTCACACCCGTGCACCAATACAAGGTGTGCATTTAAACCAACCCTCTTAATCCAAAACAAAAAGGAACAACTCATATGGCTCCTACACTTGTGCTCAAGAACTCAGTCCTATATTTTAGGTTATTCTGAATAAATCGTTCATGCCCTCTCTTGGGAAAGAAGCTGTTGTGGTTCCTGGTCCTAAATCTAGTCGTCCAAAAGTTCTAAACGACTTCAGGCCTGCTGCCCTCACCTCAGTCTTTGAACAAATCATCAGAAATGTGATTATGGAAGACACTGAACTTCAGCTTGATTCAATGCAGATTGCACATAAGCCCAATAGAGGAGTGGAGGACGTGCTTTTGATTCTACTTCACCTGATTGTCAAACATGTAGAGAGTAAAGGACTTCAGTTCATCGATTTCTCTGCTGCTTTCAATAACACAGCCCCAGATTTGAATCAAAAGACTTTTAGAATAGTTTGAAATCCGGACAAACCTGAGCAAGTGCAGTCATATAAATATCTTGGGGCCATTGAGTCTGTTTTATCATGAGAATGATGCAGGACAAAGTCTTATAAAAGCAGCTTTGTCCCTGCTGCCGTCACTAAACTTAATAACTAATAACTGTTTTTCTGATTTGATTCATCGCGTCTAATTTCCAAATATGTGTCTGTCAGGTTTAAATCGATGTGTGTGTTTGTGAAGGGATGACAAACGCTATTATTTTTCTGTAAAGCAAATTTACGTAAAAGTAAAGTAACCTTGATATGTCAGGATGTAGATGTCCCACCCAAAAACGTCATCAGCCCTGAAACATCGGTACTGTTCCAGGCAGCATTGCTGTCCACACGTCCATCAGAGTGTTAGAGGCGGCTGTCACGGATGTTGCAGTCTGCTCTCTGTTTCCATGAAACAACCACACTTGAAATGATCATTAAAGCTACCTGTACTAAAGGAAGCTGAGAACATGGCAGACGTGGGACTGACTGTGATCAGACTGTGACGATTGTTCTTGAGCAGATCTACAGGTCAGCTGTTCCACATCATGTTTCTAGGATGGAGCCGTTTGGAATAATGCCGCCCTCTGCTGGACAGATATCGTGTTGTCCCTGAGTCCTTCTGATCCTCAGCACTTTCTATCAGGAGACAACGCACTCAGGTCCCATCTGACGTTGTTCACTTGATGTTCTGAAGCCCAGTACAGACCTTAACACGGGCTCCATGTGGACACATTAGATTAACTGTTTTTAAGACCAGTTTCTTGAATTACATGACGGTGTGATTTTTATTTTGTGCTTTTAGTGCAGAGAGAGTCTCTGTGGAGGTTGGATGTTCTCCCCGTGTTTGTGTGGGTCCTCTCAGGGGACTCTGGCTTCCTCCCACAGTTCACACACATTCAGGTAGTGGGGTTAGGTTAACTGGTGAATAAGTGTGAGCGTGAACGGTCGTCTGTCTCCTCACCCTGTGTTAGCTGGGATCCACTCCAGCTCGTACATGCCCGTCAGGCACCGTCCTCATACCTGTTCTGGTAAATCCAGTCCTGGAGGACACAGCTCACCTGGAATCTGTGTTCATGTTATAAAATGTTACATTTCATTAGAAGTTGGTTGTATTCCAGTTTTATGTTGCAGTTTTCACTTTTGAAAGGGAAGGTTAGTCCAGCTCAGTCAGATGCTGAATGCTCTCTTTCAGTACGTTGTTGTATTAAACGATGACTCAGCAGACGACACATTGTAGCCATGTTAAAAATCATGCAACAGACCCTTGGTCACGATGTCGTTGTGGGGATGTCTAAAGGCTGGCTTCCTTCTAATAACCGTAACAAGTGTTTATGGCGCTCCTTGTGATGCTGGGTCAAAGTTCAGCCTCTGAAGACCTCGACGTGTTTGAAGTTATCCACAGGCTGCGAGGTCCACTTCAAAGGTGTTCTATGTTAGATGTTGGTCAGGTTAATCAAAATGGAAACTGTTGAGTTTACACATTAACCAACATGGTCCAGCACTAAACATCGTAAAGCCTTTAGTTTTTGGAGAGAGGATGCTGCCATCAAATTCAAAATGGGCTAATATTTTTCTTTAAATGTTTCATTTTCTCACTTTGTTTAAAATACTGGTTTATAGGATTTGCAAATGATTGCATTCTGTTCTTAATCATATTTAACACAGCGGATCAAATGTAGGGAAGTGGGTGTTATATTCAGATTGTGGGATACATTTAGGAAATGTAAAACTTTTGATGTTAATGTTGTTTATTTGCAGGCAGTGGCGGTCCTAGCCTGTTTGGCACCCTGGGCGAACAATCCCTCTGGCGCCCCCCACACACACACACAGACACAAATCCTTACACACATTAACATAAAGCTGCTGCACACACACACACACACACACACACACACACAGACACAAATCCTTACACACATTAACATAAAGCTGCTGCACACACACACACACACACACACACACACACACACACACACAGAGAGAGAGAGAGAGAGAGAGAGAGTATGCATTGTATGCAGACGGCTACCAAACAGCCATCATAATTCGTCATACAATGAGAACAGGACAAATCAACAATTGACAAGGACTAATTAATATTTAAATCTGTAACATAATGTATTGTTTGGAGTTTAGTCTGTTACTGTTTGTTTTTTTACCATTTCTTCTTGGAGCAACTGTAACCCACATAATTTCTGACTCACTCTGATTCTGATAGTTTCAGGATGACCTGCCATTATCCAATCACACATCTGCTTACCTGCATCTTTTGCTCGTTTCTCCTCCTCTTCTTTTCTATTTTTTCTAAGTTGAGCACCATGATGGCTTTGAACTTTTCTTGTCCATCTTCCATTGGTTTTAATTTTGCACTCCAGTATGAACACAAATCCCCCAACACAAGGATCACCACAACATGATCTAATAGACCGACACCTTAGTTCACAGATTCACTTCATCTAGGGTGCATTTCTGAGATTTCACACAACCCAGGATTCAAATCATGAATACATAATGGACTTGGATTTACAACATTATAAATGAAATGTGCTCTTTTTGGAAGCAGCAGGGGCCCCCTCCCCTCAAACTGTAAATTTAAATTGTTATTGATCCTTTACCCCTGGTCCTAAAGTGTATATTTATTTTCTTACTCTTCTTATTGTTTGTTTACTTGCACTGCTGTAACTGGAGCCTCGTCATCTCATATCTCTGTATACTGGACTGTCTGTAGCGGAGATGACAATAAAGTTTACTTTGACTTTGGCAGCGAGCAGGCGCACCGAGGGCTCTCGTGCTCTCGCGCTCACTTTCGTGTATAGAATTTCGAAAAAACATTGGTGCAAATTATAAGTCTGTATTATCATGTCTGGTGTTTTCGTGTTTGTTGGTTTGTTTTTATTTTTCTTTATTTTGTGAGTTGGTTATTAGATGCTGCTCCAGCCGGTCAGAGAATCCCCCGCCCTCTCCTCTCAGTGCCGCAGGCAGCAGGCGCACCTTGCAAACGGAGGGCGCCCTTACTCCCAAAACCGATAGGTGCGTATGCAATTCCCAATATGCGCTGGCTGACGTCGGGGCAGCATGAGTACGAGCAACTTTTTTTTTTTTTTTGCCGATGCCCATGATGCCGCCCCGGGCAACCGTCCGTGTCGCCCGTATCTGAAACCGCTACTGTTTGCAGGGTTTAAAAATGTGTTTACTGTTTGAAACTCATACTTGGCCTTCTACTCTTCATGGCTGCTTAACCAAGCTAACAGGGTGGACAGTCTGAGGAGCTGGGAAAGAAAAGTGTCTGAACTACTTTAAATTTCTTGAAGACGTTTTATCCAAGAAGTTTCTTCAGTTATGAGAGCGACTGTGGAGAATCCCAGGTTTAGGTCCGGTGTGAGTGTCCCCCTAAGAGGGTCATGGACTCCCTATTGATCCTCTGCCTAATCACGCAAGCCAAGGTGTGAAAACGGGTGTAGGTCACAATCAGCCAAGGGCTGTATCCCAATTCAGGGTCTGAAACCTCAAAGGCCGCATTTTAAGGACGATTACGTCACAGCGACGCGACGAAGGCCGTCCCAATTCAAAGGCTGCTCGAAATGCGGCCCTCAAATGCGTCCTTCATTTCCCTGAATTTTAAGGATGTGGCGGTGTAGACTTCATGACCCAACATATCCCAGACTCCATAGCGCGGCGGTGGGTGTGGATAATTTTGCTAAAAAAACGGCGGAAGAGGGGCGGCTGAAGAGTAAACTGTGAGAAGTAAGTACTGAATATTATGTCACTTATTTATGTGCAGATGTTTAATAATGAAGAACATTAAAACATTCCTGTTGGCCACATGTCGGCAAAGTTATGTGACATTAGTGATGTTTGTACTTTCAGCGTTTACTTGGTTTTAAAGCCTTTACTTTAAAATATACGCCGTTCAATAGTCGACCTTAATCTTACAGAGAATGTGATGATTTTGTGGATAATTAAAGTCAGTCATTTATCCACAAACACAACAAGCTGAAAGTCAGTGATGCTGCTCGGTTTGCAGTCCTGAATATCACGGCACAAGCAGGATTCACTGCACTGTTAATGTTAGCTATGTTATATTGCTGCCTCTGTTCGGTGGTGTCGAGCCAAACGGACTTTAACGTGTGTTTGAACGAGCTGACGGTTCACTTGTTAAGCTGAAAGAAAGATGCTTTAATCACAGCAGTCACACATGTGTCCACTGCACCATCTGGGAACTCTTCTTGTTTAGCACTCGTAATAACACAAACACTAAATCCTGCTTCTCTGGTGCTGTTGTGTAGCAGTGTGTACACCTGAGACTGTCACCTGTCTGTCTGTCCTGCACTCTCTCTCTGTTTCTTTCTCTCTGATTGTGGAATAAAAGTATGAACATGTGTTTATAAGTTACACTTGTGTTTGAATCCTGCACCTTATCACACATTTGATTTCCATGTGTGACGACTGCAAGTGTCCAGAGTGAGGACAGACTGAGGGACCCACTGCTGCACATCATCTGTGAGGCTTTGCAGCCCTGATGATCCACCAGGACAAACTCAGCAGTGTGTGAGGAAGAGGAGGAGGAAGAGCCAGCAGCAGCTGACAGATGGAGAGAATAGACAGACTGTTCCCTGTTTGTGAAGGACTGCTAGGAAAGTTTAACATAACTGTCTGTGCTGAATCAGTCTTATTAGCTAATGTTCAAATAATGTGATCATCCCAGTGTTTCCAGTGTGGGAGAAAGTACTCAGGGCCTTCAAGTTACACACTATGAAAGGCAGCAACAAGTTTAATGTTCAGAAACCTAAAGTCTGTATCAGCAGCAGAATGGAGCTAAAAAATAAATGTTTGTTTCAGTTCTATGAAGCTTTGAGTATTTTGGATCAGTAGCTGCTGTGTTTGTTGCATCATATTGCTGTGATTGTTTATTTGCTTTATATATTCTGAGCTAAGTTGATCTATAGTGTTACATCATTTTCTATAAGGATGTTATGTGTTTGTAGACTTTCTGCCCAGTTTGACCCATTTAGCAGAAGTCAGCCTGTTTAAGGCTCTGATGTCTATTCTGTATGACTTAAAGCAGTTATGACATGGTCTGATTTTCTCAGCCAATAAAGGAATATTTCATTTATCAGTCTACTCTTCATTCTATCAGACACAGTTATCACAGCTCGTACATTTGCTTTTTACACATATATGTAAGCACTGAGCCACATTTAGTAATGCCAACATATTAAAATAACAATATTTCTCTCTTATATATGATACATCTATATACACACTGTCACAGACACTTGTCTTTGAGTGAAGATTTAAGGTGATAGGAAATATAAATAAATGCAACTTGAATCTTTACTGAAGCTCAGAGTTCATGTTCACTGCTGTAATAACTAATAATGATTAATATAATAACTATAATATTGGCCATATTATATTTACATTACCACAGTGAGATGACTTTAGTCTCATGAACAACATTAACTAATTGTTATTTACTAACTAATCTTAAATGACTGTTCAGTACAGAAATGAAGCCCAACAATCATGTTTTACAGTCCTGTGGTCTCAGCCTCAGATACTTATCACATCACACAGAGCTCATGTAGAAACAAATGTACAAAATACGTCCTCCTTCATTTCTGTCAAACAAAGCTGTATGAAACGTTTCCAGCTGTTACTATCATGGTTGCTAGGCAACCTGGGCAGCGCTACGAAGGTTAGACAGTACTTTAAGGTTGCAGACCCTGAATTGGGATACAGCCATGGTTTCAGGTGAACCCACTGTGAAACGTAGCCCCACCCTATCATGTGACTTACTGAGGTCAGAAGGCCCAGGATGTGAGTGGGCAACAGTGGACAGTTCAATTACAATTAAATGATATCTTGCTGTTAGCTTTCTGTTTTAATTTCTATGAACATTTTACTCAGTAAACTTTAATGCATTAGAAAGCATGTATTCAATATCAGGTATGGGTGCTGCATTGAAGAACCTTTTAAATGCAGCAGAGACCAGTCTAATATGTTTGCAGTAATGGGAAATGTCCAAACGCTTCTTTGGTTTCTAAAAGTAAACTTGAGGCACCTTCAGTTTTAAAAACAATCAGAATTCTTAACATTTCAGTGAAATGAAATAAAAACGTGGTCTCCCAGTTGTTTCTATGAAGTGAATCATATACTACAATTGGGTTTATGATGTTACGCCTGCAGTATATCATTTTAAAAACTCACATGTACAACACTCCTGTAACTCTGAACACAGGGAAAGACAGAAAACTCTTGCGTGTTGGCACTGCAGCACTTTAAAAAGCCACCGAGTGCACTAGACCACAGATGTTTAGGTCACTGCAGTAGGGACGTCAGGGGGATGAACCCTGACAGTTTAAAACTTGGCCGTTTATGCAATGAAAATAAAGATGAAATCTATAACACTGCGTGAAGCCACCTCACCTAACTGGTCCATTAGCATTCCTCCAATTTTGTGTAAAACTGAACAAAGGTGGAATCAAAGTCAAAGCTTCACATTACACCACCTGTAGTCATACATCACTGCATGATTAAGACGAAAGCCACAGCACTCTGTTCAAAGAGAATAAGACAAACTAGGGGAAACACTCAGACTGTGCCAAATCCAGTCTTTATTCAGGAATCCAAAAATACCAACAAGGTTATGAACCGGTCCATGACAGTCCAGTGGTAAAGAGAATGAACATGCTTTGAAATACAAGTCTGAAATGGATGGTCTGCATTAAAGATACATACAAAGCACATAAGCACATCTTGAGTTTTCACAAAAGCTATGCACATCCTGTACTCTGTATCGACTAGGTTTGGTGGCTGTGAGCTCCTTTCAAAGCTGTGAAGATTAAAAACAGAAAGGCCAAATACACGTATACATCCAAGACAAGCTGGCTGGAGCCGCCCCCCGCCCCCAAAAACCTGCAGGAGAGGGGAGGGGCCCACTATTAAAAAAACAAAACAAAAAAACCCAAAACAGACCCCACCCAGAGTAGTAAATGCACACTACCATAAAATAATGTAAGATTACTAATCTAAGACATTTAACCACTTGATGCAGACTTCATCCTGAGATGGCACAACTTGCTGAACCCTTCAGGTTATACAGTCTTCTGCTGGCCCTTCTTCCCGATCAGAGACTTGTGGATGTGTGGGATCACGCCTGAAAAAAATCAATGTTATAACAGTTTATATACTTGAACAGTTAAGTTTTAATTTCAGTAACCACTTTCAGCTACTCCCTTGTAACAAAGAGTTGCCACAATAGTGTTGATGTTACAGTTTTACACCAGATGCAACACAAAAGGGATTTGTGCCTCAACAAAATGTGTAAACCCCTAGAGTACGAGAGTATAAGACCGTAACACAGTTCTCTGTAATGTTCGTACCTCCGCCTGCAATAGTGGCCTTGATAAGTGAATCCAGCTCTTCGTCTCCTCTAATAGCCAGCTGCAAGTGGCGTGGGGTTATACGCTTTACTTTAAGGTCCTTTGATGCATTTCCTGCCAACTCTAGAACCTGAAAGAGAGACAGCCTTTACAAAAAGATCAACACTTCAAGCAACGAAGTGCAAGATAAACGGAGCTTAGGGTCACCTCAGCAGTAAGGTATTCGAGAATAGCCGCGCTGTACACCGCCGCGGTGGCTCCTACTCTGCCGTGGCTCGTTGTTCTGGACTTGAGGTGTCTGTGGATACGGCCTACCGGGAACTGCGGGGATAATGACACGAGTGAACAGAAGCAAAGCCGTGCTGGCCGCCCGATGAGAGCCCGCCACCGACAAAGAGCCACTGACTTTTGGCTAATAGCTCGTGCTTGTGCAACCGAGAAAATGAATGAAATTTGGGGACAAACCTGCAGTCCTGCTCTCTGAGAGCGCGAAATCGCTTTGGTCTTGGTCTTTCCAGAGTCTTTACCAGCTTTACCACCAGCCTGTAAAACACCAGTACTATTAGTGTGCCTCCGCCGAAACGCGCCTTATTGTAGCCCAACATTAACTTAAGGTCCGCTTAATATTCGCTAGCCATGCTAGCGCTTCCCCAGTGAAGCCAGTGGGTATTTAGCATGCTAATCCACTACACCAGCCAATGCTAGCGGCCAACTGTTAACTAATAAAGAAAACGCAACGCTACCAAATAAAGATTTATTTCAAATAAACTACCTAAACAGAGTGTGTCGTTATAATATTTTGTTAATACGACATATAATACGTACCATATTTAAAAACTTACAAAGAAACTCTGACTCGGCAGCCAAAATAATATCCTCCGTCTACACTGAATATCGACTGTTGTTTGAACTAGAACCCCTCCCCCCCACCGCGGGTCGTTATATACAGCCATGGCTACCCGGATGACGGCAGTCACGTGATTACCGCTGAAGCTTTTCAGCCAATAAATGAGCTCTCTGTGCGGTTCCGTTCTAAGAGCTTATGGGTAATGTAGTTTATGTGGCGTATCTCTTTCCCATTTTATATCGAAATGAGCTGGCTTTAGTTTTTCTTTCACATGGCATTAACTTTTAATTTAGTATAGATAGAAGTCCCCACATACATTCATCTTCTTATCTGCTTATCCAGTTTAGGGTTTAGCAGGCAGAAACCTATCAAAGTTGATGGTAAAATTAAATAGCCCCATTTGGTCAAGCCTCGCCTCAGTGCGCCCCAGGGCAGCCGTGGCTACAATGTAGCTTGCCATCACCTGTGTGTGAATGTGTGGATGACTGAATGTAGTGTGAAGTGCTTTGGGGTCCATAGGGACTAAGTAAAGCGCTATACAAATACAGGCCATTTACCATGTAGTTTAGTATATGAAGCACAGCAGAGTGCTCACCCCGCCTCCCCCACGTACCAATTATCAGGGTCTTGCACGTTACCTCTTTTCTAAAAACACATATGTACTCGAGCAGAGGTCAGTGCAATAGCCTGGAAATCTAATTGCTCTGAATATCATTTAACTCTAAGGTTGGGAAATTGCTGCTATTCTTGTATAACTGGAAGAACTTTGCTGTAGCAGCATGATCAAATGTTTAAAATAATGGGATTCCCTGTGCTGACTGGGACAACTGGCCACACCATCAACAGGATAAAGCAACCAGCCACAAGCAGACAAAGAAAGCAAACTGAAGAAAAAGTTGGTGCTCTGTGTTTGAAGTAATTTAATTACAGCCTGCATCAATCCATCCATCCTAAATGAATGTTGAATGAATCTCTGTGTGTTACATAGATGTCACAAGCTACCTGTAAAAATTCCCAGGCAGAAAGAGAGAGAGACAGAGCAACGGCCACTCATAAAGATCAGCCAGAAATCTATCACTTCCTACAGCTGTGGCTCAGATATGCAAGATTTTAGCCAAAGACTGGGTGTAGACTCTGTTCCACTCAGCCTTGATAAGGAAATGGCTCGAGCATCATAATGATCTTTTACACCACTTGTTCCAACCACCCCAGATGATACAGGAAGAGGTGAAAAGTTGTCGACCAAAAGGCCGTTCAACCTGAGCAAAAGCCTTCTCGGCACAAAAAGAGATACAACTGAATCCTCCCTGCTGTGAGCAGGGATATACTGTAGATGATATCAAAGTCTCTGCATGTTGAAATGAATATGCCCACAGGGTATGAACTTTGTCTGATCCAGAAGTATGATTTTGGCAGTATACGTTTTCAGATGCTTAGATCTTGGTTAGTCGTTTTGCTTGGACTGAGAGGAGAGATACAGGTCTGTACTATGAGATGAAAGTAGGGTCACAGTTCTGTTTCAAAATCAGAGCGATCCTGGCCAGATAAAGTGAATCCAGTACGATGCCCACTTCTTTAGACTGATTTAACATTCAAAGGACCGGGGACCAATAATATGCTCTATGCTTGTAACAGAAGGACCTGTCAGTCTGTTTGTGCAGCTTTCCAGCTGTCACACTCCAGCTCAGTCCGGCACTGCTCGCAACAGCCGGCTAAAAGAGAGGAGGGATGATTAGCTGATGGAGATCTGCTGTGTTGGTCAGCGTCCTCTGACCCCACCCCCACCCCCCTAAGCAGGAGAGGAAATCAGCCATGGGTCTGCTGGGGGATGTGTGGTGTCAGGGGAGGCTGACTAACACAGCAGATGGACTTTGAAAAAATAAATAAATAAATCATCAGAACTTTTTGTAAAGTCATAAGAAGAGCTGTCTTGTTGGCTCTTTGTTGTACATGGCTGCATCACAATACTGTAAAATCAGTAATATTGTAGTGTGAGCCATCATGTCCTGGTTATGGAGAGATCACATCCACATGAGGGAAATACTGAGTGTAGGAGAGAAAGAGAGGGACAGCTCAGAAGAAAAAGGCATAAAGAGCGTGAGAAGCGCTGATGTCATTTTTCCTGCTGGGACTTGAGCGGAAGCAAAAATAGAAAATAAATAAACAAAATCTTTGGTGGGAAAATAGTGCAGCTGGAGAGTAGCTGACTGGGTCACTGATGAAAGACAAAAATGAAAGACAAAAATAGCTCAATGTGTTGAGTGAACTAATCCATTGCGCTAGTTATTACCAGCCAACACGGGAAATTCAACCTTTAAAGAGTGCTGAAGGAATGAGCTTTACAAACCCAACGTTATTATTTGGCATTGGTTCAATATCCATCCATTCGCTTCCGCTTATCCTTTTCAGGGTCGCTGGAGCCTATCCCAGCTGTCATGGGGCGAGAGGCGGGGTACAACCTGGACAGGCCGCCAGTCTATCGCAGGGCCAACACACAGGGACAGACAACCTACTGGCAATTTGGATTAACCAATTCACCTATCCCCACAAACTGCATGTCTTTGGATGTTGGGAGGAAGCCAGAGTTAACCCACGCAAACACGGGGAGAACATGCAAACTCTACACAGAAAGACCCCGGCCTGATGGTGGAATTGAACTCAGGAACTTCTTGCTGTGCAGCAACAGTGCTAACCACCGTGCCACCGTGCTGCCCCTATTTTTCAATTATTACTGAGCACTTTTTCTCTGACTCGACCCCAAGCAATATCAAAGTAAATGGTAAATGGCCTGTATTTGTATAGCGCTTTACTAGTCCCTAAGGACCCCAAAGCGCTTTACACATCCAGTCATCCACCCATTCACACACACATTTTACAAGTCCTTTTACAATTGTAAACTTTTATATTTTGGTCACTAAAATGCCACCAAAGCCGACTAAATGAGGAAACCTGATCCAGCCTCGCCTCCAGCTTCTCCTGATGAGCCCTTGACCTGTCCTGAGTCGGGGACTGGGGCCCAGGCCACCGATAGTAACCGTGTCAGCGCTCTCAAAGTAGAGTAGGAGAGTTTCACCTAACTAAAAGTAACGGTTACCGAGATGCAGCAATCCCTGTCCACCTGTACTGACGACATCATCAGCCTCCAGAGAAAAGTGGACCATCTAACTAAGGCGGTGGCCAAGTTGGAGGATAAATATGAAGATTTGGAGTCCCGGTGTCAAAACATCCGCATCATTGGTGTTCTGGAAGACGACCAATTGTCAGCGTCCACGGATGCCGATTTGCAGTTGCTAAATGTTTCCGGTTTATACTTCACGTTTTGAGGAGTGTATTTTTCTTTCTCTTGGGTAACTTTATCTTTGATGTTCAAAAAATGTAGACTTTAAATGTTAGTTTCGTACTGGTTTACCTCAAAGCCAGTATTTTCACCGCAGGCATTCTTGGTTCCTGAGAATAGTGCCTAATGTATATTTTCATTCTATACTGCATGTCTAGTTCTGTCGGATTCACCCAGTACTTAGAGGTGTTTTTTCATTGCGCTATCTAGCTGTAAGCATAAGTTTGTCAGTGACTCCCATAGGAGTCTGCAGTGTTCCTTTGTTTGAGGAAAGACAGAGTGAAAGCAAGGGGAGCTGAGCTCCTGGACCAGGTACGCACTGCTCGTTTTTTCACAACACTGGATTTGACCACGGGCTGGCTGGGTACTACTGTCAGTTCATGCCAGGCTTCACGGAACTGATCAGCCCGTTGACTGATCTCGCCCCAGGTCTGGTCCAGTGGACGAAGCAGTGTCAGGCAGCGTTCGTACAGAGAAGGCTGTGGCGGAGATGTGGTCCCTGCCTCAGCTGCAGGGGAGGGGTGGTGCAGCGAGCTCAAGGGGCAGTGGCAGTAGGGTTGGAGGGACAGGTGTGCATGATAAAACTAATGAGGTTTCTCTCCTTTATATAGTGAAGCTGGAGACCACTGTACTGGGTACTGAAAGAACACTCCCAATGTGACAAGCATGACAGGGTGTCGGGTCGGTCGTCACATTACTCTGTGGGGAACCCCTGCTCTACACTCCAAGTAAAGGGGATCAGCTGCCCGAACATTTACATGAGCAGGAAACTGTCAGAGCAGGAGGCCAGATACACATCAACTCTCTTTATTATTACCTCCTGGGCCGCCCTCTGTTCGGATGCACTGGCTCCACTGCATGAAGGATGCCAATGCCCAGAGTCTATCTGTAAAATTAGCGGTAAAGTAGTGAAATTAGGATAAAGTGATGCTCGTTTTGGCAGCACGGTGGCACGGTGGTTAGCACTGTTGTCACACAGCAAGAAGGTCCTGAGTTCAATTCCACCATCAGGCCGGGGTCTTTCTGTGTGGAGTTTGCATGTTCTCCCTGTGTTTGCGTGGGTTCTCTCCGGGTACTCCAGCTTCCTCCCACCGTCCAAAGACATGCAGCTTGTGGGGATAGGTTAATTGGATAATCCAAATTGCCACTAAGTACGAATGGTTGTCTGTCTCTGTGTGTTAGCCCTGCGACAGACTGGCGACCTGTCCGGGTTGTACCCTGCCTCTCGCCCCATGACAGCTGGGATAGGCTCCAGCGCCCCCCGCGACCCTGAAAAGGATAAGTGGAAGCGACTGGATGGATGGATGATGCTCTTTTTTATTTTCAGGCATTTTCCATGTTAGTCAATGAAATGTTTCAAACTTGTCCACAACTTTAGCCTCATGTGTGCTTTCCCTGGCAGTAGTAAATGCATAAAAATAAAGCTGTTATGATAACACTGAACAAAAACTTGCTTCCTTAAAAAGACTTAGTTTACAATTCAGTATTAAATATTACATAAAATAAACTATATACAAAGTGTCTTTGTGCATGTAGCCATGGTTCATTGTCTGGGTGTTTAAATTAGTCTATTATTATATTATAATTCCCAACTTGTTTGAGCTGCTGTGCACCACAAACAAGTACAAGCAGAATGGACTTTAACAGCGTTTCCTGCTGATAAAAACCTCCCTTATTGGCCTTCATACTACAAAAAGTCATTAAGCTATAAACGGGTAAACGACAGAAAAATGTCTCTTTTTTACTTTCTACTATACAATTAAAAAAAAATTCACTGTAGTAATTTTTATGACCACAGTTACACACAGCAACACAGCATGATTGAAAGATGTACCCTTAGGCCCCCTCCTCGATTCAGAGATGGTCTTTCCCTTTTCACGTAAATGGCCTCCTTGACTCCGCCCTCAAACCAGCGTTCCTCCCTGTCCGGGATGTTACATCCTCATCATTGAAAGAGTGTCCACTGGCCTGTAGGAGTAAATAGACTGCAGAGTCCTGGCCTGACGAGGTGGCTCTGCTGTGTTGTAGCCAGAGGTTGTTTGGTTTCCCCGATGTATAAATCCTGCCAATCCTCCTGCACTTAACAGCTACACTATGTTACTCTGTTTGTGTCGGGGGACCCGATCCTTGGGGTGGACCAGTTTTTGGCGCAGCGTGTTTTGGGGTTTAAAAGCCACAGAGACCCGGTGTTTAGAAAAAATGCGTCTCAGTTGCTCCGATACTCCTGACACATACGGGATCACTACAGGTTTTCGCTTGGGCAGCGGTTGTCCTTCTCTCCTGGATCGGCTGGAGCTTTCTTTAGGCGTTTTTCCAGCTTTGACAAAAGTCCAGCTGGGATAACCACATTTACTCAGGGCCTTCTTGCTGTTCTTCTGCCTCCCTGGCTGCTGTGTCTGTGGGGATGGTGTTCGCTCTGTGTTGTAGCGTCCTGATGACACCCAGTTTGTGGGTGTCCTTAAATACTGATCCGTATATGTAGGTTTACGGTACACGTCAGCTTTTAGATGTCCCCCATTACTGATGGAAATCTCACAGTCTAAGAAGGCTAACTTGCCACTTTTCATATCTTCCCTGGTGAATTTGATGTGTCGGTCCACAGAGTTAATGTGATCCATGAATTGTGGAACATCCTGAGATTTGATTTTCACCCAGGTGTCATCCACATATCTGAACCAAAGGCTTGGTGGTGTTCCAGGGTAGGATAGCAAAGCCCTCTTTTTTGCTTCTTCCATGTACAAATTGGCCACGATGGGTGAAACTGGGGAGCCCATGACACACCCATGTTTCTGCCTGTAGTACTGACCCTGACTGCCTGAAGTAGGTGGAATGAAGACAGTTCAAACACACTTGGTCGATGCTGAGAGTGGTCCTGTTGCTGAGGTTGGGGTCATCCTGTAATCTCTTACGAACTACCTCCAACACTTCTGTGACTGGGATGCAAGTGAAGAGAGATGTAACGTCGTAGGAGACCATGGTTTCATCTGCCTCCATCATGACATCTCTCACCTTCTCAACAAAACCCAGGATGTTCTGGATGTGGTGTTCAGAGCTGCCCACCAGCGGGTTGAAGATCGAAGCCAGAAAATCTATCACCTTCTTCCTGTAACCACAACCTGGGTCTGGTTTTAAGGCCTCATAAGTATTTTTGTCTATTTCTCATGACAGTCTTTCTGGTTTAGCAGAGCTGTGCACCTACCCTTGTCTGAAGGATGATAATATTGTTGTCATTACTAAGTGATGTGAGTGCCTTCCTCTCCTCCATGCTGCATGGCTCTGTCTTCTCCATTTGGATCAGTTTTGGGTGTCCTCTACGGCGAGATTGGTGATTGCGTCCATCCACCGCTTCTTCGGTCTTCCTTGCAGTCGGCAGATCCAGGGTCAAGTCAGAGGGCTGTTCTTGACACCAAATTCTCCTCACTGCACATGACGTGTCCATACCACTGTAGGTGCGCTTGCCTCATCTTCTTTTCAATTGGGGCAACTTCGAGTTGTTTTCAAACACCTTCATTCGTCACATGATCCAGGCGGGTTACGCCCACCATCCACCTGAGCATCTTCATCTCCATCTTCTGCTCCTATAGGGCCACCGGCCGTATGACTCTCTTGTTGATCTTAGCTTTGAGGTGTTTGGGCATCCTCTTAACGCACTGGATGCCAGTGGATTCGCACCATTTAGGCCATGCTGTGTAGGCTCGTGAGCCTACATCCGGAGGGTCTGGTGAAACCCCAACACCACCTCCTCATGGTGCCAGCTGGAAACAAGGATCCTTGGTCCTGGGCCAACGGTGTGGGTCCCTGGCGACACATGACGTGACACATCGGTCAGGGCATCTTTTGTCACATCACATGGAACGTCAGCTCGGTTTGGATCAACATGCTAGGGTGTCCCCCCGAGGCGACTCGCGACGTGACTAATATACAAAGGCAGACAAATGGTTAGTATGACACAACAAAGAACTGAAGTGAGACAAAGGATACAACTCTTATATGGCGCTTTTCTACTGTCACTGAGCACTCAAAGAGCTTTATACAACTCGTGCATCCACCCATTCACACACTTTATCTAAGGTTTTTAGTGCTTCTATCTAACATCCACTCACATTCATGCTCTGATGGATGCATCGGAACATGGGCGTTGCCCAAGGCATGCAGACTAGAGCAGACGGGGATTGAACCACTAACCTTCCGGTGAGTAGGTGACCCGCTCTACCACCTGAAATGAAAAGCACAATGTGCACATTTTGTGCACAGCTGGAACAGGTAAAACAAAACACAGGACACAAAGCTAAATACAGTGCACAGGAGGGAAGAAGCTATAATAAAACAGGAAATAACGAAACGTGAACATCTGACACCAAAGCTGACTTAAGAACAGGGAACAGGGTAAGAAGATTGAAGAGTAGGGAATGACTTTAACTGTGGATAAAAGTAGGGAAATCAGAGAGTAGACTCATGAAAAATAAACTCAGATTTAAACTTAAATACAAACTTCAAAGGATGTAAATGAAGAGCAGACTATGTGGAAAACGTCATATTAAACAGAACTAAAACATTATGCTACGCTCAGAATCCAGGACCATGACAAATTTATGGTGGAGAATAAACAAACATTATTTACACTGTAATTATCAACGATCAGTCAGAGAACTGAAACAACACATTGCCAGAAGAAATAAAGGGATAAGAAACTGCATTTCTTTAATAATGTAAACTATTTTACAACCATCACACTTTAAAATGGGGACATTGAATGTAGATTAAAGAAGGACAAACCTATGATTCCTGCAGGATTATGAATCCTCCATATCAACTATTTATAAACCCAAACAACCCTCCAACAAGAGCCACACACTGCAAACCGGAATGCATCCGAATCACAAACACACAGTGAATCACTCTATAACTATAGCTATAGTATGTCTCATATGGATGCTTAAAACATGAAAATACTGGACACAGTAATATTGAATTTAATCCCGACGGTACTACAATGAAAATGAAAGATTAAAGAAAATTTCATTAACTTCTGCCTTCGTTTGGAAAAAGCTTGTGTGTGATTATGATTGTGTTGTAAAAAGTTTACACTCTGAAACTTTAATGTAGATATAAATACATTTATTATATTAACAGGCTTCACATAGTCTCCGCCTCCTCAGTCTGCCTCAAAAATACTTTCATTGAGGCGACGCCCATGCTTCCCTCTACCCTCGCGTTGGCCGCACCCCTTATAACCCCCGTGAAAGCTACGTCGACAAACACAGCGTTGCTTCACTTCCGGTCAATCCTAACAAAATAAAACCCAGAATAGGCAACATAACTGCGTTCTAACGCTTAATAGACAAAGTTAATTCAAATGGCCATTTCATCTGTCTTAGCTCAAAGCGATTAGTTTTTCAAGACTTTTGAATAATTACAGATTTAACCAGGAGTGCTGTGACTGCACAGAGGCTTTAAATTAATCCTTCATGGACACTGATTTGACTTTTGTTTGGCAATATTAGTAAATGAACACCAACAGGCACGTGATTTCTGTACTCATTAATAGGGGTCAACTGGCAGATAAAGTCTGCAGGGATATTTGTGAACTGAGCAGTGTCTACATTAAATTTCCCAGCGCTGCTGACCAAGTCGACCACGGTGTGGGAGGTCGCCAAGAATGAGTATTTGTGTAGGTGGCTGTCATGTTTCCATCAGCTGCCCATCAGCACCTGGTGCTGAGGGTTATGCAACCATACAACTGGATTTCAGTCATCACGGTGAGCGTATGTAGTCGTAATTTCTACAAAGATCATTCTAGTTGGAAAGGTGGAACTTGTGATTCAATATTTCTTTTTAAATTCTACGCTCGGTTTCAGAGAGGATTAAATGGTCACAGTAACCTTTTTACTAATTCTATATCTCAGTTCAACAATGAGCAGCAAATATTCAACAGAAATCATTTCTGCACAGTTTTCATTTAATATATGTATTTTGAACCCATGAATACTTTCAGCACTATGTATGATTACTTATCCTTATGAGGTTTAACCCACGTGTTCTAATTTAACCTTACTTAACTCAGTCCTGATTATTGTAGAGTTTAAGCCACATTCAGGAAGGACACTTAAATATTCTGGAATGAGTATAGATTAGGGCCTCCTCCTGTACTCCTGGACCAAACCAAGCCTTGTTCAGCAGCAGCTACACTTCCTCCGTGTCCTGAGGAAGAATAACCTGGACCAGAAGCTGATGCTGGCCTTCTACTGCATCCCTTGCATCCCTCTGGCCATTCAGACTGTTAACAAACACTATCCCTCCCACACCCCACCCCTACCCACCCACTTACCAATCTGAGCCATGGTCTGATTAACCTTCATCAGTTTCAAAACTGTAATGTGCGCCGTCCTCCTGTTTTGTATATGGTTCTCTTGTTTGTATGTACTCCTCTTGGCTGTTATTAATTCTGTCTATACAACTGTTTATATTTTATTCCACACACACATTCACCAGTGTGTGAATGTGTGTGTGAATGGGTGGATGACTGGATGTGTAAAGCGCTTTTACCATTTACCATTTCATGCACAGTTAGTGTGGAGCACCCACAATTTCACCGTACATGTACAATGACAATAAAAGGCTATTCTACTTTTCATGTAACCTATCAACATTTATTTCTCTATATATTTCTTTGTGATGGACCGTACATCATTTGACATGTAAAGCGAATAGATATGTGCTGTAAAGCCAGTTCATTCTAAACTGAACCCTTATGATAGTGCCAGTGTTACAGTTCCCAACATTTTGCAATTCTTCTTCATGTAACGAGGAGCCTAGAAGTCAAAATCTGAACCTAAAATTATCACAACTGACGATAAAATGTCCAAACCATATCATCTATCGCTAAAAATGAGTTTAGTTAGTTACTTAAAATATGCACAGTTGTCAGGATTGTGAGCTCTTTTATTGGTGCAATGTTATTTTTCTGTTTGCTCTGCTAAAAGCCTGCCACATACAGAGCAGCACTCATAACCGTCGGAGGTTTACTACACTATTTTATTTTGGTTCTGGTATTTTATTTTGAAGGAGAAACCCGGGCTTCCCGTAAAACAGTTGCGACATTTTGTAGCTTGGCGCGACTTCCTGGAAGATTGACAGCCCCTGGTTCAGTAACGGAATCGAGAGCTTCCGTTGTTGAGCGAAGCCTGCGTTAAAAAAAGAAATAATTCCCTGCTTTGAAAGTGTCCACGAAGAACGCCCACTCTGGATTTTACACGGACCTACAGGGTATGAACGTGGAGTGGACGCTTCAAACAAAGTGTAAGAGGAGGTAGACCTGTACGTTTGATGGCTGCTGGGGATGGAGCCCAGCTGCCTGCCACAGTAGCGGCCAGTCGTAGCGTGGAAAAAGCGCTCGAGGAGGCTGCCACGAGCGGGGCTCTCAACTTGTCAAACCGTAAACTGAAGGAGTTTCCTCGGAGCGCCAAGAACTATGACCTGTCCGACATAACACACGCAGGTTAGCTTGTTTTTCACTTTTCTAAGTAAGTTGAAAAAGCCTGCCATCATGCTAGCTTTAATTATGAGAGACGCCTTTTGTTGTATCGCCACCTGCTTCTTTCTGCTCAGGGCGAACACTCATCCTTCCCCTCCCCGCCGCGTTGCACAACACTGTTTTCAAAGTTTCCCCGATCCTGTCCTAGCTACATGGCCAGCCTCTATACGTTTTAACTGACTTGTTTTATATGTTTCATAGCGACTTCTTGCTTCGGCAGGTTAACGTGACTAACCGTATGAACGTCAAGTATCTCTAACAGGGATTCAGCCTCGTACAGCTGGCCCGTCTCCCACCGGCCTGAGCGGCGCCGTTAGCGGCCAATATAACTCCCAAATACGTTTCTGCTTAAGAGCTTCAAACATATGAGGTTGTAGTTCCGTTTCTAGTTGAGCACAGTCATAAGTATCGCTTTTAAGAAAGCTGCTATTCTCAGGAAGCTAACTTCCAACGAGAAAAGGAAAAAACGCCAGACGAGTTCCTCTTCCTCAACTTATCATGTGAAACCCTCAACGGGGTTTAGACTTTGTGTTTACCGGTGATTCATGCTAGTTATCATTATCAAAGCAGAGTGCTGTTGGTAACAGAGTAAAAGTAGTAAAAACAGTGAAGTAGGTGTGGATTAGCCTAGCGATGGTGAAAGAGGATTACCTCATCCAAGCGGGTGAAATTAGTCTGATCGCAGTGCTGCTGCTGCTGCTTTGCATATTGTAACCATCTGGCTGTTTGCTTTACGGGCATGAGTGGGGCACTCATGACTGTGGGGGATAGCTGTGTACAGCATTAATGTTGGGATGTCGTGGTTTTACATTAAAGATCAGTAGTGGAAGAAGTGTGAACCTGTTCAAGAACCTGTGTTGGATGAAAGAGTCAAGCACAGCATTTAAAGCCACTACTCTGTTGTGAAATGGTCCCTCGTGGCCTGAAGGAGAGGCATCTGAACGACATCCTCTGCAACAGTGACTTGATCAGCTTGCAGCAGAGAAACTGGACTTGAAACTGGGCTAGCTGGTTAGCAGCATCTGATCTTTCAAAATAAGAGGTGGGATCCAGTAATCCCCAACAGTAAAAATCTTTTGTAACATTTTTTGGGCGGATTCGGTTCAGTGTATATAGGCCCAAATCACAACAGTCACCTCGGCACTTTAGGTAAAGACTTAACGCTAATACAGATAAACCCAAACAACCACATTCCTCCTGATTGTTGGCAACAGTGGGAAGGAAAACTCCCTTTTAACAGGAAGAAACCTCTGGCAGAACCAGGCTCAGGGAGGTCAGGCATGTGCTGTGACAGGGTGGGAGGCTAAAAAATAAAAGCTAAAATAAGCTGCAAAATATACCTGGACATCTATTAGTTACAGTATCGCTGTCCTAATCTTTATCATTTATCTGGGTGTTTGAGTTTATCCATCAGCTTAAGCTCTGCTTTCTCTCACTGAGTGGTGACTGTGATATGAAAGAGGCTACGATGCTTGGATTCTTATTGGGTGTTTATGTCCCAAGGCTTCGCTTAAATGCCTACTTGACACATCATTTTTCCTGTGTGTCACTCAGTCAGTGCTTTTTGATAATAAAGGATGAGGAAGTATTTCAGGCTTTCATCACTATATCATCAAAGTGAATGCCGCTGAGACTGTTAATGATAATTCTGTTTACATACTCTTCACACTATAAGGTTAAGTGTATGAATTGAACATTTGGAGACTGAAGTCTTAGCAGAGAATTAAATTTTCAGATGCAGTGGTGCACAGACTTTCATATACTACGCGTTTGTGGCTTGATTGGAGAAGCGGTGACACACAGCCCTTTAACAAATGTGTTAGTTACTTAATAAAGCATTTTTTATTTAAAGTTTAATACATTTGCGAGGCATGTGGCAGAATCTTGAAATCAGCGTTTCAGTTGTCCTCATTAACAAGGCAGCTGCTGACATCTGTCATTCACACTGGCTCACAGTGACTCAGTTGTTGTTTAGCAGGAAACAGTCAGTTTTGT
Source organism: Diplotaxodon limnothrissa (assembly GCF_057381915.1). Classification (NCBI taxonomy): domain Eukaryota; kingdom Metazoa; phylum Chordata; class Actinopteri; order Cichliformes; family Cichlidae; genus Diplotaxodon; species Diplotaxodon limnothrissa. Next base: position 13,437,382 of record NC_140598.1, on the reverse strand, counting down.
AGCATCTAGCCTGTATTTGAGTGTCTTGCCTAATGAGATGCTTTGAGTTTCACAGAAGTACCTGGTAGTTGTGCCTCCTGACACAGACGTTATATCAGCAGAAAACTGCACCCACTGATTCTGTGATTGTAAGGGACGTACTCAGTTAGTGCTGATTCACCAAGCTGTTCTGGAGCTATAGTGCTGTGAGGTTAGGTTTCGGCTAATCCCCAAGTATGCTTCAATGCAGCAAGCAGATTAAATGGACTGCTGAGAAACTTAGGTAACTTTTTCTTAAGCATTTTAAGAAGAAAATTGTTGAAGAATTGAAGTTGTCCTGTAGTGTCGTTCGCCACGTCTCCAAATTCCTAATAAAGGCTGCTGGGGTCCTGCTGGTCGTACAGCTATGCTGAGAGCACGAGGGGATTTGGACAGCCGGCACTGAGAACCCCAGCTGCTCACTTGGTGTGTGTGTGTGTGTGTGTGTGTGTGTGTGTGTGTGCGCGCGCATTTGTTTATGTTTTACATTTTTCATATAGATACAGTTATGTGCCAAAGTCTAGAGACACCCATCATGTCTTCATATTTGGAAATGAAGCGTATAAGGCAAAAACAATACGATAGAGTACTGGTATTACCACCTCTGTCCCATACTGTTATTTATTCTAATAAATCCTCCTCGGTCCTGTCCCTTCTGGTTATTGACAGCTTCTGTTTGTGAGGCTCACACATCAACATCAGAGCTGATTCTAGACCTGACATCTCAGATAATGTTGGAGTAATTATCTTATCTTGGCAAATCGACCGCAACAACATTCTTGCTTTAAAAAAATCTCATGTATTGCATATTTGGTGATACATAAACAAAAGTATGTTAGAACGTACTTTTTGGGACACGTTCCTTCACCATTGCTCCTGGTGATCCTGTTTGAAATGCATTCTGTGATGACTGGCTGCCTCATGTCCACACCACCACCCGTTCAATTGACGGACATCGTTCATAGCCACCAACAGCTTTAGTGAAGGTTACAAATGATCTTCTTATGGCCTCTGACAGTGGACTCATCTCTGTGCTTGTCCTGCTAGACCTCAGTGCAGCGTTCGATACTGTCGACCATAATATCCTATTAGAGCGATTAGAACATGCTGTAGGTATTACAGGTACTGCACTGCAGTGGTTTGTATCATATCTATCTAATAGACTCCAATTTGTGCATGTAAATGGAGAGTCCTCTTCACACACTGAGGTTAATTATGGAGTTCCACAGGGTTCAGTGCTAGGACCAATTCTGTTTACATTATACATGCTTACATGTATAATGCAGCTGCAGCAAGAGTCCTGACAGGGACTAGAAAGAGAGCAGATTTCTCCTGTTTTGGCTTCCTGTTAAATCCAGAATTCAAAATCCTGCTCCGCACATACAAGGTCTTAAATAATCAGGCCCCATCTTATCTTAATGACCTTGTAGTACCATATCACCCTATTAGAGCACTTCGCTCTCGCTCTGCAGGCCTACTTGTTGTTCCTAGAGTATTTAAAAGTAGAATGGGAGGCAGAGCCTTCAGTTTTCAGGCCCCTCTTCTGTGGAACCAGCTTCCAGTTTGGATTCAGGAGACAGACACTATCTCTACTTTTAAGATTAGGCTTCAAACTTTCCTTTTTGCTAAAGCATATAGTTAGGGCTGGACCAGGTGACCCTGAATCCTCCCTTAGTTATGCTGCAATAGGTGTAGGCTGCTGGGGGACTCCATTGATGCACTGGGTGTTTCTCTTTCAGTCACCTTTCTCACTCACTATATGTTTATACACCACTACATTCAATTATCAGTTATTATTAATCTCCAGCCATCACACTGTCAGCAAGGGGCAGAGAAAGGGTGATGGAGACCTTATTGATGTACTGCTGACCAACTAAAGAAGTCAATGATATTAGGCCACATGTGATTATCTTATTTTCTGTAAACAGCTCCATAGTATATCTTGTTGAGTCTGGGTAGAGACATAAATCCCTTGGGGGTTCTTGTCCACACTTGAGCAGTTGTGTGTGGGCATAATGTAGGTATGCTAGCACCAACCCCTGCAGGGGCCCACAGTGCAGTGTGTGTCTGCCCACGGTGCCTCCACAGGGGATCCAAGGGAACATATTTGGGAAGTGTTGCTAGAAGCTACAAAGCTATTCTGTACTTTGTGAACTCGGTGAACACACTTTAACACACAGTGGGTAAAATAAGTATTGAACAAATTAAATATATTTCTAAAGATGCTAATGAGATGAAATTCTCACCAGACGTCTGTAGCGACCCATTCAGCCCACGGATGCTAAAGAAATTAATCACAGAGGTCCATAAGTTATGTGTAATAATGAGATCTGGGCCAAAATCACACCTGAGCAATTCGTGCTACTACAAATATATGTACTACGAAAATTGGTGATGTGTTCAATACTTATTTTACCTGCTGTGTGGCTTCAGTATGGATTCTGTATGGCTTCGAGCCTTGTTGTCAGTAGCTGGCATCTGCTCTGTGAGAGAGAGGTCTTATTTCCTTTACTCTGCGGATGTGGGCGGCATGTTCACTCAGTCTTTAGTTCTGCTTTTTCTTCTGTGAGCCTCCCTGCTTTCCCTTTCCGATTACCGAGCAGGTTCTGTTAGCCAGGCACCATGTTTCCATCCAGCTGTCATGTCAGTGTAAGAGACTAAAAACATCACAGTGAGTCAATGAACCAACCAGCAGTTTCCTCAAACATATCCATGGGAATACTGAAGGAGCGTCTCATGAACTGAGAAGACTGGATGGGACATCTCATTGTGAGGAAAAGGGTTTTCTTTTTTGTTGGTGAACAGGGCAGCCTGGTGGTCTTCATGGATGGCTCTGTTAATCAGAGTCTTTCACTTTAGTTCAGAGTGAGTTTTCAGTATGACATCTTTTCATGGTGGTGCTTTTAGTAACAAACATCTGTTTGCTTTAAAGGTTGCTGCTGTTTTTTCTCTCTGATCCAGAGTCTGTCTTCAGCTTTAAGGACGATAACTAGTTTGGGTCTGTGGCCTGTGTGTGTCTGTGTGTAGTCAGAACTCCAATGTTCCCATAGCTGTTGGTCTTCAGTGTGTAGGAAGTTGTGAGACATGTTACTGTTATTTTGATCTGTTTGTAAGGACTGACAATAGTTTATGGTTTGTCCCATCTTTCTAAGCTCCGCCCCTCCCTGAGCCTGGTTCTTCCAAAGGTTTCTTCCTGTTTAAGGGGAATTCTTCCTTCCCACTGTCACCAAAGTGCTTGCTCATAGGGGGTTGTCTGATTATTGGAGTTTTCTGTGTTCTTGTGGGGTCCTTTTCTTACACTAGTAAGTGACTTGAGGTGACTGTTGTTGTGATTTGGTGCTAGTTTAAATAGAGCTGAACTGAACGTTGTATTTGGAACTTGAATAAGTTTCACGGTATGTGAGTGTAGAGTTTCCTCCTGCTGATATGTTTTCTTTCCTTGTTAAAGCTGTTTGTTGTTGTTTAACCACATTGTTTTAAATGCATTAAATTCCAACAGGTCCGGTGTTCCAGGCTACTTTATTATTCAGGAAGTCGTAGCCTGCTAACCACTACAAACTGGATGTAAATTCCAACAATAAGTTTCCATTTTTCCAGTTAAAAGTTTAAAGTTAACCTGTTTCATTAAAAAAAATATGAAGTAATCTACCATCTTCAATTCCCAAAAAGGACAGCTTTTACAACAGGGCAGTAGCCCTGATCAGTGCAAATAGCTGACCTGACTGGCTACCTCCCTGGACTTTTTTTGGGGGGGGGAGGTAACGATGTTTAAAACAATAATAATATTTATATTTATAACAAGGTGCAATTATAATTAATGTGCAATAATAACAGTTTGCAATACACATGCACTTATTCTTCTTTTTTTTTATTACTAAGTTAATATACTGTGTTGTGTTGTTTGTGTTGCGTTGTGATGTGATGTCTCATATCGTGTTGTGTTATATGTAGTGCCGACGTAGGACAGTTTTCCAATCTCATTGTACTATGTATGACTGTGCAATGACAATAAAGAGAGTTATCTGATCTTAAATAGTCCGGTATAGGAGAAAAAATAACACGTTCTGTGTTACGGGGCCATGACAACACACATGACCTAGAGACCACATGATCCATAAACCCAGGTCACATAGTCCTGTGTTTTTCCCTGAAACACAATCTACTACTATTGGTGTGTAAATAATCGAATTGTGTGGAGAGGACCGCCTCCTCTATAATGAAAGCTGAGGCCGTCCCTCTCTTACGTAACAGCAGATTCACTGTGCAAGTGGGTAGAAGACGGGGCCTCGAGGGGTTGAAGTAAATACTGTATGTGCACATATACCCATTTATTATTATTATTGTTATTATTGTAGCAAACGTCAAAGTTTTTACAATTTGATAGATGAAATATGTGCTTCTTAATAATGTGGCTGTAGGTTGTTGGTGTCTTTAATCAAGAGGTAGGTTCAGGCGAGTTTAAATGAAAGGAAAGTAGTTTAACAGATTTATACGAACTGTAGTTTAGGTCAGTTATGGAGCCTCCCTGTCCTCAAACTGTGCAACTGCATTTAAGACATAAGTGCTCAGAGTTTCTAGAACACGTTTGGTGCCAGTACAAACCTTTACGTCACTGGGTTTGGTTGGTTGGTAGCAGTTAGACTTACAATAGTTTCTGTTAGCTAACCAGTGACAAAGCTGATAACTCAGTGGAAAACAAACTAAAACTAAAAAGAAGTCTTTAAACAATGTTATTTATGTTTTTACCTCCAACCACCATGGGACATTTATTTAGTTAGATTTAGTTTTTCATGCCCATCATGCATTGTGTCGTATTATTTGTTTGTCAGTGTGCTGAGCAGCATGTTCTGCCTTTTGCATGGACACACTGAGCTTTGCATATGGAGCTAAAGCAAAACCTGCAGTCTGTATGGCTTTAACAGAACGAAGACGGGAGGTGTGACAGGATAAAAGATAATGAATAAAATAATAAGGGCTTCAAATAATGAGGCAACATTCTCAGTCTGTTTCACATGAGTCAGACAGAGCTGCTAGTTATACTGCTGGTAGGAAACACGCTGCTGGAACACGCTGCTGGTTAAGATCGGGTCATATCCAAACATCTCGCTATGATTTAAATGGTAACTTGCTGCACGTCTCCATCACTCACAGAAACATTTAGATTCCCACCTAATGAAATAGTGCAGTTTCTGTCTACTCTCACACACGCTGTACCGAACGCCTTTAGCTTCTGTCTGTAGTGCTGCTCATCGGCTTGCTATCACTAACACTGTAACAGGAATCCACACAGCCACATCCTGTCTTTCAGCAGACACAGAGTTGTGTTGTCACTGGCAACATTGCGAAACAAACAGCATCAGAACAGACGTTGTGGTCTGATGCTGTCTTATGAAAAAGAGCCAGGGTGAGGGGAAGAGGTAGCTGGTTGCTACATGGCGCTAAATCGAATGTATAATAAAGCTTGATGTCGCTCACAGCAGCAGGAATGCTTGTTCAGTGCATATTTAATGCTGTAAAGTAGTCAAACGAGGTCATTTCCAAGACGCGTGGTTGGTCGAACTCTAGTAAAGTAACTTTAGTCTATAACTGTCAGTCAGTATTAGACGTTCTGACACACACGAATACAAATGTAAGGTTGTCTCATATGTCGAGCACTTGTTGCTAAGTTGTTTCATGTTATTACAAAAAGCGACGCACACGTTTGCCTACAGCCTCTCCTTGTGACTCATTTATTTGTGTCTTCTCAGTTCTTTTGTTGTCTCCTGGCAGTGGTGCCTGCCCACTAACTCAGGCTCATGTTGTTAACGTGAACACACCTCAGCACAGGCAGGTGGAGAATGTGCAGGAAACGTGATATGGGACAATCAGTAATGGAGCCAGTTTTTCATAAGATCTGCTAAACAGATCATGCAATGACAGTTTCAAATCTGGATTCATCACTCTGAACTGTGTTGCTACTGATTTTCAGTGCAGTGTTTGTGTAATTGGATCCACCTCAGTGTTTATCTCATTTCCCTTCCTTAGAGATGGCTTCTTGACAACACATCTTCCAGTGAGAGTTTGTGATGAAGCGTCTGCAAACAAAGGATCAGATTTCATTTTAAATGTCATTTTTAGCCCCGTCACGTCTTTGAGTTATGCAGTTCCCTCTAATTGTTTTAAGCACAGCATGCTAAAGGTGCCAACATTTTGGCTAATAGCTTTTTGGGAATCACCTCATTGGTGCAGAAATACTATTTTTATGATGTCAAACTGTAATGTTTGTGTCTGTTTCACAAATTCAACTAAAGAAATATTATTTTATTTTGTTTATAAAATGTGCATATGTTGTTTATATGATATCAGCCACCGCAGTTAAAGTGAACAACAATGAAATGCTATTTAATATGTCATTCACAATGTGGTCTTCACCTGGTCAGTTTCATGCAGAGCATCAATCGCATCCTAGAAACGACTAAAGCTGGTAAAAAAATGTACAGCAGGGGTGGACAGCATAGCCAATGGATTATATAATGATATTTATATTTACATAAATACTCGACCAGGTACTTGCCCAAGTACTCGCCCAAGTACTCTCCCAAGTACTCGCCCAAGTACTCGTGGGAGACACTGCTGTGTTTTGTAGTAGTGGTGACTTTCTCATGAAACATAGATGCGTTTTGTGCAGATGAAGTCCAGGTTATGTCCATCTGTCCATCTTACCTGGATAAATATTCAGACTTTGAAGGCTGTAATGTTTCAGTGTGTCAGCTGTGATCAAATGAAGCTCATAACACAAACAAACGTGTGCTGAGCAGCTCCTCAGGCCCGCTGTTATGCAATACAGGGTGGAACATAAGAGGGCCGATGACTTCATTTGACTTTTTTCTTTTTTAAACAATGAGGTTAAACCTGTTTGATGTCTCGAGCTCGTGTCCTGTGTTATCATGCTGTAGGTGTTTGGAAGCCCTCTGCCCTCCACAGAGTTCTGTCTGATCAATGTGTGAGAGGTGACGTAAGTGTCCAGGATAAAGCCTCCTGCAGAGCCTGTAATTAGATGCAGAGCTTTGCTCTGACAGGAAAATCCTCCTCTTTCTACTGATCTGTTTAAAACCTTCAGCCCCCTTTTAAGCCTCATGATCTGCTTTCATTGTTCCAGTAAATACACCTTCCCTACTTTCACATTTTGGAAAACTTGCAACTCTATTTAAAAGTAAACGTGCTGCCATTGTGACCGAATGTCAGTAATAGCCATGCAATCCACACATGCAAAGAAATGAAACTATAGATGTTGACTTGTGTGTAATGACTAGAGATGGCACGATACCACTTTTTTATGTCCGATACCGATATCATAAATTTGGATATCTGCCGATACCGATATGAATCCGATATAGTGTTTTTTAATCAACAAAACTGTTTTTTTTTTTAAATATCTTGCTGCATTTTGTATAAGTTCATACTCAAGTTTAAAACAACAACTACACTAAAGCTATTCTGTTATACCTGTATGCAAAAAAAAAATATTTCATAGTTCAGCAATACTGATCAATCTAATAAACTTAAACCTACACCATCCTCCCTATTCTGGTATTTTAAAGAGTACTTAGCATAAATATTAAGCAACCTAACTAATAGGGTTCCAACTCCCAGCAACAACAAAAATAAATAAATAAAAAATAGGGAACCACCCCTCACGCTCCACCTCATGATGCTTAATCGACGTAATCAACCTTAATTTGATGCAGTGTGAAAAAAATGCACAGAAATCAATTATTTTTCAAGAAATATTAAATAGATTCAACATCTTTCTTCAACAAAATTGCAGACTGCACAGATGGTACCTTTCCAAAGGAAAAAGTACTATAGCTTACTAGGGTATATATATTAGACTTAATAGTCACTATATACAGTAATGGACTTCTATTCATTTTACATCAAATTAAAACTTTGGGTGTCAGATAATTATTTATTAAAAGCTAGACATTTTAAATGAGAATAAGAAAGAAAAGTATGTCTTTGTGCCCCCTTTTACCTGTTAATGCCCTATCGGCCCCCCTGGCTAAACTTTGCTAGATCCGCCCCTGCACAGTTACCAGCGTCAGCTACGTAGAAAAAGATCCTCGAGTAGAAAGTAATAATAAATAAATTCTAACAACAGCTGATCAAGCTTAAACGTGCTGCTGTTGTTCAGCCGCTGGTTTCCTCTTTCTGGTGCAAAGTGGGCCAAAAGCAAACCAGAGAGACGGACTCGCGACAGAAAAGCCGATCAGCTGATCATTAGCAGTTTCATGATTGAAGTAGCAGCGGAGAGGCAGTCGCTCCATATATCGCTTGGTAAGCTTAACGCAGGAATGCTTTACAAACATTCAGAGATGGACTTACACACTTGCTTTACTTCTCTCGGGATAACTTTGTCGGAGATGAAATGCCGGGTTGCTAGCGAAGCTCCAAATGCTATCCAGACCACCGACAGGTCCCGCATGCCACAGCCGCTCTATCACGTGATGCATACTGCTCCGACGTGCTAACGTTCTGAGGTGAGTTACGGCGTGTTGCAAGTTTTGTGAGGTGCTTTCGTGTTATTTAATGGATCGGATTACATTTTTTATTTTTCTCCGATATCCGATCCAGTAATTTAGGTCAGTATTGGACCGATACCGATACGTAATATCGGATCGGTCCATCTCTAGTAATGACACAGTGAAACAGGAAAGTATTGAACAAAAATGTATTTAATACTTTGTACAGAAGCCTATTGATGAGGTAACGTCCTGTATAGAGAAACTAGTCACATGACTTTGGCCCATTCTTCCACATAAACAGTGCTCCATAACCTGCTCCATAAGCCCCTACTTTGAACTCTGACCTTTAGCTCTTTCCACAGATGTCAGATTAGAGTCAGGCGATTGGCTGCGCCAGCTTTATTTTCTTAACCAATTCAGAGTCTCCTTGGCCGTGTGTCTGGGATCATTGTTTTCATTTCATCTTCATCATCCTGGTAGCAGAAGGTCTCGGTACGTCTTCCATTCATCCTTCCTTCAGTTACATGAAGCGTGCCCAGAGCGTGCTGGTCCTTCCTCCAGACGTGTCTCATTTGACCAGTTATTCACATCCATTGCTGATACGGTTGAGAACAAAAAGCATCAATGAACCTGATGGATGCACAAATGCTGTGAAATGTCACGTTCCAATTAGCTTCACCATGATGTCTGTAGTTAATGGCATTGACAGTGAGACGTTATGGTTAATCTGACAGTGTTTATATGTATTTAGGTCCCTTATAGCAGACGTGGAGCTTCAGAGCTGCCGTCTTACTGCTGACAGGGTTCATTACCCTGTGTTTTACTGTGCCCTCTGGCCACAGCACAATCATTGATCCACAGCAGCTGTTAACGGCTCTCTGCTCACTGTCAGAGTGTCTGCATATGGACCAGGGCTCAAACTGGTTAGGCCTGTGACTTTTACTGGAAAATACCCACAGAGTGTGACGGTGGCACAGGGCAAGTGAGAGCTTGCTATAACCTGCATACTGTTTTTTCTTGTTGTGTGCTTTTCCTTGTTTATATTTTTGATCCAGTTTCTCCGAGCTAATAATCGCTGACCCTGTTCTTAAGCCTGGTGAAACATCTCCACACCCACTGTGGTAATTTAACGGGAGTCGATCCTGGTCAGCAGGTATCCTGAAGTGGCCGATAATCCTGTGAGACAGGGTAACACTGAACGACCTGTGACATGAAGGTAGAGGGTTACTCGCCACCCCTGCAGAAATGAATATATTCAGGTCTATATTTGTACACATGCATTACTTACCCTTGATATTCAAGACGCAGAAAGTAGCTCTGATGATGTGTTAGCTTAACAGCGATCCAACATTTGTTCCTGCTTGGTTAGATTTGAACTTTTTCCAGAGTGTGCAGCAGCATGTGCAATGCTTAGCAATGAAAGTCGTTGTTACTTCTCATTGAGTGAACACATACAGATCTAGCTGGTCTGAATTTTCTTTGATTGAAATACATCCAACAAGGAGGAGTCATTTAATAACCATAAACATGATATATATTTATATTAACAAAGCATTTTTATATCTAAGTAATCGAACAATGACAGGTAAAGTGAGTCAGGGAAAAGAAAATGCGTTTGTAGCATCGAGTAACACAAAAGTACAAAGTTGCGAAAGCGAGTGAGAATTAAAGAATTTGAAGAAAAGCTCTCTGGAGCATGTGCAGACTGATATTACTAGATAGTACTAGACCACATTTATTTCAAGGCTTTCATAACATTTTTAAAGTAAAATAATATAAAATTTTGTAATTTCTAAAAATATGAAATTGTAAAGTTTTTCACAGGCCCATAAAAAAAAGTACATGGACCAGTAAAACTGAGGCCATGAGGGTGTTGGGTGGATTTTAACATGTGCACCTTCATAACGTCTCGTTGCCTCCTATTAATGTCAGAAACAACACAGAGCATTTTTTAAGCCTTAGTGCAGTTTGCATATTTATCTTATTTACTCTGTATTTGACTGTACTTAAAATTATAGATTTTTTTCAAGAAAATGTTTTCTTTTGACATTTTAATGTGGCACGTAAATACAAATGTGGTAGTTAAACATTAAAACATTGTTCATTTTGTCTTTTTGCTTTTGTATAATCACTCGATTAACTAATAGAGTAATTGATAGATTATTACAGCCCTACACACTATGTGGACAAAGTTTTTGTCATATATTTGAGTTTCTGTTCTGCTTCTTCAACACACGTTTTACTTTTTTCAGTTCTTAATGTTTTGTCTTTTGGGTTGTGTGCAGCTGAACTGCTTTGAGTCCCAGAGTGGGAGCGAGGACTAAATAATAAGAGAATAAAATAAATGTAAATAAAAAGAACATTCAGGTTTTTTAACCATATATTAGATTTTATAGAGTATCGTGGATTTGTTCTCTTCACCTCTACTGTAGACACTGAAGGAAGTAAGAAGCTGCACCGTGTGTCCTGACGAGGAAATCCAATCACATTTCAGCTCAGCTGAATGTGAGCTGATTCCCCAGAGAGGACAGAGAAAACAGCAGTGTTTGAAGAGAGCTGGTCTGAGTCAGCTTTGACAAAAGGTTTCAGTTCTTATCATGGTGACGTGCTGGGCCTCCTCCTCGCTGTGGAGCGTTTCTGCTTAATGCCAGGCTGAAACACAGCAGGACACTTTCTAATGTGAAATCAGTCTGACTCTGCTAACAAGGTCAGCAGAGTTTGGGCTGGTGAGGTTTTCTTGGGTAAGGTTAGGGAATAACTAATCGACTAATCATCGGTGTTGTCACTACCTGGTACCAGGCTTACTAGTCATTTAATCTATTTCTTAACTAAACCGAAAGAGATTTTACAAAAACTCCACACCCACACAGTGACGGTGTCCTGTTCTCACCAGCCGAGATCTTTGATTTAGGCTTCAGCAGGAAATATTTGTAGACCTACGACCTGCTTGTGCTGGTGTGTTTGGTGCTAATTACTGTACCGTGTGTTTGTGTCCCAGTTAATTTGCTGACATTTCTGAGTCCTTATATTGGTGATTGTTATCGTCTCACTCATAAATGAGGAAACTTGCATCTAAAAATTAGCCATAAATGTCCAGGGGGATCTGATGGTATCGAACGGCCCAATGACAATAGTTGGGACCTGCACTGACCCAACGTTAAGTTACATTTTTAGCCCTCGGCCATGAAAGGCTGATGTGATATCGTCGTCATTATGCCAGGCAGGAGGTGGGCGACTGGAATACCCAAAGTTATGAATGCAATAACTCAAGAACGAAGCAAAGTAGGAGTTTTACACTGATCCCATTGGTGTATCTCTTAAAAATCTTGGAGTTTGATGAATCTCAGTGACCTTGACCTCAAAGTCAGGGGTCAGAGGTGCAATAATTCCAGATAACAATGCGATGTAGGATTTTGAAATCAATGCAGGGGCGTGCACATCAGGATATACCTCGGGTCACAGTGTCGGGTTTCAGGGGTGTGTGCGATTACATAGACACAGCTACAGCACAGATGTCCTGTTGAAGCATGAACATGTCAGCCTCTGACCTCTGACCTGAGATTCAACCTTGTTTGAGATTATTAGTGGATACACTCGTGGTATCAAATGCAAAGTGCTAGGTGACTTCTTTCAGGGTTATTGCATTCATGAGATTATCAGGAAACTTGACCTTTGACCTTTAAGTTTACCAACACATACAAAATATAAACAAATAAAAACAATTTGTAAAGTAATTAAAACAAAAAAAATGTATCAAGTTGATCCTTTGACTGCATTTGTTCATTTAAATGTCTAATTTGAGCTGAGACGTGACTGCTGCGCCACGCTGTCTTCATGGTGACTGACAGTGTTGTACAGTAATGTGAAAGGCAGGAGGCGGTGGTGGTTAAGTCTATGCTGCAGGTTTTACAGTGCAAGCTGCTGTATGTGGCATAAAACAAAGATCTCATTCATAAAAACATTTAATAAACATTTGGTCCATTTTAACATTTGTATCAATGTATCTACAACTATTGAAGTTTGGGCCGTTTGATGTTTTCCAGATCTGTCAAAGAACCGCCTGTGTGAGCTGCCAGAGGAGCTGTGTCAGTTCATCTCCCTGGAGACACTGAGCCTGTACCACAATGGGATGCGGTCCCTGTCCTCCAGCCTCAGCAACCTGCAGGCTCTCACCTACCTCAACCTCAGGTAACTCCTACACACCGCAACACGTGACTCTGATTACTGCACTGCATTGTTTAGCAGTAGCGTTGTATTCTGTTGTAGTAAGTAATGTTGTGACAAATGTAGACCTCCAACAGTTCTTAGAGCCGTGGTAATGGAAGAGCAGAGGTAACGCGCTTCTGTCGTAACGTCAGATGGAGGCCAGTCCTACTTCAAAAACAGTGAGAAACACTGTTACTGCAGCAACATTTCTGGCAAAATGGAAACAGGTTTAGCTTTGGTCCTGAACTATTTTAGGTGGACTGTTGGGCCACGTTCAGTCCAATAAAAATGCTGTTTTTGTTCATATAAAATGATACATTTTAAAAACAAACTTACTGAGTAGTCAGCAGTCATAGTTTGGTGTCAGTGACACAAACAGTGATCATTCCATCTGTACACTGTTCATCCAGTCTATATAAAACAATCACTAATCCAACTGTTGATAATAATCAGAGAGCACACAAATGCTCTCAGTAGGCTGGTAGAACCAGGCGCTGGTTAGTGCAAAGGCAGCAGTCGGTAATCAGGTTCACCTCTGAGGCGAGCCTCTGTGTCTTAGTGTTTGTTAATGTGGGCCTGGACACTTTAATTTTGCTGTTGCTAGGAGACAAGGCGAACCCTCCAGGTTGTTGTTAGTTGGAGCAGGAAAAGTGCAGCTCACAGCAAACACACTGTGTAACGTAGTAAAGCATCTAACTGTGTTTGTGTGCAGTCCCAGGTCACACCTCCTAAACTGCATCACTCTCTCTGTGACTCCACAGTCGTAATCTCCTGTCCAGTTTACAGCCTTCGGTCTTTCAGCTCCCCCTCCTTCGAGTGCTCATCATCAGTAACAACAAGCTGTCTTCACTGCCCGCCTCCATATACTCCCTCACACAACTCAGACAGCTGGTACGACACACTCACACCGTCATTTCTCCTTGAAATGTTCTGTTTGTACTGTGGAGGGTACAGTGGTACCCCTCACAGCATCCCTTTCACCTTCCTGTGATTCACAGTCAGACGTCCAGTCTTACAGTTTAATCACTGTCACATTTCTGTGTTGCAGTTTTCCTCTTGGTTTATTATAGTTTTTTCTCTCTCAGGATGTAAGCTGTAATGAACTTCAGCGTCTGCCAGCAGAGCTCGGGCAGTTGGAGTGTTTGAGAGACTTGAACCTAAGAAGGAACCGGCTCACCACGTTGCCTGAAGGTACAAATAAACTTGGAGCCCTTTGCCACTCATGCTTACTTGAAAATCCACAGTAGGAATAGAGAGTGCTGAACAGGCCAATCAGAGAGGGAATGTAGATAATATAATATAGAAGTGAATTCTTATTGGATCGACGTCCAGTGGTGAAGGAGTTGAGGTTTCAACTGTATGAAGTCAGTTTAATGTTTACGAAGCTCCAAGCCCGGCGCGACTGACTCTTACCCTCTCTGTTCCCCACACAGAAATATCCGAGCTGCCCCTCGTTAGGCTCGATGTCTCCTGCAACCGAGTTTCCCATCTGCCTTTGTGCTACCGTCACCTCAGGCATCTGCAAAGCATCTCACTGGATAGCAATCCACTGCAGATGCCACCAGCGCAGATCTGCTCCAAGGGCAAATACCACATCTTCAAGTACCTCAACATGGAGGCCTGTAAGAGGAGCCAAGAAGAGCTGGAGAAACACCTGAGACCCACTGGATTTAACAGCTGGTAAGGACAAAGGTCTAAGAGATAGTCAAGACTTCTTTAACTGGTTGGGTTAAGTCAGTGAAGACGCTGTGTGCAATTTCCTGCTGTAACAGTCAGATCCTAAGAACACGTGTGACGATACATATTTCTATGTGGAGGTGCTACGCCAGCGTGTTTGGATTGTCTGGATATTATAATCCTGTAAATTTACCTCTGTGAGTAACAAATACTTTGGAAGTTGATTTCCTCAGCGAGACGACAAAATAAAATGATACGACCAAGACACAAACTGTGGGGTTTGGTAAATATAATGATAAATGCAGATTCACTGTGTAACTTTATTAGCAGCGTCCTCCTGAAATGCGCCAACAACATTTAGCGTAACTTCCTCCTCTGTGCCTCTTAACGCTTTAAACCCCAACCCCAATGTTCTCTGGTCGCTATGGTAACGCATAAATATTTCTTTCAAAATAAGACGCACAACTGCAACACGGGAAAAGACCCAGGGAAGCCGAGTTAACGATAAAAACCCTGAAAACTGTCAATTTCACATCCAAACCTCAACTCTCGCGGCCCCGTACCGGTCCGTGGCCCGGGGGTTGGGCACCGCTCAGTATCCATCTACACTCAAATGAAAATAGTACCATTGTAAATCAATGCATTCCATTTAGCCGCCCAGTAACATTGTAGTACTTGAACCAAGGACAGAGATAAGAGGAGTAACTCTGCTGTGGGAAATCCACTCTAACACTGCACCAGAGCCTAAAAACATGAGTCACTGCCCTTTAGAGCGGCGCTCTTTCACAGTTTGCCCCGACTAACACAATGTTTGCTCTTCTTCATTTTAATGGGTGCTTATGGTGTTTTCCCTGCAGTCTGTCAGACCAGGAACTGTTTCCAGGTCAGTTAGGAGGGCTGGACTCTGGCTTCAACAGCGTTGACAGCGGCAGCAAACGATGGTCTGGGAACGAGGTAACGTTACAGGATACACACTGTCACATGTGACTGCATTATATATTCTTCTATTAATATCTATAATAGTGGATATAGAAATGCATTGTGTAGTATTAGATAAACAGATCAGTGTTTCACTGACATGTGCTGTGTGTTCAGTCTGCTGACGACTTCTCAGAGCGCTCCCTCCGCATGGCTGAGGTCAACAGAGACCAAAGTAACCTGGCGGAGGAAGAAGAGGAATCCAACAGAGGTGAGGAAAGAGGCACAGGCCATAAATCATTGTTTGTGCTGTGAGACGTGTTGAACACCATCGTACTCTTCACAGTGAATGGAAATGCGGAGCAGGTTGACTTCATTGACAGCAGTGTGACAGAGGAAGAGGACGACATCAGGACCAATACATCCACGCCTCCTTCGGTACCAGTCATCCTCACGCCGATCTGCAGCTGTCACGCAGTGTCGTGTCCTGTGTTTGTGTTGATTATGTTGACCGCGTATTGGTTTTTCAGGATCAGAAGGACAGATCGTCACCGTTGCAATCCCAGGAGTCAACAACATCCAGGTCAGTGGTGTGAAGCACAGTCAGAGTTTTGCATGGCTGTATCACCTGCAGTAGGTTCAAACCTCAGAGCGCAGGGTCTGCTCTGTAACACCACAAGCAGAAATCTGAATTCAAAATTAAAAGAGGAATATTGATTATCTGCACAAATCTCACCTCCCAAAGTGTAGCTGCAATACTTGCTTTGTGCAGCACAAAAGTTCTCCAGGTTAAATATGTTGCAGGTTCACACAACATGAATCCACTTCATACTGTATTATAACACTGGAACCCAGAGTGATACATGTTATTAGAAGAAACTTTAGGCCTTTAGTGTGATTGAGCAATGCTGATGCATAACTTTATATTCTGCACACAGCACACTAAACAAAACAAGACTTGGCAAATATATTAAGACTGTTTGCATTTAGTTAGCTAAAAGCTAAAGCTTTGGTAGATGTTGGTGGTGGAAAGTGGTATTAAGGTGCAGTGGCTGATGTCTGTGGTGTAGAGAGTGAAGAGGCCCCCTGTGGTTCCCTGTGTTGCTGATCACCTGGTCAGACACGCAGTGTTGAAGACGCACATATTCTAGTCTTCCTGTCAGGTAATCAACAATCCAGGACGAGCGAGGCATCCACCTGCATCGCTGTCAGATCATCACCCAGCAGGTCTGTCTGATGCTGCTGAATGCACCAGGAAACTGAAACAACATGACGCTCACGCTCCTCTCCGGCTGGTCCAGGGCGTAGACTCGATTGAGTAGGTAGATGCTGGTGTCCTCAGCTCTGGTGTCAGTCTAATGTCAGTCCACATCTGGACCCCTTCAGTTCATCTTCAGTGTCGGCTTGTTATCTGGGTAACAATGGAGGGACAACAGAGTCTGTGCAGGAGGTTATGCGCTCAGTGATACGCTGGGTGAGCCCATTGATGTCCTCACCGTGGGTCTCAGTGGGTGCTTGTCACCTCAAAACAGCCCTCTGACCACCGGTCACACTCTGCATCTTCACAGTAGGCACATAGAGCTGAAAGGAGGAGAAACTGTATGCCTCCCTGACATTAGCATACAGTCGGTCCGTGGCACAGACCACGTCCTGTGTGAAGGGTGGAAGTGTCATGTCCAAGGTGACGTGGTTGAAGTCACCCGAGACAGCAATGGAGACGCCAGGGTGCTGATTCTGTAACCACGCTGTGGCCGAGTGGATAGTGTCACGTGCACTGTGGGTTAGTAGAGGAAGGAACGTCCACAGCCACCAAGGTCACGTGGGTAAATTCACTTGCAAATGACACAACTCGAGTCCAGCAGCGCACAGTTCAGGCACGCAGTGGGCTCTGTGATGGAGACGTGAGCAGGGTTACACCAGCTGTTAACAAGAACAGCCTCTCTCCTTTCTGACGATCTGAGGGAATGTTTGACTCTGTGTGACGATTGTCGTGGACCTTTGCTCGCGCTGCCGTTGTGATAAAGCTCTTTGTATTTTATGCTGGTGGGTGAGGAAAACTGGAGCCATAGTGCCATGTGTGACTTTTTAAAATCAAATATTTGACATTGACGGGGTTTTGCTGTTTCTGATCTTGGACTTTTCCTACAGATTTCACTGGATCAGCATGATGTTTGGGAAGTTCAGTCCAAAGACCTCTGCAAAGCTTTTGAGTTGTGGTTGAAGGGTCTGTCTGTGGTGGTATGTCCAATTCCAGTCAATCACCACAGGACCAGTCCATCCCAAGTTTGAGATGCTTGATGAAAGTCCGGGTCTGGAGGTATCAGACCCTTTCATACCTGTCACTTGTGCTCAGGGTGAACCTGCTCTCATCTGTGGAAAGGACGGAGCACCGCTCCTGGACCTGTCAGGCCCCAGGGCAGGCAGTGAGCACAGGGCCCAAGTCTGATTGTTGGTCAGAGACGGTCACGCTCGTGGCTTGCTGAAGGTCATTTTGTAGCTCATGGCACAAAGGAGCAGATCCTGGTAATGCTGTTGGGTTAAGCACCTTCTCTGGCAATGTCAAGCTAGAGTTAGCTGTGTCCTTCATGCTTCTGAGACTGTGCTGGGAGGCAGCAAACCTTGTGTCAGTGGCACGTATTGATGTGCCGTCCTGGAGGAGTCGGACTACCTGTGCAGCCTCTGTATGATCCAGGTGTCAGCCAGTCAGCAGTAACACTGACCAAACTCAGCGGCTTTCACCTATAAAACCATTTTATTTATTTTGGACTTTGTCTCATTGTTGCTCCTGTTAGTTTAATTAATAGCAGAGCAACTCCTTAGATGACCAGATCAGTATCTCACATGTTGAACCGACTTGATGCCATTCTCTGATTAAAACGATATTTGGAACAGCGTATGTGTTTTTCTTTTGTTTAGTTGTGCACGTTTAGCCCTCCGTATTTGCCCGACTTCCTTTGGATAAAGTAAAAGGTTCAAACGTCTGTGAATGTAAATCGTACGTAAACATCAGTAATGGGAAACATTTGGATATGAAAGTTTGTGTTGTTGAAGAGGAATCAGAGTTTAAATGTTGGAAGCTTCTTCTCAGAGAGTCCTAGTTTAGTTTGTATGTCAGCAGCGTCTCTAACAGACAAGCTGCCAGTGATAAGTAATAAGAAGTCCTGGAAGTCGGCTCACGAGCTTGGAAACAATCGGATAAAAAACTCTGATTGTATCCATTTTGTGTCTGTCACTCCCAGATCTAGCCTCCACATCGAGCTGGGCTCTTCATCTTCAGCCTCCTCGTCTCCTCTGTCCCCCTCCAGCCCCTCCCTAGAGGAGCGAAGGAGACCTGGTACCTTGTTTATCTGGCAGGAGAGAGAACGGCTTCAGCAGCAGCAAAAGGAGAAAGCAAGGTTGATACTGACGGAGATATTCTGCTTTTAGCGTCTGCACATTTCTTTTATTTTGAAGATGACTCGGCGTTTCTGCTTACCTTACGTGTCCCTCGAGTCAACGCTGTAACTGTGCTCTCATCTAATTATACGCTGTTGCCTGTCTTAACCTGTTATTTTGTAGTTCGCTGAAGTTCGCCACCAAAACAGGAAGTCATGTGGCCACTGCACAGCAGATGGGAAGTAGTTCATGGTAAGGATGGCGTGCAGATAAACACACGTGAGGCCTGCCATAGAGACAAACGCCTGTTCAAAAATCTATGTTAAAGTGGTAACAAAGGGCTGAGGTTCTGCTGCTGATAGTGGCGTGTGTCTCTCTCTAGTGGTACATCACCAGAAAGCAGCAAAGCAGAGAATGGCACATCTGGCCTGCGACACAGATGTGCAGTGAGTACTGTCCTTGTCTTCAGTTCACTGAGGTAAACGGGTTTGTGTGTCTGCTGTTTTAAATCACACTTGTTTCTCCCTCAGAGCGCTGACCAAATGAGCACAGGCGCTCCTTCAGTCTCTCTGCAGCGATCGAGCAGCAAGACAGGTAACACAGGAGAGAGAGTGTGTGTGGGTGGAATGTTTCACAATTTTTTAAATCCCACTGTGCAACATGTGCTGTAACACATCGAAGTGTAGTTCCTCAGAAGCGCACATTTCAGTGAAGCAATCAAGTCTTCCACATACGAGTGGTTGCAGTCACGCTTTGATGAAGAGGAGCCGTGTTGTAATTATGAAATATGTTCGATTCAGTTTGTATGTGTGTGTCATTTTGTGTTGTGATGTGAGTGAGAGTGCGTCTTTAACACTTTGCATTGTTGACGTTTGCATCAGATTTCCCGTCCTCCCCCAAGACGTCCCCTCCTCCTGGTCAGGCCCAGAAACCCAGCAGCTTCCTGTTTCGGACGTCCTCTCACAGCAGCGTCAAACCCACAGGTACCCAAAGAACACGCCACAGCGTCACTCCACAATCCACACACCTTTACACCTTTATTTACCTGTCTGCTTTCAGGGGCCATCTTTTCTCTTGGGGAGTCTGGCAGAAGCGAGTCTCGCACGACGCTGCGCTTGCCTAAAGAGGAAAGACCGGACATCACTCAGCTACGCAAGGTCAGCCCCACAGACCAACACTTCCTCGTGATCTAAACGGGAAACTGGACGCTTGGTGTCACAGTCAGGCTCCTCATAGGACGAACTAATAAGAGTTGTGTTAGTGTCATGGCACCTGAGTGGGGTCTACTTTAAACCATGACGCTCTGTGTCCTTAATCAGACTCTAGAGTCCCGGCTGAAGATCACTCTACCAGAGGATATGGGTGAAGCTCTGGCCAATGGCACCATCCTCTGCCAGCTGGTGAATCACATCCGCCCACGCTCTGTGTCCATCATCCACATTCCTTCCCCAGCGGTGGTGAGTCTGGAAGCCTTGAAACGAAATATGACGCTGCTGTTAGCAGTAGAGTCTGTATGACTCACCTGGTCATTGTCCACTCACCTGTCGGTCGCGTCACCTTTCTTTGTAAAACAAGCAGTTTGTGAGAGCTGCAGCGCGTCTGTGCAGATAAAGTCGGCTCGCTATGATCAGAAACACGAAGTGCTCCTACAGGCAGAACGATTCATGTCACAACTAACACTGCTGTTACATATTTGTAGCTTCTTCCTACTTCCTTCTCAGATTTCACATTAAAAGCTTCCAGAAGATGTTGAATGTGAAACGGCAAAGAGAGTGTAAAAGTACAGCTGCAGCTTCCTGCTGTGATGGAGAATAACTCGTGTGTGTGTGTGTGTGTGTGTGTGTGTGTGTGTGTGTGTGTGTGTGTGTGTGTGTGTGGTTCGCAGCCCAAACTGAGCCTGGCAAAGTGTCGACTCAACGTGGAAAACTTTGTCGCCGCCTGTCGCCGGCTGGGAGTCCCCGAGGTAACGTGTGCATGTCCCGACGCTGTCCTGGTGTAGTCTGCTGTGATGACAGTGCTTTGAATCAAGTCTAAATCTGCTTTTTGCTGTTCTGCCCTTTGTCCTGTCGTCTCTGATGTCCTAGCTTTAACAATATAACTACTCATATTGTCTTTCTGTGCGTTTGCGTGCGTGTGTGTCCTCTCCTGTCCAGACTGAAGTGTGTGTGTGCTCTGATGTGCTTCTGTGTAAGCTGCCCAATGTGCTGCGCTGTGTGACAGCCCTGCTGGCCGTGGAGGGGGAGGAGAAGGACCGGCCCCGCCTCCACTCCTCGCCTGAGGCTTCGTCGTCCTCCACCTCGCTGCTGTCCGCAGACTTCTTGCTCTTCTACTGTGCAGTCATGGCGCTGCTCTACGTCCTCTACTGCTACCTGCTCCCTTAAAGCAACGACATGTGACACGGAGTACGTTCGCCATAGCAACAGGCTGTTAGCATAGAAAGCAAACGGTGCTCGTGTTGTAAGACCTGTAAGTGTGCTGCTTTGTACTGGTGACTGAACAGAAGCGCTCCGTGATGATTGTCTGTGTCACAGCTGCCTGCACCATCACCAACCATCTCCTGGAAGTTCGTTTAAACCTGGGTCGCTCCATTAGTGACAAGTGAAAGGTAACTGCTATCTGTCCTGATGACACTGGTTATACTGGTGGAAGTCTGAGGGAAACAGAGCCCAGCTGTTCTGTGTATTTGAAATCTCAGGTTAACCAAGTGTCTCATTAGACATGCAGGAGGATGTTCACAGAGAGAAGCTGTGACCAAGTCTCACTGTGTGTGTTTGTGTTGTTGGGCTCGATGCTTTGCATGATTCACAGTTCCTGATGTTTCCTACGCTGGCCCTTGCTGCAGCCCTCTCCCCTCCAGATAATCCTCGCTCTTAGCCAGTCTGTCTGATTAGCTGTACCTGACAGGTGGGCGGGGCCTCTATGCCTGACACACCCATCTAAGGGATCTCTGCTTTTGCTGACCTCGTGGGGAGCTCATAGAGAGCATCTGCACCTCATTATTTAATACAAGAATACACAAAATAAAGGATAATGTTTCCGTCTTAAGCGCTCATGTTGTGATGTTTCCTGATGTGAGCGAGTGAAACATGCCTGCGCTTCAGCAGGGGGCGCCGTTACTGCCTCAGACCTGAGGTTCAAACCCCTCCAGGACGCTCTCTGTGTCAGCTCCATTACTGTCAATGGTCTGTTTGACCAATCACGGTTAACCCGGACTCTAACCTGTCTGTATAAATGTAAACAGGTCATTAAATTATTGCTTTATTTATTTTGTTCTATGTTTGGTTGTCTCGGTGAAACAAGTCCAACATCTTAGTAGTTTTAAAACTTTGTGAGATTAGTGTGCGCACTTTAAGTCACTCTAGCAGGTCAATTAGATGTATCCAGGTAAAATAACCCTGTGACAAAGTTTCCTTTGGAGATTCACAGATGTGATTGGCTCAGCGTGGAAACTTTGCTGTTTCTACTCAGGGCCAGTGTGTGCAACCAACATGACACACTCGTTACTGCAGCTGTTTAACCCGCAGGACGAGACATTTGGGAGATTCAGGCTACATTCAGTGTTTGAGCAAATATTCAAACATCTGAAACTCTGAGTGTAAGCGATAGTATTTCACTGGGAGAAATGGGAAATGAAAACGGTTTCCTTTTAGCTTCATACATGTCGTCACTTCAACTTCCTTAAAAAAGTTGCTGTGCTTCCTTTCATGTGATGAGCCCTGATTAAAAGTCCCTCTGTGTAACTCTGGGCTTTCTTTATGTGCTGACTTTATTATTTCTATAACTTTCTGTTTGGCTTTACAGCAGTGTCCTTGCTAAGTGAGTGAGTGTGCACATCACCACAGCCTGGTGTTGATCTCACCTCAGACCTTCTCGTCTTCCACTTTAAGGAACTCTGAGGAGCCGGTTTAGCCCGTCAGCGTGGTGTAAACTTCCTGTGATGTCACTCTGCTGAGACACAGTTTGTTGTTTATTCATGATGAGTTTGGCACTGCTGTTAGACGTAACAGCAACTGAATCAGCCCGCTGACTAAAATGGGACATTATTCATGTAAAAACCATTGATTTAAAGGTGATGGCTCTTTTTACAAACGATTCATTTCCATCACTGTTGTTGTTGTGGGACTAAAACTAGACGCTGCAGTCTGGCTTTTGGCTTCAGGGCCACTTTACCTAAAGGCTGCTTCAGTCTATCAGCTGTATGTTGTGGGCCAGCTGATTGGATCAGTTTATATAAATGGCACCAAATATGAAGCGACAGTAGCTGCCTCGAGCCTTTAATCTGACGAGATGAGAGAGCAGCACGGCTCAGAGCGGCGAGCAGCGCCTTCCTGTTACATGTGTCTATTGTTTCATATGAACTTTGGTTATCCCAGACTTACATGGGTCCACCTGTAATTCTCTATGTAAATAGATTATGGGCTCATTTACATGTAACACACTGCATTCATCATTATTATTTAATGTGAAGCACTCGGTACCTGAATCAGAAGCTATTGTAAATTTAGTTGTGTAACAAACGTCTAAACAAACAGTAAGTGTGCACATTTGTGTGTGAGCACTTCTGTGCTGTAACTGTGCTGCTTGGCAGGAGCCGCTGTTTCCCCTTAAATGTGCCACATTTGTGCGGAAATAACAGGACAAACTTGCCAGACTTTCTCTGCTGATGCCAAACAGCTTATTCTGCTTGTTGGATTGAAACACAACTCATCGGCCTGTGGAAGAACCGTACGCAGGTACAGCAGCCTGGGTTCATGCAGCTCACACGCTGCTGTTGGACGGCCTCTGACCAGCATGCGTCACAAGTCAACTGGTGTGATTGTGTTGGTTAGTCTGGGACAAACAGGCTGATCCTAGGAGTGTTTGATGGGACTGAGGTCAGCACTGTGGCTAGGCTATTCCAACCTCACCGTCCCCAAACTCTGAACAGAGCACCTTTGGCGCATCTCCCACCAAAGGTGCTTTCTTACCTTATCAGGTAAGAGTCCCGTTATGTCACCTCCACACTTTGACCTGTTCAGGCTCCAGTCAGCACCTGACTGTCAGCACCACATGGTCAGCGTAAGAGTGTCAGAATAGGCTGCTTGGTGCTGACAGAGAAGCTGTGGCAGGTTTTCATGGTGAAGGACGCGCTGTGTGAGAACAGACGCCTCGTTGCAACAAACAGCGTTTCCTTACTTTCTGTTTAAAGCTTATTTAACAATTCTCACTTTCTGGAGTTCCTGTTTCAACAGGTTCTCCTGAAGGAAATTTTATTGTATTTATTGTTTTATGGTGTTTAAATTTCTATTTTTGTAGTGGTTACAGACCAATGACCGAGCAAAATCAAGGACACAAGTGTTTATTTCAGTTTAGACATGATATATGAAGTAGGTGCAAGTGATAGTTGTAGAAGCTGAGCTCCGTTCACGATGGCGATGTTGGCTCTGCTCCGCCCCCTCAGTGTGAGTGCAGTGGGATTGATTGGCTCTGGTGTGAGGACGCTGTTTTATACTGATTTAGATTTTTGTCCATTGTAAAACCAAAATAACTGCTTCTTATATCTGACAGTTTTATGAGCACTCTGCTGTTGTTTCAGCTCAGATGTATATTTTTGTAGGTCAAACTGGACGAACACTAACTGATAAAATCCACAATGATGCAGACATATTCTTTAATGTTAGTCCAAATGCATTTGTATTGTATATTTCTACACCTTTTACTAACGAGGATGATTTTTGACTCTTTGTCTGTTGTAATTAAATGATTTCAAAAGAACTTTTTGGTGCTTCTCTGCTGTGTTTGCTTTGCTGCTGTTGTCTTCCTGCAGCTTCAGTGTCTCATTTTGTGAAGCTTACATGCGTCCACCTCGCCTCCTGAAACTGTCTCATCTGTCTTCATTGTCGACCCGTCATGTGTGAGTTGTGACAAACCATCAAACTAATATCAAAACTGCTAATGAGTCTGAAACCTCTCGGTTCAGTTTTTTCTGTTAGAAGAACAAAAACCTTTCAGAGTTTCTATAATACAGTGACAGCAGCATCTGTATTTCAAACCCATTTAAACACCTGCATTAGTCCTGAGGCAGCTCGTGCTCACACAGGTAAGTACACACAGTCAAATGCATCATCTTCAGTAAAGAATGAATACGTCAGTAAAAGTCATGCTCTGGTATTCAGGGGAACATTTGCACTGTGATGTAGCTGCATCCTCTCATTAAGTGACAGGACTCCTTGGTTTTGTCTCATTAGCAAAGTTTTTCAAATCTGATCAAACCACACTTAGAAATATGCAGCTTTATCAAAGTTATAAAGCTGGACATACCCTGTTACTTTGATATTAATGAGTGACTGCTTACTGGTGAATGTGTAGAAGTGTATGTTTCTTACTTGGATCTACTTCCTGCTCTTTCCGTCCCCTTCCAGGATTCTTTGTGTTCACCTCAACTCATCATGGAGGACGAAGGCCTGAGTCGGTTGGCCCAGACTGTCCAGACGTTGTCCGATCTGGCAGACCAGCGAGCCCCAAAAACATGAAGCCTTTGTGGCTGCTAGCTCAAAGCAGTCTCGGCACCCCAGTGCCACGCCAGCAGTATCTCAGGGCCAGTGTTTTATTTTTATATGCTTCATATTTGATCAACTTTACAGAGTTTGTATTAAGAACAGCTTTCAAATTTCATAAAAAAGGTAACGGTTCAAATAGATCTGTAAATCACTCAAGCGCTCGTTGTATCCGTACCATTTTAGAGAGTCTGTGACGTTTTTGTGTACCTGTAGTCGTACTGCAGTGAGTTCAAAACAAACACAAGTGGTTAATGAACAATAAAAAATATATCAAAGCTACAATTTGTTGATGTGAGCGATGGAAAACGGTTTCTATGACTTGAAATATGAACTGCGAAGGATGCAAGTCGTCAGTTCAGCAGGAACCAGCAAGCTGCTCTCACTGCCAAGCACGCTGGGAGGGTAAGTTCAGCTGAACATTATCAGTGAGTTGCTGTTCTCTGCAGCTCAATATTCAGTCCTGACAGCACAGTAAACAATAACTTAATGTCACTGCTTTCGCCTCAGAGTTCAGTTTGAATGAATGTGGGTCACTCGACGCGTTCCATCTTCTAACCGTAGACATGGACAGAACCTGTTGCGTGTGAATCTGGTTTCCTTTAGTTCCATGATGGTCTGCACGGCCTGGAGCAGACCAACAATGAAAGAATCACCTGAATAATTTCTAATGGTTCTGTTTGCACAGCAGCTCTAGGACCAAAGGCTTGTGCCATCCCTTATTTCTTTATTTTGCCAAAAAAAAAAGCATATGAAGTGATTTATTGCAATGTGCAAACATAAATGGGCAGTACATATGGAAAAAAGATTCTAAAGATAAATTATACAGCCTGACTTTTTTTTTGCTATTACAAAGGCTGTCTGCAATGTGTAGACATAATAATGGTTCATCCCCTGGGATCAGACCAAAAGTGGCAAAACAAGCAGGAAACCGGTAAACGTTGAAGTCCGAGTTTGAGTCTTTCCAACCGCTATACCACACCATACCACGTGGGGGCGGTATAGTGCCTAACAGCTAATCGCCAATCGTCTTCAAACACAAGAAGAAGAGAGGAAGCGGAGGGAGAGTGTGGAAACAGCTACCCCACACTTGACTTCATTGAATGAGATTCAACATCAATTAGCGTTTGTTTTGGGTCAGTGTTCTGCACACAGAATACGCTCACATTCTGTCAGAAGAACGCGGATAGAGATTTCTACACCCCTACAGATCAAGGGTAAGCATGCAGTGGCAACATTTAGCTAGGAAACAAACACACACTGGGCGGTTTATTTTTCTGCTAGCATGGTATCTGCCTACAGTCCGCTTAGCTAGCTGAGGACAACATGGTTATAGCTCAAAGGTTAGCCCGCACACTCAACAGATAATTAAAGAACTCGGCAAATTTGAATAACTTCACCTTATTCCTTATGTTCGTGTTGATGCTTTGGTTGTCAATAGTCATGATATATTATAATAAAAAGGAGTTTGCAGTTGGTGTGAGCTTTATTCAGTCTAATTTGATGAAACAACGGTAAGCTAGCTATTAGCATTCACGAGATAGCATTGGTGTAGACTATTTCCTGCAGAAGTGTTCATAATGGAAGAGTTTTATTGAGAAGAGGATTTATTTAGTAATTTATTTTTTTAATCCTGCACGTAAACAGTTAAGTCCATAACTACGTGTAGTTCCTGTCGCTTTTTGTCAATGCCGCTGTCATCACACAGTGGTCGGAGTGAAGCTAGCAAGACAAACTGCAGGACTAACATCAGTGAGCAGGATAAGTGAAGCAGCGTGGAGGCACCGGGACGTGTATTCTGTCTGTGTAGCAAAGCCTGTGGCTGCCCACTGAAACGGTCCCACGCGTTAGTTGTAAAATTACGGCGTGGGGGTTTTAGGTCATTATTACTGCCTTTATATTCCTAGTAGTTGTTTTGTAATAATTGTGCCAAAATTAGCTTCAGTACTTCGTAACAACAAGTCAAGACTATGTAACGGCTTGTTTACATTCCAAGTGTTCAGTAAGATTAGAAAAGCGCTGCCATGTCAAATTAATGAAATTTACTAATACTTCTACTTTTTATTGAACCATAGGCTTTCATTCGTGTGAAGTTGTCTTTTATAGGCTACTTATGAATATGTTTTGTAACCACCCAGTTCTTATTTTATTGTAAGACATGGCGGGTCCACGGTAGCCCTAAAGTGTTAGAGACTCCCCTACAAAATACAATATCCCAGGCTATCCCAGGGTCCTGAGTGTCCTGTACTGCCTATGGAGCACTGTCTCAGTGTTGGATCTATGCTGAATCAGATCAACTCATGTATAAATGCTGTGAAAACACTCAACTGCATATCGTTGTAATTTACAAACTAGAATAATCTGCATGGAAATGTGTACTTTCATCTTTACATTTTGGTATATAACACTGCATCTCTATGAAGCAAAGTGATTCATAGAGTTTTCTTTTTGTCACTTAAAAATCCAAACAGACAGAAGCAGCTACTGTGTTATTCTGATGTCCACTGTGGACTTCATGAACTGACTGTATTCTCTCCCACCGTTGCAGACTGTGTTTGTTTGTAGGTGACGAGCTGGCGCAGGTTGTGGGTTTTTCTTGGATAATGCGAGACAGTGGTGGTAGCCTAGCCCAGAACCGCTGGCAGAGAGACCTGGGTCTGACCGCTGTGGGGCAGAACGACACAGGAGGAGGTTAGCACTCACTGTTTGTGTGTAAAATATTTACCCCCCAGTAGGGTGGACGTTCAGACCACTGGGTCAGGCATCTGTGGAAACCCTAAGAGGTTGATGGACACGAGGTCACTTCCATTTTTGAAATGAAATGTCACAACACTTAAAAGTAAAGAGGAACAACTTTACGGAGTTACTTGTGGTCTTCATCAGGGTCATCATCACCCTGATGACGTGTTGCTGGAGTCCCTGCACTGACTTTCTCATCCTCTCTGTGCCCCTGAAGTTAAATGTCGGTGATAAATGAGTGAATATTCAACAACAGTGTGGTGTAGGTTTATAAAACTTGCCTCAATTTGTTTTCCTTTTTCTTTATTGTGTCTCATGTATGTTTTAAGAACTTGCTTTTTATGCCATTTAAAAAAAATCGATCTAGTAACCAGTGAAGTCCAGCAGTGAGCTGTGGCCCTCAGGGGCCCCAGAAAGTCTTTGATTTCAAAGTCTTCATCAGGGGTGGGGAACTCCAGGCCTCGAGGGCCTGTGTCCTGCAGGTTTAGATGTGTCAGCTGATTTAAATGACCTCCTCAACATGTCTTGAAGTTCTCCAGAGGCCTGTGAATGAACTCGTTTGATTCAGGTGTGTTGACCCAGTGTGAGGTCTAAAACCTGCAGGACCTGAGGCCTGGAGTTCCCCACCCCCGATCTACTTGGTATCTAAAACGTGGACGTGGGTGGTGTGTGAAACCAGCATGCAGCTTAGGTTTCCCACCAGGATATTTCATTCATTTCATCGAGGATGGAGTGATCACAGCACACATCGATACCTTAATAAACACGGACTGAATGTATGCACACATGCTCTCATCTTATTATAACTGCTGCTTTTCTATAGTGTCTTTAAGCTCTTTTTGGTGATCATACAACAAACACTAATCAGACTCTGGTAGTCTCTCTTTGCCAGGATACAAAGGATGTCGGATTAACCGATACTAAACACACAGACGAATGATTGAATGTGTTCCCAGGCAGAACGTTTCCTCGTGGTTTTGCAGGGTCGACCCAAATTTGGACATACTTTTCCAGATTTCGATTTTGACAAGATCCCCAACGTCACTGAGTGAAATGAGGCCAAAAACCAAACCTCCAAAAATAAAAAATTAATGATGTCCCAAGGAAAACTGAAGCAGCAGCTAGAGCTGTTACTTAAGGCTGTGTTCAAATATTCAAAGTAAGCCTGAGGGGGTGACTCAAGGCCTTTGGACAGCACTGTGGGGTAGATGTTATTTTTTAGTGAAATGAAGACGATACGATGCTTTTTTTAATGTGTCAGAGGTCCATGCTCACTACAAATGGGATAGTTTGGCCTGTTGGTAGGTGGTTGCTAAGTAATGTGATACAGATAAGTACAGATAAGTGTGCCTTGTTTATATTGTGTAGGAAGAGCTCATAGATACATTGTTACCTGTTGTAATGAGCTGCAGCAGTACTTTTGGGCTGTCGTGATGCCTGATTGGTCGATAATCACTGCTGTTTGTTTCATAGGTGGGATTCCAGCGGACCGCCTCATAGTCCCAGTGTCAGATCACAGTGTATCCACCCCCATGCACCTGAGACTGGAACATAAAGAAAAGGTGTGGACGGGTGAATATGTAGTGGATGAGGAAGATGGCATAGGTGGGACTGAAGCTGTAGGTGACGATGAAGTTAACAACTTTGATGGTGAAGACATGGGTAAGTTTGACAGCAAGAGTTTGGAAAACAACGAGGATGAAGATGTTGAAGAGGATGGAGACCAGGAGGTGGAGGAGTGGGGAATCTCAGATTTTTCTTCCCAGTCTTCCGAGCACCTTCATTCACAGCAGCACGATCATCAGAGACCAGAACAGAAGGCTGAAGAGATCGGCGAGGCCCCCGTAGCTCACGCACTAAGCCAGGCTGAAGCAGGAGACTTGTTTAGGTCCCGCCTAAGCAAGTACAGGGCTCTGAGAAGACTCGGGCGTTTGCGATGCCGTGGAGGTCTTGGATTTCGGCTCTCTCAGCACTGGAAGAGCTGGCGCCAGCAGGCCCGGTGGATGTGCTCCGTAAGACCCAGGTGCAGCCACAAAGGGCAAAGGAACACTCAAAGAGAACAGAGGAGACTGAAACGGTATGAGGGCCCCCCGTACGGGCACGAGGAGTATGACGGCAGTGATGACGGGCACACAGAGTCTGACAGAGGTACGTATTCGTGTGGGAATGCTAAGTAATGGGAATAGCAGGCATTTAAAATGATATGTTTTGTCAGTGGCAACAATCAGAGTACCATAACAAAAGTAACAGATGTTTTCAGTCTGCTTCAGTCGCCAGTTTTACTGCTTTTGTGAAAAAATCCCCACGAGGCATTTGAATAAGTGGGAATAATAATAAATTTCCATAACCTGCAGTGACACCAGCTGTGATACGCTGCAGCGTCATGCTTAGTAGAGTTTAGTTTAGCCTCCCTGTTACTGTTAAAAGTTGCAGTTAAGTTACCTTTGACCCAAATTGATTTAACTGTTATTTTTGGAATTTGATAAAAATGCCTGAGTCTGCAGATTCCATAGCAAATATGATTTCTTTCCTTTGGCAGATCAGCAAATAAACGGCTCCTCCTCAAGAAAGCAGGAGGACCGAGTGACCCTGGAGGCAGAGGTCAGGCCGGCAGAGCTGGCTCTTACTGAAGAACACACAAGTTGTGTGAATGGTATGTATCACAAATGCTTCTAGCCTTGCCTTAAATGTTTGTGCAGTACCAGCGTGGGCAGCACGGACGCTCAAGGTCGTGAATGTGAGAACGAGGCGACGTAGGCGCTTCAAACTTCTACAGCATGGGCATCAAGTCTTGGACGAGTTTGAATATCAGCGAGCTGAAGAGGTCAGGTTTTCTGAATGTGAGAGCTTGTGAATGAGGCGACGTAGGCTTTGAAAATGAAAAACATCGGTGTGTCTAGCAGGAGGCTGACGGGCAGCAGCGGTGATTGCCAGCTCGCATCAAACATGACGTCTGCTCTGTCTTAATACCCAAAGACTTGAATCAGTCTTGGAGTTAAACACGTATCCTTACTGAACAGTCTGAGCTGCAGATGCTGAATGTGTCGTACTGATAGTGAGGAAGGCTGTTTCCACATAACTGTTTTCATGTTCCTTACGTCACATGTCTGAGTCGGGGGGACACTCTACACGGCAGCCCGGGACCCCATAACTCGAGATTCATCCAGCTGTCATTGCTTTTATCTCATATATATATGGAGGCACCAATCAGTCCACACACTTGTTGCTCCTCCATAATGTCCTGTTATCCTCAGCTGTAAACCTCACGTAACAGCTGCTTTGACTGCAGCGATCCGGACTTTACGTCCAGGGTCTGAGGTGTCCGCTGTCTTTGTTGGGTCTAGAGTTTGTCTTTAGCTGTGAGTCTCTAAACTGCTTTTAGACTGACACGTGTTTCCTGTAGTGCGTCCCTTCATTGTGACTGGGTGACGTCCTGGTTCATGTCCGTCCTTGTGTACCTCCCTGTTGTGTTTCAGTGTGCGCTGCTTCTCATGTCAGCATCAATGTGAGGTCCTACAGTGTTCATGTTACAGAGTGTACTGTAACACATGCTCACACATGTGTGATGTATCAGTAACAGTTCATGCTGTGTCTGTGGCCTTGTATGTCTCGTGTGTAACTGTGTCAGCAGTGCCGTGTCGGTCCAACCTGGTTCTGTAAAGTCTTTCTGGACCCGTGTAAAGCAGAGCTGTGTCTTTGTACCCACTCGTTCCCTGTTGTTGCCTCTGTGGCAGGTGGGTCAGATTATCCTAGTAATCGAGTATTCCACTGATTTCCATCATTGGCCAAGAAATATTTGGATGTCATTAATGAGCCATGATAAGAGGAAAAGACGTCTCAACATGAACTGCTCGTTGGTTTCATCTTACAAATGTTTTTCATTTAAAGTTTGACATCTGTCAAAAAACAAATGAAACCTTTGTGTTCATGTTCTCAAATAAACTGTTTTCAGCTTAGCGGTATCGTTTTCATGAATGTGGTTTATATGAAATCTAAATGAAGTACAAAACTAACGAGTTGCTGTGCTTTTGTGGAAGACTGACACTTCTGTTTAGTGTGTGTGGACATTAAACTATGGCAGCATCATCTTCACTGGTGCTTTTTGTTTAAAAACTGGGAGCTGTGGGGCTTAACGTTGTCACTCGCTGCTCCCAGATAGTTTGAAATGTGGGTGAAACGCTGGCATTTACATGGTGACAGCTAAGAGTTAAAGTGAAGTATTGACACAAAGAATATGAGTTGAATATAGACTATAGCTCGACTGCACTAAACACTGAACATGAATAATGTGGCGTTTCCACAGTGCTGCAGCTGCACACTGTTATTTATCCAGAGGGTAGCAGGAAGACCGTTTGTATGGTTAACATCATGTGTGATGGAGGCGGAACATGTGAACGTTAGCAGCACGTGAGCCAGAGCTTGTACAGTCTCACAGGTTTGTAACCCTGCTGCGTCACAGCCTTGTGCTCTTCATGGAGGAGCACAGAGTGTGTTTCAGTTTGTGCTGGACGTCCTCTGTTGTTGAACATCAGCCAGTATGAAACTCACTGCTCGGGTTTGCTCATTGTTGGTGCTCGCAAATGTAAATGCATGTATCTCAGCTGGACATGTTGTATGATGTTACCTGTATTATACCTGTGTGTGGCGCAGCCCTCATTCATGTGGCTGTCATCTGTCTCGAGGTATTCTGGAAGAGTCGCTACGGCAGTACGGCAGTTTGATCCCCATCCACGTGGATGATGTTGTGGAGAAACTTCAGGACATCTTCAATGAAAACTTCTCACACCCACACAGGTGAGACGTAGTGATACTGTTGTGTTAACAGTGTTCTGTGTTGTTACCATCCTTCTCTCATCCTTCTGTGCAGTAAAGGTTAAGCTGGTGTCCATATCTACGCTGTAATCTGCAGCACTACTCTGAGGGCGGTTGAGACCACGTAGAGCTTCAACACCATCACTTACTGATGCATATTTGAGACATGTGTGCGTCTCGTAATCAAATGTGTTTTGCTCCTTCAGGATTTTCTGGATAACTTGGGAGCATTTCCCACTATTAAAGTGTGTTTAGCTCCAATTTCAGCCATATTGCATTTGGGAATGAAGCAGTTGATAAGGGGCCTGACGCCTGCTGTTAAACAGGTTGTTCCCTCCTGGGACTTAGCCGCAGTGTCAGAGTTTCAGGGCTGAGTTTTGAGCCTGTGGAGTGTGTGGGGATGAGTGAATTTTATGTAGCAATACTTCCTGTGGAAACTTTCCCTCCAACCACAGTGAGGTAGTTCTGCTGTGGACCTGCTAAGTCCACCAGAGGAAGGTGGACCCTTTAGGGGCTCTCTTTTTAAGGGTGTTGCATCCCCACACATGTGTTAGGGTTTTGTTTTTGGCCTTGATGTGACTGTGCACTCACTGGACTCTTGATGCTTAGCATGCTGTTAGCTCCGTACCGAGCTCGGGCGTGTCCTCGGTCGAGGTGTTATAGTCTCTGGAGCATGCAGTCTCCTGTAGTGAGATACACACTGTTTGGTTACACGAGCAACCCCAGTTCTCTGAAAACCAAAGCCGGTATCTCACCATGCTGCCGGACTTCATGGTCACATCAAAGAAACACTTGCCTGGTGTGGAGCCAGGGGCTCCTATAGAGGGGGTCTGGGGACCCTGTGTGCTTGAACCATCTTCTTGATGTGGTGGAAGCGGAGCTCCCGTGATTGGTCACACCAGGATGGCATACTTCATAGCTCACTTGGTTTTCAGAGAACCGGGGTTAGTGTGGCTGTGAACGTAGAGCAGGTCATCTACTCATCGGAAAATTGGTGTTTTCTTTATCCATTAGCTTTTCCAGGCTGCATGCTTCAGTATCCTTGGGGAAGCTGCAGAATCTTGAGTTGCTCGTGAGGCATTCAGCGGCGTGTGGAGATGGATAAAAGCTCTTAGATGTACAGAAACATGCTTGCATGAATGTTTGGGTGAATGAGACGTTAAGCTTTGTTTTCACAACTCACAACTTAATGTTCACAGAATCACTATGTAACTGCAGTTGTTTTGTTTTTGCAGCAAAGGTGTCCTCTTTCACTTGCTGTAGCGATCCTTTGATTTGGGCTGTGTAGTGAAAGCTTTCATTAGCGATGTCTGAATACATGGAGCTAACTGTACATCTGATTTTGATTCGTTCTTCCTTAGAAAAGCAGTGGTCCAACATCTAATACACTCCTTCCACCGCTCATCAGGATCTGTTGTAGCTAAAACCTTCAGAGTCAACTACAAGCGGCATGTTCTGACCATGGACGACCTGGGCACTCTGTATGGACAGAACTGGCTCAATGACCAGGTATGCTAGTACACTCTAACTGGGGCTTTTGGGGGGAATTTTGACTTAATCTTAGGCATTAGTGCACCTAAGTCCAAAGGGAGTCATTAAAATGTGATTCAGTACACCTGTGTTGTTCCTGCGGTGGCACATTTTAGAGATACTGCTGTTAATACTTCGTAACTTGTACGTGCTGTAAATGATGCAGGTGCATGGCATCGGCTGAGTTAGGTACGTCAGTATATGTTCTCGTTCTCCAAAGTCCAGATGTTACAACATCCAATGTTTCATCATCAAGAAAAGCAAAACAAATTAAAGCTGTGAGCAGTGATGACAGGACACTCACTCTTTGGTTTATTGTAGAGTCTTTACCTTCCAGAATAAAGTGCCATGAAGCGACTGCTGTTGTGCTTTGGGGCTATCGAAGTTAAACTGAACTGAATTGAAAATTTCAGTTGGCTGGAGGTGGAGTGGTGCAGTTGAGCCATTTCCTGTAATCATATTTAAATCAAACTCCTCAACGATCACGTCAAATATGCAGGTTTGTGCTTCCTGTCGTAACTTTGAGGCAAACTGTAAAACAAACTACTGAAGACTTTCCAAACCAAAGTTTCAACATTCCTTGTCAACCACAAAGTGTAATATCTGGAAATGACAAACGGCAGACTTCCTGTTGGGTTTGTCTCAAAGCTTCTCTGAACTGATCTTGGAAAGTTGCACACGTGTACCAAATTTCACCCACACAGGTGGAACCATGTATGCAGAATCATTTTGTACTGTCCACATGCCAGACCCATAAAATATGTACGTTTTCACCAGAGCAGATGCGTGTGCAAAGTTTAGGCCCTCAGCGAGGCTTTAAAATCAGACTGTGTTTATGAAAACGGCTGCTTGGTTTCACACTCGGGCCTTAAAAGTAAAGAGAATTGTATCAAAAGTGTTGCTGCCTGAGAACATTTCTCTTTGCACTTTAATTCTTACATTGTTTTTGTGTTATTCAGGTGATGAACATGTACGGTGAGCTGGTCATGGACTCTGTGCCAAAGAAGGTGAGGAAGCTGCAAACGAAACTGTTGCAGCTTGTGCTGTGGATGGTTTACCTACCCACAGTTATTATTGTGTCGTTGCAAAAGCCATATGTAACATCTTCTGAGATTCTTCAGCCTTGTTTGAACCTTCTGTGCTGAACACACTGAAACCATGCTTCACTCGATACATCAGTGCACAAGATCAACTACATCAAATACTTGATGTATCATAATGAAAACAGCCACTCAGAATATATAAACTGAGTATACAAAGATCTTACAGCTGTGATATGTTCCTTCGTTTTTCATTGTTATTATGGTAAATATTTTTGTGGAGGGTCTAATAACTGAATAATAATAATAATATATTTAGAGCAGAAACTATTGATTATTTGAATTGGTGTAGTTCAATTCAGTGTTAATTATAGAGCACCAAATCAACACAGTTGCCTCAAACCGCTTTATATTATCAGGTTGGAGATCCTACAATAGTGCAAAGAAAACAGAAAAGCCAACAATCACATGACCCCCTATGAGCAAGCGCTGTGGTGACAGTGGGAAGGAAAAACTCCCTTTTAACAGGAAGAAACCTCCGGCAGAACCAGGCTCAGGGAGGGGCGGGGCCATCTAACGGGACCTGTTGGGGTGATGGAGGAAGACGGGACGAAGACAAGCTGTGGAAGAGATTAACAGTAACTAACGATTCAGTGCAGAGAGGTCTACTAACACACAGTTAGTGAAGAAGAAACACCCAGTGCATCATGGGAATCCCCCAGCAGCCTACACCTACTGCAGCATAACTAAGGGAGGATTCAGGGTCACCTGGTCCAGCCCTAACTATATGCTTTAGCAAAAAGGAAAGTTTTAAGCCTAATCTTGAAAGTAGAGATAGTGTCTGTCTCCTGAATCCAAACTGGAAGCTGGTTCCACAGAAGAGGGGCCTGAAAACTGAAGGCTCTGCCTCCCATTCTACTTTTAAATACTCTAGGAACAACAAGTAGGCCTGCAGAGCGAGAGCGAAGTGCTCTAATAGGGTGATATGGTACTACAAGGTCATTAAGATAAGATGGGGCCTGACTATTCCTCATCACTTGATGTTTGCTGTCTGTACTGTATCACTCTCTGTTCCTTTTCAAACATACACTGTTGTTTTTGTGTAGCTTATCTGTGTAGTCGATTTAATTGGAAACTTACAGATAACGTCTTATTTCAGAGTGTAATCTT
The DNA here is from genome assembly GCF_057381915.1 of Diplotaxodon limnothrissa. Classification (NCBI taxonomy): domain Eukaryota; kingdom Metazoa; phylum Chordata; class Actinopteri; order Cichliformes; family Cichlidae; genus Diplotaxodon; species Diplotaxodon limnothrissa. The sequence goes on along the minus strand of NC_140598.1, from coordinate 13,400,857 downwards.
CACGTGGTTTGTCCAGAGCACTCTCTGATTCACACACTAGTTATTTTCAGTTTTCACTCACTGTGTCTTCAGCGATTCACTAGCTTAGCTCATAGCCGACTTGTTAGCAGTGTGGCCTCTTGACCTGTTCCTCCTGCACTTTCCTGCTCATTAGGTCAGATGTTAATGAATAAGAAATACATGTAATAAATGTAGCCCGTTTGTGGAGGCCAGGATCACTGATTGGAAAAACCCGTAACTAGCCAGGCCGCTGTAGCCGGTGCAGTCAAAGGTAGCGTAGGCTCCGTTAGCTCTCCCCTGGCAGATTGACCTGAGAATAAAAAGATGGCTGGGTGACGGGGATGAGGAAGCATAGTTCTAAACAGAAGCCCCCGGTACACCACCAACACCTTCTTGTGTCTAATCGTTCTGCTGCCAGACAAAAACAAACCAAACTTGAGCAAATGATTTAAATACAAATAACCAAGAAAGAACAATATCGTGTCCTCAACAGCACCAAAGAGTAAAACAGTTAAATGTTAAACTTTAAACATTGCGTCCCTCTCTTCTAAGTCCCTGTTAGTACATTAATTAATAAACAAATGGATTTACCTGGTTACAGCAGGATGATTATGTTAGTTTAAAGGGAACCCCGGTTATTAAGACATGTTTGCGCTAAAATGTGTACTGTGCTTTCAATAACACATGTGGTATTAAAATATACTAAATGTTTTCCTTCTAAGCACATTTTATATAAAACCGATTTACCAGTAGGTCGCCATTGTTATTTACTTCTCAATGCACTCTGGGTAGTGACGTCACACGGTTGCACCGCATCCAGTTCACAGTTAGCAGCGCACTGGAAATCACTTCTGTTCAACCTTTCCAGTTTGAACCAGAGCAAACCGAAAACAGTCAACCAGCACTTAGTTTAGATGAAGATGAAAACAATCCGTCAAATGATGACGAGAGAGTGAGGGAAAACTACTGGTGTCTACGCGGCTACTGCTTGCCAATGGCAACGGCGTCTCAGAGCGTTTGTCTTAATCCAGATGTTCTTTGGGCAGCCCTTGTTAGCCTCCATGACCGGTATCCGGTCTTTAAGTGGTAACGTGATGAATCCTGCTTCCGGGCCCAAAGTAGTCTGCCTTTAATAAGACTGTTGTGTTTTTAACATGTTTTAATGTTTTGTATCTTGTTCGATTTAAACTCAACAAGCCCCTAAAAACAGTCAGTGATCACTGTCGGCTTCTCACGGTTTTTATTACCGCCAATCATTTTAAAGCTCAGATTTTAAACCCTTACGATGTAACTGCAGCCCAGCCCATGTAGCAGCAGTATATTAATGACTAACCTGGTATTGTGGATGGATTATCTCAGTCCTGACTGAAGTTTGGTCCGTTTACAGCATCCTGCCATGCGATTACATTCGTCCCTAACCATTGGGAACTCTCATATGAACTTTTATCAAGTGGGGAAAAAGTCCTCAGTTTGTTAGCGTTCATCCTCCAGCTTTACTGTTTATGTTATGCTAACATAGCGTTCACGTAGCACATCATTATATACCAGCTAGCCCAACTTCAGTAACCCTACAAACGTCACTGCTGTTTAGTCTTCATTTATGTTGGAGGAGATAGCAGAGCTGTACGTTTGAATTTGATAATAAATCTCTCAGTCAGAACACAGTGGTACAGGTACAGTGGAACCCCGGCTTACAAAGACCCCATTTAACGAAAAATTCAAGTTACGAAGGCACTTAACGGCAATATTTCTGCCCGTGGTACGGCAAAGTGCCCGCGTAACGAAATGGATAATATAGAAAATTTTAAAAAATTAAATTAAATTCCATAATGTTATGTACATGTACGTATGTATGCATGCATGCGTATGCTTTCTTCAACCTCCTCCACCAAGAACTTCGTCTTCAGCCAGCATCGCCTCACTCAAAAGGCGATGGAAAAAGGTGCTTCGACTTAGAAAAATTTGACTTACGAAAGACCCTCTGGAACGAATTAATTTCATAATTCGGGGTTCCACTGTATATTATATTTAGATGGAAACTAGTGAGCTAACTTCCTGCTAACTCCTAATTCAGTTAAATGTCATAAATTCAGTTTTCATGGATGCCTGGATATTAAACTTAATTGATACACCTGGCAGAGCAGCCACACTGATCATTTTATTACAGATGAACAACTTTAGACAGTTTTTTAACTCTCAGTAATGCCGCAGTGATCATTTGACTTTTGCAGCTGAGTTTGGGCCCAGACATGGCTAATAACATCAGACTCAAAGACCGCATAGTGCTGGTCTACCAAGTCGTAACCAGCTAATAGGCAAGTTAATTAATACGGTTGCTACACTTTAAAAAACAAAACAGGTTAGCTGAACGAAAGCACCTATACTACCGACAACCAATACACGTCATCGTCCCAGAATGCATTGTGTGCGAAAAAACATGGCTGCTCCCACGGCTCCAAGATAGTTTCAACCAACAAAGATTTAATGAATAACAAATTTTTTTTAGTTTTTCTCAAGTATGTAGTGGAGATAATTTGTAACATGTTTAGAGTAACTTGTCATAATAGTCGGGGTTCAACACCCCTGAGTCGTTCTAACCATCGGAAACCTCGAAGCACAGGCCGAGGTTTGAAGGCCTGATGCTCAGCCTTGTCCACCCCAGCTGGAAAAACCAAAACCAGTCTTATCTGTTGTTCTCGTCCACCTGGGCCTCACAGAGTTTGTCTGAATGCTAATTGATGTTCTTTTTATAAAGTGTGGAAACACGCCTGGCAGGATGTGTGGCTATCAGCAGACGGGTATAACGAGCTGCCAATTATGGATTAAGGAGCTTTTTTCCTTTTGCTGTCATGTTATGATGGTAAAAAAATAAAAAATAAAACGTTGGACTGTGCCAAGTCCTGTCTCTGGCTGCGATGACTGGAGCCTTGCTGCTCCCGTAGTAATGGTCTGTGTAATCCCATTACTACATGTTTACTGTCATCAATCAAAATCATTTTTTTTCTTTTTCAGGTCCATTTTTTCAACAGCTTCTTTTACGATAAGCTAAGGACAAAAGGCTACGAAGGAGTCAAACGGTGGACAAAAAATGTAAGTGAATGTGGCCAACATACTCGGAGTAGTTTAGCAGCATATTAACACTTTGTATCAATATGCAGGAATAAAACAATGAGGAGTGTCGTTAGAGCTGGATGATAAAAGACATTCAGTCTTGTCTTTAAATTACAATGTAACACAAATTTATGAAGGTGGTCTAAATAATTCAGACCTGTCATGCAGACAGTTGCAACTAAGAACTTTCTGAACATCAGTAGCACATTTCAAACGTCATGACAGGCTGCACACGAGTGGAAACCGTGTTTCATCTGCTTAGAAGAGTTTGAGTTTTTCATTAAGTCGGTACATAATATCAGAGTCAAAGAATCTCTATACGACTCTGTGTGTGATGCATGATTGTATGATCTGCACTGGTCTAGGTTAAAGCCTCACTGTCCGTGGGGTTTTCTTACACATCTGGAGTAAGAGTGGGGAAAACCCTCTGCTTTTAAAACTACACAGATTAGTCTTCTCACTTTACTAACTCCACAAAGGTCTTGAGCCAGCCGCCCATTTCTTGAAGTCTTTGCTTTCAAGGAGAAAGACCCGAGTGGTGTTGAGCAGTAGTTTTTTTTCTGGGGGATGAAACATTGTCACAGTTTCGAAACACATAATTGGTTCAGATTTCTTTTGTTTGAACACTGCCGTGTAGTTCTGTGACCAACACGGTGACAAAAAGAGCTTTTTCCTGTAAACTCCTGCAGATGTTGGCATTGTATGCAGTCAAGAAACTGGACAAGTGGAGGACAAAAGTAGTAGTAGCTGTCTTAAATATCTAAAGAAGCAGGGTAAACTGACAACAAGCTGAGGAGTGCCAGACAACTCAACAACTACACTAAAAATTGGTGGCAACCAGTCTGATAGAGTGATGCGTCCAAATGTGAGATTTTAGCTTCAGATTGTAGATGAACAGGTGCAGTAACGGTCTCGTCTGTACAACAGAGACTGCATGTCAGCCAGCTCAGGATCTTCTTAAACCTGAAGTAATACTGAATGCAGAACAAACTGAGATTTTGCGCCACCCTTCAGTTCCAGCTGGAAAGCATCTGACTGCTTTATTTTACAGCAGCGATGTCAAACACACAGGTAATGCAGCAAAGACCTGGATAGAAAAACAATGAAACCTGGTCAGTCGTAGAATGACCCACTCAGGGTTTGGACCTCAGAGATGTTGAAACTGGAATCCTCAAGATTCCTCCCTTTGTTCCCTTTGTTCCCTTCTCAAGGGAACAAAGTGAACAAAGAAGACCTTTGGACTGATCTTTATTCAAGCTAGAAAGTTTTTACTGAACCTGACCTTGGAGAGTTCAGGCTGGTCTCACCAAATGTATTTTTGCCTTAGATTTCCATGTGTGTTTGCATGTTTCAGTACATTTCTGACCGTTGACCATTTTCTGATGGCTCAGTGCTGTAAATGTCAGTTTGCTTCAGTTTGAACTTTCAAAGAACGTTGTGACATCAAAATGAAAATGAACATATATTTTTATGTCTTAGTTTTTTTTTTAGATCTGACTGTTTATGTGCTCTTTTCATTCAAACATAACAAAGCCTGAGCTGTACGCACAGTTGTGTCTGCTCTGTGCTTTGGCTTTAGATGGAAATCAGCTGTTTGTCCAAAAACCACTGTGGTTCAGCTTTTTTATTTGGTATCTACTGACACTACCAATGGACCATTTTGATCTTCTCTGGGATCTTTAGTCAAAAACAAGGCGTCAGACTAACTTTGGTTAAGACAAAAGTCTAGTTTGTATTTCAAACATAAGAGCTCTGCAGCAAGCAGAGCACGGAGAGTTCATCTGAAACTGAGTCCAGTTCTTTCAAACTTCAAAGGTTCTTTGTTACAAAATGAACTTAAACTGTCTCCTGTATAGTTTCAGATAAGCATGTTGTCTTTACATGATTACTGTTACAGCTTGTTACAAACCCCTGAAAGGAGCCGTCCTGACTCGCTCTTTTAGTGCTTGAATAAAAAACAGTCAACTTTATACGTTTAGTTAGCTGCTTCTCCAAGTTAAGATTTGAAAGCCCGTCCCAGTTTTCATGAGAGGAATAATATAAACAGCACAATTACAATTTATTTTTTCAAAGGTTTAAACAGAATATTTTTTAACATTTAAATTGTAATTGTTTATCCACAGTTCCAGCTCACTTGTAAATATAAAATAGTTTTGGTTTCTAAATCTCATCCTAATATTATACACATAGAAGGCACATCATCATCATGCAACCTTACGATCTGATGACTAAAAAGATCCCACGAGTGTCTGGAGATTAAAGTTTTACTTTAAAGTTTTTTGTTGAGATAACGTGTGTGCCTCCGTTTCTGTTCGACCCTGATCATCCAGCATTGTTGAGCAAGGATATGCCCCGTTCCTCATTTCTTAGTTTCCTGCACGTTTGTCTTGTTCACACATTTTAAGATAATCAAACATAATGAAATATTAGACAATATTCAGTCCTGCTGCATTGCCCACCTGTGGTTAAGCTTACTGAGTGACCTGATGGCTGGACATGGTCAGAATTCATGGTTGAATCAATTGCAGTCGTCCAGGTCCTGAAGCAGCAGAGCAGCCATGGACATTACTCCGTCCTCGTCTTGTTATATTAATATATCATTGTTTAATATCACATGTTACCATATATTATCATATTCAATGCTGTTAGTTTTACACAGAATATTCTCAAAAAACTATCTTTGATCATCAAGGTGTTTTTGGATAAATGTGAGTAAAATTAGTTTGGTCTGAAACGTGTAACAAATATACACCAAAGCAATGAAATACTTGCATGTGGTTTATCTGCAGTACCTGTAAAATCCCATGGAAAAATGTTGTGACGGGTTTTTATAGAACTGAAAGCGATGATGTGATGACAGCCTTACTCATCTGCTTGTCTTAATAGGAAGAACATACTTCTCACATTGTTAGCGTCTGGCTTTGTTTGGTTCATAACTGAATTAGCTCTTGGCTAGCAGCCGCATACACCTCTTTACAAGCTTTTCCATCTGTGTGTTGGTTACATTGCTTCAGACCACGTTAGGAGCACTGCTGGCTTAGTGTTACAGGGTGGGGGCATCGTATAATTGAAAACCGACAGCTTAACCAAGATTTTTGTTACGTCTCTCAAACTCTCGTTTATTTCTGTTCATTTATCAGGTCGACATCTTTCAGAAGGATCTGTTGTTGATCCCCATCCATCTTGAGGTCCACTGGTCGCTGGTCAGTGTTGACATTCCTCGTCGAGCCATCACCTACTTTGACTCTCAGAGGACTTTGAACAGGCGTTGCCCAAAGGTAGGGATCAGGCAGCTTTTGGAAAAGGAATGAGTGGATGATTGAACGGTTTTTGAAGAAAGGTCAGTGGGTATAGATGCTTATTCTGTCAAAATGATTAATAGTAGCAAATAAGCAGCTGCGTGATATTTCTGGTAGCTAATATTGTTGCTTTTTAAAAAAACTTAGTATTTTTTAACACTGCAAATTTGTTGTAAAAGACCAAAGTTTTTGTAACCTCTTCAGTTGGGTTGTGTTAAACCCAAATGTTCGGGTCCAGAGCTGCTGCTCTGTCTGTCCTGCCAGTGATTCAGTTGCTGATAGGAGAGGGCGGGCTGTCACACCTATAGTGTATCCATGAACCTACTGCTCAAAGTCAGAATCTCTGTTTTTGGAAACAGGTGTCTCAGTCTCTTTGAATGTGTTCATTTTGATTCCAGCACATTTACAAATACCTGCAAGCTGAAGCCATCAAAAAAGACCAGCAAGACTTCCTGACAGGATGGACCGGCTTTTTCAAAATGGTAACACGACTTTTCTTTATAACACTTACCAAAGCTCTGGTGAGACTTTGAGTAAAAATCAAACGAGAAGTAGACTTTAGTTGAAATGGTACCATTGCTAATGCTAATGTATTTGTAATGTTGCAGAATGTGGGCCGCCAGAACAATGACAGTGACTGTGGGGCTTTTGTGTTACAGGTGAGTTTTCTACAGTGTGCATGAGGGCTGGGTGATATGAGGAAACTCTAATATTGCCATATTGTTTGGCTATATCGCGATATGTCTTGAGCAGCAAAGGGGGTGGGCTGCAGTGTGAGCCTCAGTGAGGTCGGGTTTTTTATGTAAATACCAACATGTGTGGTATCCACAGAAACTTTCAAGTCTCAGCCACAAGCTCATAGAAACCATTTCTGCAAACACCAAACGGCCAACACAACAATTAAAAAGGTTATGTGCCTAAACACAAACAACAAAGCCACACTCAGCTTCATGTAACCCAGCAAACGTCACATTGTCTAACATCAAAGGTTTCGTCACTCTCCAACCAAAACGATCTGAACCAGCAGCAAAAGAAGGCCACAAATATGCTTCAGGAACGATAAACAATAACGTGAACGGTTTCCTTCAACAGAGGCCGTCGTAGCTCTAATCACAGCTGGTGTATTTAACGTTTCCTTTGGTGTGTGGGGAGATGTTGACATGCAGAGTTTATTCATGTTGTTCGACAACCTTCTCGTGAAATCCAGACGACAGCGAGTCCGAAACTCCCGCTGTCACCATATTTCTCCCATCTGCTAGCATATAAACACGCATGCTCAGCACAGTGTGGCAGGTAGAACATTTTCCAGCTAGGAGGGGGGATTGATGATGCATTTGCAGCGTGCGGGAACCTACACTCGATGGTTACGATAAAACCATTTTAACCATCGTACGTATCAAATATACTCGATATATCGCCCAGCCCTGATATAAACACGAACTCTCGTTGTTGAGAGCTAGCCATAGACAATTTGGATTAGTCTGTTCCACTTCTTTATAGCATTTATGAGGGAAACATGTACCTACTGCATAGATGGTAATTACCACACATCAGATTGTTTTAAATGTGTTTCAGTATCTGACCCTGACCTTTCCTTATCTGCTATCCTGCAGTACTGCAAGTGTCTGGCACTCGGGCAGCAGTTCAACTTTGGGCAGCAAGACATGCCCCGCCTCAGAAGACAGATGTACAAAGAACTGTGTCACTGCAAGCTTATGGTGTGACCCTTCATTTCCATCGTTTGTGGCCAGCTACACCTGCTCCGTCCCTGAAGTCTAACAGGATGGAGGGACAGTGTTAAAACAAGAGGAAAATGGGAGCAAGTGACTGGGGGAAAATAAACATTACAAACCTAACTTTTTCTCTTCCACCATGCAGAGAAATTCTTCTAGATGCGAACATTGTTTGACTTTATTTTTTCAGGTTCTGCTTCCCTCGGTTTGTTTGAAAAACACTGATTTAAATATCTGTCATAGTTCTTTGTGGTTGTGAGAGGCCAAGACTAGCTGTCTTATTTTGGGGATGTGCTAGTTATCCGTGTAAAGATAGTCCACTAGTTTTCTGGTTGGAGAGGGAGCACTGAGGTACGGAAAAGCCTGCGTCCAGGAGGTATGAAGGGAAGTCCCACAGTGGAGTTTGTGTTTAGAGGGCTGCAGTGACTTTTCCATCCAGCCAGTCATTACTTGACATCTTTGCAAATGAAACGTACCCCATGCAATGGCCACCGTTGTGGACGAGCTGTTCAGCACAAAATGTTTGCCAGTGTATTACAGTGTGAAACTTCCATGTACAATATTTTTAACCGTTTCCTGCGGTCTGCTCAGCTGGAGTTTAGTGGGAATCCATGGTTATGTTGGCAGGTAAAACTTTTTTCTGGTGAATCTCAGGGAAAGTTGGATTTCTGCAGCATCCATGAGTCCCGCCTCATGCTGGCCCACACAGTAGAAACTTTCCCCCTCGATCGCTTTCAAGTCATAAACCTTGAAAGCGATTGAACTGAAATGGCTCAAAGAAGTATATTTACAATGCATTTAATTTTTAATGTGTTTCAATCTCTGTCAGTAATTGTGGTAACATGTTTGGGTTTCATAAAAGATCAAGAAAAAAGACGATTTGTTTTTTTTCTTGTTATTTTTTTTGTTTTTGTTTAGATTTTCTGGTTAGTATAAAAGCCATTTTGTTGAGGACCACAAATACACACCAGGCATATGTCCACAGTGGAGATACAGTGCTCTCTTATTCTTTTTATAACAAAAGAAAACTTGTGAATAGTTGTTTTTGGCTTTGCTTTTTTTTTTTTCCAAGAAGGAGCTGATGCAAGAGAGCTGTTTTATATATCTTCTACAATACGTTATGACTGCTAAAAATAAAAATATGTGGCAAACGTGTGTGTGTGTGAAGGTTTTCACTCGTCCACATCATAGTAATGGAAGGACTACGTTCAGTTTCTTCAAGACGTTTCGTCTGAGAATCAGTCCCAGATTTTAAGCCCTGTTGTCCCTAAGAGGGCCGTTGACCCCCTATTGATTCTCTACATAATCACATGAGCCAAGGTGTGAAAATGGGGTGGGTCACACTCAGCCAAGGTTTCAGGTGAACCCATTGCCCCCCATCATGTGACTTACTGAAGTCAAAAGGCCCAGGATGTGTGTTAAGGCGTCTGGGAAGGATCTCAAAGCTGTATCGTAGATGGCAGATGCTGTCGGTGTGAGACGCCACGTCTGTTCAAAGAGGGTCGTTCACTCCTCGTCCAAAATGTGGACATTAGCATTTTGAAAGAGTGTGTTTAACCGGCACGCAGATGTAGACAGCTATGCAGTCTCCATCAGAACCACTGTTTCTTCCTGCAAACGGGGAACACCCCATAAGCTCTGCAGATGTAATTTAGTCCTAGTCAAACTTTCTAGTCACAAACAGCTTGTGGGAGATTGAACTGAAATGACCTGTTGGCTCAAAGAACTATATTTACATTGCATTTAATTTTTTCCTGTCTCTGTCAGTGATTGTGGTAATATGTTTGGGTTTCATGAAAAGTTAAAGTAGTTAGAGGTCTTCTTGGGTCATTTCTTCATCACATTATGGTTTGTTCCTCGTGATAGTGATCCCAGTTCTGAACTGTCTGCTTTGAGCTTCCGTGCTCTGTGGCTGCACCAAACCAGACTCTTTCTCTGGGGAAGCTGGGGGTGCACAGCTGACGGCCTTGAACATGTCGCTAAACTAACTGCATCTAGATATTATAGGATATCATTCAGTCCCATATTGATTGCATCATCCACAAAGTACAAAGGGGGCCTTGCAGTGACTACTACCAGGATGTGGTGGGTGAGGGGTGTGAATGCGTGCCTCATTAACCTGCAGTATCAGGTATTCAGCCAGCTCTTTGCAGAGGGGATGGTTGCAGACCCTTTCACACTGATACCTGCTGTAATGGGCGCTTCGATCACTGCCACAACACCTTTTCACAGTCCCTTTCTAACGGCTGTGAAAGTGAGGAAAGCCACTGCAGTATTTTTTGTGATAGGTGTCGACACTCAGACGATACATAAGCACTGAGAGAACAAGTCGTAACCAAAACCCAAGTGCTTTTTTGTTTTTGCTGCCCACATGGTGTGAAGTCCAAATCGGCCCCATACAGAAAAGCAATACCTGATGAGGGAATCCACAAAGAAAAAGCATCAATCTGTGTAGAAAGTGAATATTAGTACAGTGGTACAATCATCTGATGATCTGGTTAATTTGTAAGTTTGCTCACAAAGAAATGAGCAGCCTAGTTGTTTATGGTAGTTTAATTTTAATGGAGACAGAATATTAGATCAAGAAATAAAAAACACATTACATGAAAGTAATAAAACCCCATTTCAGAGCAAATATCTGAATGATTCTCAGCACATGTAGAGACTAGAAAGACACGATGGGTTCTTCATATACATGATAACACTTAAAAAGTTCTAAACCAGGTACAGATGCCACATTATTGTCACTGGGACAATGTTCAGTTTAATTTCATGGTGTCATTTTGTGGTTATGGTTTTTTTTAAAGCATTAAAATGTGCCATTATAGACATTAGTTTTTCAAGCTTTATTTATTTATTTACATTTATGGAGCTAACCTACTGCACTGTCATTAGATTTGTCCATTATCCAGATTCAGCACGAAATTGAGATAATCAACAGAAAGTTTTTTTTAACTCTTTCCCGTGATAGAGTATGAGTGAATGTAAAGAGCAGTGTGTTGATGCATATTACACAGGAGCCTCATTTCTGATAGGCTGTAAATACTCGACGTAATGCTGGAACATTAACACGTTGCATGACCCGAATTAAAAATTGTGTTTATTTTTAATTTTTAAAAATTGTGTTTATTTTTAATTTTTAAAAATTGTGTTTATTTTTAATTCGGCGTTTTTTAATGTCTGAACAAAGCAGCGGGGACACACCTGGGCAGGCGGACTGAAGAAACCCGGTTGCGTCACCAACGGATTCCGTAAAAACTGAAACCCCGCCTCTTTGGCTAAAGAACTCGGGCACGAGCGTGAATTACGAGCATACTGTAAACGGAAACGGTCCGCCCCGTGGGTCTGCTTACTTTTACGTGACGTAGAGCTCGTCCAATCGCAAGTGCCTGTGGGCGGGTCCACAGCTAAGTGACGGTGAGCTTTTACAATGAGAAAGCCTCTTTGTGCGCATAACCTATATAAGAGATTTCTGCTGCGGATTCTTTCTTTGAAATAATGTCGGCTGAATATGATAACAGGTAAGGAGGGCTACTTTTGGTCGCATAAAGTGTGAGTTCTAGGGCGTATTTTCTTCTTCAATCCGTCATATTTTACTTGATGTTCTCAAGAATGCAGATTTTTAACCGAGTTTTGTAGTCGAGTAACATTCGGGGACTTTTTGTCTTAGATGAACATTAGGACTCTGCGCGTTTCAGGAGACGAGTGTGAAATAAGATTGAATGTTTTAGATCGTTAAAGTCATGCTAGTCAGAAGTTATATTAGTCTTAATGCTTCAGATGTGGATACAGACTGCGGTCGTTATCGGCATCCGGCGACAGCACGTGAACAAGCCTGATGTAGGCCTTTAAAAATTCTTCCTCTTTTCATTTGTAGTAACTTGATATTGAAGCCAAAACATCGGAACTACGATATTTTCGGGTGTAATACACGTAACGAACCTTATTTTGTCTGTAAAGGTGAATTAATGCCGTTTCGTGCTGTTCGATGGAGTCACATGGTCTTAGTACGGATGGTCGGCGTTTTAAACAAAGGCCGCTTTAAGGCCGCTGAAAATGGTCGTTTTTCCGCTTACACACGCTGCATGTGGTGGAGCTGTGTGCTGCCTCCATAAAGCGCTGTGCCTTACGTGTCTAAATGAACAATAGCTTTCGCCGACTTTCGCCGACAGTTACAGACTAGCAGGCCCTGTTGCTAGCAGCTAATGCGGAGCAGGCCGCGGCGGAAAGCCGCGAAGCTTGTTCTGCCGCTTTCTTCATAGCATCGCGGACAGCTCTAAATGATCCGAACGCTTTGAACACAAAGATGTCGGCGTTTGTCGACTACTTGGCCACATTCGACGTGGCTGTGGCTCTGTTTCCTCCGTGAAGCGTCCACCCGCCCCTGTCTTTTCCTCCCCTGAATGGAGAAACGACCATCTTGATTGTATGTAGCAAAAATGGCGGCCTCTCCACAAGGCCGCGCGTCACAGCACAAGGGGCGAAGGCTTCTTTTTTCATGCCAAGTTTGGGAAGAATGATATAACGGCGAGCCTGGTAATGATTATATCAGCACGTTTACTTAAAGGGGGATATTTTTGTGCCACAGAAGATTCTTTTTATTCTCATTATTCGTGGGCAGAGAGGATTTAGTGCATTAAGGTCATTTACAAGTGCAGCTTGAGAGGAAAGATAACTGAGTTTCTGTCATTCACAGAGACAATGGCCCTGAAGGCATGGAGCCAGATGGGATCATTGAGGTAAGTCTCCTATGAAACTCTCACCAACACTGTGACGTTCTTCACAGCACAGCATGTAATGAACTGACAATAAACCTGTGCTCTTTCTAACCTTTCCAGAGCAATTGGAACCAGATTGTGGATAGTTTTGATGAGATGAGTCTACGTGAGACCCTGCTCAGGGGAATTTATGCCTATGGTTTTGAGAAACCTTCAGCTATCCAGCAAAGGGCCATTATGCCTTGTATCAAGGGTAAGCGTGCTTCAATATGTAATGATGTGTTTCTAACACTTAGCAGTTAACAACCCCAAGAATTCCCTGGATACTAAATTGCACATGTTTTAATTTCAGGTTACGATGTGATTGCTCAGGCCCAATCTGGCACTGGGAAGACTGCCACCTTTGCCATTTCCATCCTTCAGCAGATTGATGTGGAGCTGAAAGGCACTCAGGCTCTGGTCTTGGCTCCCACTAGGGAGCTGGCTCAGCAGGTAGGCTTCCACACCCGCCCTCTTACACTAGTGACATATTGTGCTATTGTTTCTTAAGGATCTCTCATGTAGCCTTTTGCATGGCTTAACGTCTGGTCTTTGACTTTCTTTCAGATTCAGAAAGTGGTCCTTGCCCTGGGCGACTACATGGGAGCCAGCTGCTATGCCTGCATTGGAGGGACCAACATCCGCAGTGAGGTCCAGAAACTGCAGGCTGAAGCCCCACACATCGTGGTGGGAACTCCCGGACGCGTCTTTGACATGCTAACTCGCAAAAACCTTTGTAAGTCTTCCTGAGAAGGAGTTAAATCAGGCTTAGTTTGAAATGTGTGACCACAAAGAAAGAAATTAACACGAGTCTCTGGTGACTTTGATCACCTCGGAGGTCAGTTATTGTATAATGCTGTATAATGATGAAATCCATGCGTGTCAGCTGACACTGTAAGCCCCTGCTGTGGTGTAGCTGTGGTCGGCGTTCTGTTGGCTCGAGCTTTCATGACAACAGAGGTCCAGAGGCATGATCATACGTTCATTACTTCTGAATACGGCACCTTTACACCTGAAGACGCTTCATTACCGAAACCTCATTAGTGGCACGTGATTCCTAAATCCAACATGAATCAGTTGTATCGGTGTGCAAACGTATGGCTGTGTTATGTGCCCGTATGTGTAACATGGTGGTTCCCTTTTTGCAGCTTCTAAATACATCAAAATGTTCGTGTTGGACGAGGCTGATGAGATGCTTAGTCGAGGATTCAAGGATCAGATCTACGAGATCTTCCAGAAGCTGTCGAGCAACATCCAGGTTAGAACTTTGGTGTCAGCGCCGTAACGGCCGAGCCAAAGATCCTTGCTTGAAATATGAACTCTGCTTGTAGCTGACGGATATCTCTGTAAATCTTTTTAAGGTTGTCCTACTGTCTGCCACCATGCCAGCTGATGTTTTGGAGGTCACAAAGAAGTTTATGCGTGAGCCTATCAGAATCCTCGTGAAGAAGGAGGAGCTGACACTTGAGGGCATCCGCCAGTTTTACATAAATGTGGAAAAAGAGGTGAAAAACGTGCACTCGCTTTCCCTGTAATCAGGGTGTTCATGCTGAGCTTGCTGTGCTAACAGTCTGACCTGGTGGTCCTCAGGAATGGAAGCTGGATACCTTGTGCGACTTGTACGAAACCTTGACCATCACACAAGCTGTGATCTTCATCAACACAAGGAGAAAAGTGGACTGGCTTACTGAGAAGATGCATGCCAGAGACTTCACAGTTTCTGCTCTGGTACGAACCTCTTTGTGTGACTGACACATTTGGTACAAGTGTGGAAACTTTCAGTGCATGTTGTAAGACTTCATTCTGTCTTTTCAGCACGGTGACATGGACCAGAAGGAGAGAGACCTGATCATGAGGGAGTTCCGCTCGGGCTCCAGTCGAGTCCTTATTACCACTGACCTGTTGGTATGTAACGGCTTCTTATTAGTGCTGTTTGCAGTCCAAGGTTCCCTCTCCTGCCAGCTGCAGTGTTGGTAAAGGACTGAAAGTTCCTTGGTAGAGCAGACATCTGCCCTCCACTGTAGCTGGGTTGAAATCCCTGACTCACAACTAATTGGCAGATTACATTTATTCCTGTAGCTCACCTGTGAGAGTTCTGGGTAAAGCTGTGGTGGGTCATAGAAACTGGACCCACCACCAGTTTGTATGTGGGGTTAGCTCTTATTCAGGACATGAGTGCAAAGAAACATCCAGTTTACGGCCCAATTTTAATTGATAGATGGCCATAAAGATCAAACTGAGGTTATTGTGCTCGGCCCTGACAGCCAGATTCCTCTTGGATGGCATGACCTCGGCCTCCTGTTTGACCAGGACATATCCTTCAATGCACATATTAAACAAATATGTAAGGCTGCTTACCATCTCTAAAATATCCTGTCTCAGAGTGATGCAGAGAAACTCCAGGGGAAGGGGGGGAGCAGTACATTTTCAGAGACCATCCTTCTCCTGCTTTGGCTCGCTGTTAGATCCAAAATTGAGTTGTGCCATGTAAGTAAAGGTGTTTGTTTCTTCTCAGGCCAGAGGTATTGATGTTCAGCAGGTTTCCCTTGTCATCAACTACGACCTGCCAACCAACAGGGAAAACTACATCCACAGGTGAGGACACAAACGGTTTGCAGACATGATTGGCAGCTATGCACAACAGGCAAATGAAATGTTCACGTCAACTCTTTGTCCAACGTGAGCATGAGCAGCAAACCCAAAGAGATGATATCTGCAGTGACGGTGATCCCTTTTTGTTTTTGACAGGATCGGTCGGGGAGGTCGTTTCGGCAGAAAGGGAGTAGCCATTAACATGATAACCGAGGATGACAAGCGAACACTGAGGGACATTGAGACATTCTACAACACCACCGTGGAGGAGATGCCCATGAACGTGGCCGATCTTATCTAGAAGACTCCCCGCTTCTGTTTGTCCACCCATATCCGATTGTTTTAGAAGTAAAAGCTTGTTTCCTACAATACGAATACTAAAAACTTCCTTTTTCTAAATTCCACCCTGAATTTACTCAGCATTTGACATGATTTTGGAAGAATGACTTGCTGACCCGCTCCATCTGCCATTGTCTTTTATCGACCCTGAAATTTTCCCAGCGGTTAAATACTCTGCTTCACGCCAGAACTGTTTCCAAAAGCACATTTAAAGTCCAGTGATGACATTATACTTGCTGATTGTTGGCAAAGAGACACTGTTGATTTGCAGCTTGTGTGAGGTTTGGCTGTTGCAGCGTCGGTCGGCTGACCCGAGCAGTCTGGACTCGACGGTGTTCTGAATGAACAGCGGTGTGATTGACTAGCTCAGTATTTAAACAATCTTCAGTGTATTTGCACAACGCACGCCCACGGTCATGTTTACAGCAGGTTTTGGGTTCTGGAAGTAAACAGGACATGATCAATAAAATGAGCTGTACAGTGGCTGACAAATTTGATCCTCTTTACTGCTGTGCTTCTCTGCTTTTCCTCCTTTCCCATTGCGGCCGTAACCCTGTTCAGCCATTTGTACAGTAGAGTTCAGATGAGGAGTGCTTGCAGGCAGAAACGGTGAGTTGTAGCGATTTGGCCTCCTGACCCAGATCCAAGCGGCTTTTTGGTTTTTATTTTTTTCCCCGTCTCCAGTTAGTTGAGATTGGAGTTTTTTTTTTTTTTTTTTTTTTTTGTTTGTTTTTTTTTACAGGGAATATAAGATTTCAAATGGTTGTGGTCATGTTTTGTAACCTACCTCATCCAAATCTTATAGATGAATGGGGAGTGTCATCTGGACCAAACTACAAATATAAAAGTATATAGAGATTTTTATCTTGCTTTCCACTCCACCAAAAGTTTCTGAGCTCTCGTATTATGAGGTGTGTGCTATCAGTGCTAATATTTTTTTATTTTTCCCCCAAATGTATGGATTGTTTCCCCTCTTTTTTTTTTCCTTTTTTTTTTTGAGACAGTGTATCAGGTTTTCTACATTGGATACTGTATAGTATTTATTTTATTGGTCTTTAAAAGAAAAACAATAAAAACATCCTTTTCTTTTCCTTTTCTTTAAAGCTGTAAAGCAGCCCTCTGTTGGCCAAATCCTGTGTGGTGTCTACTTTTGTGGCAAAGCTCACTCAGTGACGTGGGCGATGGAGTGGAGCAGTAAATGTTAGAGCTGGAACTCTTATAATATTCACATCTTCAGACACGTTTGTGTCCCATCAGAGGAGAACGTGTCAGTGTCTCTGTTGCATTTCCCATCATTTATTTTCCCGTTGTCTTTTTTTTCTTTCTCCCAATTAAAGAGAGCTCATTAAGATCTGAATCTTCATTAAAAAGAGACAGCCCTGAGACAACAGGAGCGTCATAGGACTGAATAAATTTGCTCTTATTCAAATATTTGATGTTTGTGTGAAACGGTGTTGAGGTTGACTCACCCACCGTGGGTGCAGCAGCTACAGACCGTACCAGTTTACTGAGGCTGCGGCTGGTTGACGGACTCTTGCATAGAGTGCAATTCTTCATAATAAAGTACTAAACATGTAACGGCATAAGGCATGTCTACGATAAGGTAAAGATACATGTGTGCATTTGTAATAAAGCTGGAATATAAAATGATGAAATAGAGACGCATACAGTGTTTTTCCTGCTGAGCAAATAGAAGCTGTCTGAGAAGCAGCACCATCAGCATGTCCTGCAGGAGGCCAACAAATGTATGAACGATAACGTCTCCGTCCACTAGAGGGAGACGTCGATTCAGCCTTGCTAACATAATCAGCCCTGTACTCTCTGTAGCACACATGCACACTCTTGTGGATTTGCATTTTCTTTCTCTCCCAGCCTGCTGGAGGAGCGACACTGACAGTTTATCCACAGACTAATTTCCAGCTCACAGGCACAGACGTAAGATAGAGAAATGTTAGCCCTGGGATGGACGGGCAGCCTTATTCCAGCTTCCCGTGGTTCTATAATCGTGTCTGCACAGCCTCAAAACATGGTGCACAGCTCAACTTTGTGGCCTGCTTCTCAGGTTAGGTGGTCCCTTTTCCAAAGGCGCTGTTTGTGGTGAATGTACCCTGTGCCCATCCCCCAAATGCCACATGCACACTGTGGGTACCAACTCGCTCCCTGTTGGGTGTTGGATCGCAGGGTTGAGAGATGGTGGGATGGGGTGGGTGGATTATGTGAGTGTGAGGCTTGTAAAAAGGCTGCCATGGTCTTTCTTTGTGTGACGGATGGCTGGGAGGCTGAACGGGCCTGTTTTGCATGATAAGAGAAGCCAGCGTAGGGAAGAATAGAGGTCTATTCAAGCCCTGTCATCCAAATCCACCCTCCTGCACCAACCCATCACCCACCCCTTCATCATCCATCCCTTCATCATTGCATCCCTCCTCCTTTCTTTTCACCTTCATTTTCTGGCCTTCCCTGTTTTCATTGGTTATTTCTCCCCCTATAAATCTATAGCCTTTACCCACTTCTCTGACCTCCAAACCCCAGCGTATTTTATCCAACTTTATTTCTGTTCATTCAGATTTCCCCTCCTTTCCATCAAGCTGTTTGGACTTTGATGCGTTCCAAAACATTTGAATCTCATCATTATTTCGTGGGTCTGCTGAATGAGGAGATATAATGGAAATGTCACGGTCCAAGCTCTTTAACATTAAAAGAGTCTCTGATTCTCTGACATGTTCACAAAGTCAGCAGGAGATAGTACGGCATAATTAAAGTAATCGAAACAGCCACATCGTACTCTATTATCATTCTTTAAGGCTCTGATTGTGAGTACTAATCAGAGCTGGCTACATTGTAGAGGTCTTTACCTTCCAATATAAAACACGTTGTTGTGATTTGGTATAAATAACGTTGAAGTTCTTGGAACTAAATTCGACCCAAACTCTCATCTGAAGCTTCTCGTTATGATTGTCTCATCAGTGTTGGCTTTAAGGACACTCTGATAACTGATGTTAACACATGATTTGGTTACGTACCAACAGAACAAACACTTTTAATTCAGCTTTTTCAAGCAACTTCACTTCACGGTGATAAAATCATTTTACAAAACTACCAGGGTTGTCGACATTGCTGCAGTCGTTTGCTGTGGTTCAACAAGACTCGCACATCTCCAAAGTAATCCCAGTACATTCTTAGCGACTTTCAAGCTCCTCCAAATTAAACTGTCAAGGACTTTCAATGGAATTCAAGTCAGAGCTTTTTTACTTGTTGTTCTGAAGGTGGTTCACCATGAGGGATGTGTGTTTGGTGTTGTTGTCATGTTGGAAGATAAAGCAGCGACCCAGACCCAGCTTTGCTGCCGACTGCTTCAGGGTTCCAGATTTTCCCGATTCCTTCCACTTTGACGACATTCACAGTTCCAGACGCTCTGAAGCATCCCTGCAGATTAGTACTCTCGTCATTGTGTGTCACTGTGGGGATTGTGTTCTTTCTCCAAACATAAGCAGCGTCTCTATGGCTAGTTCTCTCTGACCAAAGGACGGGCTTCCAGTGTGCATAGGCTTTCTCCAGGTTGTCTTTAGCGTATCTCAGTCTGACTTGAAGGTGTCTGCACAGTTTCCATTGCTCTGCTTCCTGTGCAGGGTGCAAGTAACTGTCTTCCTTGAAATAACAATTGTGACTGTCCTACTGGGGTCACTTGTGTGTCGGCAGTTGTTCTGGGATCTTTGGATGCATCTCTCACTAGTCTTTTACTTCCTACCTCTGTAAGGCTTGTTCTGGCTCTCTTTGAGTTTCTCGATGACACTTCCGCTCCAGTTCTTGACAGTTGGAACTTTTCATATCCACCTCCTGAGTTATGAACACCAACATATCTTTTCCTCAAGCTAAACTGATTTCTTTCGCTTTTGGCATGAAGCTTTCTAAAGCTGCAGCTCAAACTTCTGTTGGATGTAAACTGGAAGATAAGCCTCAGTCAGATTTTACCAGCTACAAGTTTTACAAAGCCATTGCACACCCATGGTTTGTGCTATTACTCAATAACATGGTTAGTTTTCAGGAGCTATTTTTACATAATTCTGTTACTGTGTGCAAATAATTTACTCTTTCTAGAAAAACTTTTAGGTTTGAAATGCTAAGTTGAAAGTCTCTTGCTCTTTTAAAAACTCTGGAACCAGAGCTGCGTGTGTGAAACAGTCCCGACAGGCTGTGCGACACAATATGTCTCTGTTGAAATGAAATTATTGGATCTTTGATGGTTTTTCTCTTGCACCTCCCTAACCAACCAGCGGCAGCATGCGCTCCTCTCTCAGCCTGGCCCTGGCTAACAGTTAGAGGGAGTTGTGTCCCCCGTGTTGCCCACAGAGGAGCTCTCATCGTTGGGGGTTTCTTTGTGATATTGTCGGACGGTTACCCCGCAGTTTCAAACACTGTTGTTGTTGTGCTTTATAAATGAAATCGAACTGGTTATAAACACAAAACCCTGTTTACTCTTTTAGTTTTTGTTGTTTGTACTATTTCAACTTTCATGATTATAGATACATTTATATTTGCGGATCTTTCGAACCATATTTTAAGCCCGGAGACGCGTGACAGCCTGCGTGGCTGCCTCCACAGACAACTTTGCTAAAACCTCGTTTTCAGTATATAGTTTACAGTTGCCCGGGGATTATTAAGATCGTCTTGTCTTACTGGAATGCTTCCTCTCACCAACTCCGTCATCAACAAGTGTCTCACGCACCCCCGGAGCCCTTTCATTTGCAAATGCACACGCACAGAATGAAGCTTTTTGCCATTCCCATTGGTTCATGCCTGACTGCACGAGAATAGGAGAACTTTGGGAGTGAACAGACAGATGAGTTCAGTGTGTGAGCTGGCTGTCTGACAACAAGTGGTTTTCCGTAAACTCTTTCACTGCACTGAAACCGCAAAACTTTACTGTGAAAGTGTATCTCAGTGCTAGTTTAATGACTGCCTCGAGAGACTTTTAATTTAAGAAAGGGGGGGCAGGTTGTCCGCTGCAGTCTCACGGGTGTGTCGTGCGTAAGCCCCGGGGAAACGTGTAACTAAACCTGGCCAAAAGTCGCCAGATTGACGGCGACGAAGGCTCCTGAGTGCTCGATCGTTTATTTGTAACTCAACTTTCCTACTTTTCCCAGCATGTACAGCATGATGGAACACGAGCTGAAGCCGACTGGCCAGCCCCCTTCTCATCAGACCTCCCAGGGAATGTCACCGGTCACCGGCACCATGACCGGGAGCATGGGCAGCAATGGAAACTCTCACCCGAGCTCTAAAACGGCATGCGCACCTGGAGCCGACCCCATGGATAAAGTCAAGCGGCCCATGAACGCTTTCATGGTCTGGTCCAGGGGGCAGAGGCGCAAGATGGCACAAGAAAACCCGAAAATGCACAACTCTGAAATCAGCAAGCGGCTGGGGGCCGAGTGGAAACTTCTGAACGATGCTGAGAAGCGGCCTTTCATTGACGAGGCCAAGCGGCTCCGTGCGGTCCATATGAAGGAGTACCCTGACTACAAGTACAAGCCACGACGCAAGACAAAGCCTTTACTCAAAAAAGACACTCAGGTAGGCAAGTACCCACTGACAGCGGGAAACCTGCTGGTGGCAGCGGCACAGAGCCAAGGTGGGAGCCCCAGGATGGAGAGCTATGGCTGGGGCCCCACCGGAGGATACGCCGGCATGCAGGGCGAGGCACTGGGCTACACACAGCAGCTCCACCGGTATGAGCTGTCAGCTCTCCAGTACCCACCTGCAATGACGGCGCCGCAGACGTACATGAACGGGGCCAACTCATACAGGTGAGTGTGTGTCTGCGTTTCTGCAAAACAACAACCGCGCATGTTCCCAGCGCTCGTTAAAGATGGCAAAGCGCGCAGATACGATACTGAGCAGCAGCGTTTAAAATGTAGGTTACTTCTTCATTGAGTTCTCCAAACTCAGGTCAAAGGTGTTAAAATCTGGTGGAAACGGAGCGTGCAATCCTTCGTTAGTGCGACTTCATGGTTCCTTGGACTTTCACTCGGTGAATTTATTTCTCTGTGCTGAAAATCCCCTCACTGTTATATTGTTTTACATAATTTCCTTGGGGATTTATAAAGTATCCTGATTCTGATTTTAAAAAACGAGTCTGAGAAATGTCTTTTTTACTGAATGAAAATTAAGATACCAGAAATAAGTAATGCTGGATGTTCTCAAACTGCCACAGGACTCATCATGCTGAGTTTATTCAAATGAGGCACATATGTTGCATCCATTCCCACCGAATCACAAAGAAGTCTACATATGATTGAGCAACGAGGTTTGTCTGCATTCCTCTGCCTGCAGTCTTTATCAGTATAACTTGTTGGCAAGCAGGCTTGCTCCGTGTGTGGTCCCCTGCCCACAGACCCCCGTCCAAACCATTGTCCTGTGTTAGGGGAGATTTTGCCTCCTAGCACAGATCTCATGACCCTAAACAAAGTCTGAACACTTGATAAATTTTCAGGTGTAAGGATGGATGATGCTGCAATTTATTGCAGTAGTTCCCAGTTTGATTGGTTCTGCTGACTGGTCTGCAGCTGTATCTGTCACTGCATTTTTAATACAGCAGTGGAATCATTGAAGCTTGAGATTTTTCCTTTAAGCTTTTAAACACAAGTCGAATCCAAATTTTAAAAATTTTCTCAGACAGTATTTTGAAGATTTATCAGGAACACGTATCAACTTTATAATCCATCCAGTCTCTTCCAACACTGAAAATATCTCTCTACATGTATTTAATGAATGCATTTTAGTGTCGAAAATCAAGACAAGTTTGCATCAGTGTACATTAATACGCATTTAACTATGATAGAGGATTCAGATAGAAAAGCAGATGTACTGAAAGAAAACAGCTGTGACACATAGACCAGTCATCCCGCAGTTTTCCTACAAAATCAAACATAGTCTGCTGTGCGCTCACTCATGTCTGTTGTAGAGTTCACGCTGTGGTTTGTTAACATATTGGGAATTTTTATACGTGATGATAGCAACAAAATCCCCAGTGCAAGATAAAAATATGTATGTATAAATTCTCAGTGTAAGAGAAGTAATTCTGTATTTCGCTCTGCGGCATTATTATCTATGTTACACAGAACTGAAAATATCTGGTGCTTAAAAGTTAACTGGATATAATTACTACACCGGATTCAAATAACTATTGCAGAGTTTCCAGTAATGCAGGAGTGTGTTTGATGATAAAGTGCTGTAACTAGCTCGGTGCACACTGGTTTTTATGGTGGACAAAGACAGGACAGAATTGTAGTTCAGCAGTACATCCTGACGTTTTTATTCCAAAATAATTACGTTGTTTTGATGTTGTTTAACTTGTAATGCCGTCTTCACCCCACAGCCCCATGTCATACAGCAGCAGTCCACAGCAGCCCAGCCCTGTCACTATGTCCATGGTGAAATCAGAACCGGTGTCCCACTCTCCTCCCACGGGAACACCAAACCACCATCGGGGGGCTTTGCAGGGTGACCTCAGAGACATGATCAGCATGTACATTCCTGGACCGGGAGGAGATGCCAGCGACCCTTCGACAGCACAGAGGGGCTACACCAGTGTGCAGCAGCACTACCTCACTGGAACTGTTCCTCTCACACACATCTAGGACTGACGAACGGTTCACGAGCAGCTAGAGAGGAGATGGAATCGGGTGTGGAGTACTTCAGAATGTCAGCATAAAGAAGTTGTGAAGTTTTTGATGATGTGTCTGCAGTACGACAAGTATCCGAATGTACTCTTTGGTGCCACGACGCATCCAGGCCACACACGCAGCGCTGAGACTCCACCCACCACCCTGCCACAGACGTCTCTCACTGAATGTCTGGAGTGAAGCCGGGGTGTCTGTTGTACATAACATGTAATATTTTCTAGTGTTTTGTGTATTATAGAACTTGTGTTTTAGAACCACCCTAAATACTTGCGATACTGGCTTTCATTATGGTTCCAGCACAGTCAGTGCTGGTTGGACTGGTTCCCGTGGCCACGTCTTCGAATGGCGACTGTCACTTTCTGCCATCTGAAATCATGTGATAGCCACATCACCTGAGCTGCTGGCCATTCGTTAGTGCTGCTGTGACGCGTCAGCAGGAAACTCGAGAATGAAATGCACAACTTGAATAACAGAGCTTTTTAAAATCTAACTCTTTGCCATGTGGCTTTGGTTTAGTAGCCTTGTGTTAGATCTGGACTTCTACTCTTCAGTTACATTTGAATGAAATGAAACAAACTTCTGTTGGACAATCACCACCGTGTCTACGAGGAAAAGGACTGGCTTTGTGCAGTAGTACCTCCTACATGCAGTAATACAAGCAGCCTCAGTCAGAATCACACTTTCGGCTCTAAGATCTGACTGTGTTCACTGTGTGCAGGTGTTTTATTTGCTATAATTTAGTTTTAGGACATTTTCATGTTTCGATGCATCGATCTGAACTGAGCATGCTGAATTTATATTCATGTCCTCTTGCGCTAGGCAGGTGTAGTATTTCTTTTTCTATGCTTTTAAATAATTGAAAGGATTTTTATGTGAACTGCTAGATTTTCAGTTGGTCTTTCAAATGTCTCCATACAAGGACGCTGGATTGGAAAAAGACCAGAGTTGTTTTTAAATGAACTGTCAGTTGTATTTTTATAACTTTTAAAGAGAATGGATGCGTGTTCCTGATTAAACCTCAGAAAACCTTTATTCTTGTTTCTAAACTTTTTGCAGTAACAAACGTTGAGATAATGCTAATTTCTTTTTTAAGTTTAGTCCTGGTTGGATTCAAAGTGTGATCTTCAAACATAAGCGGGACATGTCAGTCACGTACTGTGATATAATTCTGTTCTAGTCATCATAGCTGAACTATGTCCAGCATTCGGGGTTTAACCTGCCCAGTGTCATGTGTAAGTTACCGTAGGCAGCATTTATGCAAACAGTATGTATATGAAGCTCTTAGACTAAGAGTCTGATTCCTTTTTGATGGAAAAGATTTGTGGCTTTCATAACAACATTAATAAATTAGGTATATGCCAACACGTTTCATGAAAATGAAATTACAGCAGCTCACTTTGTCTCCAATCCAATAACTCACTAATCCAGCCTTCATGCTCTCGCCGGCTTCTTAGTTTATATTGTAATCATTCATCCATTTGCACAGTGCTGGGCTGGATTAGGTGGGTAGGTTGTGGGTTAGAATACTACAATTATATAGTGAATACAAGTAATTCTGGAAACGATTTCCCCTTAAAACTACTCAAGAGAACAATCATGAGCCACATTTACACAGACTGATGATTCTGACATTGTTTTAATACAATTTGATTTTTCACCATTTTAATGTCGGCCTAGTATTTACCTGCTTTGACACTTGAACTTTTATTGAATTATAATATTTGCATTATGAATGCAGTATGAGTGTACCCCACTATAAGCCTTAATGGAGGGTTTTGAGTACGAACGGCGGTGAGGATTTAAGTCAGCACTTTGTCCAGGCCGCTCCAAAACCATTGTTTTGTTCACTTTTCCCCTTTTTAAAGGGGACTGGTGTGTTTTAGATCATCATTCTGCTCCATAACCTGAAACCCTGAAGGCCGAACATCATTTCATGCTTCAGGGCACAAACTGACATCCGACATCCTCCTTTGGGATTTTCTGGTAGAGAGCAGGACTCATTGTTCCATCAATTTGCAAATTCGTGGTTCCAGCAAGTCATCGATCCTGAAGCACCAGAGCAGCCCCAGACCGTCACGCTGCAGCCATGTTCGACTGTTGGTAAGGTTTCATTTTTATGAAACGTGTCGGCTCCCAAAGTTGACACCAACAAACACTAACACATCCCTGATGGATGGGACAGAGTTACATTTCTGTATCAGACTCCTGTGATTTTCCCCGAGACTTTTTAGCTCTTTTTCACTCTGAAATCTATGAATGCCATTTTGTCCCAGTCTATTTCTCCCTGTTGAATCATGAACACTTAGCTGAGGTAAGTGAGGCCTGAGGTTCTTTTCATGTAGTTCTGGTTCTTTTATCGCCTCCTGGACACGTCAGCGACACAGGCTTGGAGTCATTTGGTAGGCCGGTCACTCCCGGGAAGACAGCCGCTCTGCTAAGTTCGTTGATAATAGTTGTCACCGTGGTCCGCTGGAGACTTGGACATGATATCGATGATTTTGTTTCTGATCCATTAGTGAGTTTCTTTAGATCACAACATAAAGTGTTGCTTTGAGATGTCTTAACCTTCACTTAACCCAACTTCACTTAGCCCGGTTTATCAGTTCTGGCAGTAATCAGGCCTGCGTGTTAATTTATGATTTAAAAATGGACAATTCCTTTTTCACTTTGGACCGCAGGTTTGGTAACTTTGTTCCTCTTAATAAATGAAATTGTCCTTCAACAGAAGGACAGGACTTTTGTTTTACTTGGGTTATTGTTGCCTAATATGAAAATTTGTTTGAAGATCTGAAAACTGTTACAAATATGCAAAAAAAGAAAAACAGGAAAACCTTTTTTTCCTGTTGTCACAATGTTCTGAGTTTATCAGTCGTAAATTTTTGCTTTGCATCAAAAAAAGAGAATCTTTGACTTTAAAGCTGAATTGAACAAGTTTAAATTGTGTTTCTCAGCATTCCAGAGACACTTTTCCTCCTACCGGGTGGAGCCATTAGCTCTGCCCGAGGCAGGATAACACTTGGGACAAAAATGAACTTAAAGCGGGAGAACACAGGGGATCATGTGATATGGGAGGATGAATTTTGGGGGCTGGGAAGGCAGGACAGGGTGTCCTCTATTGTCCCCAGAATTATTTAGAGCTCGATTATTTACTTTCTTATCTTTACCCTCTTTAAAAATTCACTTTCCTTAGTCTCTTCCTTCCTTTAGACTCGTCTTTCCTCCTCCCCCACGTCTTTCCACAGAAAAAGCGAGTGGATGGCCCGTTCGTAATTGGCCGTTTCAGAAGCACATTGTCCGTGGCTTTTCAAGTCGCAGGTGCATATAGTAAACCCAGAGTCCCCGCTCCTCCCCTGGGCGTCTTTGTTCCCACTCCCCGCTTTCCTCACTCCCCCACCGAGCAGAAAATTAGGGTTGCTTTTTAGGACTTAGTCCACAGGCTTAACCCTTTCACCGAGCAGCGCCTTTCTCATGGAAATGGGAGGGAATCACGCACTGGCTAATCGGTCACTGAGGGGAGGGGATAGGATCCTGAGGAAAGGGAGAAAAGATGAGCGCACCGAGACCAACAACAGGAGGGGCATAACAACATAGAGCACATATAAGAGACTGCAAAAACCTATAGCTTCTCAGCCCTTCAACATGACATATTTTAGGGTGACACACATCTCTATATCCATCCATCTCTTGGAAGGCGGTATGGACCCTCCTAGGATGTGGACCTTTAACACTTTCCCACAACACTCTTGATTCTTAAAATGTAAAACAGGGATCTTTTAGGGAGTAGCTATAAAAATATAAAAACCAAGAACAGCAAACCATGTGACATGACAACAGAAGTAGCACGGGAACAATCGTTGACCATTTGTTCTAAGTGGGAGACGTTGAAGCACACACGTTGGTGTTTTTGCTGAGGTCCATGGGACCATGCGAGGATAGGAATTGGATAGAAGGGGGAGAAAGAGTAGTGTGGGAGGAGGAGGAGGTGGAGGGAGTGTCAATGGAAGGATTTTCTGGTCCAGTACATCTCCTCACCTAGCAACAAGCAATGAGGCTTCAAAAAGTGGTTGCCATGGATATGCCAAGAGTGACTTAAAAGTCTTTACAAAGAGCTGCAGTCATTCTCTGTTTGTGTGAGTGTTGTGTGTGAGCATCAGGTGGTGGTTACCAACAGAGCTTTAAAGTGTGATTCAGTGTTTACATTCAAGATTCAATTTAGTTTTATTTAAATGACAACAAATCACAACAACAACAACTCTTTATTTTGTAAGGTAAAGGCCCAAAAACCTGAGATCCACAAACTCTTTGCAGGACGTGGATGTTCTTCAAAGTTAACCGGCGAGTAAATATGCACACGTTCAGCTCTCAGTCTCTGGTTTCTGCATCACTTCACTGAACTTATAAGAAAACAGGAAAAAAATATGTACACACACATACACACAAGCCCGTTCAGCTATCTTAGTGAGGACCTTCATTGACATAATGGTTTCCCTAGCCCCTTACCCTAATCTTAACCATTAAAAATGAATGCCTCACCCTTACTCTAAACCTGACCATAACCTAATTGTAACCCTGACACTAAAACCACATTTTGAGCCTCAAAATGGCTTCACACTTGTGAGGACCGGTGAGTGCGTCCTCACAAGTGCCTGTTGGTTCTCACAACTATAGTAGAATGCAGATTTCGGTCCTCACAAAGATAGCTAGACAGGAACACACACACACGCACACACACACACACGCACACACACACACACACACACACACACACACACACACACACACACACGCACACACTCTTTATGTGATGATGCAGAAAAGAAAAACTGTAAACCTCCAACTTAGAATCACAATATTTTATTTCAGCTGAAGAGAAATTCAATATAAGGATATGTTGTGTCGCTCGCTGCTGTTACAATACAAGTCAGTGGAATATATATGATAAACAAATGTGCAATGGTTACTTGGCGTGTTTCCTCCACAGGGCCTACAGATTTAACCCTGTGATGATTAAAACCAGTGTGAACCACAATCAGGGAAACTGCATCAAAAGGAATGTAAGGACAGTGCAGGGAGGGAGAGGACTAGAGCAGCAGCTCGACCCATAATTTAACCCCACCACCAAAGCTGTTCATCATAAAAGCTGAATGATCAGCCTGGCTTGTTACAATTTCACCTGTACGTCAGTCAGGTGCACATCTATAATACCATGTGTCCCAAAGGCTTTGTACAAACATTTCATGTGTAAGTTTGGTCTTCCAAGTTTAAAGACACACATAGTGTCTAACGAACATGTAGATGGCTCTCTGTTATCCACGTTTAGTGACGGTTATTTGTCTAATCCTCTTTTTTCTTCTGAGGTGAACTGTTCCAGTAGTAAAGAACCTGCAGAGTAATAATGCCGTTACAGGTTGAGGATATGACGTAGGTGAGCGCCATCAGTGAGTCTCCAGTTTCCTGTAAAAAGACAGCATAAAGCTCAATAATTTACTTTTTGCAGAATGTGAACCATGTCCTCTATAATGAGATCTTAGTTCAATAAAGAGCTAACGCTCTGATGAGGAATGGTCCCCGTAAAAACTGCTCAAACCAGGGCAAAGACACGGAGGTGTGCATTGTATTTTAATCGTCTCACCTGTACTGAGGTAAAGATGCGTGCGAGGGACCCAGCGAACAGCAGGAAAACAGACACGGCGGAGAGCTGGCCGGTGTGACCGTTAGCGTAGTTGGTGGATGCCTGGATGAGCTGAGAGAACCGGACAGATTATCACGTGTTACTCAAGCTCGAGCGTTTGTTTGTGGAGGCTGACACGTTCTTCTATCTGCATGTTGTTAGTGGACACTGTCGGTGTAACTGTAAAGATGGATTCATCTGATGACACGTGTTAGCTGACATATCATACACACAATGAGGTCTTGAAAATGTATTACAAGCTAATCACTCTGAGTACTGTCAGTCTGTCTGGATGCACTGTACTGTGTTACAGGAATGCCTGAAAAGACAACGTCTGAAAAAAGCTACAGATGATTTAAAACCACGCGTGTGACGTGTGCAGGCCTACCCTCCCAATGATGATCGCCGGCATGTTGAAGGCCTGCAAGGAGGTAACCACTGACATAGGAGTCACTGGAGACAGCAGCAGGACCAGCAGGATAAAGTATATAACCATGAATAGGAGACCTGCAAGGGAAGCAACATGTCGATGTAACAATGTTAAACTGAATGATTCGTCTCATGTGGAAGCACGTTTCCGCCACAAAAACAAACAAACAAAAAGGTATCCGTTCAGTTAAGACTAGCTGTGAGATGTAAAATGTCTTTTTCATGTATATTTTGGTATTTAATAACATCAAGGGGAAACCATTGGTCACAGTTATACGCCACATGAATACATGCTCGAGGCGACTATAAGCTTCACAAAATTCTACAACGACCGAAGCAGTTCTGGTAACAGTTCAGTTTGCATGAAGTCTTACCTGTGCTGGTTCTTTTTCCATAATGCTGAATGAGGAAGCCAATGGTGACTGTTTGCAGCATGAGGAAAAGAGCCTCACCCCAGGAACTGCAGTGACATACGGCATAAAGAAAACCTGGACCCTTAATAAACACTGATTACAATAACATGCAGAATTCAGAGCACCTTGTGTCCATTTCTACTTCAACCAAACATGGTCCAACCTGAAAGGGAAGTTGTTGGCAACACTGTAAGCCATTGTCCCTGTGATCGCCAACAGCTCCAGCAGCACAGACTTGAAGCTCAGCCCCTCAGCGCTCTTCGCTCCAAGAAGCTTTAAGATCTGAGGAAGCTTCACTGTTAAAAAACAATTGGGGAAAAAGTTATAAAATAATTTAACACACAGTACCGTACAGAAGTCCTGCACCGCCCCTCGCCTCTTTATATTTTCAAGGAAAATAGGTGGAAGATGGGTGCAGCGATTTACTGAAGCAAACAATGGGTTTTGGATTTGTATACAGTGTATACACTACCAGTCAAGAGCTTGAAATGGTACAAAGTGTTGAACTGTCAGAGGTTAAACAACATAATGCTCATTCACAATGATACAAAAAGCCCTTTTTCAGGGACAACATGGGCTAACAGTTTAAAGCTGCTCTGCAGCAGTGCAGAAGCTGCTGCTCCTACAGCTCCAGCCCCCTCTGTCTGCATAAAGCAGTGCTGGACACACTGTGGTACCAAAGCCTCGTCAGCATCAGCTGAACAGTGCTGTACTGCAGAAAGTAGAGTGATGTGAGGAAAAGGCGATTAACAATGAAAGAGAGACAGAAGATCACAACACTTATACATGCAGGTCTGAAAAAAAAGAACAAGATGGAGAGCTTGGAAACACGGAGTGTCCATCACAGCCTCCAGACTGAAACCCCATCGAGCTGGTTTGAACTGGACAGAAGACTGAAAGCAAAGCAACCATAAATTCCCACATTCATGGGAACTTCTGCTACAGATACGGGAGAAGATTTGATTTCTGTTGCAGAAAGAAGCCACGACTGTGTTCAGCTGTTACATTTTGGTCCATAAAGTGATCCCATGATTTCTTTTTAACTCCAATTGCTTATTAATTATTTTATTTATTATTGGTCTGAAAGGTCCCTTCATAAACTCCAACTTCTTCAAAGTTCTGCAGCTCGGGTCATAACTTGCACTCCGTTAAGAGCTCATATTAGCCCAGTTCTTCAGCAGCTTCACTGGTCGCCCATAGAAGCCAGGATAAATTTTAACATCTTACTTCTTACGTACAAGTGTATCCATAAATCTGCTCCTTCATATTTGTGTGAGCTGCTCCACTGTTTCCCTCTCAGATCCTCATCTGCTATTCATCTTACTGTTCCTGACGTCTTCTCACAAGCTGGCTGTAGATAAACCTTTACTCAAAAAGCATCTCTAGAGCCAGCAGTCTTAGCTAATTATAGGCCAATCTCCAACCTTCCTTTACCTCATGATATAAAGCACCTTGAGGCAAATATGGGCCTATACTACATAGGATATATGACTATAATTAATTATTTCACTAAAATTAAATGAAATTGATGTTTATTTATAATTAAAAACAAATAAGCCAAACAATATATTCTATCTCTTGATTGACTAAGGCAGCAATTCAGATAACAGCAGGTACAAAGAGAGGTGGAGGAAGCATTTTACCCATCACTGATCCCAGTATGATGCCGATCCCCAGGCCTTTGCTCAGTACAATCTTCAGACATAGCACTGGAAGAAAACACAGGCTGAATGATTATCAGGACCTTTGGAATGTAATGTCTGCAGCAATACATTCATTATTTATTATTATTTTATTTATTATTTTTTTATTTGCAGTAAAGGAAAACAGTTAAGTGAAGAAAAAAAATCACTGCACTGTTAAACTGATTTTGAATAAAAATCGTAAAGTTGCAAAACAAACCAAACAAACAGGCCTTTGTTTCTACAGCAGGGATATTAAAGTTAACTGAACCTATTAGTGAACAAACATTTAGGCATCTTTAATTTCATATTTAGTAATAAAGCCTAAACTAAAACCAGAAAAACTATTTTGGAAACTAACCGAAAAGGAAACAACTCAACTCGGTTCAAAGCATCCATCAGAATCAGAAATACTTTATTAATCCTGAAGGAAATGATAGAGTAATTTTTCTGCTGTGTATCTGGGCTCAGGTTGCAAGTCTGACTGAGGCCAGGCAGGAGGTAGGACATGGCTGGAACACGTCACCTAGCTGGTGTCCAGGATTCATCCTAGTGGATGCCTCCGCTGGCTCCTTTCAATGTGGAGGAGCTATGGCTCTACTCTGTCCCTCTTCAATGACCAAGCTCACCATTTCTGTAAGGGAGAGCCCGGCCGCTCTTTGAATGAAACTCATCTCTTGGCACTTGTAGCCGTAACCTCTTTAGTCACTACTCAGAGCTTGTTCCACAGGTGAGGTAGGAATATAGACCGCTAAATCGACAGCCTTGCTCTCATACTCAGCTCTCTCTTCACCTCAACAAACTGCGTCCGCATCGCTCCAGATACCGCCCCAATCCGGCGTTCCCCTTGCTCAGGAACACGACCCCGAGAACTTCTGTATTTCAGGCAGTAACCTATCCCAGATTCAGAGTGGGCTCGCCACCCTTTTCTGTCTGGGAACCATGGTCTTTGACATGGAGGCGCTAATTCTCTTCTCCACAGACAGCTCCAGTGCAAGCTGGAGGTCATGATCCCAAGAAGCTAAAAGAACCGCATCGCCCGCAAAAACCAAAGATCAGATCCTGAGGCCACCAAAGTGAACAAGAACAAAAACTAATTTAAATATTAAATTATAATAACTCTGTACCACAGTCTGTGTCGTAAATACATTTTCCTCTCTCAATAAGATTCACTTCTAACTCCAGTGAAACAGAACACACGGCAAACAGGATTACACTAAGTTTACTTCAACATTACAGAGATTGGAACTGCCAGCGTTTCGATTTTGTGAAAAAGAAATCACG
The DNA here is from genome assembly GCF_057381915.1 of Diplotaxodon limnothrissa. Classification (NCBI taxonomy): domain Eukaryota; kingdom Metazoa; phylum Chordata; class Actinopteri; order Cichliformes; family Cichlidae; genus Diplotaxodon; species Diplotaxodon limnothrissa. The sequence continues at coordinate 13,367,865 of NC_140598.1, read as the reverse complement.
GAGACATTTGCTACAATTCTTTTATAATCTCACGAAAATGAAGCCATCTGCTTGTAAACCTACATTTGTGAATAATGAACTTGGCAAAAATCAGCATGTGATTAATAAGAGAAAAGGTAGCTAGAATAATCAGAGCTAACAAAACGACGTTTCTACAGTAAATGACATCGTGACTTAAATCTGTGAATCAACTTTAAAGACATTTCCTTCACCTGATTTTTTAAAATGAACTTTTTGAAATAAATTGAGAGAATAAAAACACAAATATTCCTCCAATAACTTTTTCCTGTTTGCTGTTTTTCTGACTTTGTAGTTCGTAGTTGGAGTAACAGAGTGGAACTGACACGGTGTTGCCAGTCGTGTCGAACCCGTGTTCAGGTACATTCGTGTCGTTACTTTGTAGCAGACTGCTGGTTCAAACGAGCTCCCTCATTGTTTGCATGCAGCTGTATTCAAATATCGTTACATTTGAACTAAGCGTTCCGACACCACATGACTCTCACTTTATTTACACCTAACGTGGAAACGTCGCTCGTGTCCTGTCATCAGACCCTCAGAGTTACACTTTCCGGGAATAAACTGCGCTTGTCAAACTACGACGAGCCTCTTACCGTCTAGAAAGTTGAACTTGAGGAAGAACTCGTCGTAGCATGATTCTGGCATAAAATATGTCAACAGAAGCCCTTTGAAAGGATCCATGAAAGACAAACCCTCAACAACAACGGCTTCTTCCGCCATTGTCAAGATGTGACGTCGCCGTTAATGTGTAACAGAAACAAGATCCCACCGGTTCAAATGACACCACAAGTGTTCCGCTAACAGTGTGCTGTCATAAAGTGCTCGACTCCATCATGTAACATTACAGTACGTGTTTAGTTAATTTCTTACATATATATCAGTTACACAGGTACCACCTAAAAGATAAAAACAACATTTCTAGAAGCTGAAAAAGTGTCTTTTACAAACGATGGAGCTGTAACTAACTGTAAGGGATCGGATAGCAATCAAATTCACCGCATTATTACAGTGGAATTAAAGTAAATCACACTTATTATGGTTTTAGGTCGATTACTATTTCAATTCAATTTCTATAGCCATAGTTCACAAGAACTAAGCCTGACGCTTGGTGACAGTGGGAAGAACAGGAAGAAATCTCTGACAGAATCAGGCTGAGACATCAGGTTGGCCATCTGGCACGATCGTTTGGGGATGAGGAGAGAAAGCCAGAGATCAACTAATAAATAAATGCAGAGTGGTGTATAAACACACAGTGAGTGAAAAAAGTACGTGAAGAAGAAAGACTAAACCTTTTGTAGTATAACCAAGACAGGATTCAGGGTCATCTTATCCAGCCCTAACTATGCATTTTTTAATAAGGAAATTTTTAAGTGCCATTCTAATAGTAGAGACGGTGTCTGTGTCTGAGCTGAAGGCTCTGCCTCCCATTCTACTTTTAAATACTCTATGTAGTTAAACCACAAGTAAAGCAGCAGGGGCCTGAAGACATTGTGTGTGATGAGAATGATTATACATTTGATTCTGGACCTAACAGGGAGCCAATGAAGAGAAGCCATTATGGGCAAAATACACACACTCTTTCTAGTCCCTGTCAGGACTCTTGCTGCAGCATTTTGGATTAACTGAAGGCTTTTCAGGGAGTTTTTAGGACTTCCTGATAATAATGAATTACAGTCGTCCAGCCTGGAAGTAATAAATGCATGAACTAGTTTTTCAGTGTCACTCTGAGACAGGATATTTCTAATTTTAGAGATGTTGCGCAAATGGAAGAAAGCAGTCCTACCAGTGGGATTCCATTAGGACAAGCAAGGGAAGCAGTTTGTCAAATCTAAAACATAATTTAAGATTTAGACCAATCTCTGTCCTTTCAGAATCAGAAAACTTTATTAAGCCTTACGAAAATTATGTCTTGGTTTTTGAAAAGAAAGCTATTGAAACAAATGAATACTCTAAAATACTGAGTGAAAGTCAAAGAAAAAAGTGAGGAGAAAAAGTCAGGAGCAGCTGAAACAGATTTGATCATAAAGCTCCTGTCTGTTAATATGTGCATCCAGCCTTTCCATTACTACCATCTTGTGGCTGCAGTTAGCTATTGTTGCTGAAAGCTGTATTTAGTCTCATTACAAAGTGTAGTCGTCTTTCTCTCTGAGGGCTTTTGGTGTTCTGAGATCCGTTATGATCTCCACTTTCATATGGAAAGGAAGCTAGAATTAACAAATAGATGAGCTTCACTTATTTAGCATAGTAACAGATGAGTTTCCTTTTAGAAAACATGAAATAAGACAAAAAGTCAGAGAGATCAGATAGAAGCTCAGAGTATGGGCCAAGTGAACACAAATAAAACCGTGTTTGAGTTTTCCAGGGTAGACAAGCGTCAGGCTTTGAAACGAATTGAAACACTGTCTGTGTCTTTGGTTGCTATGCTACAGGGGGTGATTGCTGCCATTTCCTCGCTTCAGCCTGTGCGGCAAGTATTCAGATAGTTAGTATGGGTCGGGGTGGTGCTTAAACTAACATAATCATAACCTTTATGTTTCTGTAAGACAGAGTCAATCAATATATTAATTCATCATTAATTTGTATACTAACAGGGACCTAATGTTTCACTGTGTTACTCTGTGGTGGAGCTGTGGACACTATATTGTTCTTTCTGTGCGATTTCCTTTATGTTTAACTTGTTTTTTGGTTAGTTTGCTCCATCATCTGTCTACACTTAGCTATTCTGTCCATAAAAGCTATGACTAAAACTGCTGATAAAGGGTAACAAAGACACAGTCCAACACCTACTGGAAGCTAGTTGAACTTACTGCTGGCAATACAAACCAAGCTTTATGGTTGTACAGGGATTGAATGGCCCCTAACAACAGGCCAGACACCTCATACTCCAAAAGCACCCAGAGGATACCCTGAGATACCTGGTTAGATGCCTTCTCCTTAAAAACACGTGTAGACTGGTTGGGCAACCTCCCACACCCCCCCGAATATCCTTGAGAGGATAACGAGCTGGTCCAGTGTTTCAATGACCAGGATGAAAACCACATGTGTCCTCCTGAATCCAAGGTTCAACTAACAGATAAACTCTCTCTTCATTACCCTGGGATAGACTTTATTGGGGAGTATAATCCCTCAATAGTTGGAGCCACATCCTCTTAATCAGGGGAACCATCACTTCAGTTTGCCCATCTAGAGGCCACCCCAACCTCAACGTTGCAGACACATGTCAGCCAGGACAGTCCTAAGAGATCTACGAGAAACCCAAAGTCACCTTACAAAGAACAAAATTAATAAAAGGAACAATAATCATAAAATACATAAAATAAGTTAAAATTGCAAAACAGAACTTGACAACAGATCAAATCAGCACTAAAGTGAATAAACCAGTTTGAACAGATGTGTTTTGAGCTGTGACTTAAACACAGAAAGGGAGTCAATATTTCTTATGGCTGGAGGAAGAGAGTTCCAGAGCCGAGCGACTGAAAGCTCACTGAAAGCTCTGTGACCCACAGTGATGAGACCCGCGGATCTGAGAGGGCGGGAAACAGTGGAGCAGCTCACACAAATATGAAGGAGCAGATTTATGGAGACACTTGTACGTGAGAAATAAGATTTTAAAATTTATCCTGGCTTCTATGGGCAACCAGTGAAGCTGCTGAAGAGCTGGGCTAATATGAGCTCTTCACGGAGTGCAAGTTATGACCCGAGCTGCAGAACTTTGAAGAAGTTGGAGTTTATGAAGGGACCTTTCAGGAAGACCAAACAGGAGGGAATTACAGTAATCAATCCAGGACGTAATAAAACTTCAGTTTTATTACTGTTAAGTTTGAGAAAATTGGAGGAGAACCATGAGCTTCAGCTTCCCTTGTAATGCAACTGAAGCTTTGCTTGAGGTGGAAGTCGAAGAACTGGCAGACTGGGGCCTCAGACATTCCCAGTGTCTCATCCAGAAGCTTCTTCAGTTCCAGGCTTCTCGGATATGAAGTGACACGTCTTCAGGAAACTTAAGAAGTCCAGTTGCTCTTATTTCTAAACTCTAGATTCCCATGACCTAGATGATGGTGAACCTACACAGACCACTTGACCAGCTGTCTTACTGTGTCTTGTGAAACAACATACATCGTCTTTTTTCACGAGGGTGTAACTATCTGTATGCTGGCATCTGTCTTATTTCCAGCCATTTCATTTCCTGCTTTCGCTTCCATCTCTTCATTGTCCTTATTCTTATCACCACACTGTGTTTGTGCTGAAAGAGAAATCATTTCCTATGACTAAAACTGACTCTGAAGTATGATCTCATTAACTCATCTACAGAAGGCGTTTTGCAGAGGCCGATAATCACCACAGACTTTTTTTTAATAATAAAGAGAGTAAAGTCCAGAGTATTATTTCAGCTTTATTCTCAAACTGATCAATAATATATTTTTCTGAATAAAGCCCTAATACTCCTTCGTGCTTTGCTCCAACCCAATGACTATATAAAAGATGCTTTCAGTCGTCGGTTTAAACCCGCAGTAACAGATAACAACCATTAGAGGGCAGCAGACTTCTCTGTTTATTCCGCTTTTTCAGGAAGAAGAAGAAACGCTCCACACCACTTCCGTAACTGCAGTGATGGAGGTAACCTCTGGTGGATGTTGTTCCCTTAAGAAAGTCCCTCTGTCAGAGACGGAGTTGGATTTCTGCGGTCAGGCGTATTCCGTGTCCGTCCTGAAACCCGGATATTGTTGTCCGGAGACTGACGGGAACTTCAGAGCCGACGGGACCATCACTCTGATAACGGGACTGAAGAATATCCTGGTCGACACTGGGGGGCCGTGGGACCGGGACTTCCTTCTGACGACCTTAAAAAAGAGAGGTTTGGACCCAGAAAACATTGAGTTGGTCGTGGGCACCCACGGACACTCAGACCACATTGGAAATCTGAGTCTTTTCCCAACTGCAAAGATGATTGTAGGATATGACGTCAGTGAAGGAGACAGATACAGTCCCAGCGAGCTGGCAGAGGGACAGACTTACACCGTTGATGAACATGTGAGTTTTTCATTTTTGTCACAACACACACTGAAATTTAAAGGTTGAACCGAGAGATTTATTTCTTATTTTGATCTTCATTTAGCTGGAATACAACACACTGAAACCACCGCGATGCAAACACGGACTGTGTGTGTGTGTGTGTGTGTGTGTGTGTGTGTGTGTGTGTACCAGTTGTCATTACTATTTACGCAGTAATGAACTATTACACTATTTACATTTACATAATTACCTTAGGGATTAATAAAGTATTCTCATTCGGATTACATTAATTCTCGCTGAAGGCATCAGAACTATGAATAAACACATGAAATTCTGTAGTAAACAAGAAAAGTGTGAAATAACTCAGGACATGTTTGATATTTCAGATTCTTCCAAACAGCCTTTGCTTTGAGTCCTGCTTTGCTCCCTCTTGGCGTTCTCTCCATGAGCTTCATGAGGTCGTCTCCTGAAACTGTTTCCAACAGTCTTGAAGGAGTTCCCAGAGATGCTGAGCACTTGTTGGTCCTTTGCCTTCACTCTGAGCTCCATCTCATCCCAAACCATCCACACTGGGTTTAGGTCAGGTGACTGTGGAGGCCAGGACCCATCAGACCAAAGCACAGATGTCCTCTGGTCTAATGTCCACTCCTTGTGTTTCTCAGCAGCTGTTTGACCATAAAGGCCTGATTCACACAGTCTCCTCTGAACATGTAGAGATGTGTCTGCTACTGGAGCTCTGTGTGGCATCTATCTGGGCTCTGATCTGAGCTGCTGTTAACTTGTGATTTCTGAGGCTGGTGACTCGGATGAATCCTCAGCAGCAGAGGGGACTCCTGCTCTTCCTTTCCTGGGGCGTCCTCATGTCAGACAGTTTCATCGTGGTCTTGATGGTTTTTGTGACAGCACTTGGGGACACATTCAAAGTTTTAGCAGTTTTACAGCCTGACTGACCTTCAGTTCTTAAAGTAATGATGGGCTGTTGTTTCTCTCAGCTGATTGGTTCTTGCCATAATATGAATTCTAACAGTTGTCAAATATGGCTGCCAGCTGTGCACCAACCTGACTGCTGCACAACACACCTGATGGTCCCAACCTCATTAAGAAGGCAAGAAATTCAGCAAATGAGCCCTGACAGGCTCACCTGTGAGGGGAAACACGTCAGGTGACGACAGCATGAAGCTCACTGAGAGAAGGCCGAGGGTTTGCAGCGCTGCCAACAAAGCAAAGGGTGGAACTTAAAATATAAAACATATTTATCACTTTTGTCTTTACTACATAATCCCATATATCTTGCTTCATATAGGTGACGTCTTCAGTTTGTATCTACAATGTAGAAAGTAGTAAAAATAAAGAAAAACTATTAAATAATTTCAACAATAATCTCAAAATTTGAGTCCTGTGACAGAGTTGGTGATCTCGTTGGTTTTTCTAAATGTATGTAGTGTTTTTAAATAGTCTTGTTTCATCCACAGGTGTCTATAGTTCCCACTCCAGGCCACACAGGACAAGATATCAGCGTGCAGGTGAAGGGGACCTCAGCAGGCACCGTGCTGATCGCAGGAGATCTGTTTGAGTGCTGCTCAGACGAGAACAGCTGGCGGGATCTAAGTATGAACGCTGCAGTACACGAGGTCAGCCGCCAGGAGGCCTTACGTACTGCCGACGTGATCATACCAGGACACGGACTTCCATTCAGAGTTCTCAGGAACAAGTGACTCCAACTTGTGAATTGAAGGGACTTTACTGAATACTAGGAGCTCGACTCGGATCATTCAAGCCAAAGTTAAGAACTTCTGGCAGGAAGACAAACTTCCACATACACCACTGTGACACTGAATGTAGTTTTCTGTGAATTGCTGTGGGATTTTCTACATTTCTGCCTTAATTCGCTTACCTTTCACAGTGGACTGAGAAAAAACATTCTCTGGTTAATGTTAAATGAACTCATAATAAAACTTGTATGGACTTTTCAACATGTAGCTGCAAAGTTGTGGTGGAACCACTGACATCAGCACACGACACAAATGAGGTCAGTGACAGGAAATGTTTATTGTTCCACTATTAAAGCCTCAAATATCAAACTGGTGTCTACAGAACATTTGTTCACAAAGAAATCTCCATTGTTTCTTTATCACTGTTGGTCAGCAAGTTTATAACCGATCCTGAACTTCCAAAGAAATCCAAACTCCGTTGTCTGTAATCATTAATGCGTCATCTAATAAAGACTATTCAAAACGAGCTGGGTTTTGAAACGATGTAATGGATTAAAGACGAAGAAACAAACTTTTGTCCCACATGTGAAGTTAGTCTCGGACATACAGCTAAACAAACAGGTGAGCCTGAAGCTACATGTATCTGCTCGTGTCTGGTTAAAGTCATTTCCACAGCCCAAAGACAAATTCTTCTCTGAAAAGATCAAAATCATCGACGTACCCTCACACAGACCCACAGCTTGTTATCAGTGTGTTATCAACACAAATGCATGGAGGTGCATCTGTGACATGTGACTCAGCTGATTTAGGGCTCGTGATGAGAAAATACATTTTCTTTTTTAAACATTTAGTGCTGTTGACCTTTAGAGGACTCTATATCAAAGAAGCAAGGATCGATGAGTTAAAGAGAACTCCTTTGAAGGGGTGATTTGTTAAAGCCCCACCTTTAGCTGCATCTGAGGACCCATGAGAGCTAAAACACAAACATGAACATTTTATCTGTAAACTTGAAAATGTGGACACTTGGTGAAAAGCAGAACTCTGCAGACTCAGCGTGTACAGGAGGGTGTGCGACGAGCCTCCTACATAAACTGTCTGCAGACTCAGTCGTTCGCACCGTCGCGCTCTTCCTCACTGATTTGAAGAACTGTGGGAAGAACTACGGCCCACTCAGGAAGTCAGATATGTGGGAGGGTTGATAGGAGGAGGAGGACCAGCCAGTCTGGATCCTGACATGCAGTTTTGTGTGTGGTTGATATCCGACTGTGATGAAAGGTCACGTGTTTGACGATTTTAAAAAAACAGCAGAAAAAGAGAAAAAACAAAAGAAACTTGAATTAAAAAATTTATTTTTACATAGTGAAAATATTTGACAAACACGAGAGAGCCGAATTAAACTCTACAGATTAATATGTTAATATGCCACAGCATGTCTAATACTGAAACACTCTTTAAGCCTGACACTTGTTCTGCTCCTTCAGTCACATTTACATCTACATAGTTCTGCCACTGTAGAACTATGTAGCCCCAAAACGATGCCAGTTTTGGGGCTTGTTTTGTGTTTTTTCCTGTTTCTGTTGTGTTTTGTGTTATTTTGCAGCTTTTTTCTATTTGCTGTTGTTTTCTTAAGTTGCAGTCCACTTGACCTCTCAGGGTCACTGTTAGTTGGGGTTTGGGGAAGGTTGGGGTAACATCCTGTCAGCTGTGACTGAAGAAAGGTTTGTTCCACTGATGTTTCCTCCAACATCCAGATGAACAGAACCCGGGTGATTTGCTCGCCTCTAGAGGGATCTCTCTTCTAAGATATAAATATGATGTAAATTTAACATCAAGCTAGAAGTAAATCAAGCTCAGCATTATTCATGTAAGCCAGTCAATAATAACTAAAACTTAAAAAAGACAACGAGCCTCGTCTGTTTTGTCACATGACTTTGAATTTAGAAAATAGTCATTTTTATTTTAATACAAAGATTTTTAGATCTGCTTGGAGATGACCCAATAACATTTGTAACATAATTAATTTTGTTTATGTTTACACAAACAATAACGATATGAGAGCAAACTACAGACTGTGTGTGGATACATTTCCATAACACGTACAGAAAATGTAAAGAAAGTATTCGTACCACACACACGTGTGAAAACTGAGCAGAGAGAAGCTGACCGATGTCAGCACAGGAAGCTGCCTTGTGGCAAAGATATCAGCTCACCACAGAAGTGCTCTTCTTCTGCTTCCACTGGATCTTTATAAATTTAATCATCAAACAGGTAAAACTCACACTATCAGCGCATTTACAAATTACCTTTAAACACTATTTTATACTATTTAACACTATTTTAGGACTTGTCACTCAGCTCTACAGAGGGTAAAACCAAACCAGAAAATTGTGGGGAATGTTATTTGTGTATCTTCCTGTCCTTACCTTAGTCTGTGTGAACGACATGAAACTGAAAGAAATGTACTGGTTTGAAAATGCACTGACTATTTCATGTTATTTCAAACATACACAAATAATGTTTAGAAACAGAGATACTGTTGTACCTTTGCATGTCTTCATGGTGTGAAATGTTTTACAAATTGTCACAAAAACAAAAACCCAGTAAACTAAAGTAAAGCGCAACATTTGGCCAAACGTGGATTTTCATTTACAAGCTCTCAGCTAAAATCTTCCAGGTAGCCAATGACTTTTCAGCTATTTGTTATAACCAAATGGAAATGTTACAGTGAATGAGCTGTAAACCCAGAGCACTTGTATGATGTGTAATTATGAAAGGTAACATTAGAAGTACTTTTAAGTACTCTGCAATAGGCTCTTATGGTGGATTTGGGATCTTGTAACAAAAGAATACATAGGACGACTAATTTTTCATCATGTCCATTCATTTCTTTTCTCACATACATATTTGAGTAGGTTGGGGGATATGCATGGCAACATATGTGATAGACTGTTTTACATTCGTCCTCCCAAACTACTTAAGGACATATGCCATTTAAAGTGCTATCTTTCCTGATAACGTGTTAGTGAAGCAATAAGTTTATACTGTGTATGTACTGTTGGAGCTACAATGCCTTTTGAGTACAGCTTTTACAGATTATGTAGCAAAAACTCCACAGAGGGGGATTATTTTTCCACGATTGCACCCTGTGGAAACAGCTTTGCCAGACTCCAGATTTTTATTTCCTGTGCGTACACGCAGCATGATGTGCTGTTCTGTTATGAATGGTTAAACTGGAGGCATGCAGACTAAGTGCAAGTGCAAGGCCTAGACGAGAACAGGCAAGAGAGCAGGACTGAGTTGCATGTTCTCAGTTAAACACATGAACACACTTGGGCCATATGGTGGTGAGGGTTTAAGTGAAGCCAGTGGACTGTGACTCGAGGAACAGATATGGTCTGGGGGAAGGAAGACAGGAGAATTAGTCCATGCATCATTTTCGAGTAATCTCTCCACAACCATAATTTACTCAAATGAGAGGGATACACTGAGTCCAAATTCCTCGGAGTCATGCAGAGAGGCTGAGAGGGTGAGCAGGCAGGAGAGGAGAGGTGGAGTTTTGAGAAGGAGGTGCTGTAAGAAAAACCATTGGGTGCAAACATGTCAATCTCCTCCCTCAATAGCTGTCTTACCTTCTGCTGCTGTGCTGGAGAAGGGGAACTGGCCATGCCCATCTGCCTGTGCCACCAGCACGCACTCTTCTCGCCTCAGCCCCCAGCTCCTCACTACCACTGCCCGAGCCTTCTACCAAACTCGTGACAAATAAGCTCTCCAACTCTATTACCTCACACAACCCTCGTCTTCCTCTCTCCGTGTCCACTAGAGTTGGATGTCTTAAGACCTGTCTTGGTCTCGATACCAGTCTCGAGACCACTTTTACGTGGCCTTGGTCTTGTCTCGACTTTGTCTTGGTCTTGGTTTTGGTCTCGATACCTTGTGGTCTTGGTATTGTCTTGGTTTAGGCGGTCTTGACTACAAGTCTAGTGTCCACTCAGTAATCTCTGCTCCCTTTTCTTCCCATAGACCGTTCAAGTCCTCCGCCAGTTATCCCTGCAATCCCAGAACTGTTATTGTTACTCTGTCACTGTAGATAAGTCATTTACACTCTAGCTAAATGCGTACTGTGATCTGCTGCTGGGGTCCGCCTGAGTTGCTCCTAACAAACTCACCTTTAAAAAGACTTCCGCTTTCTTACAGTCAGTGGAGAATACTGTGCTAACATCCTCCTTCACAGCACGAGGCGGCTCTATTCCCCTCTCTAACATGTGTTCAATCACATTGAAGCCAGTGATTGGCTCCTCTGCCACCCTATCTTCCTGAGCTACTAATACTGGTACTAGAAGCTTTGACTGCGGAGCCTCTTCTGTGGGTAACCTGAATGTGATTTCAGCCCACCCAGCAAATAGCCAATGATAGAGCTCAATCATCCTTGTAGTGTCCCTTCAGTGGTATGAAGCTGTGCGAGGGCGAGGTCTGTTTTAATCACTAACATATTGCAAAGACTTAGGCCTGACGACGGCTTCAGTAATTCCAGCTTCACTGTGATTCGTTTTAAGTCCAGTTTCGATTTGGTGAATCAGGTTGGAGTCTGACAGTTTGTCTTTCTTACACCAATTCAGAACTGTGTGTGACTGTGTGTAGTCACTTCAGTGAGCTGCTTCACTTATGGTTCTGATCAGCGTGTGCTTCTTTGACTGTTTCCCAGCTGAGATAGTAGTTTGTAACATTGCTGCCGTAGTAATCAAAGAAGCTTTATGTTGACATGACATAAGTTACAGTTATTTGATTGACGACATCTGAGCTGAACATGAATTGTTCTTTGATACTTAAACCTGCAACAAACCTGTTTTTTTCATGCATTATTTTTTCTGCTTTCTCACAGGTCACGATGTCCATCAGCAACACCACTACCTGCACCAATGACAGTACGAACCACTTCGACATCATCCACGTGTGCTTGTACTCCTTCATCTTCATCGTGGGTCTTACTTTGAATGTTATAGCTCTGGTATTTTTTTTTTGTCAAATCAAATCCAGATCCCCAACAGTTGTCTACATGACCAACCTGACCGTGGCGGACTTTTTACTCATCCTCACATTGCCAGTGAGAATCTACTACCACCTTGGATTAGAAGGCATTCCTCTGGTGTTGTGTGATTGCCTTGGCTTGATCCTGAAGGCCAACATGTATGGGAGCATCTTATTCCTCGCTTGTATTTGCTTTGACCGCTGTGTCGCTGTCAGCTTTCCTATGTCTACAAGAATTCAGAGAGCAAGACAGAAGTCATGGTTGATTTGTCTTGGAGTGTGGATACTGTCCTTTGGTCCAAGTGTGCCAATCTACATCCTCAAGCGTGAAAATGTTTCTTTAAATGTTACTAAACATTGCTTTGATAACCCACCGGTTTATGCCACACAACCAGCAGTAGTTTTTTCCACTTTATTTCTGGGGTTTGGGCTCCCTTTAGCAATTATGCTAGTATGCTCCTGGATATTGGTTCATACTGTTCAAAAAAGCACTGTGGCTCAGACAAATCTGCTGAACAGCAGAAAGATCCGGAGGATGATTGCTACAAGTCTGCTTATTTTCCTATTCAGTTTCTCTCCATACCATGCTACCCTAGTTGTCCTCTCCCTGCACAGAGAGCCTATAACCTCTAGAACTTGTAGCGGTATGCACCCCATGTTGGCTGCATACCGCTACAGCCTGGTGGTGGCTTGTCTAAACACAGTGCTTAACCCCATTGCGTATTATTTCACCACAGATACCTTCAGGAAGAACATGGTGATAGGCACTGTTCAAAAGATGTTCCCCCTGTACAATCTGAGTTCAGGGCAGAGATAGCTGAGTGCTCACAATAGCTGAAAGATGTTGGAGGATCTCTTAGTCCCACTTAGCTCCATGGGTCACTGTTATCCTGAAAGGTGCATTCTGGGCATGTTTTCCTCAGTTGTCTGTATCTGTCTGTCTTTGGTTTATGTTCTCACCAACATCATCACCAGCACGAGTTCTGTTTTTCTCCTTTGTGCTCTTTCCATCACATTTGATGAAATACAAGCAGACTGTGAAATGACTTTTGCTTTTCTCTATATTGCTACTCAACCTTTAACGTCTTATTTATGAGGTGTTCTTTAAATGAGGGTCCTTCCAAAAGGTTCTTAACTCACTGGCATTAATTTTAGTTTTAATATCAAACCTGCAGCACAGCACAGTGCAGCCAGAGACACTGTTTCATCAACCACCAAGGCAAGTATTATGCTTGCACAATACTAAGCCATCACAGGGAAGTGTACGGTGGTTTCTCCACAACAACACATCTTGCATAATCTTGTATATACTATGTCTTCACAATGGTCATAAAGGTTTTTTTTTTTGGTTTTTTTTACCATGCAATAACAGATTCTAAAAACAAACAATGTAATGCACAAAGCTCATGGAGATGCAATAAAATAATATTCTATTATAAAAAAGTAGAAGATAATATCTTTTATTATACACGTTTGAACTACGTAAACATGAATTGCTATTGCTCTGCAAGGGTCCATTTATTCTGTTCCAAATTTTTTTAGTGCTGTCCGCATTAATGCGGCAAATCTCAGCGAGTTAAAGTGGATCGCCCCGTGCATAGAGCTGCATGGCATCAATGCGTTAGCGTGGTTAGCTCGTCAACACGTTGATGCCGTGCAGCCCCACGCACGGGGAGATCCACCTTAACTCGCTAACTGAGATTTGCCGCATTAATGCGGTCATGGCGTTAACATCATTTTAAAGAGATTAACACTGACAGCACTAAAAAATTTATATAAGAAGCACATAAACAGATTATCTGATTATTAGCAGCTAGCGGCTACGTGACTCCCGCTGAAGCAGTAATATTGTATTTAATTTTTCACACACTGCTTCTGTGTGTTGGCTTCGTTTTGTTAAATAAATAATTATATGATGTAAGATGTCTGATTTTGTTGTTCACCTGAAATTGTATGTGCATCATCTGAAGACCATATTATTTATTACTATGTTCTGTTATGTTGGATAGCACAGGGGCCAAGACTTGATTGTATTCTTTCATCATTTCTAAACCTGTTTCCAAAAAAGTCAGGACACTGGACACAACAAATCGAATGTTGTAACTTTATCTTGCAAGTTCAGCACCTGGACTCTTTTACCAGAAAGCAATGCTGTTGGAAACTGTAGATAATGCGTCTGGTTAAAAGCCCATCTCTGAAACAGAGCTTGTCTGTACACCAGCATATTGCAGCTCCAAAACATGTATAATGAATAAATGAAATGATATTCTTGTATTCTCTGTGTCAAGTCGCTAAATGAAAAGTCCCCTGCTGTTATCTCCTGTCTCTTTATTGTTGTCTGTCCACTTTGAAAAGGTCACAAAACTAAAAAAAAACAAACAAACAACAACCTGGTGGCTGTTTTATTTTGCATTCTGATTGGATGAGGACATGATGATAACAACCTTCAATCATCCTCCTCATTAGGTTCCTCATCGTGGGAGTTTCAAAGGAATATCAAAATTGGACCTCTTAGGCTTCAAGTTTGCTTATTTCAGCCTTTATGGCCAAACATTTTGTTCCATCAGTTTACTGGGGAGTTCTCACTAAAGTAAGATTGTTGGGAAGTTGGAAACGTTATCCTGGCTTTTCATTGTAAAGCAGTGGCTTCTTAGGTGCTGAGCAGCCTTGGAATTGTGATAAAGTGAATTTAAAGTCAAATAATCTTTCTATAAACACATTTTGGACTAAATGTATGAATGCCTGATGCATGAAATAGATGCAGCAGTTATGCGATAAATCTAAAGAAATCAAACCATCGATGTGTAACAATAAGAAAAGATGCGGGGAAAAAGTACCGAACACATGAAGAAAGGGAAATCACATGGAAAGTCATGACATCAGCTGAAATCTGTCAGTAATTAGAAAGCAATCCTGTCACTTAGTACTGATTATTATCAGCTGGTTCAGGCCTAATTGATGGCCAATAAAACGTTGTGTCATTACCAATGTGCCACACAATGGACATTTCATGATATATAAAACCAGTGAGCGTCTAAGGACTGTTGCAATCGTATTGCTGCGAAACATAACGATGACATTGGTTACAGAAGAATGTCTAAACTACCGAAGCTTCCACTGAGGACTCTGGGAGCTGAATTTGCATGAATGGAATAATGTACTGAGACATTCCTGACAAAAATCTACCAGGAGGATGAACAAAGAGTGCATGTTTCAGCAAGACAATGATGCCAAACACACGGCCAAGGAAACTCTAAACTGGTACCAGCCAATCAGCTGCCCTGAATCCAAATCTATGGGGAGTTATAGCACGGGCCACGGGACCTTCAGGATTTGAATGTGTGGGAGAATGGGCCAAAGCCACACCTGAGCAGTGCCTGCAGCATGTTTCTTCATACAGACGGTGTCTTCAAAGGTCATTATACCTCAGCATCATACAAAGTATTCAACTTAAGAATTTACACAGCGTTTTTCTTGTAATTACAATTGTTTGCTGAAGTGAATAAAACAGTGTGCTCTGTAATTGAAGGGCAGGAACAGCTTTGGTGTTTCTGACTGTGTGGCCACCCATGGCTCCAACACCATTGTGAAGTTTGCTGATGACACAGTGGTGTTGGGTGCCATCTCCAACAACGATGAGGCGGCCTACATGGATGAAGTGAAGAATCTGGCATCGTGGTGCCAGGACAACCACCTCCAGCTGAACGTCAGCAAGACCAAGGAGCTGGTGGTGGACTTCAGAAGGGGTCAGCACAGAGACTACAAGCCCATTATCATCAATGGAGCTCCAGTGGAGAGGGTGCAGTCCTTCAAGTATCTTGGTGTCCACATCTCCTCAGACCTGACATGGGCTGCCCACATTCAGGTCCAGACCAAAAAGGCTAGGCAGCGCCTGTATCACCTACGACAACTGAGGAAGTTCAGGGTCTCTCCAAAGATCCTCAGGATTTTCTATACAGGCGCTGTGGAGAGCATCCTCACACAGAACATGACATCGTGGTTCGGGAACAGCTGTGTGAAGGACCATAAAGCTCTCCAGAGAGTGATCCGTACAGCAGAACGCTGCTGCAGGATTGCTCTCCCCCCGCTTCAGGACACCTATACCAGGAGATGCCGGACTAGAGCAGCGCAGATACTGAAGGACCCGTCCCATCCTGGCAACAAACTGTTCCAACTTCTGCAATCTGGTAGAAGGTTCCGCATCATCCGGGCAAGGACAGAGAGACTCAAGAGGAGCTTCTATCCCCAAGCCATCCGGGCCCTAAACACACACACCCGCCCTCTCACATCATCTATAATTGACTGAGTCAGGACTCTTCCAGACACTAAACCAAGGCACAATGTACATTTCAATTCCTTTAATTTTAAATATGTTTACATTGTCTATCCTGTAAAATAGTCAGATGTCCATTCATATTAATGTACAGAATTCACCTGCTTGCTGCTACTACTGCACATTCACCCAATGTGTATATACTATATATATATATATATATTAATGTTCTTCCTCTACATCCCCCCCCCCCCATTTTTTTGCACATGTCGAGGAGCGTGTCAGGCTACATTTCACTGTGTGTTATACTTGTATAACTATGCATGTGACAAATAAAGAACCTTGAACCTTCTGCTTTTGCTTTGACTGCACAACTTTAACAGACAGATCTTTATGAGAAGTTGAAATTGTGTTCATGTCTGTGGCTTCCTGTGGTGTGGTTGTCTATGTGTGTGATCTCTAAAAACAACAGACCTTAGACACAAAGGCTCTAGTTTTGCTGTAACTTCCTCTTGTTCAAACTGAAATGCTTGAATGTGTAAAGAAACTGTATTTTTACTTGTGAAAAGCATGCCGCTGTGGCTGTTTCTTTGCGAGGACCAAATTAAGTTTAAAATCAACATTTAGAATCAAAGCAATCGGAAGGTTCAGCTGAGAATGCTACTTTAAAAATCTGAACACTTCATCCAGCATTAGGACCTGGAATATCAACCATGTCTTTATTGGAAGGCTACACATTTTATTCTTCATCATACAACTGTACAGTTTTACATTGGCATCAGATCATTTCCCTTATGTTTTAAAGTAGTATAATAATGTAATATTTAAAGACACACAGAGGTGGATCAGCCCTATAATAACACATCAGTAGAGCAGAGAGCAGAGTACTGCACAAGCCTTCAAATGAAAAAGAGTTTGTATAAAGTCTCAGAGGGTCTCAGGCAAGGAGGCGTTTGCTAAATCACTACTTTAGTTAGTGGTGGATATGCGACGATTCCTGACCAATAAGTGCTTTTATTTTTGTAGCTATGGTA
Organism: Diplotaxodon limnothrissa; assembly: GCF_057381915.1. Taxonomy (NCBI): domain Eukaryota; kingdom Metazoa; phylum Chordata; class Actinopteri; order Cichliformes; family Cichlidae; genus Diplotaxodon; species Diplotaxodon limnothrissa. The sequence goes on along the minus strand of NC_140598.1, from coordinate 13,350,793 downwards.
CAGATGTGTTTGTCATTTCGATGTATTACAGTGACAATGTAGGACAACTATTAATAACAAAATGCATTAAAAATAAAAAGAAGAACAGCATTTTTTCACTTTTTCTAGGATTATACTTTCTGGCTTTGAAGCTTTATCAGAAGCTCACAATCACATCTTCTTTATAATAAAGGCTGTAAGGACATATCTGCAAATACTCAGTCAATCAATCAGAATAATTGGTTGATGTGGAGACCGAGGCCACATGGACGACACAGTCGTTACTAAACACAGTAGCATTCCTACGTTATGGTGAAACGGTTTACATATTAGTTAGTTATTTGTACACTTGGGCAATGAAGCGTACATCTCAGTGTAAATCATGCAGTGTAAAATATAAGCTTTTGGTGACTCCAAGTGGTTGAACAAAAGGATGGGAAAAGTTCTTGCAGACATTCATGTAAAACTGAACATCAGCAAGAACATCTACTTCAAAATGATCAATAATTTATATTATTGATCATGAAAACAATGTGCACACTTACATTCTTGGGCAATGCACAGTACCTACAGTGCATCTCGTAAATTAATTCATTTGTAATCCAAAAACACAAGATTGTTTAAAAGGCTTTTTTGAGTTAATTTTCCTTTGTTAGGATAATCTGTGAGCACTTTTTTGTTTCTTTGGCTGTAGTGTTTAATATGATGGTAGGTTCTAAAAGATTTACCGCAAAACAAGTCTAATTTATATCACCAAATTCCACAACAATTCCTTATTTAACATATCACCAGGACTGTTGTGAAGTGCCAGGAAGATTGCAAAGATTTACACTCCAGGGAAACTAAACAACCTCTTGCTGAGCCAGTGGCACAACACAGAAGAGCTAACTCTCCTAGGCTTGCAGATTTAACTGAATTAACCAACATGCCACTTTTAATGAAAGTAGAAGACAATCTGACTCGAGGGAAGTCTCTGTCCCTATCACTCATGGGAAGGATTGCTTCAAGAAAAATGGTGGTTTGATTATTTTATGTGATCCCGAGTGAACCATCAGCTGCCTGGTTCAGATCTCTGGATTCGTACATTTCTAAATTCCTTTGGAAATATAAACCTGCACGTATCAGCTGAAAAATGCTACAAAGGGCCAAGGATAAAGGAGGACTAGAGCCGCCTAACTTTCAACACTACTTTTTAACCAACAGGCTTCAGTTCATCTCCGGATGGTTAAAACACGCCCACTAAGATGAGCCTTGTAGAACAGGCACTGTGCAATAATCTGGAGATTTCTGACCATTTATCAGCTCAAACATCAAACGACATGAATGCTTTAAAAGCATCAACATCAGCTCCTCTCTGACAGCATGGTGGGAGTTTCTAAAAATAACAGTCTTCATGAATCCCATGCAAACGTACACCTATCTGGAACAATCCGGACATATTACAAAACAATAATATGATAAACTTCACAGATTGAAGTCGTAAAGGAATCAAATACTTGGAACATATTTTAGAAGGAACAGACTTTATTCTGTTCGACAGATTAGTTCTACAGTACGGGTTCAACAAGAAAAGATTTTTAGAATATCAACAAATGAAATGTATAATAAAAAAGAAATTTAAACCTAATCAAGTCTAAATGAAAAACACCATCAAGTGTGCACAGTTTCTCAGAACTCCCAAGTTATATATAGGACGCTCCTGTCACGGCCTGGGGGGTCAGCAGGACGTTGATCGGCCATTTCTACCTTTCTCTCTCTCCTCCTCTCTGTCGCCGGGGAAGAACTCACTGTGGGTTCACGCCCACGGAAGGGGAACACACCTGATGCCCATCAAGGCGATCGGCATTTAAGCCAGAAGGAGTCTGCTGGTCTTCGCTGGATCGTTGTCTGCCACCCGTCAGTGAGAGTCAAAGTTACAGCTCAGTTAACATTGTGAACGTTGTAATTAATTCTCGTTTCCTCGTCTACAGGACTCCTGGATACCTTCCCGTGTGAATCAGTGTGTGGAGAGTGGAGAGTGGACCTGTGGTCATGTGTGTGTGTGGAGAATTGGAGAACGAGTGACTACCCCTTTGGATTTCCCTGGAGCGCCGTCCCTCACCTTGTTGTATATAGCACTGCCCTGCACTTCCTGTTTATACACCTGGTGGATTCTGTAAATAAATTCTTGTGTACAGCTGATTCTGGCTTCCTGCGCTTGAGTCCCCCACGCTGAACCGTAACAGCTCCCCAAAATAGATGAATCAATATCCCTTCATATTATGTCTGTGAAGGTTCTCAGTCATCCAGGTCATCGAAGTCTAAAGAGCCTGGAAAGAAAAGTTTCTTGAAAAACTTCAAGAAGTCCACACATTTTTCTTTAGAAGCTGCTTAGATCCCTTCCTATTGGGAAATGGGAGGTGGATCTATCAGTCAGAACAAACTTCTGGTGTTAGATTTATTTAAAAACCCATCCATCCATTTGTCCTTCTCAGGGGCGCTGCAGCCTACGGAGCCCATGTTGTACTCGTATAACGATGCATGTGACAAATAAATAATTTTGGATCTTGAATTTAGTTTCTGGTTTTCTTTAATGAGTTTTAGATCTTGGGTTTTGTTATTGTGCCTCCTTTGTGCTCCATGTGTCACGTCTAGTCAAGTTTTCATGTCTGTTCTCATGGTTTCCTTTTTAATTTTGCGTGTCTGTCTCACAGATGCAGGCTCCCCCCACCTACGAGCCTGCATTTGGGCCGTTTCATGACAGCTGCCGGTCACGGACAATGACTCCCACCCTCTCCGTAACACACTGAAGAGCGATTTCTTCAACCTTGCAGTCTGAGGGAATGACACAGGAGGTTGTTCCTACCTCCCTCTATCAAACTAATGCATCTACTTGGGTCAGACCCACACACTGAACCAGACACTCTGTCACTTTTTGTACGCCACAAAGTATATTTGTGCACCTGTGCACTCACACCTGTAATATCCCAGAAACATTAGTGTTAATACTTTAATATTTATGTTTATATCTCTATTTCTACACTTTATATGATTGCTTGGTGTCTGTTGTACGTTTCATTGATTCTGATTCTGAAATAGTCAACGATTTGATCTAGCTAAAAATTAAGCCATGTACGAAAAACAAATGCTGTATTCAAATTGGAAAGACAGCAGCAATGTGGAGGATTCAGTCAGCAATTTGAAATAGTGCAGTATATGCAGATTCTGTTTCCTGTAAGCTGTCAAGAGTCTTTTATCTAACTTAAACTTGTGATGTTACTATTCTAAAACGAATTCAAAGCTCTGAATTTCTAAAATAACAATCACAACCCATTAAACGTTCACAAGATGACCACAAGATGTCTCTGCAGCACGTGCCGTGGACAGCGCAAAAAGCAAAGAAACACAAAGCAGGACAGACAAATGCGTCTGGAATGAAAGTGCGAGAACAGAGATGCTGTTGTTAAAGGTGAAACATGACTATCAACATACTTTAGCTGCAGTATAGTTTGTAACCAGTGTGACATAAACTAACTAACAACGCGCAGTGAATGGTAGCTACACAAAAGCCTGTTTCATCACGTATTTGACCCCGGGATCTATTTTTTTCTCCAAGCTTCATTTTTTAATTGTGGTGAACTTCACGTAGCTGCCTGATGCGCATTCTGCTCATCAGTGGACTGAATTGTCTTTGGGTCATCAGTAATAAAGCGCCTTCAGGCGACTGTGGTTGTGATTTGGCGCTATATAAATAAAATAGACTTGAATTGAATCAGTATAATTCAGGGTTGTATATTATAATAAACGTGTTGAGACATTTTCCAGCTCACATGTATTCATTACTGTTTCCCCCAATACCGAATTTAAAACTTTTTTATTCAGGAGCTAAAGTTAAAAACGGGAAAGTGGGTAAGTGACGTGTCCGTGATGGTGTTTGTGTGGCGCAGAGGAACCACATGACACGGTAACTTCAGAGGTCTTTCTCAGCCGTCTGCTGAGCCAACAGGAGCAGTGCAACAAGGACGCCCTTTGTTTTCTTCACTAACCGGACACCGCTATACGAGGAAGACCTGCTGAACCGCACCGTGAGTGTATTTTGCTTTTAAAACATCCAAACAGCGACGTTGTAAACTGCGCAACATCAGGGTGTTAACCTGGAGGTGGCAATAAAACGAGGCAGTCTGATTTCCCTTTAATGAAACATAAAACTTGAATCTGAAGTTAAGACAAAATTATTAGAGAGAAAGATTTGTGACAGGTTTATTACAGCTTCACAGCAGTGAAGCATTAACCTGCCTCACGCCTGTACCTTCTTACTAAAGGTGTAAAAGGTGGCACTGAATCATGGAGCATTCTTAGTTTTTCACAGGAAAAGTCATTTTACAAAAGCATAAACGGTGCAGTTTGGTGCACATGATGTCACATTGATTCAGGGATGTAACACTGATGTTGTAAAACGATTCCCTTCATAAGGCTTTATAAAACTTATAAAAGCTTTATAAAAATAAACTGACACGGTTTGTTTTCTCTTTTTTCTGATAATGTAATGATGAGTATTACTGTACTTGTCGTCATTATTAGAAAACCATGCTGGGACAAAACATTAACGCAACCACTAAGCACACTGTTACTTATTCTAAACACAGTGACTTCATCAGTTCCTCTTTGCAGCTGTTTTTGTGTTTAATAGAACAAAAGCAGATATCGCAGTGCATGTTTTCTTGTGCTCGTTTTTGTTACGACTCTCTGAACTGGGCCATGTAGATTAAAGTGGAGTAGACTCTGGTCAGGAGCAGCAGGTGTTGTGCTCCTTAACAAAGGCACCAGTGAACTGATAAGAGGCTTTGCTTCTAAATTTAGAATCAGGACAGCTTCCTGTCCCCACAGTGTGAGCAGTGGTGAGTTTCTGCAAAGTTAACTTGTTTTTTAATTGGGAATTAATTACATTTAAACTCCTAAATAAATACACACTTTTAGATTCTGGATTTGCTTTTCGGATTTGGGGAATTTCATTGCCCTGCGACAGACTGGCGACCTGTCCAGGGTGTACCCTGCCTCTCACCCTAAGACAGCTGGGATAGGCTCCAGCACCCATGACCCTGAAAAAGGATAAGCGGAAGAGAATGGTTGGATCGATGGGAACTTCATCTAGTTTTTCAACTATGTGTCCATCCTGAAGTCTTGGGAAAATGGAGTGTGTGTAAATGAATGCAAACAAATCCCCAAATACACACTGTCATGGTCCTCGGTCAGTTGTTTTCAGTGTTTTGGACTGTTTTGGTTATTTATCAAGGGATGGTTTTTTATAATGTTTAGGTTATTTCCTGTATTGGTTCTCTTTGTGAACTTAATCCAGTTATTTGTTCCAAATTCTTCCCTCAGCGTTTCTCCCTCTTGTGTGAAGTCTGTTGTATTAGGTCACACATCACTTCCTGTTTTATAGAGAGCAGCATAAACACAGTTGAGCAGATTGTGTGAATCTTCGTTGTAACTGCATTTTGCGTTTCATTGTTTATAACACAGTTGCTGCAGGAGGAAGAACATGGAACGCTATATTAGATATTAACTGATAAAAGTGTGATTAGCGGTCTGTGATGTATGGAGGACAAGAGTTACACAGCAAGTACATCAAAGAAAATTAGATGTATTTTATTTTATATGCAAAATGAGAGGAGGCTGAAGGAATATAAATGTGCCTTTAAGAAACATTTTAAGAAATATAAGGAACAACTCTTCTGAACACTGTGCAAAGGGGTCTCGGGATTAGGACTGCAGATTGATTCAGAGGCTCAAATTATGGTCATAAATATTTTGTACTTGTAAATCAGACTGTCTAGTTGTGAAGTGAGTTTTGTAACCTTGTAAATCAAAATATCTAAAATGTGTGCCTAAAAAAGATTTGTATTTGTAAAAGATAATTAAACAAGTTACAAGTTGTTTGGTTAATGTCTGTTTACGGATAGAAGGCAAAAAAATATGTGTGAAGCTTCCTGTTCAAGTTCCCTCGCATGCGTGTGAGTTTCAACTTGCACATACAAATTTTGACAAGATTTTTCTTCCTTTCAGCTGATTGGTCGATGTCAAGTTGTCAGGCGTCACACTGTAGAGAGAGGGCGAGTGGACCCAAATGCAGGACTCGCAGGCAGATTGAAGGTGTGGATGGTATTTATTAGTGAGGCTGGACGGACAGAAGCTATCTGAAACTGAAAGACTGGCTGACTGAAGTAGACCTGGAAACACACCTGTGGATTAGACGATGATAAGACGAGGAACTGAGAGAAACTGAGGGTTTAAATACACCGGCTCATGATGGCAAGAAACAGGTGAGTACACACAGCTGGACTAAATCTAACTAATGACACAGGAAGTGGAACATACACACAGTCCGAGGCTAACACAATAAAACAGGAAATGTGAAAACTAAACAGTGATAAGGTCCAATACGGAAAACACTGATAAGAACCCTGGCGCTTTACTTAACTTCAGGTCCTGGAAGGGTAATACATTTTAAAGATGGAGGATGGCGACAGCCATTCTGTTCATGCAAACATCGTTGGGTCTGCCGTGATATGTTTGACATGGGACTTTTGCTCCTGAACCTCTGCGCACAGCGTCTGGAGACCGGGGCTGTACGAAGTCACTTTCATCTTTACGCAGGACTGTAAGCTGTTGTCTGTGAGGCGTGAGCGGTTTTTGTTTTTAACATAGTTCATGGTGGAGAAAAGCTGCTCAAATACGTATGAGGATCTGAAGATCGACAATCCACAAATTAGGCATTGTCACGGTTTGCCAGGGCAAGCCGTGGGGATGTGGGGATTTTATTTTTTTCAAGATATTTCAAGATCACGATAATCTTCCAATTTAGAACTACAAGTTAAAAAAAAACTAACATAAATAAAATACACTTCAGCTAAATACTTTTACAATTTATTTCCCCAAACCACGGAGCCGCAGTATAAAGACTAAAGAGCCGCATGTGGCTCCGGAGCCGCAGGTTGCCGACCCCTGGTTTAGTTGAACAAAAAACAAAATCATTGTCCAGATATATCTTTTTGAATATCACGTTTGGTTACTACCAGTGTTGGTCAAGTTACTTGAAAAAAGTAATTAGTTACTGATTACTGATTACTTCTCCAAAAAAGTAATCCCGTTACTTTACTGATTACTTGTTTTCAAAAGTAATTAATTACTTAGTTACTTAGTTACTTTTAAAAAACATGATACACTACCTGAATGCTTGATAAAGCAATAGACCTTTTGGGCCAATGCTATTTTTTCTGCATAATCCATCATATAAAAGTGAATCAAATGGAAAAGTGTCTTTTTAAAAAATTGTTTATTACTTTTAATCTTAACTTTATAAACAGTGCATCAAACAAAAATTAAATTAAATTCAACAGTCTTTGACTTTAATAAATTTGTTTAACATTTGAACATATTTCTGCACATTACACCATATTTTAAGAAAATAAAGGCTTAAACTGTATTTCTGCATACTCCAGCATATAACATAAATTATTTTTGTGTATACACACATCTTTTCATATAAATAAAGCAAAAAATAAATAAATAAAATAAATAAAATTAACAAAAACATCTTTTAACAGTTTGTAAAGTGCAGAGAGGCATAATATTGAGATTACAAAAACAGAAAATGCTATTGCATGCTACATTCAGGCTGTTAATCCAGTCTCAGTTTGTGGCAACCCTGAAAAAGACCTATGTTTTATTGTTTTCTTTTGGACTGAAACAGTGGTTATATCGCATCAGCAGAAGCTTCTCAAACCTTCTATCAGACATTCTGTTCCTTTTTGGGGAAAGCACCAATCCACCTAAACTGAACAGCCGTTCCACTGGTGCACTGGATGGAGTTGGACTGTTGTATTTCATGTACATCTTTTTGAGATTTGGGAACTGATTCAGAATCTCAAGCTCATAGCCTGACCTTAAAAAGTCAGTTATTTCTTTTTCTGCTGAGAAGCTTTCTGTGGGCTGATTCTGAAATTCAAAAAAGTCCATTTCGGCTGGGCTGGCTGGGATTTGGGACACATTAGTGTTCTCAGTTGCAGGAGCAGCTTTACGACACTCTGTTATCAGGAGCTCCTTCACATACTCTCTCCTACGCTCATCTCTCAGCCAACGAAGTTTAAACTTGGGACAAGTGGCCGCTGCGAGAAGTCCTTCTTGGCTGTCCAGAACAGCATCAAAACGAGTCTTGATGGCCTGTAACATACAATATGATGCAACTAAGAATACAATTATTTTACTGTATAATTACCTATTGTCAATATTTTGTGGGCTTTACAGCTCTAAACCATCTATATTTTCTATTATCAATACTGTATGAGATTTAATTTTGGCTGAGGCTTTTGTTGATATTATGATTAATATTCATGATTAATGATGATCAATGTCCCTGATATTTAACAAGGGGTGAATACTTGGTCTTTTATTCTATCATTTTAATAATTGTACCCACTGCTTAAAACAAAGTATAACATCCACCCACTGTGAATGGTATAATAAATTTAACAAATCCACCCAAAGCAATTAATAATAATCTTACCTTTACAATGACATCTGGAAGGCTGGCTGTCATTCTAGAGAGGTCATCTTTCAGGGAAAGGGTCTTTGACATCAGGCTTGTGAGTGTTGGCAGTAAAGCCCCGTAGGTGCACTCATCCCCTTGTAAGATGTCCAGAGCCACTGTCAGGGGCTTCATCACAGTACAGTACTCTTTCAAGAACTGGTACTCCCTTTCATTAAGGCACTTGATTCCCAGTTTTACACACAGGGGATTAAGTTCATTCAAGGGAATTGTGATGATTCTAGAAATGGCCTCATACAGGGAATTCCACCTTGTGGATGTCGGTACCATTAGTTTCCTCCGACTGACTTCCTCCACCTGTTCAGAGGCTAATGTTGATCGACTTGCTTTAGTCCAAAGAGCAGAATATTTTGCAGTGCTACTCCTATATACAGCCTTGGTGTCTGCACAGGAATTTAGATGTTTGTCAACATCGCTTGTTGAAATCAAGTTAATTGTGTGCGATGCACATCTGTAGTGTGGAGGGAGGCTAAACTGTGCATCACCAGATGCAGCTGAAAGAGCTTCTATGACCTCAGTAAAGGTCGGTTCCTCGTTATCACCTTCTTCATTTTCAGATTCAGACTCCAAATGACAGGGCTGACATACTCTGAATGCTTTGGCAAAATTGGATGCATTATCCGTTACAGTGGCAATAACTTTGCCTTGTAGTCCATATGATGAATGGATTTCTTCAATCTCTGCTCCAATTACATCATAGGTATGGCTGCCTCTAATTCTCTTGCATGCTAGAGCGGCCTTGTTGTGTTGTAATGTGGAATTAATCCAGTGAACTGTTACACCCATAAAACTTTTATTATTTACCGTCCAGATGTCAGCAGTGGTGGAAACAAACTGCCTCTTCGAGTGTAGCCTTCAAGTTAGAGTTCATTTTGTCATATTCTCTCTCAAGGTGTCCTACAAATGACTTTCTCTGGGGCAGCTTGACACCACTTTTAGTTGGTATTTTTTCTACGATGCGTCGGAATGATTCAGAGTCAACAGTGGAAATCGGCAACATGTCCTCGACGATATAGGCAGCGACAAGCTTCTTCAGTTCAGCGGCACTAAGTCCTGTCGCTCTTACGTCTAGTTTAACCTGTTTAGCAGGAGTGGGTCCATCTGAGGTTTGCCCGGTGGAAGTAGATGTGGTAGCCACAGCGGTCACGTCAGTGAGGGGATCCTGGGGGTTTTCTGTCAATTTAACATTCTTGTGGCAGCGTGCTAGGTGCTTGCTCAGGTTGGAAGTGGAATTTTTCGACGTAGAAAGAAGTTTTCTTCCGATGCAGAGTGTACAACGTACGCTTATGTTTTTGTCGCTTTTTAAAGAGTCAAATTCAAAATAATGTCGGTATTTCCAAGTATTAAATGCTGCACGATCGTACTCTATCCCTCGCTCCATGTTTTCTATTGTTGACACACGAGCTACCATAGCCGTCGCACTCGCTTGCGTCATTGTCATGAGACATTCTCGCAAAAAGTTCACGGTTTTAGTAACGCAGTAACGCAGCGTTCCTACGGGAAAGTAAAGGTAATCTAATTACCGTTTTTGCAATAGTAATCCCTTACATTACTCGTTACTTGAAAAAAGTAATCCGATTACAGTAACGCGTTACAAGTAACGCGTTACTGCCCATCTCTGGTTACTACACTGTGTAATTTTTCGAGGTGCACATTACAAAAGTTGCCCCCATTAAACGTGATATTCCAAAATATATATCTGTGTGGATTCTGGAGACAAGGCAATCTACAAGTAGTCCTTGGTGTGTTGTATAAAGACGAGCAGTACTTAATCCAACCAGGAGTTTGTCGACCCAGGGCAGTGAATAAGCATCAAATAATCCACAGAGAACCATATAGACCCATCTTTCTCATCTCTTCCCTTAACCAAGTGCTTTTAGCCTTCTTCATGCTTTCAGGTGGCTAATGTGATATACCTAATGTGTATGTGTTAGTCCCTGTAGGGAAATTACTCCTCTGCATTTAACCCATTCACCCAGTGAAGCAGTGGGCAGCCACCAGTGCAGCACCCAGGCAGCAGTGTGTAGGGACGGTACCTGGCTCAGGGGTACCTCAGGGTAGCCGTTCAGTGGATTGAAACCCCTGACCTTCCGATCATGGGGCAACCACTACCTTTGTGACAGAGAGACAGCGAGAGATAACAGGCAGGAAAGCATGAGAAGATTCAGGGACAATGACAGCCCCTGTCTTTATGATGGATGTTTTTAAATGTATTCCACTACAGATTAATTCAATTCAACTTTATTCATACAATGCCAAATTTACAACAACAGTCACCTCAAGGTGCTTTATATTGTACAGTATACCCTATAATAATAGATACAGAGAAAACCCCAACAATCATATGACCCCCTATGAGCAGCACTTTGGCGACAGTGGGAAGGAAAAACTCCCTTTTAACAGGAAGAAACCTCCGGCAGAACCAGGCTCAGGGAGGGGCGGGGCCATCTGCTGTGATTGGTTGGGGTGAGAGAAGGAAGACAGGATAAAGACATGCTGTGGAAGAGAGACAGAGGTTGATAACTCTCCATAGCTGGACTGGCCATCGGCCCACCGCCTGGTGTCAATGCTTTTTTGTTGTCTTTCTTCCCTTAACGGTACAAACAATCAACGGTGGTGGATTGGCCAGATGCTGGCAGATGTGTAAAAATAAGTCAGTTGTTTGGTGGTGGCTATGGCGGAGCTTCCACAGAGGCAACAGGTGGATGAGGGAAAGGGGAGGCAGGAGGAGCAGAGACCCGAGGTAGCAGCGGCCGGAGTGTCAGGTGAACTGAACTTCAGGTAAGAAGTTATGACCTGCAGTCTATCTGGGTCAGATATAAACCAAGTTTAGGTGGAGTTTATTTTCATTATGCTGACTTTTTACAGTCAGTTACAATAACTCGTACTGCGTACTAGCTAGCATGACGGAGTTTATACAGCTGGGTGGTGCTATGATGTTACTGATAGTGAACTTTATTCATAAGGTTAGTTAGTAGAGTTGCCAACCGTCCTGTAAAAAACGGAATCGTCTCGTATTCAGAGAAAATATTACGCGTTTCGTGTTGAGCTGAAAAGGAACACAGTTTGTCCCGGACTTCAGCTACAATGAAAAAAAAAACCACACAAAGCTGGAGTCATTCTGTCGTTACGCTGCACAGCTGTTTCTTCTTCTCTCATTCTCCCCCCTCCCTCTCCTGTTTCTACTTCAATCATGAAACTGATCAATGATCAGCTGATCGGCTTTTCTCTCTTGTTTGTTTATCGCCCACTTTGCGCCAGAAAGAGGAAACCAGCGGATGTCGCGCTAAACAACAGCAGCATGTTTGATCAGCTGTTGTTAGAATTTATTTAATATTAATTTCTAGTATCAGCTGATGTTTGCTGGAGCCACAGCTGTAAAGCTGCTGGTCATGATGTCGGTTTGGATATGTGGTGAGAGGGAAACATGAGGATGAAACCAGGAGATGTCCTTACTGAATCATCAGAGCTGAACAGGTGATGGAGAAACAGGTTTACCTTTTAGGTGACATGAATGAGTTGAAGGGAAGTTATGAACTGTTTCTGAGAGACAAATAACACCAGCATCCTTTTTTATGTAGCTGACAGCTGGTAACTGTGCAGGGGCGGGTCTAGCAAAGTGTTGCCAGGGGGCCAGGTAGGGCATTAACAGGGAGAGGGGGGCACAAAGACATACTTTCTTATTCTCATTTAAAATATCTAGTTTTTATTAATTAATTATCTAAATCTTACAACCAACGTTTTTATCTGACGTAAAATGTATAGAAATCATACATATACCAACAAGACTGTACATCACTGTCACAACAGGGTTTGTTTTCATTCAAAGTCTTTATGGCTTTAATACCTGGTGGGCCGGTCTGTAGTCAAAATGCCCGATTTTCTGTCCCAGTCCAGCCCTGCAGGTTAATACTGGCAGTGTCACCATGCCAGCTGACTGTATTTCATCATCAGCCAGTGTTGTTCTTTATCAATATTACCAAAGTTTACCATAAGGCAGCAGAGAAAGTATTTACTTGCTTTCAGGTTCTATTCAAATGTTAGTCTTTTCAGTTGTTTCTCCACTTTTTTCCTGTTTCAAAATAAATCACCAGTTTGTGAGAAGATTATCTTCTTTTTTTAACAGGCAGAGAAAGTTTTACATTGGAACTGGCTAATTTGTCAATTGTTTGTTACAAATGTTCGTATTTTAATATTCAAAAATGTTTTTGCCCAAAACATATGTGCACTACATGTCAGTAAAAATACTATGCAACTATTGATGTCCTTGAATGCTGAATAAACACTGACTGATTGTATCTCTTGTACTTTATCAACGCAGTATCTAAAAACTTTGCACCGTAGTGGTTAAAATCTCATTCTAATAAGAGTTAAAAGCGCATTCGGTTATTAGGTTTACAGGGTTATTGAATTATGGTTAAGGGTTGGTGGAATTGTTTTTAACATTATCTGCCAATTACATCTGCCACCCTTCTCCAAATCTGTGCCCCTACCTGGCCCCCCCAACAAAAATTTTCTAGACACGCCACTGATTTCAGGGTCCCATCATAATTTCTTCAGAAGTAAGTACTGTATATGATGCCAGTATTTCCCCACATTTTCTAGATTCTGCACCAGTACTGTGTGTAAAATGGCATCAAAAAGTTCATTAAGTTTTATTCTTTCCCACCTGTCTTTCTGTCTCCTTTCACTTTTTAAAGGTTGCCATGTTAGAAAAAACATTTTGCGCCGTCATGGTGTTTATTGATGTGGTAAATGAATAGTTTATGAAAATATCACCAAACCTGTCATTTATTACTTTTAATATTCAGTAATGGCAGTGAGACCAAATCAGGAAAGTGTGACAGTGATTAGTGGAATTTTGTGTCAAAAGGTATTAGATCTTTTTCAACATTAAGCCCCAAATTGTAGACTAAGGTAGCTTTTACTGATTCCTACAGGGAAAATAACTTTATGCTGACCTTAAGATTAGGTGTAGTGGGCAGCCACCAGCTATAAGATTGCTTATTCTCTCAGGGAAACCTCCAAGAAGTTATGATGAGGTATATCCCAGACATTTGAGGACTGTTGTGATGAAACGTTTCTGAAAACACTGAATCAACTTTCTGGGATTTTCTTACCAGAGCATGGATCAGGATGATACATTTTACACATTCGTCCCAATGTTTCTTCAACCCTATATTTTTAGTTTTAGCAACAGCCTGTTAAATGCACAGCTGCACTCTGAACATTACACAACAGGAATAAAAACAACTTTTAGTTGAGTTGCGGTCTCCTATTAAGAAGGCAGATTTAGAAGATAAAAATTCTGATATATATTTACTGATAACAGTCTGTCTGAGGTTCTGTACAGTTAGTTTGCATTATTGGTAATGCTCTTTGTCACATTGCAGACTTTATTCAATTCAATCACCAAACCACATAAACAGTTGCTTTAAGGCACATTTGATTGTACGGTTAAGTGCCAGCAGAAACAGGCTTCTACAGAAGAGCAGGCTCTGCCTCCCATTACTACGTCTACCTGGGAACCACAAGTAAGCCAGCAGTCTTAGAGCAAAGTACTCTAAAGAGGAGATACAGTACAATGAGTTCTTGAAGATGAGATGGGTCCTTTTAGGGACATCATAAACTTTTACTTCTTTTGATAAACTTTTGATGGATGGAATTTACTGCAGTCACACAAATCCTAACCGTGGAGGAACGGAGTTCCACTAGATCGCAGCAGGTTAATACGAGAAAATAAGATGTATTGTGTGCACACTGCTGAGAAAGAGAATCTGAGTTGTGGTTGTTTTTGTAGTTTTACATGAAAATCCCAGAATTATTGAAGAGCAATACGCGGAGCTCGCCTATAAGCTTGAGTGCAAAGTTTTACTGAGACACGGTTTTGGCACAGCTTTGCAACATCCACATCACCATCTATCTCCTGTCTTTAAGCAACAAACAAACAAAAAGATGTAGCTATCACAACAGCAGCAGGCACAAGGCATGATTTTTGGGGCTTTAGATATTATGCAATTTGCAATAAACTGTGTGGCACAGATTTTGTAGTGACTCATTTAAATATTCTCCTCTTTACAAATACATGTCACAAGGCCATGTATTTTTACTCCCCCTTGCGTTAGTAAATCTGGCCTAATTTTTCCGTTTTCGTCAAATTTCCAACCTTTGTAATAAAGGTCCAAATACTGCCGAGATTCGATTAAAGGAGTAGAACGTAGTAGTTTAAATATGGCGGATATCCGGCATCACACTGATAATGAGACAAGCGCAGGGTCTTTCGGATTTTCAGAGCATTTTCCTAACTCCTTATCAGTTCTCTTACCACCTTTCCTGGACTTGGATTTGTTTCCCTGGAGGTCAAGGAAAAGCGATGGGAACGAATCTTTCTTTTTCTGCGGATGCCTTTCTAACAGCGTCACACCGTGTGACGTCACATATGGCGAACCCCCTTCGCCAAGCTGACGTCAATAAAACAAACCGAAGCGGAATAACGCACTTAATAAAAGCACGGTGTGCGACAGCAAGAGCAGCCGGATACAACGCGGAGCCACTTTTACAGGCGACATGTCAAATTCAAACCTGTAGACTGAGTATGTGTATAGTTCATCGGACGGGGTACAGTGAGTTTTATGAACGGACCCAGACCCCCCGACCCACTGCTCGGCACCCACGTCGACTAACGCTAATACCCTTCACGGCTTGTTCACGGTCCAGACACATGAATGCTTTTATTTTGATGTTTCCCGGAAGTACGCCACATCCTCTGTTCTTTTCTTGACTCTACTGTATTCTCATTATCAGCACAATAGGCAGGAAGGTTTACAGCTGGAAGAAAGAAAATTTCGTTTTACGTCCTCGGAACTAGACGGGCTTTCAGCCCAACAGGGACGTATTCCGGCCCGTGTCCCTCCGCGGGGCTGATCCGGGTCCACGGCCCGAGCAGTGGATCTGCCGCAGCTGAAGCCTCCGAGATGCTCCGAGCTCTCTGCAGCTGCACAATAACAGCGTCACCGATACCGGCCTGGGGACACAGCTATGATTTTCAGACGGAGAGCCAGGTAACTTGAAATAGCTAGCAATAGATGTGAGAATGGAACAAGTGGGCACAGAACAAGATGCTGATAGCAAAACCATAACGGGGTTATTAGGATGGAGAGACTGTGGTGTACAATGGGCGGCGCTAGGCTGCGATTTTGCAGACATGGGCGAAGGTGTGGGTGTAGGGATTCTTCACACGCCAAGTCTTAACATGGTCACAAGTTCGGGAACCATATACATATATACAGCCTCTCCCTCCAACTCCGCTTGGGCATTTCAGACTTGTAATATGTGGTGAACAGGGTGGTGGCTGCTGCCCTAATATTAATCTCACATTGGTCTGCAGAAGTGACAATCAGACGGAGAGGCAGTGTGATCAGATCTGATCAAAGTGAACAGTGAAATGCACAAATCTATTTAGAGGAAGTGTGATTTCAGCTGTCATATGACATACCACACTGTAACGTGCCTGACTGCAATGTTATGAATCCGTCTGGGTTTAAATGTCAAATAATCATAGAGAACTAGTCCATCACATATTAGGAGAGTGTCAGAAGATTATTCTAGTCATCAACGTCTCCAAGTCCACTGAAGAAGTTTTTCCCCAAACTTTTCCAGTGTCCCATTAGCCAGTAACGTAACTGGGTCGATTGAAATAGTAATATACATCAGTATAAGACATTTTTAACTGTAGAGGTTTTTTTAAATTAATTTTTTAGGGTTAAATAAAAAAAATAAAGTTAATAAAGATGTTTTTACAAAATTGTAATAGAAGCATAAATTCTATGCACGTATTAACAGTACAAAGCTAATGTGGCAAAGTCGACAAAGTTGCCTTTATCCTCTGAAAACAATATTGCTGTAATAGTGCGAATGGTCTCTTTCTTTTTTTGTTCGCCCAGCTAGATGGAACGAGGCATCACTGTTAAGTTGGATAGATATGAATATGAGCCTGGTTCTGCCGGAGGTTTCTTCCTGTTAAAGGGAGTTTTTCCTTCCCACTGTCGCCAGCACAGTGCTTGCTCATAGGTATCATATGATTGTTTTAGTAGTGTCTACCTTACAATATAAAGCGCCTTGAGGGGACAGTTGTTGTGATTTGGTGCTATAAAAATAAAATTGAATTGATGTGAATCATATGTTATGGTCTTTACACTGAGCCCCTCTCAGCTTTAAAGACCCGTGGGAGGCTTTGATAAGTGTATCAGCTCTTTATCAGTATGATAAAAACCAAAAGTGAGGAAATACGCTTCCTTTCAACAGAGTTGCAAGGTTGTTTTGGCAATATGTAGCAGCTTATTACCAATAAGCATTTTACTAAAATGCATTAGGTTAAATTAGGTTTAATATACGTGCAATTGTATGACATAACAGCCACTTCCTGTGAGTGTTCCTTTGTTATCAAACACAAAAAGACCATGCCAGTTGTGTTCACGCTCTGATGACACCTGTGTGTGATTCCAAACCAATGAACACACATCTATCACAAATCCTGTTACATTGATCTGTTCCAGTGTGATTGTGTGACAGCAATCAATGTCACTGAAAAACAGACTGTCTGAAAGTACTATTTCATTTGACAGCTCACTACAGGCTCTTTTACATAGAACTTGTTACATATGCATGAATATGTTAAAAAAAAGACTTTTATTGATGTATATTTTTATCCCTTTTCTAGTGGTGTTGGGTTTTTATTTAAATGCTTGATAATGGAAAGTATTGTCACACTTACTGTTTAAGATGGGCAAACCCTTTTAATAATTAGTAGTGCCAACTATGGAAACACCATAGACATCAATAGACATTAGGGCTGCCACGATTAGTCGACCAGTCACGATTACGTCGACTATCAAAATCGTCGACGACTGATTTAATATTCGACGCGTCATTTGAAGCTTTGTAAGATCCCAAAAGACGCAGGAATAAGTAGCAGGATTTAAGAGTGTAATAACGGACTGAAACAGAAGATGGCAGCACTGCATGTACAAGGATGCCAGCTGCCGTTAAACCCCGAAGAAGAAGAAGCTGTGTCCAGTATCGTAGCTGTGTACAAATTCAGGGGCTGCATCCTTCGCAGGCCACATTTGTTGGCTGATTACGTTACAGCGACGTGACAAATGTCTAAATTCGAAGACTCAGAAAAATGTGTCCTCCTTCTCCCCAGATTTGAAGGATGGGTGTATCCTTCGTGGACCAACCTTTCCCAGAATTCATAGCACAACTCAGCCAATTCCAGTTTCCAACAATGGCAGCAGCTACTTAGTTTTAATATTACTCTTATTATTTCTGGGTCACAAAATAAACCTTTAACACATTTTCAGGCGATACTGTAGCTGTGTAAACTTCAAATATCTGCTCGGTTTATCAAGACACCACATATTTGCAAAAGCGCTCCGACGTTTTCGGAGACGTTTGGCTGAGGTTAAAGTTACAGTTACAGACATTAATACATACATGTTTACAATGAACAGATACACATTTGAACACATTTTTAAAAATCTTTATTACATATACACCCCATTATTTTAGGTTTCACAATTACCTCATAATTTGTTCTACCATTACTACACAAATATGTATCATAGAATAGAGTGTTGTAAGAAAATGCCACACCCATACATATAAACCCACAGGAAAAATCAAGACACTGGTATCAGAGGCAGACTGGTACACGGATACTAACTAAAACACAGCATAAACAGGGAGGACCCCCCCGGTCCCCTTAGGAATTTTTGGGGAATGAATTCATTGGAGATGGTGCAGCACGGTACAAAAATTTCAAGGTGTCAAGAGTTTCACTCTCCAGTGGACTGACTCGAGAAGAGAGGCGGTTGCCATGGTAAAGTAGAGAGGAGTTGTCTTTCTTCTCATTACAGAGACAAGCCCCCTGCACAAAGTGTAAGGGGAAACATGAGCCAGACACCAGAACAAAGACCAGTAGGGAGGCCAGGTTTAAACTGTGACCCCTCCCCAACTTTTTCAAACCAATCACATTCATGCCTTGTTTGTGCCACATTATAAAAAACTCTGTTCAATGGCGAGTGGTAGCCTTTCCTAGCCAAGGAAAAGTCCATGGTGCTATGTAAAATTAACTTGAACCTTTAACTGATTAGTATTTAAATTTTGGTTAAAAGTATGCTTTGAGTTTATTCATCTTCTGTTATAAGAATGAACCGGACATCAGTATCTAAGGAATCTAAGGAATACAAGATCTATTTTCAGACTGGTTTCCTTCCCGAAGATACTTCAGTCGTTTTTGTTTTATGACTCATCCAGCTGTCCCCGTCTCTTCATGCCTTTTCTCCTCTTCAAACCCTATCCTGTCACTTTAATGACATTATCTTACTGTGTTTGATTCTTCCATCCATCCATCCATCCATCCAATTGTCCGACTACCATCCATCCATCCATCCATCCATCCATCCATCCATCCATCCATCCATCCAATCGTCTGACTACCATCCATCCATCCATCCATCCATCCAATCGTCCGACTACCATCCATCCATCCATCCATCCATCCATCCATCCATCCATCCATCCGTATTACTCTCTTTCCACACACTTTTCCCCTTCTTTTTCTGTATCTTCCTCTTCCACTGACTGCTTTGGGCTCACAACTATGTGCATCATTCCATTCATCCATCCTTCTCTCCTCCTCACAGGATGTTGCGATCGCTGGTTTGTGGTCGGCTGGGTCCAGTTTGGATGTGGAAAGCGCTGCTATTCTTTGTGGCCATTGCTTTTGCCACCCAGCTGCTGGGAATCATCTTCAACAAGAGGTATGGTTTTGCTTTTTCAATTTGAACTGCATTGGATTTTTACATTTTTGCGTCAGATTTAGTTTTCTTTCTCTCTATTATGAGGAAATTATGTTGGCAGTTCATGGACAACTGTGGGCTGCCCGTGTTCCTATAGAGTGGGTTTTTGTCACATGGTAACAGTGTCACAAATATGTGGTAGAGCTGGTACAACCATTGGATGTCCTTTTTTCGTCCATCTGTGAAGAAAAGTGAAGTTGTACAGACCGAAAGTGAAACAGAGATCACTGGTTTGTGGTCATAAACAGCTCTCTCTACGTTTCATACTAACTCAGCATAAACGAGTGTGTAATGTCTTTGTACTTGTCTCATTCCTGGTCAACTATTATCGCGCTAGTACCTGTTGACTTGTCAAGCAGTTGGCATTAACTAACATACAGCATCATCCATGTCGAGCAACATGCAGTTGGTATTGTGGAGGACTACAGCATGGGAGTACGTTTGCAGTGGTTGAAAACCCCCTCTCTGTAAGCTCTACATAGGCAAATTTATGCTCAACAGTATTGCATATAGCAATATATATACTATAATACAGTAATAGTAAAATAACAGCCACACCGCTAGATGCTGCTCTGGGTTCATTACATGCAAAGCGAAATATTTCAAGCCTTTATTTGTTATAATTTTGATGATTATGGCTTACAGCTTATGAAAACTTCAAATTCAAAAGCTCAGCAAATTTGAATATTTTGAAAAAGTTCAATATCGTAGGTTCAAAGTGTCACGCTCTCATCAGCTAATTAATCCAAAACACCTGCAAAGAGCCTTTAAATGGTCTCTCAGTCTGGTTCATGGGGAAGACTACTGACCTGACAGTTGTGCAGAAAACCATCACTACAGCCTCCATAAAGAGGGAACACCTCAAAAGGTAATTGCAAAAGAGGTTGGATGTTCTCAAAGTGCTGCATCAAAGCACATTAATAGAAAGTTCTGTGGAAGAAAACGGTGCACAAGCAGCAGGGATGACCTCAGCCTGGACAGGATTGTTAGGAAAAGGCCGTTCAACAGTGTGAGAGACCTTCACAAGGAGTGACTGAGGCTGGAGTTAGTGCAACACACAGACGGATCCTGGAGTTGAGCTTCAAATGCTCTATTCCTCATGTCAAGCTGATCCTGAACAACAAACAGAATCGCCTGGCTAAAGAATAAAAGAACTGCTCTGTTAATCTGTGGCACAAAGTCCAGTTTCTGGTGGGAGCAAATTTTGCATCTCATTTGGAAACCAAGGTCCTAGAGTCTGGAGGAAGAATGGCGAGCAGTGTTGGTCAAGTTAGTTGAAAAAGTAATTAGTTACTAATTACTGATTACTTTTCCAAGAAAGCAATCCTGTTACTTTACTGATTACTTATTTTCAAAAGTAATTAGTTACTTAGTTACATTTTAAAACCATGATAAACAACCTGAATATGTAATAGAGCAACAGACCTTTCAGCCCAGTTCTACTTTTTCTGCATAATCCATCATATAAAATGTAATCAAATGAAAAACTTGTTTTGTTAGTTTTAATCTTTTAACTTCATGCATGAAGCAAAAATTAAATAATATGCGACATTCTCTGACTGGAAGAATGTTTAACATTTAAATCTATTTTCTGCATATTCCAGCACATAAAATAAAATAATGTTTTGTGTTTTCACTCTTTCAAATAGATGCGAGTAAAACACAGCAGAAAATAAATAAAATCAAAGACTCAGCAGCTCTTAAATCTATTGTCACCTGTTTAGCAGGAGTGGGGCGGGTGGAGGTTTGCCCACAGTGGTCCTGTCAGTGGGAGGATCCGGGGGTTTCTCTGTGAACGTCACATTCCCGTGGCAGCGTGCTCGCTGCTCGCTCAGAGTTGAAGTTTAATGTTTCGGTGTAGAAAGAAGTTTTCTTTCCGCGCAGAGTGTGCAGCAAACGCTGATGTTTTTGTCACTTTTTACAGAATCAAACTCAAAGTAATGTGATTACTTTCACGCTTTAAACGCTGCATGGTCGTCCATTATTGATCTGCAAACATCTGTTGCTGCCACGGACGTCGCACGGGCTTACGTCATTGTCATGAGACACTCTCAGAAACAAAGTCATGACGGTTTAGTAAAACCTTGTTCAATGACCATGGGATAATTGTGCTTGATTGGCCAGCAAACTCACGTGACCTGAACGGGCTTTGCCAAGAGAAAGATGAGACACATGAGACCAAACAATGCAGAAGAGCCTCCACACTGCGCCCCCTGGTGGATACACAAGATATTACCACCGGTTTTCCTAAATGCTGCTTTTGGGACGTTACCACCCATGGTTGCATCGTCCAGGTGAGGGTATCATTACAGCCACCCATCAGCTGGCAATTGGTCAGAAATCCGTCACGCGCCCACCCACGGTCCTGTCAGGGATGAGACAGCCGTTTTTAAAGTGGCTGTATCTGTAAGCCTAGTCTTCAAAGTAGAGATACTGTCTGTCTCCTGAACCCTGGTTCCACAGAACAGGGCCCTGAATGTTGTGAAATACTGTTGTCCTTGCTGTCCCACTATTACCCAACCATTAAGCCACAGCTGCAGGACAAATGCTACCCAATCACATGCTTCTCATTCAGTTTGCTATTAATGATGAAGAAATGATTGCTGCTGCTTTCTTGGAGTATTTGTGCCTGTGTGAAATGAAATCCCCGTGCTACCACAGTATAGCTTTGAACATTTTGGCTGTGATGTGTCTGTGTTTATGTAACATCTGCTTAGAAGGAAACCATCCAGACAGGAATAAAACTCAGTTATAAAATCAGTTCACAGCAACTAATAAATTCAAAGCTCATACGTTTATACTTCTTTAAGACATTTTAACTTTGCATGAAGTAAGGAGTTAGGTTCAAAGTGTACTCAGCAACTGAACTGTTTCTGTTTGTTGTCCTTTCTTGAATCACCTTGTTGTTGAATTGTGCTATACAAATAAACTTGCCTTGCCTTGCCTTTCTTTTACATTTCCTGTGAACAGCCACATCAGTTCTATCGGTTGAGACAGTGTGATGCTGCTAAGCTGTTTGGTTTAAACATGATTTCTGATGTGGGGTGAAAACCTACTGATTTTGTAGTACAAGTAAGACCAAGAATTGATTTGCATTGATTGTAGAAATGTCAATACTATCATATGGTGAGTAGATTTGAGTTGTGGTAAAATCCCAGAGATGTTCTGAACAATAATTATTTACAGTTTGCTCCTCTCTTCCCACTCGTCCAACAGCAGTGCCCAACCAGCTGCTCACTCCATCTTTTCATCCCCTGATGCCCAGGGGCCGTCTCTGGGCTCCTGTCAGCCCCACACTCACATCATGTTCCTCAAGACACACAAGACAGCAAGCAGCACAGTGCTCAACATGCTGTACCGCTTTGGAGAGGAACGCAACCTTCGCTTTGCCCTTCCACTGGGCTACCAGCTGGGGTACCCACTACCCTTCAATGCTCACAGAGTCAAAGGTTATCGAGGTCCCCGAGCCACGGAGTTTCACATCATGGGCAATCACATGAGGTTTAATAAGCCAGAGGTAAGTCGTTCACACGAAGAGAATGGTGGGTAAAATAGAAGGCTGACAGTAATGACTGAAAATGGTTTGATAATCATACAGCCATCTGTATAATCCTCTACTGTTCAAATTTCCAACATGGCTGGACATTTTAAAGAGACTCATTTTATAGTTTATATATAGAAAATGAAAGTGTACAAACTCATATACAGATGTGACATCAGTAGCCTCAGCCATATAATAAAAATTGGCAGAAGATAATCAACAACAACTAATGAACAAAATACACAAAAATAATACACAGAGGTCGTTTTGTGGGCTAAAGTGATGTTCATTTAGAAATTTGCTCAAATTGGACTAAAAACACTACAGACACTAAACTCCATGCTTAGTCTGACTTAACCTAACCGCCTGTATGACTGTAGGAGGACTGCCAGCCCATCCAAACCTTCAGACTCTTAGGAAACTGAACCCTTCAACCAGCACTAGAAGGTCCCAGTGGGATTGGTTAGCCTAACTCTGCCGGGCTGTGCATTAGCACTATTTGTCATTCTGGCTAATCACCAGACTGCTAGTGTAAATACCTGTAAATACCCGTGTCAGCAAGCCAAACCCTCTGTCCAGATTGAGCATGCTCAGCGGTAGAATGACATCAGAGGAGCTTCTGTTGGTTTCATAATTAAAACAATGGATAGTTGAACCGTTGCTGATGTCAGAGACAATACGTGATGCTACTGCAGTAGTATCGTTATTTGTAACTGTTTCAATTTTTGTCTTCCAGGTGGAGAAAGTGATGCCTGCAGACACATTCTACTTTTCTATCATCAGGGATCCTGTCGCGCTGGCGGAGTCCTCTTTTGCTTATTACAAAGAAGTAGCTCCTGCCTTTCGGAAGGCAAAAGGGCTGGGCGACTTTGTCGACGACCCAAATAAATACTATGACCCTCGTCTTCGCAACAACCACTATGCCCGCAACCTGCTGTGGTTTGATTTTGGCATGGACAATAATGCTAATTTCTCAGTGGAATTAGCTCAGCATGGTGAGGCCATGATCCGCCAGACATTCAGACTGATTCTTGTGTCCGAGTACTTTGACCAGTCTATGATCCTGCTGAGACATGCCCTCTGCTGGCCACTGGATGCTGTAGTCTCATTTAGCCTTAACGCTCGGCAGCAAAAGCCCAGCAGCAACAGCGTAATGAGCGGAAGCTGGGTCGGCAAAGCTGCCGTAGCGGCTGGCGTCGGTGCTAGAGCTGGACGCTCACAAGGCAAGATGTTGCCCAATCTGTCGCTAACGGATCATCAGCGGGAGAAGCTACGCCAGTGGAACGCCTTAGATTGGTACCTATACAAAGCCTTCAACCGCACGTTCTGGGAGGATATCGACAAGTTTGGTCGTGCCCAGATGGAGCAAGAAGTAGCTCTTCTCAGGATGCGGCGGGAAATCCTGGGCCGGGTTTGTCTGAAGGATGGTGGAAAGCCCGTAGAAGCGTACCGGATACGAGACAAAAATATCCGACCCTTTCAGAGCGGAGTAGTAAAGATTCTTGGATACGAGCTCCAGCCGGGTCTCGACAATGCTACCAGGACGGCCTGTCTGAGGATGATTAGGCCCGAGATCCAATACAAAGATTTGCTGGATAGTAAACAGTTCCCACGGGCTGTCCAACCCCAGCTGGGACAGCAGGGACAGCTAGCAGCTGGTGGTGCTTTTGTAAGACATGATTCATCTAGGACAGGAGAGAAAATGATGATGGGAGAAGCTGAGATGGAAAGAGAAAGAGACTGGGATGGAAGCCGTATAATGAAGAGTAACCAGACTTTAAAAGGAGTGCGAGAAAAAGAAAGATTGAGATAGTTTAAGGTGAGTTACATGTTACCTTTGATTTGTGAGGGGAAACGGACCAGAGACGCCTGAGCCAAATTTAGTTTACATGTGAGAAAGAAACAAGCTTCTCTGCAGCACTTCCAGTTTTCTTTCTTTTCCTGAACACACTCTCTGGTTTGGTATGTTTTCATCTTTGGCAATTACTCCCAGTGACAGTCTATTTTATCATTGGAACTGCATTTTCTTATTGTGTTGATGCTTAAATTAAATGAAAGTTACAAGCTGTCCCAAGGTTACAGAGGAGGGGTACACCGCTCGGGTCTTGTGGCTGATCCGACACAGGCGGGAGTTTGTGAAAATAAAAACATGAAGACAGTCTCGCTGGACAGAGCACTGCAGAAAACCAAGACATTTTAGGTTTGTTGTTGCATTAACAGCTGTTATTGATTTCATCAGACAAATGATCGCTTCCTTGCTCAAATCTTTTTTTGTATTTTAACATACAGACTGTTTTTTACATAAGCTTGCCTTTAAACGCGGCTCAGAGACAGCAAATCTCATCTATAGGAGAAGTCCGCAGATAGCAGCTGTGGTGGTGCAGGTACATCTTCCAGATGAATTTTTAAAAATTCACTTTTAGGCAGGATTTTAAATGTTTTGATTTACATCAGGTTTGTGTAATGATTTTTTTCCCAGTGAAATTAAGGTAGTGCTTCAAAATAAGTGCCTGTGGGCGTGTCTCCTGAAACACCACAGGCTTGTTTGTGCTGTCGAGTGGTGAGTCTGGACTCTAAAAGCTATTTCTGGATTATGAGTTTCAGTTTTCTGCCACAGTTTGTTTACATTTAGGAAAATACATCTTTTAGCTTTAGACTAAGATTGCTATATTGTTTCAGATCCACACTTTCAGCAACATTAACCACGTCTGCACCTGTCGGGCAGAAAGCTTATGGCTCGCTGTTGTTTCCAGTGACTCCCAGCAGTCCCAGTTTCATTTTGTCATTGACCTGCTCTTCCATACTGAGGTCCAAAGCTACATTGGGCAAGTGCAGGGCCAGCATGCTTACCTTTCCCTCCTTTCTGAGGACGTGCCTGTGGAAGGAAAGTAGAGTCACAGACCATATTAGGAGTTTTAGCAGGTAAAGTGCTAAAGCTAGACGACTGTTTCAGTTGTGTTCTTCACCAACTGCTGTCCGTACAATCTAACACAGGCTGAAAACAACGTTTCTTTGATTGCATAAGAAGTGTCACAGAGTGGGTTCACTGACAGTGTTGGCCCTGCCTTAGTGAGGGTCATCCCTGCATGCGAGGTAGCACAGGTGACAGACAGCGTCAGACGTGACTGCATGCATATACAGGAAATATGCATGCGCCACTTTGTTTTTAAATGAACCTCCTTACAACAGGTTGTTTCCTAGATCGTACATGTTCGTTCATTGTTGAAAGTATTGAATTTATTGCCCAGTGTCAAACATTCGATCGTCTTGTTCTCCGTCCAGAGTCGGCCACCCTACACAGCGCACATCTGGTCACCTCAGCAGTGGCCCGTAAGGGAGATTCAGGCATACTGTGTTTGAGTGGCTACCTCCTCTGATGAAAGGATATTATTCATCTCTTACAGTCAGTCTGTTTAAAGAGAGTCAATACTGAACAACGTCTTAAAATCAAAGGGACATAAAGTGTTTATTTCCCTTCACTCAGGAAACCAGTGATTTATTTTAGTTTACTCTAAAACTCTGACTTTCTCTTCATTCATAAATAAGCCATCATTAACAGTGAAACTCTTGCTTCAGGAGTGTCATAGTCCTGTCTGGGGTCTCAACAACATTGTTTCAGTCGCGCTAATTAAAATGTGCTCGATGTCACATCCAGAAAGGTCTCTGGAGGTCAAGCCTACGCAGACGTTTGGAATAACAGAAGCTGCTTCTATGTCACAGCAGCGTGTGCACGGCTGCTTCTATGTTACAGCAGCAGCGTGTGCACGGCTGCTTCTATGTCACAGCAGCGTAACTGAAGTAAATGGTTTCCTTTCCCGTGGTTTTCCTGGTTTCCAAGTCACGTCGTGTTGACTTCACTGAAAGAGACCTTTCTGTCTTTTGCACCTGCCAGCTTTCGTTTAGATTTCGAAGAATATCGCTTCCTATTCTGCTTGTTCGTGTTTTACACCAGTAACAGCTGAACATTCAAAAAATTACACAATATGGATTTTTTTTATCATAGAGTGCTACTACATGCTGTAACATAAGTGTCCCTTATATTTTGGTTATTAGATAACTGTGACTATTATATCCAGGTACATTTTGTCACTCTCTGAAGGTTAGTGGTGATAAGTCATATTTACACACAGCATACATGTCGGTACTCAATCGCTGACGAATGCCAATCAATTCTTGCCAACATGGACGACAAACAGTTAATACACTGAAAACTCCATCATAATGTTTTTGTGCTTTTCGAGCGCCCTTCTATAGGATACCACAGTCGTGTCATGTAATCAGCACAGTGCAATAAAGAAATAAAAAGACTTTATTAATGCTGAGGAAATTTCTTTATTACACACTTAATTCCAATATAAATATGGAAGATGGCAAACAAGTTGAAAAATGTAAACAAGTAAAAATAAAATGAGGTGAAACATTTTCACATAAATAAATAACAAAGTTAAACCTGTTTCTTAAATTCAGGACAGTAACTGTGTTGTCACCTCTGTCTGCTCATACTTTTTATTGGTGTTTAAACACGTGTGTGTGTGTTTTCTTCCTTTTAATTGCACTCCATTAAAAACAGCTTCTGGTACTAGAAGGTACCAGAAAGTCAAACTTTGCTTCCCGATCTAGGATAAAGCTTTATTTGAATTTTCGCAAATACTGTAATGTGACTCATTTTGTAGCTCGTTTTCAGTATTAAAGTTCCATGTTGTACATAGTGGACAAGAGCGGTACAGGTCAGAGTAAGAATCAGTGGTAGGTGGTGTGATTTACCTTCTGTCATGCCCACTTCGCCAACGATCTCTATTCAGCCACTCCCACAGCCCTGACAGGACATTTCACAGAGAACTCCTCATGTTGCTCCAGATGTTACTGAGCAGGCCGAGCAGCTGCAGTATATGTGGCTATGATCTTACTTGAAACTGTATTCTGTCGGAAATTTGTAGTAGATCACGCTCTTTGTGTGCATCTGTTGTGTTTGTTTTCTTGTACTAAATAATTAAAAAAATCTTTAACTCTCCTACGTCTTTTTGCCTCCTTGTTTGTAACATTTGACAGCAGCTGTGTGATACGGTGGTTGTTCTGTGCTGCATTAAAATGTCCTGAGTAAAAAGATCAAAGAACTTTATGTGTAAATTGTTACATTTATAATCATGAAACAGAAAATGCAGTGAGTGCAAAGCAAACTGTAAGTTTACAGCTGCCGTTGCATCTGTGCAAATATCAGCCTCCATATTTGTGACTATTTTCACAATTGTTTCATCTTTAAATTTAAGAATTAAAACTTGTTATTCAAGCTTGTGTACATCGTTAGATCATATTCAAGTTGAACATATTGAACATCTTCATAGACTCCACATTTTATTCAATGAAAAATGTCTTTAAAAATCTTTTTACTGAGCTCACAGACCTACACAATCATTTCCCGTAGACTTCTATGCAGTGTTCATGCAACCCGAGGATGCCCTGCCAGCATTAGAAACACTGCAGATTTAAATGACGTAGAATTAGTAGATACGTGAAACCATGTCCATTTTATAACTATTCTGTGAAACAACCATATTTGATCGACAGGTTGGACTGCTCAGTTATCAGCTAAAGCTAGTGAGTTTAGTTAGCAGGCTGCTTTGTACATTATAGTTAGCACTCAGAAATATACTGAGGTATAAACTGTCTCGAATCAGATCATACAGCAGGCCAAGGAGTTCATAACACTCCTCCCGAGACATGTTTTGATATTTAGATTTTTTTAGATAATTTAATTTAATTTCACAGAAACATTTTTTTTTGTAATATTCTGTTCCTTGACGTGGACATCAGCTTGTTTGATCACAGAATGTGAAGCTGAGTGAAGCTGAAAAATATTTTATTCAGAACTGTGGAAGTTGTCAGAGATGCAGGACAGACAGGGCAAACAAAAAGATTAAAGGACGTGCCAGCGTTTGAGGAGCCTGAGAACGGGCAAAATGATGACACCCACAGTCTATTCTGGACAAGATGTATAAGCTCTGAAGTTATGAGGTTTGGTTTCTCAGACAGGAGATCGCCTGTGAAGGGAAACATCTTTCCTTGGCAGCCTTGTTGAGGACATTTGTTCTCATTTGTTGCCTTAATGGACTTGCTAATATTTATTTCAAAGTGTTGCCTATTTTCTGTTTGATGTAGTCAGAGAATCCCGTGGTTGTGGGCCACGTTGTTTGATACTGTTGTGCCTAAAAACTTCACAGCCCTACATTTAACAGTTCTTATTTTGGATGAGGTGCATCACCTCCTTTTAGCTTTCACCTTCCCTCTCTGATGTCTGGCCTTCCTCCACTTCATCCTTTGACTGATTCCTTTTCGACAGCTCTGAGTAAAATCCTTTCTGCCTCATTCTGCCCTCTACTTCCTGAAGTATAGACACTGTTCCAATCGGTTATGAGGTAGTAAGTTCTGCCGACTTAAAAGAACACAGAATAAAAGTTTTGTTTTGGAAAGCCTGTAATTACTACGCATTTGAGAAATCTAGATCTAAGTTAAGATGCTCAAATTAAAGAAGGAACAATTTGAGTTTAAGCAATAGAATCTACAAAAAACAGAAGTATCACTTAATCTCTCATGGCAATAAAATATGGAAGCTGATGTGTTCTGTTTGCCCAGCCCACACAAAAGCCAGGATGCCCCCTGACAGTACAGCAGGAGTCATATATATGGTGCATGATGTAGAAGTATCAGACTCGTGTCCCCAAAGGAGGACAAAAGTTAATTGCTGGGTCTTAGGAGGATATCGCCAACTGACACAGTTATAATGAAGTGGACGTGATTGGGAATGAAAGAGGCTGCCAGCAAACCTCCAAGACTGTGGCTGTAATATTACCTTAAGAACAGTGTGCAGAGAGCTTCATGGACTTCAGCTTCATGCTCCCAGTGATGGGTACGACCCCTCCCTGTTCATGGATCAGACAGTTTGGTGTGAATGAACACCTGACAGAACACCTGAGGAAATAACTAGAGCAGAGATTGTGATTCGGGCGTCTGGTTCAACATCAGTGTCTGACCTCACAAATGGTCAGACTGGTCAGATTTCCCATAAACACAGACCTGCACCTTGTGGAAAGCAAGGTTCCCAGGTGAGCTGATTAAGAATGGGATCTCACTCAGGTTCATGTGTGTGTTTGCAGATGAGCAAATATTGTTGGCAATATCGTGTGGCAGCTGTCAGTTAGGGCTGCATGGGCTTAGAGTTAAGCTTTAGTAGGAAGTCACTGCAAGGGGACGTAAAATGATCTTATTATAAATGTTATTTGTGTAAACTGCATCCTGGTACAGCATGCCTTCGTTTTTCTGGTTTTCGTCACTGACTTTTGATTGCATTGGTCTGATTCGTCTTCTCTACATCGATTAATCGTCCTGTTGTTTTGTCGCTATTAGTGAAAGGAAGCAGGATGCACACATCGGTGGGCGCTTTCAGTAAGCTCCTGTTCAGGCGCGGTGAAATGCAGAGGCAGAGTTAGCCACCGCCACGATGGAGTCGCAATACAAGTTTTGTTTGTATTTTCCTGTCGCCCAAATATCGAGTTTATCAGACGCAGCAAACTACACAACGCTTCCTCAGCGAAAGAACGTCTACCTCGGGGAGACTCTCCAGTTTCTGCTGGTGTTGCGGTTTCGGGGCTTAACGGACAGGGACGATGGTGCTCTGTCTCGGAAGGACCTGGGGGGTTCTTTGTGCGCTCTGGCGAGCGTGTGCGCCGCGGAGAGCTGGAGGCAGACACCGGCTGAGCAGTGTGACCGCATGAGCAGCTGCAGTGAAGACAGCGAGGATGTAGAGTGTAGGACCGCAGAACAGAGCGGAAGAAGACGGGGGGACAAGCAGACCTTCACACAGTGTCACCAACTCCTCAGTCATAAGTGCTCACCCAGTAGTGCAGCGATGCACAGCGAGACAGAACAAGCCAAGGTAAAATAAGCCAGTACTGAAGAAGAGGAAGTCCATAGATTTACACACATCTAATGTTTCTGCAGAACTGTCATCACTCATTGTCGCATGTTACCTACAACGAGACAGGAAAAAAATTGGTTTTTAAGTAAGCTACACATATGTCCTAATTAGATAAAAAACAAAACAAAAAACAGAGGGTGGTTTAGATTGTCTGTACTCGAGTAGAAGTGCAGATACTACTAGTAAAAATACTCCAGTAAAAGTTACAGTACTGATTCTACTTATTTACTTGAATAAAAAAAAGTAAAGGCTCTAAATGTGCTCGAAGTAAAGGAGGACGCTGAACCCTGTGCTATGTGAACACAATGATAGAATAACAGAGGGGAACACAAACTTTAGTCTATTTTTGATTCTAATTATACTCAGCTAGAGTCTGAAGAAAAAGGAAAATCAAATCTATTTGCTGTTGCCTCCATTGTAGAGGGGACTTTGCCTGTAAACAGGAAGTGTGCACAGTCAGAGGTTAAAGTGGGTTCAGCAGGTGGGGAACCTAAAACTGGTTGTCACGGCTCAGTGTGGGGAACTGAATCAAACTCACACTCATTTCTCCTGAGAGCTCCAGTAGGTGTTCTTACTGTGCAGGCTGTGATCAGCTGACCTGCTGCTGTCTGTGGATGGACACACCTGGATTCAACCAGATGTGAGCAGATGTTTCATCCTCCACAATTTATACTGTCTTTATACTAGATGCTATAAAACCAGTATCAAGGTGGAGTTCATCAGTGGATCTAAGCTCATCAAATTCATGTGACTCTCTGCTACATGTGATTTAAGCTAACTGTGGCCATGAACCCACAGCCACTGTGCACCAGGCACACACTGTGCTTTACTTTAAGTCCTCACAGTGCAGCAAACTAACCTGCAGAGGGTTTTCATGCCTTAGTTTGATTTGCAGCATGTTTCAAAATTTAAAAAAAGTCACATATACAAACAAAGTATCTCGTTTTAAAAAATCCCACGAGCATCCTTACCTTTAAATGTAAGCTCTCTTCTTCCTGCCACGTCCTGTCTGTCTGAGTGAAGTTAGCTCTTTCTTTTCTCTCCCTGTCAACACACTGTTACACAAACTGCGCAAAAACAATTTGTGTGTTTGCAGAAATGCTGCATTTGAAATGACCTTCAGTAACACATTACTCCCTTTATGTTCACTCACCTTCTGTGGGGCTGACTAGATGCTGAAGCCCTGCAGCTCATGAAGCCCAGTTTTAACCCCTGACTTTGACACACTTCAGCTCTTTTATGCATAATCCTCTGCTGACGATTACACAACAGGACTGCCATGGATGTGTTACTGTTTACACATAAATCAGTTTGATGTTTGGAGGCTCGCAGTAACAAATAATAACTCCTCTTGAATGCAAAGTAATGAGTCTGTTTTTGAAAATGTGAGGAGTGAAAGTAAAAGGTTACTTTTAGAAAAACAAACTACATAAGTACAAAAACACTCTCAGCACTCTCCTGTCTAGTCCCTGTTGTTACAACCCGTCTGCGGGCCAGGAGATGGCATGGATGAGGCACTTGCTCCCCACCAACACCCACGCAGCCACAGGAAACAATCACTGGTCATTACATGGCATTTATTTACAAAGTAATGAGGCAAAAACAACAGAACAGGAGTGTCAACACTTCAGGGTGACCTGAGGCCAAAATAGTAAATAAAACAAAGCTAAGGTCTGATGGATGCCAACATACACGACCTCACAGAGGAAAGGAACCAAAATAAAGACAGAGTCTGACCTCCTGTCCAAAAACAGGAGAAAACGATGTGTTCAAAGTAACGGCAGCTCACCCACTCCACTTCCTCAGCTGTTAGGAGAAGTGTGTGAAGCGCTCCAGGCTTTATATATAAGGCTGCAGCCAGTCATTCAGGAGCCATACATCCATGCACCAGTGGCAGCAGGGCACCTGCACAGTTGAATTACCATAACATGCAGAGTTAAAAGAGTTGCTACAACAAACTGTTCAGGAAAAAACAAACACATACAACAAATGATTGTAAAACTATTCTTTAAATTTTAATTTATCAGCTGTTGTAAATGTCTATACATAAATATCTGCAAACAGAAAACTGAAACGCATACATTATTTTCCACCACAATTAAAGCTAAACTAGCATTAAGCGAGCACAGGTTTAATTTTTTATTTACCAAAGTGTTTGTTTTAAGAGTTTTACCTGTGATGGCAGCTGTTAGATATCGTACTGTTGTGACTGATTGTTTAACTCAGTCCATATTATTTTATTTATTTAAACAAAAATTGTCTTATGTTGATCTCCTGCAGTCTGCTTGGGTGTTGGAAGACCAGCTTATCTTCTGTCTCACTGTCTCTTTGGACAAGCTGCCAGTCAGTACACGTAAAGCCAAGGTTGGACACACCTGTATGCATGTACACGTAGTGTGTGTGTGTGTGTGTGTGTGTGTGTGTGTGTGTATAGATGTAGATAGATTGACAGTGCTGCAAACCCTCGGCCTTCTCTCAGTGAGCTTCATGCTGTCGTCACCTGACGTGTTTCCCCTCACAGGTGAGCCTGTCAGGGCTCATTTGCTGAATTTCTTGCCTTCTTAATGAGGTTGGGACCATCAGGTGTGTTGTGCAGCAGTCAGGTTGGTGCACAGCTGGCAGCCATATTTGACAACTGTCAGAATTCATATTATGGCAAGAACCAATCAGCTGAGAGAAACAACAGCCCGTCATTACTTTCAGAACTGAAGGTCAGTCAGGCTGTAAAACTGCTAAAACTTTGAATGTGTCCCCAAGTGCTGTCACAAAAACCATCAAGACCACGATGAGACTGTCTCACATGAGGACGCCCCAGGAAAGGAAGAGCAGGAGTCCCCTCTACATTCATCCGAGTCACCAGCCTCAGAAATCACAAGTTAACAGCAGCTCAGATCAGAGCCCAGATAGATGCCACACAGAGCTCCAGTAGCAGACACATCTCTACATGTTCAGAGGGGACTGTGTGGATCAGGCCTTTATGGTCAAACAGCTGCTGAGAAACACAAGGAGTGGACATTAGACCAGAGGACATCTGTGCTTTGGTCTGATGGGTCCTGGCCTCCACAGTCACCTGACCTAAACCCAGTGTGGATGGTTTGGGATGAGATGGAGCTCAGAGTGAAGGCAAAGGACCAACAAGTGCTCAGCATCTCTGGGAACTCCTTCAAGACTGTTGGAAACCGTTTCAGGAGACGACCTCATGAAGCTCATGGAGAGAACGCCAAGAGTGAGCAAAGCAGGACTCAAAGCAAAGGCTGTTTGGAAGAACCTGAAATATCAAACATGTTGGAAGAACCTGAAATATCAAACATGTCCTGAGTTATTTCACACTTTTTTGTTATTACAGAATTCCACATGTGTTCATTCATAGTTCTGATGCCTTCAGTAAAAGGAATTTAAATGGTGTAAAAAAACGTAAACATGTATTGTATAGGTTCTAGTGTTTATATTTGTTAGTGTTTGTTTGTACTGTGCTTATTATTCCTAAATGGTACAAAACTGTTCAAAAGTCTTGACTCATCCCTGATTTCTTTATACACTCAAACTAATTACAGGAACACTTTTTAATCAAAGTAAAGCATTAAATAAATTCAACCCTTGGTATATTAATCTGGTCAGTTAAGTTGCAGAGGGGATTTTTAATCGGTTTCAGTTGCTTTGGTGTTAATTACATTAACTACAGGCCTACTAGAGGGCCAATAACAAGACCACTCCATCTATCCTTTCATTTTCTTCCACAAATCTGCGACCGGGTCACGGGGGCAACAGCCTAAGCAGAGACGCCCAGACCTCCTGCCTCCTCCTCTAGCCTATCCCGTGGAACACTAAAGCGTTCGCAGGCCTGTAGAGACATATAATCTCTCCAACATGTCCTGTGTCTGCCCCGAGGCCTCCACCTGGTAGGACATGCCTGGAACACCTCACCCAGGAGGCACCCAACTCCTGAACAACCTCAACCAGGAACTTGTCGCTGACTCTCTCCGCCCTTTGCCAGCTGAGGTACATGGCCTCAGACTTGGAGGTGCTGATAAAAACCAATTCATTTACCTCTTAACAGGTTCACCCTGAGTGGATGTGGCAAATGTGAAAGTAATGGAGAAGTCATGGGGGATGTTATGCTGCCTGTAATAATGCTCAGCATGACTGGTTTGTTTGTAGGTTAGGGAATGGGCAACCTCATCCATGGAGGGATGCACATCCCTCTGCAAGCTAGGCAACGGCAGCTTGATGGCCGTTAGGTGTCAGAGTGAAATCTTTGGAGCCACTGTCAGATGATACGCTGGTGTAGCAGGTCCTGGGTTTCTTGTGTTGCACCAGAATGGTCACATGGTCTCATGTGACAAGAGTATGATGAAGGAACTGATACTATTGACCAGCCCCCACACATGCCTGACCTCAATCTAGACATTGTTTCGGTCAATCTGAGACTATGCACCTGAGACGATCCAGCTCAGTGATACCCTGGATCAGTTCTGCCTGATATTGTCAGGCTTGCACACTACTGAGTAGAAATGTTATTACAATCAACCAAAACTAAACTAAAAACAAAAACTAGATGACAAAATTTTTAAAACCAAACTAAAGTAAAAAAGAGGAGTAAAAGCGTACCTGAAGAGAAAAACACACAATGGAGTACATCATGGATCGGCCTCCTCGGAGCCCGCATCATCTTTACAGAGAACAGCAGCAGCCAACAACCCTATTAGACCTCTGGAAAGCCCTTCAAGAAGCCCGGAAAAATCTTTGTGAAGACAGAAATGACAAGAAAGCTTATCTTATCTACAAACTCTTGTTTTTGCCTTATTTCCACTGTGGTGGACTCCACTCACACGCAGGAAGTGTGTTGCTGAGTTTTGTGGTACGATGTTTGCAGTTGTTGTTTGTTCAAGAATAACGTTAGAGTGAGAAACGTTGGCGTGTGAGAGCTCTCGTCTCGTCTGTGTTTACCTCCACATTGGTGACCCCTGACTCGAACACGTTAGGAGCCGAGGATGACGACGCTCCAGCAGCTGCTGGCCCTCTGCCTCCTGCTGCAGCTGCGTCTGCTGTGGCGCATAAGCTGCCGGATCCCCGGGAGGCTGGAGGTTCAGTTCGCCCTTCGCAGCGTCTCAGGGACAAGGCTGGCACTGGCAGTCAGGAAACGCTGCAGACAACTTGAGTTTCAGTAAAACTTTATGTATTTATGTATAAGGGCGATCGTGGCTCAAAGAGTTGGCAGTTCGTCTTGTAACCGGAATGTTGCCGAGCCCCGGCTCGGACAGTCTCGGTCGTTGTGTCCTTGGGCAAGACACTTCACCCACCGCCTACTGGTGTTGGCCAGAGGGGCCAATGGCGCGATATGGCAGCCTGGCTTCTGTCAGTCTGCCCCAGGGCAGCTGTGGCTACAACCGTAGCTGCCTCCACCAGTGTGTGAATGTGAGAGTGAATGAATAGTGGCATTGTAAAGTGCTTTGGGGCCCCGAAAAGCGCTGTATAAATGCAATCCATTATTATTATTTCCAGTTTTCCTAACAAAGTGTAAGAAATTAAAGGTGGCTTAAGACTTTTGCATAGTACCCTGTATGATGAACTCTAGAGGTGGAACCTGTAGTTGAATGCCTCTCTGTGATGACAGATTGTAGTCACTGTGTGGAAGCAGATGGAGGAAAATGCAGAATTAAGGGAGCTTGGCTACCTGACTCTGCTGCAGTTTAGGAGTCCAACATGCACCTTCAGACAAGATCTTAGCACCTTCAAGGCACAAGGTAAACACGCCATCTCAACATACTGAATGAGCTCTGTGTGTCACAAGAGTTAAAAAGGATTGTAGTCTAAAACCTACAACTAATGAGGTCATAAGACTAGGAAACCAGTATCTGTCCCATTGGATTACATATAAATTATAATTCCATTGTCCAGTCTGATAGTAAACAAACACCATGGTTTCCTCTTTCCTAGTCAGCACTACCCTGGATGT
The DNA here is from genome assembly GCF_057381915.1 of Diplotaxodon limnothrissa. Taxonomy (NCBI): domain Eukaryota; kingdom Metazoa; phylum Chordata; class Actinopteri; order Cichliformes; family Cichlidae; genus Diplotaxodon; species Diplotaxodon limnothrissa. Next base: position 13,313,896 of record NC_140598.1, on the reverse strand, counting down.
TCTTCCACCTCCCAGTGTCCAGTGTCGACATATGACTGTTTCTGGAAAACATCTGACCGTCCTCAAGGGTAGAACAGCAGCTCATGCACACACAGACACAAAACGTGGACTTTTATTATTTTTTTAATTGTATTTTCCCAAATCTGGATCTCTCCTAAACGACAGCTACCTGTCTCAGTATTAAGTGAAACAGCAGCCGCTATATCACGACCCTTAAACTAAAGCAGCTACGTGTAATGTTTAATGTTGATCATTAACCATGTCAGACGCCACACAGTTAAGCGCCATGATTCATTACTAAACAGTGTGATACGTGGTTTCAAATCCCTTTTGTTATTATGGAATTGACATTTTTTCATCATACAGTTCTCAAATGAATATTTGAGTGTTTCTTAGTTTTAAGCAAGTGTCTCATTTCCCCCCCCACATAGTTAGTCAAGTAAGAAATTCGTTGCCAGGAGTAGTCCTAACATAAACCCAAACACGTTTAAATACGGTTTAAATGCAACAGTAGGGGGCAGCCCACTGGGGTTTAAATAGGGTGTAATTACTTGTGACTCGCCACTATTTGATTTTAGAGCTTAAGTATGAGGTGAAACGTCTTCAAGAAACTTAAAGAAGCCCAGCTGGTTGCTTTCCGAGCTCCTTAGAATTATCCATCACGTAGTCCTGCCTCATTTTTGTGTAATCAAAGTAAACGTCTGTCACGCTACCTTCATCTGATTTTTACTGCATTTTAAACTTCAAACAAAATGAATATACACAATATACAATACTATTCTGTTAAATTTAGCAAAAATTGGGAATTTGAATGGTCCAGAAAACTGCGTCAAGTTAGCAAAACACCAAAATGATGCAATTGTACCTAGAAGTACAATAAGCTCATAAACAGCTAATGATTAGTGGGTTACTTTTTCCTCAGTGATGAACTGCAGCTCACAGGACAGAATGTGTGTCAAAGATGTCAAGATTCTTCCAAACTATAACTCGTCTTACCTTCCCATGATGCCTGATGGCTCAGTGCTCGTAGTCGACAATGTCTGGTAAGTACATATGCACTCGGTGTGCAAATGCTTTGTAAGCAGGGAAGTAATTGGCAAGTTGTTTTCTGTGTTCTTTAGCCTCCTAATGAGCATAACGCTTTATACTTTCTATTAAAGCCACCAGTCAGCAGAGATCAGCATGGCTTCATTCTGTCGGATAGACAACAAATCATCACATTTACCTTGTATGCTTAGTGCCCTGGAGGAGCAGACCTTCATTTTTCAGCTGCAGCTACAAGAGAAAGAAGAACAGCAATCCAGCAAGGTGAGAAGGCACACTGGAGAGTGTGTCGTTACTTTTTTAAAACCAGTGCGATTTTGTGAAAACAAGTTTTAGTGCAAAGTTAAAGCTGCCAAATGATTACAATAAATAGTAAGGAAGTAAAGTTTATTTATATATTACCTTTCACAGACACGTGTCACAAAGTGCTTTACAAGGTAAAAACACATATATCATAAAACCCTGTTCCAATTAAAAGCTTTTTGAAATAAACACGTCTTTAGCTGCTTTTTGAAGGTCTCCACTGAGTCCACACACGGTAGAAATAAAGGAAGTGATTGTACTAACAATTTGCTTGCATAAACCGTGATTTATATATGATTTACAGACGTGGACAAAATTCTTGGTACCCTTCAGTCAATGAGCGAAAAACTCACAATGGTCACAGAAATAACTGTAAAACAAAAGTATAAGTAAATACAAATTCTATGAATGTTAACCATTGAAAGTCACACATTGCTTTTTAACCATGCTTGAACAGAATTATTTAAAAAACTAAATGCATGAAACAGACCTGGACAAAAACGATGGTGCCCACAACTTAATATTTTGTTGCACAACCTTTTGAGGCAAACACTGCAGTCAAGCGATTCCTGTAACTGTCAATGAGACTTCTGCACCTCTCAGTAGGTATTTTGGCCCACTTCTCCTGATCAAACTGCTCCAGTTGTTTCCAGTTTGAAGGGCGCCTTTTCCACACGGCATGTTTCATCCAAAGATGCTCAACAGGATTGAGGTCAGGGCTCATAGAAGGCCACTTTAGAATAGTCCAGTGTTTTCCTCTCAGCCATTCTTGGGTGTTTCTGTGTGTTTTTGGGTCATTGTCCTGTTGCAAGACCCATGACCTGCGACTGAGACCAAGCTGTCTGACACTGGCCAGCACATTTCTCTCTAGGATACCTTGACAATCTTCAGATTTCAATGTACCCTGCACAGATTCAACCCCAGAGGACGCCCCAGAACATAACCGAGCCTCCTCCTCCTTCATTTTTCTGTCAGTGAACATAGAGCTGATGTGTCTTGGCAAAAAGTAAAATTTTGGTCTCATCTGTCCACAGGACATCTTCCCAGAAGCTTTGTGGCTTGTCAACATGTAGTTTGGAAAATTCCAGTCCGGCTTTTTGATGATTTGTTTTCAACAATGGTGTCCTCCTTGGTTGTCTCCCATGTAGCCCACTTTGGTTCAAACAGCGACGGATGGTGCGATCTGACACTGATGTTCACTGAGCATGAAGTTCACCTTGGATCTCTTTAGAAGTCTTTCTGGGCTCTTTTGTTACCATTCGGATTATCCGTCTCTTTGATCTGTCATCAATTTTCCTCCTACGGCCACGTCCAGGGAGGTTGGCTACAGTCCCATGGATCTTAAATTTCTGAATAATATGTGCAGCTGTAGTCACAGGAACATCTAGCTGCTTGGAGATGGTCTTATAGCCTTTACCTTTAACATGCTTGTCTATGATTTTCTTTCTAATCTCCTGAGACAACTCTTTCCTTTGCTTCCTCTGGTCCATGTTGAGTGTGGTACACACCCTGTCACCAAACATGACATAGGTAGGTAGGACCGCAGAGTCATAATTCTCCCTCACAGACAGAATTATGACTTTGTTTTCTGCTTGGCTGTCACCCAAGGATTTACGTCCCTGATAAACAGGAGGCTCACTATCTGTTTAACCTCTCCCATGAACTAACACTGGCCTCACTGCGTCAAGTGTGTGTGTGTAGAGCATAAGGCCCATTTGTAGTGCACATGCATACAACTAAGTGACAGGAGTGCTCTTGCTATTACTATTACTAATGTGACACGATAAAAATGTATGATTAATACATCAGAAAAGAAATCTGCCACATCACAGTGCTGCTTTCATTACTGGTCACCACCGTTTGTATTACAGAGGTTAGAACATGCCATAGGAATTAAAGGCACTCTGCCTTTTCTGTTTACTTTATACATGCTTCCCTTAGCCTGTATTATTCAAACTCTTGCAGTCTCAGGCGCCTGCTCTGTCTACCAGTAGCTGGGGATTCACTCCTCTAGTATTCCTGCTGATTCCTTTCTGTGCGCCGCTCATGTATTGAACCATTTGCCTGTTCAGCCTCCGATATGATGCCTGACAGGAGCTTCCATGTGGTACTGAGGCAGGTTATCATGCTTGCTGTATTTCTTTCTACTTCAATACCGATAACTTCCCTCCACGCTACCTTGATCTTGACCTCCAGTCTCCTTCTCCAGGGTACTGAAGGGTATTGATTAGTCTCAGTGATGGTTACAGTAGGAACTGTCCGTAGTGCTGCATTCACATCATCTAGTAGACCTTCAGAGAGTGCTTCACGTAATCTTGGTAACCGAATACGGAGGGTCCAAATTTAAAGCTTCACCATGATCCTACCTTTCAGGTCAGTTTCTCTCACACTCAGCGCTCCTTCTTCCATCGTACCTGGGCTTGGTACCCAAGCTCGGGTGGGGGTGATGATGATATCTCCCCCCAACTTGTCTTCCTGGCTCCCCCTTGCCGTAGCTTGTGTGTTGTACCTCGTCAGTCTCTAGCTGTGACAGCAGTTCCTTCCTCCAAATGTTGGAACACTGAGTTAGTAGTTGTTTTGCTGACAATCTGGATGCTGGAGATACCAGAGGTCCCACATCCCGCTCATGTAACCTCTTCTCCTGGGGTTACTTGCATATTAGTACTCCAACAGTGCCCTGTTCTCATCTCTTGCCGACTTGAGCCTTCTTGTTTCAGTACACTTTTCATCAGTATCCTGGCTCCTCAACACCTGACAGGGACCTTGTTAATCCTGGCGATGGTATGGTTTCCCTTTTCTCTTGCCCATATCCGAGGTAGGCTTGGTTAGCATGGGGCATCTAGCCTAGGGACCTTATCCCACCTGTAAAAACTGAAAATTTAATGAGGATGCATGGAAATCACATGGAAAGACCATACCTCATAATGCCTCTCATCACCTTGTCACTTCTCTGCCCTCTATGGGGCTTTCAGTCTGAAGCCTCCCGGAGAGTCCAATGTGAGAGGTAGAGGGGTCGAAGAGGAGGTTTTAATTATTAAATAATGTTGTTGTCTTTTCATAGGGTTTGGAAGTCCCATTGTTGGCTGTCCTACAGTGGCACAGTCCAGTACATCCTGCCATGAGGTAACTATTTGTCTTCTTGTTGAGGTATTTCTGTAGCAGTAGCAGTACATAACAATCCTGGAGTCTGCATGTACTGTGTATATGAAACGACTGCTGTGTATTTTAAAGTAATTACAGCTGCTGCTTGCATCCAGTAAAGGATGGCAAACAGACTTAAAGTTCCCTTTGAGTTTTTATTTATCTTTTGCTTAGTGTGGTCTACAAATAAAGATCGTACAAGTTTATTTAACAGAAATAACATTAATTTCCCAGTTGATCACTATTTCACATGAGTCACTAGAGGGCACCAAAGGATCATCAAAAGGCTGCAGGCTGCTAAATACAAATAACCTTTAATATACATATATATATATATATATATATAGAGAGAGAGATCTATAATCCTATATTTTTGGATCTACAGCACTATTATGTTATTTGACTGAACACAAACATATAACAGGATTTAGAGAAAATTAGTATAAAAATAAATTGATTAATTTCACCAACTGTGGCAAAATAAAAACAATTTTTTAAACAATTTAAGAGATGATATTTATATGACTTCCAGAATTTGTAGTTTAACATCTATTTTAAATAACAACTGAGTGCGTGTTTGCACCCTTAGCGCAGACTGTAGCAACTATGGATCATGTATGTGGCTGCACTACATTAGACCTTTGACCACTATGCATTGCTGTAGAAGGACAGCAATTGCTCAACAAACGCAAGCAGGAGTAACACAGTTCCAGCGCCTGGGGCCTTTCTGTGTGGAGTTTGCGTGGGTTCTCTTCCTCCCACAGTCCAAAGACCAAAGTTTAGTGGGATTAAGTTAACTTATAATTCTAAATTGCCCATAAGTACGACTGTGAGTGGGAATGGTTGTCTGTCTCTATGTATCAGTCTTGCAATAGACTGGTCGACCTGTCCGGGGTGTACCCTGTCTCTCGCCCTGTGGTAGCCGAGCTAGGCTCCTGCCCCCCGTGACCCTGACAGGGATAAGCACATTGTGTCATTTTGTATGCCTTTATGTGTGAAATACAAAATGTATTAAAGAAGAAACCAAAACACTCTCCATATAAGAACATTAAATGACTTTTTTCTGTTTATAATTGTATAGAATTGAAATTGTAGTCTTGTTGTGCTATTTGTTTTCTCTTATAAGAAGAATTCCTGCTATATGTTCTAATAATAGAAATATAATACTTATCATGCTCTCTCCAGATGCATCTCTACTTGTTACTCGATACCCAGTGTTCACTTAAATCGTCCGGAGTTGGTGATGATGGCGTCCTGCCCAAGGACTGTCAGGCCTCAACAACACTTCTGGGTGAAATATACGCTGCTCAACAATTTGCAAGATTTCCTTGCTGTTCGTCTGATCTGGAATTCAGAGGGTGAGTATCAAATCCTACAGACAGTTCCTAGTGTGTGGGAAATAATTATTTGCTCCCTCTCCTGAATCTGCAGCGAGTCAATGGACAGAAACTGAGGTTTTGGACTTGATTAGCATGGAGAGAAATTGATAGACTGCTGCAACAACACCTACTAGATCCGTAGCCACCATTTTTACTTCCGTAAACAGAGCGCGTTGTGTGTGACGTCTGCTTTTGCACATGCGGGCCGCTTTGAGGGTTCACCCTAGAGCGCGTTTGCTGTCACATTTTATTTGTATTGTGAACAAGCAGCCAAAACAATTGGATTTGATAAAAAAAATCAGATTTGAGCATTAAGACCTGCAGTGTGAACGTAGCCTTAGATTCTTGCATTGGATAAATATTCTCTGCTCCAATCCTCTATCGGATACCTAATCCAGTCTAAATTCTCATTCTTCCCCCTGCTTATGTTTGTTACCTGCTCCTCACTGTCCATGCATCCATCTAGGAGGAAGTGAGCAGGATCCCAGTGTGGGAGCGGTTGTGTGCCAGTCTCCACTCAACAACCTGGGCCAGTGTAAGAAAGGTTCCATGCTGTCCTTCACTGTGGCCTTCCAGATTCTCAAAACTGGGATTTTTGAGGTACCAAAGGAAATAAGTTGTTAAATGTATTGACATTGTCTTAATATTAACAGTGCACAAACCCAGCCCAGTAAATCCTGTTTATGCTCCGTTTAATGTTTGATCCTTGAAGAACTTTAAACCAGGAATTACTACACCGCTCATACTGCTGTATTGTTTTTATTTGGCACAGTTTTGCTTGACAAAAAATGTAAGTAATGGCTTTCCATCTTCCACATGTCTATGATAACGCGGTAGCTGAGCCAGCATATGAAGTTTACAGCTTCTGTGCCCGCACCGCCCACGGAGCCTCAGTCACCTTTGAAAAACACCTTCGAAGGACGAAGCCTGAGCCGGTTAAAGAGCTTCCCCCACCACCAGCCATTTTGGTCAGTAAATCTCAGGTATGGAGGGTCATTGTACAAGACTGCTTCTCAAACTGTGGGGCACTGAGATACTTCCACTGGGGTGTGGGCGACTGGGAAAAAAAGTTTTTATTAAATGAGTAAAGTTAAGTTGAATTAATTGAAAACTGTAAAAAGGGAAGAAATGACCTTTTATCAACTTGGGTGGGCGAGGGTTGTGACCAAGATCAAAGATACAAGCAACAGAAACGAGCTTTCTCCAGAGGGTGGCTGCCCTTTCCCTTAGAGATGGTGAGAAGTTCAGTCATTCAAGAAGTGCTCAGAGTCGAGCTATTGCTTCTGGAAATGAGCCGGGTCATTGTTTTGGGCATCTATAGGTTGCCTCATTGGCTCCTCTCAGGTCAGGTGTTCCAAGGTGTCCCACCTGGAGGAAACCCTGTAGCTGACCCAAGACAAACTGGTAAGACTATATCTCTCTGCTGCCATGGAAACGACTTGGCGTCCCCCTGAATAAGCTGTGGGAGGTGGCTGGAGACTTCTCTGCTTAGGTTGTTTCCAGAAGAAGAAGATGGATGGAAATTCCTTTGAGCTATGTCAGATTTAAGCCAAATATGTTTGTATAAAAGATTCACATAATAGACGATACACTTTTTAGAGACATTGTAGTAGTTATGCAAGATTTGAGACGCATTTAAGACAATCTTTCATATTGCAGTCCACAATGATGTCTGTGATATCTTTGTTCTGGGTCCAGGTCAGGCGCTATGGCAGAGCTCCAGACAACAACCTCTCCTGCAGGAACTGTTAATCGAGCCCCTCACCTGCCCCCCGACCCCAGCTTTGTTTCACTGGTAAAAATAGCCAAGAGAGAGTGTAAGGTGCCAGTGCTGGAATGAATCAAAGATGTACACAAAAGGTAGGAAACTTTGGTGCATGTACTGTTCAACATTACCTGTTTTATTGAGATGAAACATTAACCGCCTTCTGTAGTTGCACAATCAAAATGGACTGGCTCTTAATGTTGTAAAAATAAGACAAAACTTAGGAAGCTGGAGTGAAATACGTTTCATGTTACTTAATGTTCATGGTTAACATTCAGCTTCTGGCTGTAGAAAAACAATACAACAAGCTATCATGGGACTAAAGCAACACGACAGCCGAAAGTGTTAGTAACCTTTGTCCAAGCTGACTGGAAGGAGCGGTTTGATTCTAAGTAACTTTAGACCCCCTAAAATTAATTGGAATGAAATTTGTATTTCGATTATTTGCCATCAAATGGATAGTGGTGAAAAATGTCCATCTATCAAAATGTACACAAATGTAAATCTACTGCAAACTGGTCTAATGTTGGTACATTTCCTAGGAGCATTTTAAACTTCTTCTCACTCTGTTTCTCCGTTCAGGTGATCTGGACTGTGGGAGCTTATGACAAAAGCATCACTGTTCTGTGGCTGTGCTTCAACACAGAGCAGCCGTCAGATCTTTGTCTTCATGAAGAAGAAGCAGCAGTCCTACTATAATAAATGGTAAAGATGGAGTCAGTGAATGAGGAATGAAAGATGAGTCAGAGGACTGGTGCTGATGAGATTCTGATGTGAGCTCAGGTCAGTGGAGGGATACTTCTGTTTGTTACGCTTCTCCCTGATGACAAATTCCCTCCATCACATCAACATTTTTATTTCCTTTAAAGACCTTTTAAAAATGTTTGTTTTTGCTAAACCTGTTTAACTGTGTATAACTGTTCATACACGTCTCTGTTTATGCTTGAATCTGTTGGTTTCGCTCGAGTTTCCTTTTAGCATCATTGAGTCAGGCTCAATAGCACAAAGTAAGCTCCAGTATGTTCATGTCTCAAAATGTGGATGTGATAACAAAACTTTTTACTTTTTACGTTTTTGTAAAGAAATGTTTTTTGTTTTGTTTTGCATACTGTGCCATGTGGCCTTTATATGTAACAATAAAAATGTAATTACTCATTCTATTTAACATGTCAAAGGTTTACAGCTGGTTCTTGGCTTCTTGCCTCAAACTTAAAGGATTTATGTCTTAAACTATTCTTATGTCAGCCTCTATGGTTTGCACAGAGACTGATGGGCTAAAAGTTTTGTTTTATAGTAGGATCCAGTCAGAGTGTGTCGAGCCCTTGCAGTAGTTACTTACTTACTTTCAGTTTATCTTTTGATTTAACTTCTAGCAGCACTGTCTAATATTTCAGACCTTCCTGCTGTGATATTTGCCCCCTCCTTCATTTCCTTCTTGTTTTTGATTTATTAGACTTGCATGTTCCAGATCATAAAAAGACGAGGATAACCAGAGTAAATATCCCAGCAGCTGAGCTGGCGGGCAGCGCACTCAACTTTGTGAACGTGGACCAAAAATGGGCCCGATGCGGCTTAGAAACAGCTGCTTGATTTTTTTTTACATAAAAAACATTAACAATTATAAAATCTGCACTTTAGTTGTGAATATAATTTTTGCTAACACTGATTTTATTAAAACTGCTTTTTCTGTGCAGTAGAAAACGAGCGATACTGTAGGAGGCTGACAGTTTAAAGAGGACGTACAGTGGGATGCAAACGTTTGTGCAACCTTGTTAATAGTCATTATTTTCCTGTATAAATCGTTGGTTGTTACAATAATTATTGCACACTTTCTGTAAATCCAATAAACTTCATTTCACTTCTCAAATATCACTGTGTGTGTGTATGATATATTTAACTGACATTTTTTATTAAACAACGATTTATACAGGAAAATAAGGACTATTAACAAGGCTGCCAAACGTTTGCATCCCACTGTAACTCATTTTTATTGAGACTGAAGATGATTGCATGTGCGAGTGCATGTTTGGAGTCATTGCACTGGTGGTACCAATGTCTTAGAATCTGAGCATCTGCCTAAACATTGTGCACAGTTTAGTAGAGTTAAATGCAAAAATAGGCTTACAATTAAAAAACGGACGTAACAGTTACAGGTATGTGCAGTGACTGTCAGGGTCAGATGATGTAATACTTTGTGAATGTATTAGGGTTAGGGCATCATGGGCCATCAAAGTTCTCATTCTCATTAGAACAGTTGTGTTCAGCACAGTGTACATAGGACACAACATCCTGAATATGTGCAGCTGAGACTGTAATCTTAGTGAGTCTGTGCACAGCTGCTGGGTTTTTGCTTTGTTAAAAGTATTGAGCGACCTTTCTAACAACGTAACCCAGTTTGGAAATATACGTTCCTGGTTCTCTAGTGCAGCAAGTGGCATCAACCACACTGTGGGTGCTACACAGTACTTCTGTCATGGTCCTGGGTCGTGTGACCCAGTGTGTTATGCTTAACCTATTTTGATGTTTATTGTTTGCTTAGGTTCTTTAAGGTAGTCCAGTCCTTTTTGTAATTATGTTACCCTTGCATTACGTCTCCCTTGCCCTTCGTGTGTTTATGTCTGTGTGTCTTGTACTGTCAAGTTCATGCTGTCAGTTATGTCACCTCCCCCTGTACTACGTCTCCCCGGTTCATGTCTCATGTTTCCTGTTTTACTTTGAAGGCCTGCATTCACTGTCTGTGTATTCAGCTCACTCCTCCTGTCCTGTCGTTAAGTTCATGTGTGTCAGCTGCGTTCCAATGTGTGGCCACTTCCCCTGATCATCCCTCATGTGTATTTAGTCTCTGTGTTTCTTACAGTCTGTGTCGCGTCGTCTGTGTTCCCACCCTCCGTGTTTCCATGCCTGGTCTGTTGTCTTCCAAGCCATAGCCTCACCATAGTTTGTTCCCAGTTTAGGTTTTTGTTTAGCCACGCCATCCCTGCTGTATTTGCACACCTTGTTTTCAGCCATAATAAAGGCTCGCCTTCTGTTAAAGCTCACTCCCGTCTGTTCACTTGTGTACGCACCTGGGTCCATTACACGCATTCTCCACTCGGTCCGTCACAGCGGACCGTGACAACTTCCTGATTATTTAGTATTTTGTACCGCGTGAGAAACTATGAAGTCTGTGCGTTTGTGCGTGCGTGCATAGATCGATCTAGATTCTTCTTTTTTATGACTGACTGTAAGTTTGAGCTCACTTTCTTAATAAATTTGGGATTTCATAGTGTCATCAGTTGTTCTACACTGTATAAAGCTGTGAATAAAAATATGTATAAAACCTCTGCAAAATATTCTCTATTCATACTTTCAGACGTGTATTTTTAGTAGAGTTGACCAGCTGGTCATTAGTTAGATGTTCTCCCACGTTTTAGAGGCTAAACTTGTAAATATAGGAGTTTGTTTTTTAAATATATGAATAAAATCCTTTGCAGTCAGTGACCCTAAAATCTAGAGCTCATTTACATCATCAGATGCCCGTGACATGCTCTGGCAGGCTTTTATTGCCCTGCCTTCAGTTCCTGGGTTTTCTGCATTGTTCTTTGATAACTCTGTTGAGTAGAGGACAGTTGACTCGCTGGGCTCGTGAACAATTTCCTGTGTTTTGCCTTTAAAAACATGTAGCTTGCATTTACAGTATACTGTGTAAGATAAAGGTCTAATCATCTCTTAGTTTACTCAGATTGCACAGAATGTATATTTGTTAATAATTTGAATTAGTTTGGATAAGTGTAAGATAATAGGGAATTTCAGTTTTTACTATATAATTTTGTTTAGCGTAATATTTACAATTAAATTGTATTTTCTTTCCTTATTTAATTTTGACGTACTGTTCCTTTAATACATGGTAACCGTGCACGAGTGTGGAGTAACGGGGCTTTAACTAGCTGTGGAGTCAAACAGTTTTCTTACCATGTACAGGAACATTCAAACGGATCACTGTATTTCAAGACTGGAAATAAATGTTTGCCTGTTTGTTTTCAACTACAAGCGGACTTTGTTGATTATGTTCAACTGCACAAGGACACGCATGTGGCCCGACTACCAGCTACTGCTTGCGCGGTAATAGTATCCATTTTTCCCCCATTTGCAGTGTGTTATAGCACTTTGCTGACTCTCCACAGTGATTGTAGCCCGGCACACTTCACGTTCCACGGTGTTTCACAGATGATGATGTGCTTTGGATCACGCGGTGTTCCTTTCCTTCTCTATATTTTTATCTTCCCATCATTTGGATACAAGTTAAACTTGATTGTATCTGTCCAAAGACTTTTTCCAGAAATGTGCCACCTCTCTTACAAATGCTCTGAAAACGTTTGGACTCCATGTAAAAGGTAAATACAAACAGAGCGGGCCAGTTTTGTAAAAACATTTATTATTCACAACAGAACTTCCAGTATTTAAAATGGATGGACAGCAGGTTAGTAATGGGCACACTCTGAAGTAAAGACAGGGTGGAACTTATTACTCTGAAAAACTGTGGGCAGACACTACAAGAAGCACATACACATATAACTATTTATTTAATTAAACATTCACTTCAAATGACATGTTCAAGCATAACTTAAAAAAGCAACAAATAAACAAATAAGCAAGTCTTATCTTCATTTTTACTCTTCTTTGACATGACAAGTGGTTACATAGAGAAAAAATAGTTTCATTGAAGTTTGTCATCAAAAAGCAGTGACTTTCTCCTTTTTCTGGTTATCAATGTTTGTGTATGAAACACCTAAAACAGAAGACATGGGAGACATATTAGAGCTGAAAAATAAGTAAAATACACACACATTATATACATACGAGTATTTATACACAAAGCTTTAGTTGTCAGAGAGATGACATCACATTTGACTCTGGTATACAGAGGAGTTCATGTTGCCCCTTCATCACCCCCTGTGGTGGATTTTTGTATGACATGTATACCTATATAACTCTATACACTGTATATCTATCTGTACTAGATAGCTTTCACGTAGAATATTAGGCACGAGGTATTTTGCCCTTATGCACACACACGCACACATGCACGCACACACACACACACACACACACACACACACACACACACACACAATAAACATTTTTCATGCAGCTCTTAGAAAATAGTAACATGGTAACAGAGATACTGAAACACACTATTAACCTACGATGGAGTGTTTATTATTATGTAAAGTATTTAACCCATATATTTGATGTAGTTAGGCCAAGTATTATTCACATGTACATCATAAGATTATCACAAAAAGTACGCTGTTTGCTGTAGTAATGTGTGACCTTTGACCATGTTGTGACCTATTGTCAGAAGGCAAAGCAAAGGGTTAATTTAAGGGTGCCCCTTTGTGCTGGGCCCTCAGCCAGAGTCCTGGCCCGTACTTGACCCTGCACCTGCTGTTTTTGGGCGCGTGGGAAAGTTACTCCACAGCAGGGAGGTGGGTTCCTGTAGAAGGGGATCTGGGAAAGTCCTCTGGGCTTTTTCCTGCTGTCTGTCCGTTGGGGTTGGTCCCAACCTGCATGCGCTAACAGCGAACACCCTAGGGGAGCTTTGCCTTTCCTTCTGTTTTGCTGAGCTTCTCTGTTTAATAAAACAGCTGGCGTAGACCTTTGCTCCTCTCCTGTGATTTTTGTGTTTTTGACTTTAATTGGACTCGAGAAGCAGAAACCCACCTACTTCTAATCTGTGGAATTACTCACACTTGCGACCAGCACATCCCTCCTCTACTATTGTTGACAGTTTGACAGGAAGAGAAGTCTTTGCAGACCTAAGGTGGGCTGCCATGCTCCTTTTTTTAAGAGAGAAAAAGCTTCCGAACAAGCGACACTTATTCTTATTCGAAGGACGCTGTCGTGGATTTTTACCCATAACATGCTGAGCGAGGCACACAGAGTCTGAGATTTTTATATTTTGCTCTTTCGTTGTGCTTTTTACTGTCAGACCTTTGAGTGGATTTGCTGGCACATCCTTGCCTGGTGGTGTAGTGTTAATATACACCTGAATGTTCCAGCCCAGCAAACTGGTCACTCTGATGGTCATGTGGATTTGATGAGCAGGAGCTTGACTGCTACACACCCTTTCAATTTGATGCTTATAGTGACATTATGGAAACAACAACAACAACTACTAACAGTAGCAAGTGTTACACTAACTAGATGTTTATTGTGGTAGAGCAGCTTTATTGCGTTTTGGGGATTTTTTTTAAAGCTCATTTAATCTTTTTCCTGATCCTTACTTGTTGATTCCATGCTGATATTTGTCTCCTTCTTCTTCTTTTTCCTGAAAAGAGAAAAACGGAGGTTAGAGACTTTAATGTGTGCATGCATACAGTTATTTATTTATTTGAAGTTTTATAACGGTATTTGGAAAAAACAAAAAATATTGGCCCAGATATATTTTTAAGACATGTATTTGTGTTCATACAGTGGACACAGACATACTTATTCAAGCGCATATTTTTGTTAAGATGATCTGTTAACACTCACATGGTTTTCTTTTTGCAAACAAGAACAATGGTAGTCACGGTGATGATAATGACAGCAACTGGGACCAGAACCGCAATCAGGATAATCCACTTAGTTTCTGAAACACACAAAAATGAGAAACAAAGTCTTTAACCGTTAACCACATGTCCTCCACTCTCAGTGAAATAATTCATTTGACCAATCACAGTGAGTGCAGGGTCCTTACATGAATTTGAAACTGAGCTTGGAGGAGATATTAAGTCAATATTTTATATGATACCTCTTATCTCGACATTATATTGTCACTTTTCTGGGTTATATCAACCATGGACATTATAATTCTACTTTAGTCCAGAACGCCGTGTTGGCTAATACCTCTGATATCAGCTGATCCTAGTGCAAACAGATCTTATGATGATAAACAGTGAAGTATGAGACATCTAGCTGAACGTTAGTTTTTCAGTGTTAGATACTAAAATGTTTCTGTGTTTAGTCTTGCATCCACAAAGACACACAAAGACATCGCAGACACAAAGAGTAGTATAGAAACAGGAAAGTTCACGAGGAAATGTGACAGCTTTAAAGAATGAAGTCATGTTTCAGTCGTACCAAGTCCTCCACCGGTGGGTGGCATCACTTCCATCTCACAGTTTGTGCCTTCAAAGCCTTCTGCACACAGACAGGTGTACGTGTTGTTGCCTGAGTCCTGACATGTGCCTTCGTTCAAACAGGGGTAATTGAGGCAGGGACTTGCTGCAAGAAGACAAAAATAGGTGTTGTTGTTGACAGTTTAATTTAGTTCATTTCTCAGTTAATTTGTAAGATATTTTATTCACAACAGGAAACACATAATCACGGAATTAAACTGAGAATCTATAAAGTTTTAGGAAAAAACGAGGTAATTGTGAAAAAACATCAGTTTTTTAACAGCTGTCCATAAACAGCTGTGAACTGGGACCAGTTAGTGGAGTGAATGTTGTCCCATTCCTGTTTACTGTGGGATTAGAGATGCTCCATGGTCCTGGATTTTCTTTGTTGTATTTTTGCTTTTATGTTATCAGCCTGGACTGCACACAGACCAGTTCAGCACCCAGACTCTCCCACACAGCCCTGCTGTATGATTGTATGATTCAAAATACACAGTGCTCAAACACTTGCATGAACACGTACCTTTGTAGCAGTCACGTTTGAAGTTGTAGATGGTGCACACGTAAGCGTCCTGGCAGGTCTTCGGCTCACACACAGCACCGGTACTGCTACACTCACAAGACTGAGAGCAGTCCTCGGTCACAAACTTCTCTTTGAGCTGCAGGATGGAGAGATATGAGCGCACATCGTCACGTGGTCACATAGATACACAGTCACTCGTGTAACTGAAGGCCACTTACAGGGTAGTATCTGTTTAGGAAGGTGCAGCCACACTGTGCATATGGCACACAAGTCCCCTCACTCATAACAAAGCCGGCGGCACACTGGCAGCCTTCGACACACGAAGTGACTTCACACTCCGAGGGTGCTGCCAGGTTGGCGCAGGAGGCGGGGCAAGATGACATGCAGGGGGAGTAAGTGCTGTTGGCGGTGCAAGAGAGGACTGGGAAAGAGAAACGTGATGTTATTTACAGCAAACCGTTCGACAGAATGTAATTCTTTGTTTTGCAAATGTGTCTTAGTTCAATGCCTCACGTTTACAGGAGATTTGATAATGTGCAAGAGTATCTATATAAGAAACTATAAAGAAGAAATAAGAAACTGTAAACTATATAAGATGAATACAAACTGCATTACCACATATCTGTCTCAGTGAGGACAGCACATTACAATCTGCGTTTTCTGACAGTTTTGGAATGCAGTTTGTTTTTTTTTTTACTTCAAATTATGAATACAAACAAAAACACACAACAGGTGGAGTGAGGAGATGGACTCTGAACTGTTTGTCTTCCCACATGATGTGAATGAAGGGCAGCATTTCTTACCGCAGTCCAGCTGCTGCCTCCACAATCCTAATGTAACTCCAGCCTGTTGACAAGCTGCTGCATATGCTTCATAACTGGCACAGCGCATAGCTTCACTGCCTCCCTCAGCACACAGGTCAAACAGACAGTCACTGAAAGGACAAACATGAGCACAAGCAAAAAGCTCACACATGCACGTTGGTTCATACAGCTGCTGTCATGTGTTATATTGAATATGTCTTGATGCACGCTCAATCATCCAGGTACGTAAATCCCAAAAGGCTGATTCTGTTCATCTAGACGTTGCGTTTTTCAGATGAATTATATCGATTATGCTCAAGTTAACATTGTACTGAAATGTATCCAGAAGACAGCTTCATACATATCCCCACTTAAGTGCAGACTACTTACTCCTGGTAGATTTGGGGTGACACGGTGGCGTGGCAGGCAGCAAATGGCCCACTGGAATCAGACAGCGCCCCACACTTCGTCGGGCTGTTGTAGTCGCTGAGCTGTGACTGAGAGCAGTCTGACACCTCGAACCCTGAGTCTGGATCAGTCTCTGCTTCTTGTCTGGAGACAGAGAAACTGTTGTGTAACAGCCGTGTGTAACATGAAGTTTAGTTTCCACAAAAACTGTAACATGAAACGAGCCTATTCCGTTTGAAGATTTTCTTTTATCAAGCACTTAACAGGCAGACAGACTTGGGCCAAGCTCTGCTAATTATTGTCGGGCAGCAATAATTATCTTTATTTTATAACATAAGGCAGTTTTCTTTAACAACAATATTCTCTGTTAAATAGTGACAGAAATCTGTAGAAGCAGTGAGCCTGGTTGTAATCGTACCTCAGTGCACGGATAGGACGGTCCAAGATCCTAAGTCTGTTGGCAGGTCGATCATTGACCTTCCAACTATCTCCAAATTCTTTAAGATCCCTGACTACTGTCCCATCTGGCTTCATGTATTCATTTCTGGTGATGCCATCATAGTTCCCACACAGTCCTCTAACAGAATTCTTATAGGTACCAGGAAGTATGATTTCTGATACACAAACAGAGAGACATAAGAGGAACGTGAACAGATTTGTACAAAAGCCTAAGACGTTCTCAGACAGAACTGTCTTCTTCTTTTACCTCCTCGACTGTTGCCATCAAAGCGTACAGTGAGTCCAAAGTCAGTGGTGAGCTGGATCTGCCTGGAGTTCCTTGTGATGGTCAAACCATCAACTGGTGTGAGAGGAGGTGTTACATACTCCCCGTTGACCTACAGGAGATCAGGTAGGATTGCGTTACATCATTTTTACCATTAGAAATGCATGAAAACCTGCTCTTTTTTAACAAAGTGTCAGCTGACCAGGACAGTCTTCTTCTGCAGGAATTTAACATTGACACCGTAAACATTGATGTCCATCTCCTCCAGGAACGACACCCTCTTGTTCATTCCACGTCTAACGTTCTTTCCTCTCACCACCAGGGGCGTCAGGGAGCTCGACAGGTTGTGACCCAGAGCAAGTTCATAGGTGTCGACACCTTGGAAGTGATGCTTGAAGCCATCGAATGTTAGGTAGTGAGGATCCCCACAGATGCTGCACTGATTGAACTCTAACGATGGTGGAAAATGGGAGGATTCATGGTCAAAAACCACAGTCATTTTTGTTACTTTGCTTGTTTATTAAGGTTTGAAGTCTCTCAAACTCACCGGTGGGTCTGCAGTAGCGGTTTCCATTCTTGTCCAGGTCACACAGTGAATTCGAATTACAGCTGTGGTCCTCACATCTGACTTCACCACCAGGGTTACAGGTACACGACTCAGTGCATTTATCAGTTAGCCACAAATCTCCTACCTGTGGGCGCACACACAGACATGCATGGGACTGGTTATACCTGGACTTAGAATAAAGGGTTTTCAATATGCTAATATTAAATCCTCATAGCCTCTGTGTACTTTTGAGCTCAGGATTTTCTATTATGGAACATCCCACTGAGTCCATCATCTAGCAACAGTACGGGCAGTACTGTACTCACATCATGGTACTCCCTGTTTGAGTCCAGACAGCCACACTGGTCCAGAGTAACACACTTGCCGTCACTGAGGACGTAACCAGCATTGCACTGGCAGCCCTCGAGACAAGTAGTTGGAGGCAGATGGCAGAAGACAGGGAAGAGGTCAGAGCACGTGGGAGGGCAGGGGGCTGTGCAGTCTGAGTAGTGGCTGTTAGGAAGACAGGGCAGGGCTGCAGAGAGGGACGAGAATGAGGTAAGACAAACAATAAATTCAAATCTTTATGTGAATCTTTGTTACTGTAACTCACGGCAAAAGCTGCTGTTTCTCCAGCTGATGGTGACACCGGCACTCTGACAGGCCTGAGCATATGCCTCCACGTTGTCACAGAGCGTAGTCTGCATGCCGTCATACTCGCACATGTCATAGACGCAGTTAGCCAGGAAAGCCTCAGGGGGCACTAGAGCGTGGCACGGCTTGAAGTTATTGGAGAGAATGACCCCACCACACTGAGCCTCATACAGCATCTCTTCTTCTTTGCTACACTTTGGGTGGATGTCTGGACGGGTGTCTGGCTGACAACTGAACAGAAGAACATTTGGATCAGGGTGTAATTTCGCCAACATGGACAGCATACATTTGATTCATTAGAGTAACCACTATCTGGAACCAGGGGTGTTTTGCGTGTTTGGTGAATCTGGAGACCACTACTATCTTTAAGTCTGACGTCCAAACTCCGCTGCAGGTCCCAAAGTCAAACGATCACTGCAGCATCACTGAGAGTTAAAAACTGTCTAAATTCTTTCATCTTTAATAAAATGATCAGCGTTGCTGCTTTACCAGGTGGAACAATTAAGTTTAATGTCCAGGAATCCATGGAAACCGAATTTATGAAATGTAATGGAGTTAGAAGTTAGCAAGCAGTTAGCTCGCTAGTTTCCATCTATATGTAATATAGCATGTTTGAATGAGGGATTTCCAAAATGTACAGCTCTGCTATCATTTCCAGCATAAATGAAGACAGAAAACTAAACAGCAGTGGCGTTTGTAGGCTAGCTGGTATATAATCATGTGCTACATGTTTATATATCGCTTTTTCCACTCGATAAAAGTTAACATGAGGGTTCCAGATGGTTAGGGAAAAATGCAATCGCATGGCAGGATGCTGTAAACGGACCAAACTTCAGTCAGGAGAACAACTGAGATAATCCATCCACAATACGAGGTTAGTCATTAATGTACTGCTGCATGGGCTGGGCTGTAGTTACATGTAAGGTTTTAAAAACTGAGCTTTAAAATGAACAGTGGTAAAAAAACAGAAAAGAAAAACAAGAGAAGCCAACTGTTTTTAGGGGCTTGTTCAGATTAAATAGAACAAGATACAAAGCATTAAAACATGTTAAAAACACAACAGCCTTATTAAACGCAGAGTAGTTTGGACCTGGAAGCAGGATTCAACATGTCATCACTTAAAGACCGGATAGAGTTACAACTAATATCCGCATAACAACACTAAAAGTTGTTCACTGGTTGTTACCCACTGACCCAGGATCACTGTCTCCATTTGATTTCCAGCTGTTTCCCAGTTCAATGTCATCCTTGGCTGGTTTCTTGTTGGGCATTAGGTTGTCATCAGAGGGGTTCTGGTTGTAGTTTCCACACATGCCACACACCTGGAGAAGAGGCCAGTGGAACAAGGTTATTGCAATGTTTCTGTAATATACAGCAGAGCAGCTACTACAAGCAGCCATAACTAGCATACACAATTTGTAATTTTTAATTTCCTCATGTGACTTGACATTGAAAGAGTTGTGATGCAGACACTAGAAAACATGGTCTTAATTTCTGATACCTTATCAAAATATTCTCCTGGAACAGTGATCTCAACGTGATGGACTCCGTCAAATTTCACCTGTAGACCAAAGTTTGTGTCCAGCAGACTATAGGCTCCACTGGTTATCACTTTAGCTCCAGCCAAGTCAACGGAAACTGGGGTTTTCACCCGCTGTCCGTTCACCTGAGCACAGAAAAGTGAAATCATGTCAGCTGCTGATTGTTTCAGTATGGCGTAGTTCCTCTATATTTGAATGTCTGTAAAATCATAAACTATGTCACATACCAGAACTCTGCGGCCCTTTTGCAGTTCAATAACAGTGCCAGGGTACAGGGTGACTTTCACAGAGCGAACATATGATGCCTCTGGTTGACCACGTTCCTCATTCTTAGCCACTATGTTGAAGGGAGTGACTTGGGTGGCGTTGCACACCTTTAAAATAGTGTATATTTTGTTTTCAAAGACAAAACAGCACCACAGGAATATCTGTTGTGTACAAAGTAAGTTAAACTCCTCCCATACCTCCACCAGAGTATATGTGCAAGTTCCCATGAACGTATGCATCACACCATCAAAAGTGTAGTAGTGCGGATCTCCAGCTACATGACACACTCCTTTACCTGAGGTCGGATATGAGACTCGGTAAAAGGGCAAAAACATACACTGACACAGCTTTAGGTGACGTGAACATGTAATTATCCAGCCCTTCGTTCAGTTTACCTGTAGAATGACAGCCTAGTACTCCTTCCACCACTTTGCACTCCTGTGCAGGGCTGCACTGCCAAGACTCACAGCTGATGTTGTTGTTTCCAGCACACTTGCATTGCTCTGAGCAGTCAGCCTTTGTGAACCAAGTGTCTCCAACCTAAACATATACCAAAAAAGTTTAATGCACCCTTACATAAAACACATTTTCTTGCAAAAAGGAAAATCTCCCACTGCACACCCACCGGCCTGTATTTCCCATCACCATCAGTGCATCCACACTGGCTGATTGGGACACATTTGTCTCCGCTGAGGATGAGGCCAGTGTCACAGATGCAGCCCTCCACACAGGGAAGATCGCAAGAGCCGCCGTGTCCTGCAGGGTTCTGACAGCTCGGCTGAGGACATGCAGGGCCGCATGAGGTGTAATGACTGCCTGGGGGGCACTTCAGAGCTGGAGGGAGTCAAGCAATTTTTAGGGTTGTTTGTAAAAATGCACAACAGTTGTTACATATCTATAAACAAAAAGAAGGTTGTATTTGTCTACAGGAAACATGTTACAGCAAAACTCATAAAGTTTGTGTACATCATTTCTTTTTGAACCATTGTTGGCCCCTAACTCAGAAGAGGGACAGTTTTGGTGCTCACAGTGGAATTATCTAAACGTTGTGAGAGATGTAACCTAGTGAAAGTGAAACAAATGAGAGTATATAGTTTAAACTGCACTATTTTCACCGGGATATTTTTCTGAAAAAACAAACAAATATTGGTAAATTTTCTTGAAATCTGGGAGGGTCTGGAATGTCCACTATATGTTTCTGTGGACCAATAAACCTTTGTGTTTCCCATAAAGCAGCATATAAGCATTATTCCTTAGCACCTAAAAATCAAGCGTATGTAACCTCTGTTAGACAGCAGACACTGCAGTTTTAAATGGAAATATAAACTACATACTATAATGTCACTAGTAGTAAAGAAAGTGGAAGATGACCTGGGTGTATTGGACAAATCATGGGGATTTTCTTACTTTATACTCAACTTTTTATATTTAAACTGATCATTTTGTCACGCTCAAAATGAAGGCACTGATTTCTCAGGGAAACATCTAATATTGTTATTATTACTTTAGTAATACGTTTGGTAGCAATGGAAAAAGTATTACTTAAGATCCTATTTTTTCTCTATACACACACAAAGAAAAACAGGACTCACGACAGAAGGTGTTCGTCCTCCATTCGATGGGGACTCCTGCAGCAGCACACATGTCGGCGTAGGTCTCTATGGCCTGGCACAGAGCCACGGTCTCACCTCCAGTGGCACACATGTCGAATACACAACTCTCAAAGTATGGCTCAGGGGATACAACAGAGTGGCAGGGCTTAAAGATTCCTGAGGTTAAGATCAAAGATAGAACAAAGTGTAGTTGAAGCGACTGCTTGGGGATGATTTTCACCACATTGTCTAGCCTAACAGTGATATATATCAGAGAGGCCAGCCCAAAAGTTTTAAGGTAAATGTAAAGATTGTTTAATATATGTGAGACATATACAAAGTGGGAAAAAGGCATGAAGGGCTTACTTCAGCTAACAGCACATATCTATATTTCATATCACCAAACCAATTGGTTGTTTTACTGCATATATACGTCATATCATTTCCCAAGCATCGCTTCCACAGTTCCTGGCTTGTGCTGAGAGCCATGTTTTGTCTACAAGGGTGCTGAAGTCATCAAATGTCAGTGCTTAATAAGATTAAGTACACACTGTAAACCAGCATATTGTTTCAGTGGAGGAGTTTGTGTGTTCTAGTCACGTGCTTGTGACAATACAAAGCATCATATAAGAATCAGTCTATTTAATATTTACAGGCATCCAACAGGTACCTGCGGGCCAAATGGAGTGAAAGGCAGTAGATGAAAAAGGAGGAGTTTGGTGAGTCCATTAAAATGGCAAACAATCCTCAATCCTACAGTCAGGTCTTCTGTAATGGAAGCAGAGTCTGTGCACCAACTATAAGGGATCACATTTCTCACCCTCCCTGGGAAAATCAGTGGTAGGCTGCCAGGGGCGGCCTTTCTCACTGATTCTGTTCATAGTTTTTATGTAAGAATATCTCGGCACAGCCAAGTAATGAAGGCTGTCCATTTGGTGGCATCAGGATTCCATCTTTGCCTGTTGCAGATTTTGTTGTTCATCACATGGTGAGCTCCAGCTTCCACTGGAACGTTTCGCAGCTGAGTGTAAAGCGAGAACCTCCAAGTCCAAGACCACGGTTCTCAGCCAGAAAAAGGTGGAGCACTCACTCCAGGTCAGGGATGAGTTCAGGGGTCTTGGGATCTTGTGCATATGTATTATTGTAGGGTCTACCTTTCAATATAAAGTGCCTTGAGGCAACTGTTATTGTGATTTGTGGCTGTACAAATAAAATTTAATTGATTTGACAGACGGATTGGGATAGCATCTGGGTAATCTATGATCCTTCCCTGACCTACGGTTCAGAGCTCTGGGTAGCGACCGAAAAAAATGAGGTTATGTACATAAGCGGCGGAAATGAGCTTCCTTCGAAGGGTGGCTGGGCTCCAAGATAGGGTGAAGAGCTTGGAGTAGAGTGGCAGCTCCTCCACATTCAAAGGAGCCAATTAGGTGGTTCGGGCATTGACTAGGATGCCACCTGGACACATTTGAGTTAAGGTATTCTGTGATTGAAGGAGGCGGGTCAGTTCCAGGACTTGTTGGAGTGAGAGATCGCTGGAAATATAACTTATTAATGTCAGAAGAGCTGACTAGGATGAGGAAAGTCTGGGCTTGTCTCCTTAAACTACTGCCCCCAGGACCATAGATGGATGGATGGATGGATGGATGGGTAGATGATATTAGACTATTAGTTGTAATGATAACATTCTTTTATGTGTGCGTGTGTGTGTGTATCTTAGTGAGAGAGAGAGAGAGCGCGTGCACACACATATGTGTTTTTCATACCGTTGGGATCAGTGATCATGCCACAGCTGGTAGGCTTCGTGGCCTCTTCCTCCACCTTTACATCACAATCTTCTTCTTCTGTACCATCAGTACAGCTGAGAGGAAATGGGAGAATTCATTGCAATGGAGTCAACATGTTTGTGTTTGGTAATTCTAAGGCTAAGATTAGCAGGAGACTGGTGACATGTACAGGACAATTTCTGGGAAGAACTTGAAAAGTTTAATAGCGATATTTAATGCAGACGTAGCAGTCAAAGCCGAATGACAATGAAATAAAAGGAACTTAGGAATAAAGTAGGATCAACAATTCTTGTATTGACATAATGATGAAGAAATGAAAATCTACAAATAGATAAAATTAAAGGTCTTATATTCTGTTTTCTGTAATGTGACTCACTCGGGGTCTGAGTCAGCAACCTGCCAGCTGTCTCCTAGCTCATTGGTGTTAGCAGCTGGTGTGTTATCTGGTTTCAAGTTGTCATCGTTAGGGTTCCCATTGAAATTTCCTGTGGAGACAACAGATATTCAAAATCACTCTATTTTAATTAGTCAAATCCTGTGTTTTATTCACTTAGTAAGGAACAACAGCAAATAATTGCACTGGCTCTTACCACACATCCCACAGAGTAGGCCATTGTAGGAAGTTGGCAAAGTGACATCAGCATGATGGTTTCCATCAAAACGCACCCTCAGATTAAAAGATGTTTCTAAGACAACAAACTTTCCACTCAAGTAGATCTTAATTCCCCTGATGGAGGTAACAGGTGGAACAACCGCAGTGCCATTGACCTGACAACAGCCAGAGATCACAATATTATTGCCAGAAAAACACAGCTTATTATGTGTACTTGTTCTTTGTTCCTCTACAGTAGACTTTTCCTTTAAATCAACCATCTTTATATACAAATGCAGCAGGGGACAGTTTCCACCTTCTACTGAGACGAGGCTGAATCTGTTATTAAAACACATGTTAGGAAAACACATTCAGTAAAGAGGCTGCTATAAATATAGCTTTGTTATACTTGCATTCTGTTGATTTAAATTTGGTGGAGAACTAGTTTAATTTTTTAAAAATTGTGTTTTATTTTGACTGCTGCAGATTATAAAAATCTTAAATCTGATTATGAAGAGATTTAAAGAAAATCTTACAAGTGGTTCTTGTTCCAATAGGCCTAGGCTGTACATATTGGCCTTAAAATTATTCAGTTGGTAGTAAATAAAATGGGTAAAAGCACTAAGATAGCAAACAGAGATACTGTTTATTGTATGAGTGACTGGAAGAACCCTCTGCCTACCTGGACCGTGTGTCCCTTGCCAAGGATGACAGTGATACCATTCACATTGATCACCACAGCCCTCACATAGGAAACCTTCTTATTACTTCCTCTGTGCTCATTCTGGGTATGGACCGTGAAATGTGGCAAGCCAGAGGAGACATTGCAGGGTTTGGTCAAGGTGTAGGAGCATGAACCCATGTAATGGTGAGTACGTTTATCAAAGGTTATGTAGTGAGGATCACCAGAAACTGAGCAGATACCATTTCCTGAACAAAGAAGGCAGGGAGTTACTTTATCATTTACCATGATGAGCAAAACAAATGCAGATTTCAGTGGAACTATATAAAATGGATAATGCACTGAGATGTCAGATGTGTTAAATGAAATAATAATCTTTAGATGTATGTGAAGCGGTGTGATTAATATACCAATAGGGTGGCATTCATATTCTCCATCTTGTAGTTGGCAGCTCTCAGTAGTTGGGTTACAGCTGGTGTTATGACACTGTAGCAGACCTCCACTGTGACACATACACTTTTGTTCACAACCCTCCAAGTACCAGTCATCGCCCACCTGAAAAATGTACACAGAATACAAAAAACAATCAAAATTTTGTCATGTAATTCTCTCTTATACATCACACGAATATAAAGATAAGATAAGATAAGATAACCTTTATTAGTCCCACACGTGGGAAATTTGTGGGAAAGATCAAAAATGATAAATAAATATATAAATATAAATGTATCAAAATGTATATAAATATACATGTGGATGCAAACCAGGGATTCTGTATGCCACTAACTAATTAGGCCAACCTACACTCATTTATTTATTGATTTTGGGCTTGCTAATTGTGGTGGCACCCGTATGTAAATGCTGTGACATAAATACAAATTCTATAACACCAGTGTCTTTTAAATTCAGGTAAAATACAGTATAATAAATATAATCTGTGCTTGATAAGTTGAAAGTAAAAATCTTTGTTGTAAAACCAATATTTATGTGCCAACAGTTCACTGCAGTCTATGCACCCTTAATTTAGTTGAGTTTTAATTTCTTTTGTACTGTAGGGTCTTTGTGTCTCTTGGCGTCTCTCCTGTTGAAGTTATAAAGAGAACTGAAAATGATGTTAGCATGAGCTTAGCACATTTTAAAGGTAAATGGAATATGGTTTTAATTGTTTGGAGGCTGTTTCCACTTACAGGGTGATAGGTTCCACTGGGGTCCACACAACCACAGTCTCTCAGTTCCACACATTTGTCATCACTGAGAATGAAGCCAGGGTTACACTCACAACCCTCCACACACACTTCCTCACAGCCAGGTGGTCCCACCACACCAAGACATGTCTCAGGACATGAATTCACACAAAGGGAGTAGGAGCTATTGGGAGGACAGGTCAGAGCTGTGTGGACAAACACAGGGATGAACAATAATGAGAGGGAACAATGGTGGACAAATAGCAACAGAGAAGGGAGTGGGAGTAGGATGATTCAAAGACAGGGCACCTACGTATCTCATATTGATTTAACTCAGTGTCATAAATGAAAGCAAGGACAATATTAACTGCATTGAATATTTTACATTGGTTTCAGCATTGTGCACTGTATCTTAAACTCTCCTCCCTATACAATTATAAATATGATTATAAGTTCAATTATAATGTTGGTGAGCAGGATGTAATATATCGTGGTTATATTTACAGGTGGAGACAACTTCCAAATGGAGAAGCTATGGCATGCACCCCATTTAAAAGGGAAAATGCTGAAGGCTCATTTTTCCAAAATGAAAAGGTATTATTCAAGTCTTTATTCATTTATGCTTCAGAATGGGGCTTATCAAGCCAATGGGTGATGTCACTGTGACTATGTTTTATATATCATATATCTTTTAGATATATTTGGTATATCTCAGATTCAAACTTACGGCAGAAGTCTGGAGTTCTCCATTGGTAGACTTTGGCTCCAGCACTATGACATGCGTCAGTGTAGGCCTGGAGCTGGTCACACAGCACATGCTGCTGGCCGTTGAACTGACACATGTCATACACACAGCTTTGGAAGAATGGAGTGGGATTAACTACACTGATGCACTCCCTGTAACAGAGAAAAGCACTCACTTAGCTTAGGTAGGAAAAGGCAGAGGCTCATATATACTGAAAATCTGAGTTCAAACAAACAAACAAGCTACATTTGGTGGTGAAACAGTCAACAACTGTTGCATAAGTTTAGCAACAATTCACTAGCTGGGGCCAGTGAATAAAGGTGAATGGCTTAAACATGAATTGAACTGCGGTTTGGGGAAGGCCTCGCTGGGGACTGGCGGTGGCTCCTGGGCTGGCAGATCCCCATGTACTAATGAGAAGTGAAACAGTGAAAGAATTGAAATTGAAAAAGGGGAGGGAGGGTTGGGAATGAATGGAAGAACAAACAGCTAGTAGAACTGGGGGATTATATATAGATAAGAACAGGAAGGGAAGTGTTTGGATACTTTATCTCTAACTCACTAACTGAGTCCACATTGTCATTTTACATTTTACAGTGTTCCTATTAGAAAAAGGTGAATGGCTTAAACATGAGTTGAACTGAGCTTTAGGGAAGGGCGCAAAGGGGACTGGTGCCTCCCGGGCTGGCAGATCCCCAAAGAAGGCATCCCCTAGAAGCAGCAATAAGTGTGCATTGTGAAGGTGAAAGACCTCTGCAGTAATAATTCAATTTTTCAATTCAATTTATTTATACAGCCCCAAATCACAACAACAATCGCCTCAAGGCGCTTTATATGTAAGGTAGACCCTGCAGTAATACCTACAGAAACAACCCAACAATCATATGACTAAGTATGAGCAAGCACTTTGGCGACAGTGGGAAGGAACAACTCCTTTTAACAGGAAGAAACCTCTGGCAAAACCATTCCCATGGAAGGACAGCCATCTGCCGCTACCGGCTGAGGTGGAAGAAGGAAAGCAGGACAAAAGAGAAGCGCAGAGAGAAGGTGGTCAAGGATTCCAGAGAGTAGAGTGGTTGAGTTCGGAAAATTACGAAGGAATGGTGGGAGAAGACCACAAAGCAGATTTCAGAAAACGAAAGACCTTAATAGCTGAATGAGGAGAACCCCTGATCGAGTGGCAACGTGGCTCGACTGGTGTGGAGGCTGGATGGATGCATGTTTGTATTTTAAGACATGAGGCAATGGCTTGACGGCTCGTAAAAGCTTTTACTGCTGTGTTTGAAAATGATCGATATGGAGACAGAGACTGGCAATACGGTGTCAGGAATGTGCTTTGTTACATTTTGTGAAAGATAGATAGATGTATGGACCCTGGCATCCAAGTTATTGGGGAAAGAGGAAAGAGAAACTGGCTTCCAGGTGCCAAAAAGCACGCTGCTGCATTTTGCTCAGGAGAGATAGAGGGAAGAAAAGCTTGCTACTGCAAATGAAGGAAAAGAACCTGGCATCCCGGTGCCAGATGTATGCTGGCGAATTTGAAAAAGACGGACAGAGAAATAGAACCTGGAATACCATTGCAAAAAGTATTCACTTTTTGCAATGGTATTCCATGGTTTTGTAAAGGAGGAAAAGAGAAAGAAAACATGGCATCCCAGTGCTAAAAGCATGTTGCTGGATTTGTAAAGGAGGAAAAGAGAAAGAAAACATGGCATCCCAGCGCTAAAAGCCTGCTGCTGCATTTGTAAAGGAGGAACAGAGAAAGGAACCAGGAATCCCGGGCCCAAAAGCTTGCTGGTATATTTGCAAAGGAGGGACAGAGAAAGAGAACCTGGCATTCCAGTGCCAAAAAACATGCTGCTGTATTTTTGTGAAAAGGGGAGGGACGGAAGAGGAACTGGCAACCCGGTGCTAAAAGCGTGCTACTGCATTTGTGAACGAGGGATAGAGAAAGAAAGAGAACCTAGCATTCCTGTGCCAAAAAACATGCTGCTGCATTTTTGTGAAAAAGGGAGGGACGGAAGAGGAACTGGCAACCCGGTGCTAAAAGCGTGCTACTGCATTTGTGAATGAGGGATAGAGAAAGAAAGAGAACCTGGCATTCCTGTGCCAAAAAACATGCTGCTGCATTTTTGTGAAAAAGGGAGGGACAGAAGAGGAACTGGCAACCCGGTGCTAAAAGCTTGCTCCTGCATTTGTGAAGGAGGGATAGAGAAAGAAAGCCTGACATCCTAGTGCCAAGAAGCATGCTGCTGCATTGTGCGAGGGAGGGATAGAGGGGAAGGGAAACTGGAATCTCCTGGGTAGAAAACCTTGTTGATGCATTTGCAAATGAGGAATAATAACTTGGCATCCTGGTGCCAAAAGCTCACTGTTGTATTTGCAAAGGAGGGTTATAGAAAGAACCTGGTATCCCAGGTTTTTTGCAACGATAGATAGAGATAAACTGGCAAGTCATTGGTAAAAACTTGCTGCTGCGTTTGAGAATGAGGGACAAAGAACAAAACTGGCATCCCAGTGCCAGAAGGGTTCATTACAGCATTACAGTAATAGTATTGAAAATATTTATTCATATTTTACAGGTCAGTTGGGTGATTACCAGGCATGCTGCCATCTATTTCATGATTTTATAAGGTCAGGAAAAAAACGTTGTAAAATCCCAGGAATCCCATCAGTTTAACCAAGTCGATAACCAAAAGTGGAGGGGTTGTGAATTCTTACCGGAAGGGTCCAGTAGGGTCTGTAATTTTACCACATTTCTCTGGTTTTACAACTTCAGCTTCCAAGTTGGGGTCACAGTCTGGATCAGGCTTTGTTCCTGGGGTACATCTGGTCAATACAAATACAAAACACAGTTACATCCTCTTCAGTTTGTCAGAAAGAGTCCGACAGTAAGGTAACAAAAGACATAACCAGAAGAAATCCAAAAGACAGAAAGATAGATATGTTGGAACTCACGAGTCATCTTCATCGTCTTTGGTCTGCCAGCTGTTCCCAAAGTCATTACTATTTCCTGCCACAGTGCCATCTGGTTTAGTGAAGTCATTGTCTGGGTTCCCATCATAGTCACCACAAAGGCCACACATTTGGTCATAGTAGGAGCTGGTAGAACAAAGTCAAGGCAGGATATGTAGGATTAAAATAAGACAAGCTTAAGAATATTTGCAATGTTTAATAAGGTGTTGCTTGGCCTTTTATTGTAATTCTAGAAACAAATGAAGAGAATGCAAAAATCCCTGATACAATAAACCAGGGCATCGTTAGTATATATTAAAAGTTGCATAAGTCCACAATATGCACACAAATGGACTGCTTTGTTTTCACAACATACATAAAACAACTGGTGATGTTCAGCAGTTTAGATCGTTATCTATCAGAGTTTCTTCAGATCGTTAGGTTATGGTTGCATCAGAGGAAAGTGGTCATCAAAAAAATAATGATAGAGCAATGGAGACAGTGGTCAGGTGTATTGTATGAATGTGTGAAGCAAATAAAAAGAAGTTCTACAATATCAAAATAGTTCAAACCAATATTTATACTAACCTGGGAACTGAGATCTGGGCATAATGGTTTCCATCCCAACGCACCCTCAAGCCAAAGGATGTTTGAAGCGTGATGAACTGACCAGCAAGACTAATAGACATGAGAGGAGAGGGGGAGTGGGGCAGAGCCACCCGTACTCCGTTCACCTGATTCAGTGATGAAGAAAAAGATGTTAAGAACATAAGAATATAAAGATGTTAAACAGACTGTGTAAACGTCTAATTGGTGGACAGGTCAGGGAGTATAAAAGTACAAAGAGTGTGCAATGTGCAGTATATCAGGCAAAAACAGACTTTGTATAGTTTTAACAAGCAAGAAAGACATTGTTTTATGCCTATCACACTGTGTTATCTTTGGCATAGATTCAACTGACAAAATGGGAAAAATCTGTTTTGTTTTTTTTACATGTTGTTAGCAACAAAGTAACTAAAGATATAATTTGAGTTCTTTGCTAAAATGTCAGTTATGTGTAGACATAAGACATACATGGTGATGATACAAATACTGTGTGGGATGTCTGCTGGCACACATTTTACTTAAAGATGGGAAATATAAGAGATAGTAATTCATTCACATACTGACCAGTGTTCTACTGCTCTTCATCAGGGTCACAGTAATTCCATCCACTGTCACATATAGCTTCCTCAGGTATGACACTCCTGCAACTCCTCTCTCTTCATTCTTTGCCTCCACAGAGAACCAAGGGCCTGCACAGGGAAGACCACGACAATCAGGAATATTGTGTGTTTATATTAAAGGTGAACATTGGCATTAACATACAAACCACCACTGACATTCAGTGTCTTCTCTTTGCAGCAAACGTGAATGAAAACAACATCTGTCATGCTTTGCGATGAAAATAATAAATGAGTAAATTTAGCTCATTTAAACTTTCATTTGTGCGTGTGGTGTGGCAAGACTAGAACAGGTGCAATGAAACCCAAACATCTTAATGAATAAATGTCTCAAAATAGTGTGTACCTGTGCTGTTCCTACAGCTTCTGGCAAGTGTGTAAGTACAGGTTCCCATGAAGCTGTAGTACTTCTTGTCAAAGGTGTTGTAGTGTGGATCCCCAGAAACTACACAATCCTGAAAGCCTGAGAGAGGGAAAAACATCAGGAACATCAGACTGAAACACAGATGAAGCCACTGTAGAACAATTACCTAATAACAGTGCAGGTCACTGCTGCTTTGGACTTGTACTGGCATTAAAATAGATGCAAGGAATATATCATTTCCTGACTAGACAAAAATTTGTATTATTTCAATTTCTTTTCTGCAACTCTGTGATTTTGCATTATAAAGAATTGCATGTAACAAGTGTTGTTATAGACAAACCGTACAGAAGAGAGCAAAAGAAACATAACAGCAACACACACATAAATATTTCACTGTTATTGAAAGTAAAAGACACCTCTGGGTTGTGCTTCTCTATCTTCCATTACTCAGTCTAATTATGTATATTAGAGCAGGGATAGAAAATGCTAGGTGTGAACATTACAAACATACTCGTAGGATAGCAGCCCAGCTCTCCATCCTGAAGTTTACATTCATGCATTGGGGGGCATTCAGAGGCTTCACAGGTAATTCCAGCTGCACCACACCAACATTTTCGCTTGCAGTCTTCCTCAAAAAACTCCTCTCCAGGCTGACAAACAGACAACAAAATTGACAATTAAGCATAGCAGGCACAGATGATTCTTTGTAGATCATTTTATGCATGTATGTATGAAAATGTTGTTTTAGAGAGGACATAAAGAGACTGCAAGTGACCTGACTTGAAATACAAAGGACCAAATGATTCACTGCCGGCTTATCAGACCCACTTCACCATACCTCATAATACTGGCCGTTCGTGTGGTTGCAGCCACACATGTTCTCCTTAACGCACTTGCCAGCACTCAGGACATAGCTGGGATCACACACACAGGACTCAGAGCAGGGACCAGAGCAGGAGGGGGGTTTTCCAAAGCATGTTTCCTGACAAGGATCTGCACAAGGTTCATAGTGGCTGTTTGGGGGACAGCTCAGTGCTAAGCAGACCACAAGAGGTTGAAGTTAGTGATAGGAAACAAAAGTATGTGCTGGTTAAAATATAAAATGACAGCTTTTCACAAGAAAAGAGATACGTCTTTGGCACTTCCAGCTGTGTTGTCTTCCGTGGAACTAGATTGTTTGAGTTTGGTGGTAACCCAGTCTCCTGCAGCCTCTTGGCATATGTTGTCTGCCCAACTAGGTATGCTAAAGCAGCACTCCCTCAGTTAACTTTAGTGAGTAGGAAGCCCGTATGAAGTACTCTTCCACAAGTCAAAACTGACATAAACTTCTTTGTGTTATTTTCTCCCAACTACTCAGCCAAGCTGATTTTTACCTAATGATATACCTAAAGATATTTTACTACTAAATTAAATCATTTGTCCTTCCAATACTCACGGCAGAAGGTTTCATTCCTCCATGGTCCAAGGTTGACCCCACGATCTTGGCATTCATTGACATAGGCTTCAATGGCTTCACACAAAATGGGCTTGGCACCATCCAGCTCACACAAGTCAAAGACACAGTCCCTGAAGTAATTCTGAGAACAAACAATCACTTTGTTACAATGCTTTATATTGTGTGACCATCTAAAACCATATATTCAAATTATTCCACTATTACTAATATCACATTTTCACCCTGAATGCACACACACATACACAAATACAACAAGCTCAGAATAAGGACTGGTTCCACATTTGTTTATTATATGTGCACTATCCTCTACATGAACATACATTGGGGTTGACTTTGGGATGGCACACAGCAAAAGGTCCATTTTTGTCCAGCAGAATGCCACAATATCCAGAGCTTTCATACAGTTCCTGTTCTTCTTCATTGCACCCAGGGATGGTAGTGTTGGGTTTCTCATTACATCTGTCAAGACAGACCATCATCTTAAGAACATTTGTCTTTTGTCAATGGTAAATGTTTCTTTACACTTGCATCTCTGCAATACTCACTCTGGATTCATGTTCCAACTGTGTCCAAAGTCATTGGCATTTTCAGCTAAGCTTCCATCCGGTTTGCGGAAGTCATCTTTGGTATCTCCATCATAGTTGCCACACAGGCCACACAGCTTGTTCTGATAGCTGCAGATTGCAGAAAATGATTGTGTTAGAGTCTTATGCAAGAAAGACTAACAAGTAAGCCAGAACTACAACGTGTTTTAATTGCAGCCAAGTTTCTTTTCAGCAGTAGACTAAACCCCACACATTAGTAAGACTAAAAGATCAGACATGTACATTTGATGTGTTTGATAGCATCAGCATAGAATTAACTAGTCAGGAAATTAGAAGTTTTGTGTGATTTTATCTTGAAATTTTGAGGGAGCTGTTTGTGTTGCCCCTGCTAAATTGTTTAAATAAAATATCCTAGCTGTGTCATTAATCTCTGCCTTTATCACCTTACTACTCCTTACAGATAAAGGAGTCATGTTCAGTATATGAAAATGTGTTATAGTGTCATGGTCCGTGGTCCTGTGTCTGAGGAATGCGTGACGCTCGGGTAGCCACACCCCCGGGCTATCACCGGCACATCTGTTCTCCATCACGGTGACTACACGGAGATCTACTGAACCCGGCACTGATGGAAGGCTCCACGCCAGTCCGTTAGTCCCCCCACAGTGGTAACTAGACTTCCACGAAAGCGTGCATTCCCTTCTGGTTGGAACTGTGTTTAATCTGCCTACTTGTGTCCAGGTTTCGACTCGGCGTCTGCCACCTGCCTGTCCTCCGGCTCAACTGGATCACTCGGTGCATCATCTGGCCCATTCGCTATTTCCACGGACTTTCTGCTCACGGACTGCCACACTTCCCTCCCGAGCTCCCACAGTCCCGTTCCATCGTAAGCCCCCTACTCTAACTCAGTCCTGATGTGTTTTCCCTACTTTCCGGCTCCCTAGTAATCATCTCCCCTTTCTATTGCAGCCTCCCATGGTCCCGATCCTGGCTTCCTCGTGTCATTATTCCCCGGGTTTTTAGTTTCTTGTTTTGCTCTCTAGTTTTCCCGGGTCGCCTTTCGTTATTTCAATAAAGTGTCTTTTCTGTTAGCGCGGAGTCTGCATCTGGATCCTTTTGTGCATGCGCGCCGCGGCGCATGACATATAGTTTTAGTTGTATCAGTATGGATGTAGATTTCTGGACTGGTGAACTTGTGATTAAAACACCACTTTATAAGGAAACCATGAATTTGGTCTTCACTCACTCTTCGATTACTTTGATGTCCATGAAGGCGTTTCCATCATAGCGAACCGTCACACCAAAGTTCATGGAGACAGTGTAGTGTTTTCCTGACTTGAACACAGAAATACCAGGGGACGGAGACAGTGGCAGATTGACATTGGTCCCATTAACCTGTATGGGAAAATAGGCAGAGTACATCAAATCTGGCCAACATTTTCATTTTTTAATTACCCATGTCACAACATTACTATCTGTAACTGAAAAGAAACGTTCCTTTAGTGGGTGATCGTGGCTCAAGAGTTGGGAGTTCGCCTTGTAATCGGAAGGTTGCCGGTTCGAGCCCCGGCTTGGACAGTCTCGGTCGTTGTGTCCTTGGGCAAGACACTTCACCCGTTGCCTACTGGTGGTGGTCAGAGGGCCCGGTGGCGCCAGTGTCTGGCAGCCTCGCCTCTGTCAGTGCGCCCCAGGATGGCTGTGGCTACAATGTAGCTTGCCATCACCAGTGTGTGAATGTGTGTGTGAATGGGTGGATGACTGGATATGTAAAGCACTTTGGGGTCCTTAGGGACTAGTAAAGCGCTATATAAATACAGGCCATTTACCATTTCTCATGCCAATGATGTCTGTAAATGTCATGCCCGACATGTTAAACGCAGCTGCCGGCATGGCAAGCGAAAGTGGATCGAAGCCAAAGGCATGAATGCCCAAGAAAACAGTCGACCAGAACGATACCCGAATATTAAATCGCATTGTACGATCTAACAGGGGCTCGCAGTGGCCGCTCTGTCCCAATCCGAGACAAAATGGACGAGTTTTCCTCACTGACGCTGAGCAAGACCAACGTTGAGCCAAACAGTTCTGCGATACTTTAAACCAGCCCGAGCCACTCCACTTGTTCGAGGCCGAAGAACTTGCACCCTCCATGGATCTTCTTCCTTTCGATATCGGAAAAATTAGCAACGCCGAAGTCAAGACAGCGATGTTGGCCTGGACGAGTTCCTCCCCACAATGCTGAAGGACGACGAAGCCCAGTTGGATGCCGCCCTTAGAAGTCCCCTAAATGCCTGCTGGTCAACATCGCATGTACCCTATGAATGGGTAATTTCAACGACTTCAAGAAAGCTTTTGACAACGTCCACCGGCCGACTCTATGGGCTATCCCACGTCAATATGGAGTCCCCCAGCAGTTTGTATACGCCTTTTGTGGTCTCTGCTCCAACTCCCGGTTCTGCGTCCAGACAGATGATTGGATGGCGCCCTTAGAAGACCCCTAAACGCCTGCTGGACAACATCGCGTGTACCCTATGAATGGGCAAAAGGTGTTATCACCAAACTTCCCGAAAGGCGATTTGGGTGACTGTAACAACTGCCGGGGCATCACGCTCCTGTCGGTACCCGGGAAAGTGCTTTGCCTTATTCCTTTGAATTGGCTACTGGGCCCCTACTGGGCTCGACTACGGAAGACCTCCAAGAATGGACTGCAGCTTTGCAGAGGGAGGTGAGGAAGTCGGATTACGAATAAGCGCCAAGAAAACCAAGGTACTCGGAGTTGGCTACACAACTGCCCATGTTCCCGTCATAATCAACCAATAACGTGCTGATAAGTTGGAAAATTTCACATATCTGGGCAGCATCATCTCGAATTATGGGATCTCTGATCAAGATGTAAACTCCAAAGTAGGGAAGGCTGCCGGTGTCCTCCGACGTCTCCAATTCAATTCATTTAAATTCAATGTTTTTTATATAGTCCCAAATCACAAAAACAGTCACCTCAAGGTGCTTTATATTTTAAGATAGACCCTACAATAATACATACAGAGAAAAAAAACAACAATCATATGACCCCATTGACCAAGCACTTTGGTGACAGAGTCGTCTTTTAACAGGAAGAAGCCTTTGGCAGAACCAGCGAAAGCAAGGCCGACCAAATATCACATGGCGTCGAATGTTTATGGATGATCTGAAAACAGTCGACATCGCCTGGGACGAAGCTGAAACATTCGCCCCTGACCGTCATCGATGGAGATTGTTAGCTGCCCGATGCGTCGCTCGGCGTAGGAGGAACTAAGTGTTAAGTGTAAGTGCAAGTTTCTTTCCATGGTCAATTGCAGTGGTTTTCAGAAGTGTTCCTGAGCATGTGCAGTGATTTGTACCACAGAATGATGTTTGTTTGTAATGCAGTAGTGCCTGATAACGTGAAAGCGTGATTGGTTTTCACATGCAAAACATCCTGTTTCTTCCTCTCATGTCTTACCTGCACAGTGCCACCTTTGAGAATGGAGATCTTTATCATCTGTGCGTATACATGTACGGCATTCACATAGGAGATGGTCGGCCTGTTATACCGGTTTTCATTGTCAGTATGGACCTCAAAGTAGGGCACAGTTGTGTCATTGCATGGACTAGACATCAGATAGCTGCAGTTGCCCATGAAGTCATATTTGCGTTTGTCAAAGCTGGTGTAGTGTGGATCGCCAGATGCAATGCATGTGGATGTACCTAAAGGAATAATATATGAGAAAATTGTAATTTCCACACTGTCAACTATCAAGTTATACCGACTGACTGTAAAGCACAACACAAGGTGCTCTTTGTGCAGATGTAATTTATTACACTGCATTAAATCAAGTCAACAACAATAAAGTCAACAAACATTATTACCTTTAGGATAACAGCCTGCAACACCATTAACCTCTCGACACTCTTCAGTGGGGTCACAGGAGTTATCAACACATTCCAAAGTGTAGTTCCCTACACAGCGACACAGCTTTGTGCAGCCATCTCCAAATACTATCTCACCAGGCTGGATAAAATGAAAACAATCAGTACTGAGAAAGTATACTGTATGTCTTTAAATGTACACTGTACACAGTACTAACTAGGACATCTGACCTCATAATAGTTATTGTTGTCATCTAAACAACCACACTTGTCCAGTGGCACGCAGTGCCGTCCTTTGAAGACAAAGCCTGGTTTGCAGAAACACCCAGTGATGCAGGAGCCAGAACAGTTGGTAGAGGGTTCCATACATGTAGGAATGCAAGCTGGACCACACTCTATATACTCTGCGTTAGGAGGACACAGGTCTGGGTAGAAAGAAAAAGGATTACTGGAAAATGAGCAGATACTCTTTCAGGAACTAAAAAGGTAGGAAGTTATTATGCAGTGTTAACAAACTCAGTCCAAACTAACAACATCAGTTGAGACAGTGGAGGTTTGGAGCGCCTGTTGCTAAAATGACTGCATTTATTTACTGCATTTCTAGGGCCAGTCGGATAAAGCACTTGACACTGTAATCCACATCCATGCATTCATGCAGCTATTTCTATGTGAAGCTGTGTGATTAACATACCCAGAGGGTGGCATTCATATTCTCCATCTTGTAGTTGGCAGCTCTCAGTAGTTGGGTTACAGCTGGTGTTATGACACTGTAGCAGACCTCCACTGTGACACATACACTTTTGTTCACAACCCTCCAAGTACCAGTCATCGCCCACCTGACAAATGTACACAGAATGCAAAAAACAATCAAAATTTTGTCATGTAATTCTCTCTTATATGTCTGTGAAGGTTCTCAGTCATCCAGGTCATCGTAGTCAAAGGAGCTTGCAAAGAAAAGCGTCTGGACTTCTTTAAGTCTTTCAGTCTTCAAGCAACTTAAAGAAGTCCAGACGCCTTTCTTTGCAGACTCCTTTTACATTCTCTCTTATACATCACACGAATATAAAGATCAAAATGATAAATATACATTTGGATGCAAACCAGGGATTCTGTATGCTACTAACTAATTAGGCCAACCTTTACTCATTTATTTATTGATTTTGGGCTTGCTAATTGTGGTGGCACCAGTATGTAAATGCTATGACATAAATACAAATTCTATAACACCAGTGTCTTTTAAATTCAGGTATAATACAGTATAATAAATATAATCTGTGCTTGATAAGTTGAAAGTAAAAATCTTTGTTGTAAAACCAATATTTATGTGCCAACAGTTCTCTGCAGTCTATGCACCCTTAATTTAGTTGAGTTTTAATTTCTTTTGTACTGTAGGGTCTTTGTGTCTCTTGGCGTCTCTCCTGTTGAAGTTATAAAGAGAACTGAAAATGATGTTAGCATGAGCTTAGCACATTTTAAAGGTAAATGGAATATGGTTTTAATTGTTTGGAGGCTGTTTCCACTTACAGGGTGATAGGTTCCACTGGGGTCCACACAACCACAGTCTCTCAGTTCCACACATTTGTCATCACTGAGAATGAAGCCAGGGTTACACTCACAACCCTCCACACACACTTCCTCACAGCCAGGTGGTCCCACCACACCAAGACATGTCTCAGGACATGAATTCACACAAAGGGAGTAGGAGCTATTGGGAGGACAGGTCAGAGCTGTGTGGACAAACACAGGGATGAACAATAATGAGAGGGAACAATGGTGGACAAATAGCAACAGAGAAGGGAGTGGGTAGTACGATGATTCAAAGACAGGGCACCTACGTATCTCATATTGATTTAACTCAGTGTCATAAATGAAAGCAAGGATAATATTAACTGCATTGAATATTTTACATTGGTTTCAGCATTGTGCACTGTATCTTAAACTCTCCTCCCTATACAATTATAAATATGATTATAAGTTCAATTATAATGTTGGTGAGCAGGATGTAATATATCGTGGTTATATTTACAGGTGGAGACAACTTCCAAATGGAGAAGCTATGGCATGCACCCCATTTAAAAGGGAAAATGCTGAAGGCTCATTTTTCCAAAATGAAAAGGTATTATTCAAGTCTTTATTCATTTATGCTTCAGAATGGGGCTTATCAAGCCAATGGGCGATGTCACTGTGACTATGTTTTATATATACTTTATGATATTCAGAAAGAACAGCTGATATTATTATTAAACTATCATATATCATTTAGATATATTTGGTATATCTCAGATTCAAACTTACGGCAGAAGTCTGGAGTTCTCCATTGGTAGACTTTGGCTCCAGCACTATGACATGCGTCAGTGTAGGCCTGGAGCTGGTCACACAGCACGTGCTGCTGGCCGTTGAACTGACACATGTCATACACACAGCTTTGGAAGAATGGAGTGGGATTAACTACACTGATGCACTCCCTGTAACAGAGAAAAGCACTCACTTAGCTTAGGTAGGAAAAGGCAGAGGCTCATATATACTGAAAATCTGAGTTCGAACAAACAAAAAAGCTACAATTGGTGGTGAAACAGTCAACAATTGTTGCATAAGTTTAGCAACAATTCACTAGATGGGGCCATTGAATAAAGGTGAATGGCTTAAACATGAATTGAACTGCGGTTTGGGGAAGGTCTCGCTGTGGACTGGCAGCGGCTCCTGGGCTGGCAGATCCCCAAAGAAGACATCCCCTAGAAGCAGCAATAACTGTGCATTGTGAAGGTGAAAGACCTCTGCAGTAATAATTCAATTTTTCAATTCAATTTATTTATACAGCCCCAAATCACAACAACAATCACCTCAAGGTGCTTTATATGTAAGGTAGACCCTGCAATAATACCTACAGAGAAAACCCAACAATCATATGACTCCCTATGAGCAAGCACTTTGGGAATTGGGAAGGAACAACTCCTTTTAACGGGAAGAAACTTCTGGCAAAACCATTCCCATGGAAGGACAGCCATCTTGTCACGGTCCGGGGCAGCGGCCGTGTGGAGAGTGGAAGGAGGACTCAAAGCGCAGCACTCATTCAGGTGTGAGGGTGATTTATTGATAATAACAAACATAAAGAGGAGATGGCAAAACAGAACTACGGATGAACTAAACTGGGTGAAACTACACAAAGGAGTGGCAAACCTGAACACGAAGGGAGAACAGCAGGGAGAGCACGCAGAGGATTTCACAGGGTAGATGCAGAATACGCAGGGTAACACAGAGGATGAACACAGGTAGGAACACAGACGACGCGACGAGGAGCAGAGGAAATCACACGCTATAAATACACAAAGAGACACTGGGAAATCACACACAGATGGGGGAAACAGCTGGACCTGATTAACCTGACGAGACAGGGGAACACTAACACCAGGGACCAACAGAGGGAGCACAAACCCAGAACCCAGTGTCTAAAATCCCAAACACAAACCATCCCAAAACAGCCATGAATAATAATGAAAGTAATAACAATAAGTACATAAACATAAAGTCACTGAGTCATGGTCGCAGGACCATGACACATCTGCCGCTACCGGCTGAAGTGGAAGAAGGAAAGCAGGACAAA
The DNA here is from genome assembly GCF_057381915.1 of Diplotaxodon limnothrissa. Taxonomy (NCBI): domain Eukaryota; kingdom Metazoa; phylum Chordata; class Actinopteri; order Cichliformes; family Cichlidae; genus Diplotaxodon; species Diplotaxodon limnothrissa. The sequence continues at coordinate 13,273,047 of NC_140598.1, read as the reverse complement.
AGAGAAGCGCAGGGAGAAGATGGTCAAGGATTCCAGAGAGTGGAGTGGTTGAGTTCGGAAAATTACGAAGGAATGGTGGGAGAAGACCACAAAGCAAATTTCAGAAAACGAAAGACCTTAATAGCTTAATGAGGAGAACCCCTGATCGAGTGGCAACGTGGCTCGACTGGTGTGGAGGCTGGATGGATGCATGTCTGTATTTTAAGACATGAGGCAATGGCTTGACGGCTCGTAAAAGCTATTCTGGTGTGTTTGAAAATGATCGATATGGAGACAAAGACTGGCAATACGGTGTCAGGAATGTGCACTGTTACATTTTGTGAAAGATAGATAAATGCATGGACCCTGGCATCCAAGTTATTGGGGAAAGTGGGAAGAGATACTGGCTTCCAGGTGCCAAAAAGCACGCTGCTGCATTTTGCTCAGGAGAGATAGAGGGAAGAAAAGCTTGCTACTGCAAATGAAGGAAAAGAACTGGCATCCCGGTGCCAGATGTATGCTGGCAAATTTGAAAAAGACAGAGAAATAGAACCTGGAGTACCATTGCAAAAAGCATTCTGCTGGATTTGTAAAGGAGGAAAAGAGAAAGAGAACCTGGCATTCCTGTGCCAAAAAACATGCTGCTGCATTTTTGTGAAAAAGGGAGGGACAGAAGAGGAACTGGCAACCCGGTGCTAAAAGCTTGCTCCTGCATTTGTGAAGGAGGGATAGAGAAAGAAAGCCTGACATCCTAGTGCCAAGAAGCATGCTGCTGCATTGTGCGAGGGAGGGATAGAGGGGAAGGGAAACTGGAATCTCCTGGGTAGAAAACCTTGTTGATGCATTTGCAAATGAGGAATAATAACTTGGCATCCTGGTGCCAAAAGCTCACTGTTGTATTTGCAAAGGAGGGTTATAGAAAGAACCTGGTATCCCAGGTTTTTTGCAACGATAGATAGAGATAAACTGGCAAGTCATTGGTAAAAACTTGCTGCTGCGTTTGAGAATGAGGGACAAAGAACAAAACTGGCATCCCAGTGCCAGAAGGGTTCATTACAGCATTACAGTAATAGTATTGAAAATATTTATTCATATTTTACAGGTCAGTTGGGTGATTACCAGGCATGCTGCCATCTATTTCATGATTTTATAAGGTCAGGAAAAAAACGTTGTAAAATCCCAGGAATCCCATCAGTTTAACCAAGTCGATAACCAAAAGTGGAGGGGTTGTGAATTCTTACCGGAAGGGTCCAGTAGGGTCTGTAATTTTACCACATTTCTCTGGTTTTACAACTTCAGCTTCCAAGTTGGGGTCACACTCTGGATCAGGCTTTGTTCCTGGGGTACATCTGGTCAATACAAATACAAAACACAGTTACATCCTCTTCAGTTTGTCAGAAAGAGTCCGACAGTAAGGTAACAAAAGACATAACCAGAAGAAATCCAAAAGACAGAAAGATAGATATGTTGGAACTCACGAGTCATCTTCATCGTCTTTGGTCTGCCAGCTGTTCCCAAAGTCATTACTATTTCCTGCCACAGTGCCATCAGGTTTAGTGAAGTCATTGTCTGGGTTCCCATCATAGTCACCACAAAGGCCACACATTTGGTCATAGTAGGAGCTGGTAGGACAAAGTCAAGGCAGGATATGTAGGATTAAAATAAGACAAGCTTAAGAATATTTGCAATGTTTAATAAGGTGTTGCTTGGCCTTTTATTGTAATTCTAGAAACAAATGAAGAGAATGCAAAAATCCCTGATACAATAAACCAGGGCATCGTATTAAAAGTTGCATAAGTCCACAATATGCACACAAATGGACTGCTTTGTTTTCACAACATACATAAAACAACTGGTGATGTTCAGCAGTTTAGATCGTTATCTATCAGAGTTTCTTCAGATCGTTAGGTTATGGTTGCATCAGAGGAAAGTGGTCATCAAAAAAAATAATGATAGAGCAATGGAGACAGTGGTCAGGTGTATTGTATGAATGTATGAAGCAAATAAAAAGAAGTTCTACAATATCAAAATAGTTCAAACCAATATTTATACTAACCTGGGAACTGAGATCTGGGCATAATGGTTTCCATCCCAACGCACCCTCAGGCCAAAGGATGTTTGAAGCGTGATGAACTGACCAGCAAGACTAATAGACATGAGAGGAGAGGGGGAGTGGGGCAGAGCCACCCGTACTCCGTTCACCTGATTCAGTGATGAAGAAAAAGATGTTAAGAACATAAGAATATAAAGATGTTAAACAGACTGTGTAAACGTCTAATTGGTGGACAGGTCAGGGAGTATAAAAGTACAAAGAGTGTGCAATGTGCAGTATATCAGGCAAAAACAGACTTTGTATAGTTTTAACAAGCAAGAAAGACATTGCTTTATGCCTATCACACTGTGTTATCTTTGGCATAGATTCAACTGACAAAATGGGAAAAATCTGTTTTGTTTTTTTTACATGTTGTTAGCAACAAAGTAACTAAAGATATAATTTGAGTTCTTTGCTAAAATGTCAGTTATGTGTAGACATAAGACATACATGGTGATGATACAACTACTGTGTGGGATGTCTGCTGGCACACATTTTACTTAAAGATGGGAAATACAAGAGATAGTAATTCATTCATATACTGACCAGTGTTCTACTGCTCTTCATCAGGGTCACAGTAATTCCATCCACTGTCACATATAGCTTCCTCAGGTATGACACTCCTGCAACTCCTCTCTCTTCATTCTTTGCCTCCACAGAGAACCAAGGGCCTGCACAGGGAAGACCACGACAATCAGGAATATTGTGTGTTTATATTAAAGGTGAACATTGGCATTAACATACAAACCACCACTGACATTCAGTGTCTTCTCTTTGCAGCAAACGTGAATGAAAACAATATATGTCATGCTTTGCGATGAAAATAATAAATGAGTAAATTTAGCTCATTTAAACTTTCATTTGTGCGTGTGGTGTGGCAAGACTAGAACAGGTGCAATGAAACCCAAACATCTTAATGAATAAATGTCTCAAAATAGTGTGTACCTGTGCTGTTCCTACAGCTTCTGGCCAGTGTGTAAGTACAGGTTCCCATGAAGCTGTAGTACTTCTTGTCAAAGGTGTTGTAGTGTGGATCCCCAGAAACTACACAATCCTGAAAGCCTGAGAGAGGGGAAAAACATCAGGAACATCAGACTGAAACACAGATGAAGCCACTGTAGAACAATTACCTAATAACAGTGCAGTTCACTGCTGCTTTGGACTTATACTGGCATTAAAATAGATGCAAGGAATATATCATTTCCTGACTAGACAAAATTTTGTATTATTTCAATTTCTTTTCTGCAACTCTGTGATTTTGCATTATAAAGAATTGCATGTAACAAGTGTTGTTATAGACAAACTGTACAGAAGAGAGCAAAAGAAACATAACAGCAACACACACATAAATATTTCACTGTTATTGAAAGTAAAAGACACCTCTGGGTTGTGCTTCTCTATCTTCCATTACTCAGTCTAATTATGTATATTAGAGCAGGGATAGAAAATGCTAGGTGTGAACATTACAAACATACTCGTAGGATAGCAGCCCAGCTCTCCATCCTGAAGTTTACATTCATGCATTGGGGGGCATTCAGAGGCTTCACAGGTAATTCCAGCTGCACCACACCAACATTTTCGCTTGCAGTCTTCCTCAAAAAACTCCTCTCCAGGCTGACAAACAGACAACAAAACTGACAATTAAGCATAGCAGGCACAGATGATTCTTTGTAGATCCTTTTATGCATGTATGTATGAAAATGTTGTTTTAGAGAGGACATAAAGAGACTGCAAGTGACCTGACTTGAAATACAAAGGACCAAATGATTCACTGCCGGCCTATCAGACCCACTTCACCATACCTCATAATACTGGCCGTTCGTGTGGTTGCAGCCACACATGTTCTCCTTAACGCACTTGCCAGCACTCAGGACATAGCTGGGATCACACACACAGGACTCAGAGCAGGGACCAGAGCAGGAGGGGGGTTTTCCAAAGCATGTTTCCTGACAAGGATCTGCACAAGGTTCGTAGTGGCTGTTTGGGGGACAGCTCAGTGCTAAGCAGACCACAAGAGGTTGAAGTTAGTGATAGGAAACAAAAGTATGTGCTGGTTAAAATATAAAATGACAGCTTTTCACAAGAAAAGAGATACGTCTTTGGCACTTCCAGCTGTGTTGTCTTCCGTGGAACTAGATTGTTTGAGTTTGGTGGTAACCCAGTCTCCTGCAGCCTCTTGGTATATGTTGTCTGCCCAACTAGGTATGCTAAAGAAGCACTCCCTCGGTTAACTTTAGTGAGTAGGAAGCCCGTATGAAGTACTCTTCCACAAGTCAAAACTGACATAAACTTCTTTGTGTTATTTTCTCCCAACTACTCAGCCAAGCTGATTTTTACCTAATGATATACCTAAAGATATTTTACTACTAAATTAAATCATTTGTCCTTCCAATACTCACGGCAGAAGGTTTCATTCCTCCATGGTCCAAGGTTGACCCCACGATCTTGGCATTCATTGACATAGGCTTCAATGGCTTCACACAAAATGGGCCTGGCACCATCCAGCTCACACAAGTCAAAGACACAGTCCCTGAAGTAATTCTGAGAACAAACAATCACTTTGTTACAATGCTTTATATTGTGTGACCATCTAAAACCACATATTCAAATTATTCCACTATTACGAATATCACATTTTCACCCTGAATGCACACACACATAGACAAATACAACAAGCTCAGAATAAGGACTGGTTCCACATTTGTTTATTATATGTGCACTATCCTCTACATGAACATACATTGGGGTTGACTTTGGGATGGCACACAGCAAAAGGTCCATTTTTGTCCAGCAGAATGCCACAATATCCAGAGCTTTCATACAGTTCCTGTTCTTCTTCATTGCACTCAGGGATGGTAGTGTTGGGTTTCTCATTACATCTGTCAAGACAGACCATCATCTTAAGAACATTTGTCTTTTGTCAATGGTAAATGTTTCTTTACACTTGCATCTCTGCAATACTCACTCTGGATTCATGTTCCAACTGTGTCCAAAGTCATTGGCATTTTCAGCTAAGCTTCCATCTGGTTTGCGGAAGTCATCTTTAGTATCTCCATCATAGTTGCCACACAGGCCACACAGCTTGTTCTGATAGCTGCAGATTGCAGAAAATGATTGTGTTAGAGTCTTATGCAAGAAAGACTAACAAGTCAGCCAGAACTACAACGTGTTTTAATTCCAGCCAAGTTTCTTTTCAGCAGTAGACTAAACCCCACACATTAGTAAGACTAAAAGATCAGACATGTACATTTGATGCGTTTGATAGCATCAGCATAGAATTAACTAGTCAGGAAATTAGAAGTTTTGTGTGATTTTATCTTGAAATTTTGAGGGAGCTGTTTGTGTTGCCCCTGCTAAATTGTTTAAATAAAATATCCTAGCTGTGTCATTAATCTCTGCCTTTATCACCTTACTACTCCTTACAGATAAAGGAGTCATGTTCAGTATATGAAAATGTGTTATAGTGTCATGGTCCGTTGTCCTGTGTCTGAGGAATGCGTGACGCTCGGGTAGCCACACCCCCGGGCTATCACCGGCACATCTGTTCTCCATCACGGTGACTACACGGAGATCTACTGAACCCGGCACTGATGGAAGGCTCCACGCCAGTCCGTTAGTTCCCCCACAGTGGTAACTAGACTTCCATGAAAGCGTGCATTCCCTTCTGGTTGGAACTGTGTTTAATCTGCCTACTTGTGTCCAGGTTTCGACTCGGCGTCTGCCACCTGCCTGTCCTCCGGCTCAACTGGATCACTCGGTGCATCATCTGGCCCATTCGCTATTTCCACGGACTTTCTGCTCACGGACTGCCACACTTCCCTCCCGAGCTCCCACAGTCCCGTTCCATCGTAAGCCCCCTACTCTAACTCAGTCCTGATGTGTTTTCCCTACTTTCCGGCTCCCTAGTAATCATCTCCCCTTTCTATTGCAGCCTCCCATGGTCCCGATCTTGGCTTCCTCGTGTCATTATTCCCCGGGTTTTTAGTTTCTTGTTTTGCTCTCTAGTTTTCCCGGGTCGCCTTTCGTTATTTCAATAAAGTGTCTTTTCTGTTAGCGCGGAGTCTGCATCTGGATCCTTTTGTGCATGCGCGCCGCGGCGCATGACATATAGTTTTAGTTGTATCAGTATGGATGTAGATTTCTGGACTGGTGAACTTGTGATTAAAACACCACTTTATAAGGAAACCATGAATTTGGTCTTCACTCACTCTTCGATTACTTTGATGTCCATGAAGGCGTTTCCATCATAGCGAACCGTCACACCAAAGTTCATGGAGACAGTGTAGTGTTTTCCTGACTTGAACACAGAAATACCAGGGGACGGAGACAGTGGCAGATTGACATTGGTCCCATTAACCTGTATGGGAAAATAGGCAGAGTACATCAAATCTGGCCAACATTTTCATTTTTTAATTACCCATGTCACAACATTACTATCTGTAACTGAAAAGAAACGTTCCTTTAGTGGGCGATCGTGGCTCAAGAGTTGGGAGTTCGCCTTGTAATCGGAAGGTTGCCGGTTCGAGACCCGGCTTGGACAGTCTCGGTCGTTGTGTCCTTGGGCAAGACACTTCACCCGTTGCCTACTGGTGGTGGTCAGAGGGCCCGGTGGCGCCAGTGTCTGGCAGCCTCGCCTCTGTCAGTGCGCCCCAGGGTGGCTGTGGCTACAATGTAGCTTGCCATCACCAGTGTGTGAATGTGTGTGTGAATGGGTGGATGACTGGATATGTAAAGCACTTTGGGGTCCTTAGGGACTAGTAAAGCGCTATATAAATACAGGCCATTTACCATTTCTCATGCCAATGATGTCTGTAAATGTCATGCCCGACATGTTAAATGCAGCTGCCGGCATGGCAAGCGAAAGTGGATCGAAGCCAAAGGCATGAATGCACAAGAAAACAGTCGACCAGAACGATACCCGAATATTAAATCGCATTGTACGATCTAACAGGGGCTCGCAGTGGCCGCTCTGTCCCAATCCGAGACAAAATGGACGAGTCCTCCTCACTGACGCTGAGCAAGACCAACGTTGAGCCAAACAGTTCTGCGATACTTTAAACCAGCCCAAGCCACTCCACTTGTTCGAGGCCGAAGAACTTGCACCCTCCATGGATCTTCTTCCTTTCGATATCGGAAAAATTAGCAACGCCGAAGTCAAGACAGCGATGTTGGCCTGGACGAGTTCCTCCCCACAATGCTGAAGGACGACGAAGCCCAGTTGGATGCCGCCCTTAGAAGTCCCCTAAATGCCTGCTGGTCAACATCGCATGTACCCTATGAATGGGTAATTTCAACGACTTCAAGAAAGCTTTTGACAACGTCCACCGGCTGACTCTATGGGCTATCCCACGTCAATATGGAGTCCCCCAGCAGTTTGTATACGCCTTTTGTGGTCTCTGCTCCAACTCCCGGTTCTGCGTCCAGACAGATGATTGGATGGCGCCCTTAGAAGACCCCTAAACGCCTGCTGGACAACATCGCGTGTACCCTATGAATGGGCAAAAGGTGTTATCACCAAACTTCCCGAAAGGCGATTTGGGTGACTGTAACAACTGCCGGGGCATCACGCTCCTGTCGGTACCCGGGAAAGTGCTTTGCCTTATTCCTTTGAATTGGCTACTGGGCCCCTACTGGGCTCGACTACGGAAGACCTCCAAGAATGGACTGCAGCTTTGCAGAGGCAGGTGAGGAAGTCGGATTACGAATAAGCGCCAAGAAAACCAAGGTACTCGGAGTTGGCTACACAACTGCCCATGTTCCCGTCATAATCAACCAATAACGTGCTGATAAGTTGGAAAATTTCACATATCTGGGCAGCATCATCTCGAATTATGGGATCTCTGATCAAGATGTAAACTCCAAAGTAGGGAAGGCTGCCGGTGTCCTCCGACGTCTCCAATTCAATTCATTTAAATTCAATGTTTTTTATATAGTCCCAAATCACAAAAACAGTCACCTCAAGGTGCTTTATATTTTAAGATAGACCCTACAATAATACATACAGAGAAAAAAAACAACAATCATATGACCCCATTGACCAAGCACTTTGGTGACAGAGGCGTCTTTTAACAGGAAGAAGCCTTTGGCAGAACCAGCGAAAGCAAGGCCGACCAAATATCACATGGCGTCGAATGTTTATGGATGATCTGAAAACAGTCGACATCGCCTGGGACGAAGCTGAAACATTCGCCCCTGACCGTCATCGATGGAGATTGTTAGCTGCCCGATGCGTCACTCGGCGTAGGAGGAACTAAGTGTTAAGTGTAAGTGCAAGTTTCTTTCCATGGTCAATTGCAGTGGTTTTCAGAAGTGTTCCTGAGCATGTGCAGTGATTTGTACCACAGAATGATGTTTGTTTGTAATGCAGTAGTGCCTGATAACGTGAAAGCGTGATTGGTTTTCACATGCAAAACATCCTGTTTCTTCCTCTCATGTCTTACCTGCACAGTGCCACCTTTGAGAATGGAGATCTTTATCATCTGTGCGTATACATGTACGGCATTCACATAGGAGATGGTCGGCCTGTTATACCGGTTTTCATTGTCAGTATGGACCTCAAAGTAGGGCACAGTTGTGTCATTGCATGGACTAGACATCAGATAGCTGCAGTTGCCCATGAAGTCATATTTGCGTTTGTCAAAGCTGGTGTAGTGTGGATCGCCAGATGCAATGCATGTGGATGTACCTAAAGGAATAATATATGAGAAAATTGTAATTTCCACACTGTCAACTATCAAGTTATACCGACTGACTGTAAAGCACAACACAAGGTGCTCTTTGTGCAGATGTAATTTATTACACTGCATTAAATCAAGTCAACAACAATAAAGTCAACAAACATTATTACCTTTAGGATAACAGCCTGCAACACCATTAACCTCTCGACACTCTTCAGTGGGGTCACAGGAGTTATCAACACATTCCAAAGTGTAGTTCCCTACACAGCGACACAGCTTTGTGCAGCCATCTCCAAATACTATCTCACCAGGCTGGATAAAATGAAAACAATCAGTACTGAGAAAGTATACTGTATGTCTTTAAATGTACACTGTACACAGTACTAACTAGGACATCTGACCTCATAATAGTTATTGTTGTCATCTAAACAACCACACTTGTCCAGTGGCACGCAGTGCCGTCCTTTGAAGACAAAGCCTGGTTTGCAGAAACACCCAGTGATGCAGGAGCCAGAACAGTTGGTAGAGGGTTCCATACATGTAGGAATGCAAGCTGGACCACACTCTATATACTCTGCGTTAGGAGGACACAGGTCTGGGTAGAAAGAAAAAGGATTACTGGAAAATGAGCAGATACTCTTTCAGGAACTAAAAAGGTAGGAAGTTATTATGCAGTGTTAACAAACTCAGTCCAAACTAACAACATCAGTTGAGACAGTGGAGGTTTGGAGCGCCTGTTGCTAAAATGACTGCATTTATTTACTGCATTTCTAGGGCCAGTCGGATAAAGCACTTGACACTGTAATCCACATCCATGCATTCATGCAGCTATTTCTATGTGAAGCTGTGTGATTAACATACCCAGAGGGTGGCATTCATATTCTCCATCTTGTAGTTGGCAGCTCTCAGTAGTTGGGTTACAGCTGGTGTTATGACACTGTAGCAGACCTCCACTGTGACACATACACTTTTGTTCACAACCCTCCAAGTACCAGTCATCGCCCACCTGACAAATGTACACAGAATGCAAAAAACAATCAAAATTTTGTCATGTAATTCTCTCTTATATGTCTGTGAAGGTTCTCAGTCATCCAGGTCATCGTAGTCAAAGGAGCTTGCAAAGAAAAGCGTCTGGACTTCTTTAAGTCTTTCAGTCTTCAAGCAACTTAAAGAAGTCCAGACGCCTTTCTTTGCAGACTCCTTTTACATTCTCTCTTATACATCACACGAATATAAAGATCAAAATGATAAATATACATTTGGATGCAAACCAGGGATTCTGTATGCTACTAACTAATTAGGCCAACCTTTACTCATTTATTTATTGATTTTGGGCTTGCTAATTGTGGTGGCACCAGTATGTAAATGCTATGACATAAATACAAATTCTATAACACCAGTGTCTTTTAAATTCAGGTATAATACAGTATAATAAATATAATCTGTGCTTGATAAGTTGAAAGTAAAAATCTTTGTTGTAAAACCAATATTTATGTGCCAACAGTTCTCTGCAGTCTATGCACCCTTAATTTAGTTGAGTTTTAATTTCTTTTGTACTGTAGGGTCTTTGTGTCTCTTGGCGTCTCTCCTGTTGAAGTTATAAAGAGAACTGAAAATGATGTTAGCATGAGCTTAGCACATTTTAAAGGTAAATGGAATATGGTTTTAATTGTTTGGAGGCTGTTTCCACTTACAGGGTGATAGGTTCCACTGGGGTCCACACAACCACAGTCTCTCAGTTCCACACATTTGTCATCACTGAGAATGAAGCCAGGGTTACACTCACAACCCTCCACACACACTTCCTCACAGCCAGGTGGTCCCACCACACCAAGACATGTCTCAGGACATGAATTCACACAAAGGGAGTAGGAGCTATTGGGAGGACAGGTCAGAGCTGTGTGGACAAACACAGGGATGAACAATAATGAGAGGGAACAATGGTGGACAAATAGCAACAGAGAAGGGAATGGGTAGTACGATGATTCAAAGACAGGGCACCTACGTATCTCATATTGATTTAACTCAGTGTCATAAATGAAAGCAAGGATAATATTAACTGCATTGAATATTTTACATTGGTTTCAGCATTGTGCACTGTATCTTAAACTCTCCTCCCTATACAATTATAAATATGATTATAAGTTCAATTATAATGTTGGTGAGCAGGATGTAATATATCGTGGTTATATTTACAGGTGGAGACAACTTCCAAATGGAGAAGCTATGGCATGCACCCCATTTAAAAGGGAAAATGCTGAAGGCTCATTTTTCCAAAATGAAAAGGTATTATTCAAGTCTTTATTCATTTATGCTTCAGAATGGGGCTTATCAAGCCAATGGGCGATGTCACTGTGACTATGTTTTATATATACTTTATGATATTCAGAAAGAACAGCTGATATTATTATTAAACTATCATATATCATTTAGATATATTTGGTATATCTCAGATTCAAACTTACGGCAGAAGTCTGGAGTTCTCCATTGGTAGACTTTGGCTCCAGCACTATGACATGCGTCAGTGTAGGCCTGGAGCTGGTCACACAGCACGTGCTGCTGGCCGTTGAACTGACACATGTCATACACACAGCTTTGGAAGAATGGAGTGGGATTAACTACACTGATGCACTCCCTGTAACAGAGAAAAGCACTCACTTAGCTTAGGTAGGAAAAGGCAGAGGCTCATATATACTGAAAATCTGAGTTCGAACAAACAAAAAAGCTACATTTGGTGGTGAAACAGTCAACAATTGTTGCATAAGTTTAGCAACAATTCACTAGCTGGGGCCAGTGAATAAAGGTGAATGGCTTAAACATGAATTGAACTGCGGTTTGGGGAAGGTCTCGCTGTGGACTGGCGGCGGCTCCTGGGCTGGCAGATCCCCAAAGAAGACATCCCCTAGAAGCAGCAATAACTGTGCATTGTGAAGGTGAAAGACCTCTGCAGGAATAATTCAATTTTTCAATTCAATTTATTTATACAGCCCAAATCACAACAACAATCGCCTCAAGGTGCTTTATATGTAAGGTAGACCCTGCAATAATACCTACAGAGAAAACCCAACAATCATATGACTCCCTATGAGCAAGCACTTTGGGAATTGGGAAGGAACAACTCCTTTTAACGGGAAGAAACTTCTGGCAAAACCATTCCCATGGAAGGACAGCCATCTGCCGCTACCGGCTGAAGTGGAAGAAGGAAAGCAGGACAAAAGAGAAGCGCAGGGAGAAGATGGTCAAGGATTCCAGAGAGTGGAGTGGTTGAGTTCGGAAAATTACGAAGGAATGGTGGGAGAAGACCACAAAGCAAATTTCAGAAAACGAAAGACCTTAATAGCTTAATGAGGAGAACCCCTGATCGAGTGGCAACGTGGCTCGACTGGTGTGGAGGCTGGATGGATGCATGTCTGTATTTTAAGACATGAGGCAATGGCTTGACGGCTCGTAAAAGCTATTCTGGTGTGTTTGAAAATGATCGATATGGAGACAAAGACTGGCAATACGGTGTCAGGAATGTGCACTGTTACATTTTGTGAAAGATAGATAAATGCATGGACCCTGGCATCCAAGTTATTGGGGAAAGTGGGAAGAGATACTGGCTTCCAGGTGCCAAAAAGCACGCTGCTGCATTTTGCTCAGGAGAGATAGAGGGAAGAAAAGCTTGCTACTGCAAATGAAGGAAAAGAACTGGCATCCCGGTGCCAGATGTATGCTGGCAAATTTGAAAAAGACAGAGAAATAGAACCTGGAGTACCATTGCAAAAAGCATTCTGCTGGATTTGTAAAGGAGGAAAAGAGAAAGAGAACCTGGCATTCCTGTGCCAAAAAACATGCTGCTGCATTTTTGTGAAAAAGGGAGGGACAGAAGAGGAACTGGCAACCCGGTGCTAAAAGCGTGCTCCTGCATTTGTGAAGGAGGGATAGAGAAAGAAAGCCTGACATCCTAGTGCCAAGAAGCATGCTGCTGCATTGTGCGAGGGAGGGATAGAGGGGAAGGGAAACTGGAATCTCCTGGGTAGAAAACCTTGTTGATGCATTTGCAAATGAGGAATAATAACTTGGCATCCTGGTGCCAAAAGCTCACTGTTGTATTTGCAAAGGAGGGTTATAGAAAGAACCTGGTATCCCAGGTTTTTTGCAACGATAGATAGAGATAAACTGGCAAGTCATTGGTAAAAACTTGCTGCTGCGTTTGAGAATGAGGGACAAAGAACGAAACTGGCATCCCAGTGCCAGAAGGGTTCATTACAGCATTACAGTAATAGTATTGAAAATATTTATTCATATTTTACAGGTCAGTTGGGTGATTACCAGGCATGCTGCCATCTATTTCATGATTTTATAAGGTCAGGAAAAAAACGTTGTAAAATCCCAGGAATCCCATCAGTTTAACCAAGTCGATAACCAAAAGTGGAGGGGTTGTGAATTCTTACCGGAAGGGTCCAGTAGGGTCTGTAATTTTACCACATTTCTCTGGTTTTACAACTTCAGCTTCCAAGTTGGGGTCACAGTCTGGATCAGGCTTTGTTCCTGGGGTACATCTGGTCAATACAAATACAAAACACAGTTACATCCTCTTCAGTTTGTCAGAAAGAGTCCGACAGTAAGGTAACAAAAGACATAACCAGAAGAAATCCAAAAGACAGAAAGGTAGATATGTTGGAACTCACGAGTCATCTTCATCGTCTTTGGTCTGCCAGCTGTTCCCAAAGTCATTACTATTTCCTGCCACAGTGCCATCTGGTTTAGTGAAGTCATTGTCTGGGTTCCCATCATAGTCACCACAAAGGCCACACATTTGGTCATAGTAGGAGCTGGTAGGACAAAGTCAAGGCAGGATATGTAGGATTAAAATAAGACAAGCTTAAGAATATTTGCAATGTTTCATAAGGTGTTGCTTGGCCTTTTATTGTAATTCTAGAAACAAATGAAGAGAATGCAAAGATCCCTGATACAATAAACCAGGGCATCGTATTAAAAGTTGCATAAGTCCACAATATGCACACAAATGGACTGCTTTGTTTTCACAACATACATAAAACAACTGGTGATGTTCAGCAGTTTAGATCGTTATCTATCAGAGTTTCTTCAGATCGTTAGGTTATGGTTGCATCAGAGGAAAGTGGTCATCAAAAAAATAATGATAGAGCAATGGAGACAGTGGTCAGGTGTATTGTATGAATGTGTGAAGCAAATAAAAAGAAGTTCTACAATATCAAAATAGTTCAAACCAATATTTATACTAACCTGGGAACTGAGATCTGGGCATAATGGTTTCCATCCCAACGCACCCTCAGGCCAAAGGATGTTTGAAGCGTGATGAACTGACCAGCAAGACTAATAGACATGAGAGGAGAGGGGGAGTGGGGCAGAGCCACCCGTACTCCGTTCACCTGATTCAGTGATGAAGAAAAAGATGTTAAGAATATAAGAATATAAAGATGTTAAACAGACTGTGTAAACGTCTAATTGGTGGACAGGTCAGGGAGTATAAAAGTACAAAGAGTGTGCAATGTGCAGTATATCAGGCAAAAACAGACTTTGTATAGTTTTAACAAGCAAGAAAGACATTGCTTTATGCCTATCACACTGTGTTATCTTTGGCATAGATTCAACTGACAAAATGGGAAAAATCTGTTTTGTTTTTTTTACATGTTGTTAGCAACAAAGTAACTAAAGATATAATTTGAGTTCTTTGCTAAAATGTCAGTTATGTGTAGACATAAGACATACATGGTGATGATACAACTACTGTGTGGGATGTCTGCTGGCACACATTTTACTTAAAGATGGGAAATACAAGAGATAGTAATTCATTCATATACTGACCAGTGTTCTACTGCTCTTCATCAGGGTCACAGTAATTCCATCCACTGTCACATATAGCTTCCTCAGGTATGACACTCCTGCAACTCCTCTCTCTTCATTCTTTGCCTCCACAGAGAACCAAGGGCCTGCACAGGGAAGACCACGACAATCAGGAATATTGTGTGTTTATATTAAAGGTGAACATTGGCATTAACATACAAACCACCACTGACATTCAGTGTCTTCTCTTTGCAGCAAACGTGAATGAAAACAATATATGTCATGCTTTGCGATGAAAATAATAAATGAGTAAATTTAGCTCATTTAAACTTTCATTTGTGCGTGTGGTGTGGCAAGACTAGAACAGGTGCAATGAAACCCAAACATCTTAATGAATAAATGTCTCAAAATAGTGTGTACCTGTGCTGTTCCTACAGCTTCTGGCCAGTGTGTAAGTACAGGTTCCCATGAAGCTGTAGTACTTCTTGTCAAAGGTGTTGTAGTGTGGATCCCCAGAAACTACACAATCCTGAAAGCCTGAGAGAGGGGAAAAACATCAGGAACATCAGACTGAAACACAGATGAAGCCACTGTAGAACAATTACCTAATAACAGTGCAGTTCACTGCTGCTTTGGACTTATACTGGCATTAAAATAGATGCAAGGAATATATCATTTCCTGACTAGACAAAATTTTGTATTATTTCAATTTCTTTTCTGCAACTCTGTGATTTTGCATTATAAAGAATTGCATGTAACAAGTGTTGTTATAGACAAACTGTACAGAAGAGAGCAAAAGAAACATAACAGCAACACACACATAAATATTTCACTGTTATTGAAAGTAAAAGACACCTCTGGGTTGTGCTTCTCTATCTTCCATTACTCAGTCTAATTATGTATATTAGAGCAGGGATAGAAAATGCTAGGTGTGAACATTACAAACATACTCGTAGGATAGCAGCCCAGCTCTCCATCCTGAAGTTTACATTCATGCATTGGGGGGCATTCAGAGGCTTCACAGGTAATTCCAGCTGCACCACACCAACATTTTCGCTTGCAGTCTTCCTCAAAAAACTCCTCTCCAGGCTGACAAACAGACAACAAAATTGACAATTAAGCATAGCAGGCACAGATGATTCTTTGTAGATCATTTTATGCATGTATGTATGAAAATGTTGTTTTAGAGAGGACATAAAGAGACTGCAAGTGACCTGACTTGAAATACAAAGGACCAAATGATTCACTGCCGGCTTATCAGACCCACTTCACCATACCTCATAATACTGGCCGTTCGTGTGGTTGCAGCCACACATGTTCTCCTTAACGCACTTGCCAGCACTCAGGACATAGCTGGGATCACACACACAGGACTCAGAGCAGGGACCAGAGCAGGAGGGGGGTTTTCCAAAGCATGTTTCCTGACAAGGATCTGCACAAGGTTCATAGTGGCTGTTTGGGGGACAGCTCAGTGCTAAGCAGACCACAAGAGGTTGAAGTTAGTGATAGGAAACAAAAGTATGTGCTGGTTAAAATATAAAATGACAGCTTTTCACAAGAAAAGAGATACGTCTTTGGCACTTCCAGCTGTGTTGTCTTCCGTGGAACTAGATTGTTTGAGTTTGGTGGTAAC
Organism: Diplotaxodon limnothrissa; assembly: GCF_057381915.1. NCBI lineage: Eukaryota > Metazoa > Chordata > Actinopteri > Cichliformes > Cichlidae > Diplotaxodon > Diplotaxodon limnothrissa. Next base: position 13,256,855 of record NC_140598.1, on the reverse strand, counting down.
CCAGTCTCCTGCAGCCTCTTGGCATATGTTGTCTGCCCAACTAGGTATGCTAAAGCAGCACTCCCTCAGTTAACTTTAGTGAGTAGGAAGCCCGTATAAAGTACTCTTCCACAAGTCAAAACTGACATAAACTTCTTTGTGTTATTTTCTCCCAACTACTCAGCCAAGCTGATTTTTACCTAATGATATACCTAAAGATATTTTACTACTAAATTAAATCATTTGTCCTTCCAATACTCACGGCAGAAGGTTTCATTCCTCCATGGTCCAAGGTTGACCCCACGATCTTGGCATTCATTGACATAGGCTTCAATGGCTTCACACAAAATGGGCTTGGCACCATCCAGCTCACACAAGTCAAAGACACAGTCCCTGAAGTAATTCTGAGAACAAACAATCACTTTGTTACAATGCTTTATATTGTGTGACCATCTAAAACCATATATTCAAATTATTCCACTATTACTAATATCACATTTTCACCCTGAATGCACACACACATACACAAATACAACAAGCTCAGAATAAGGACTGGTTCCACATTTGTTTATTATATGTGCACTATCCTCTACATGAACATACATTGGGGTTGACTTTGGGATGGCACACAGCAAAAGGTCCATTTTTGTCCAGCAGAATGCCACAATATCCAGAGCTTTCATACAGTTCCTGTTCTTCTTCATTGCACCCAGGGATGGTAGTGTTGGGTTTCTCATTACATCTGTCAAGACAGACCATCATCTTAAGAACATTTGTCTTTTGTCAATGGTAAATGTTTCTTTACACTTGCATCTCTGCAATACTCACTCTGGATTCATGTTCCAACTGTGTCCAAAGTCATTGGCATTTTCAGCTAAGCTTCCATCCGGTTTGCGGAAGTCATCTTTGGTATCTCCATCATAGTTGCCACACAGGCCACACAGCTTGTTCTGATAGCTGCAGATTGCAGAAAATGATTGTGTTAGAGTCTTATGCAAGAAAGACTAACAAGTAAGCCAGAACTACAACGTGTTTTAATTGCAGCCAAGTTTCTTTTCAGCAGTAGACTAAACCCCACACATTAGTAAGACTAAAAGATCAGACATGTACATTTGATGTGTTTGATAGCATCAGCATAGAATTAACTAGTCAGGAAATTAGAAGTTTTGTGTGATTTTATCTTGAAATTTTGAGGGAGCTGTTTGTGTTGCCCCTGCTAAATTGTTTAAATAAAATATCCTAGCTGTGTCATTAATCTCTGCCTTTATCACCTTACTACTCCTTACAGATAAAGGAGTCATGTTCAGTATATGAAAATGTGTTATAGTGTCATGGTCCGTTGTCCTGTGTCTGAGGAATGCGTGACGCTCGGGTAGCCACACCCCCGGGCTATCACCGGCACATCTGTTCTCCATCACGGTGACTACACGGAGATCTACTGAACCCGGCACTGATGGAAGGCTCCACGCCAGTCCGTTAGTCCCCCCACAGTGGTAACTAGACTTCCACGAAAGCGTGCATTCCCTTCTGGTTGGAACTGTGTTTAATCTGCCTACTTGTGTCCAGGTTTCGACTCGGCGTCTGCCACCTGCCTGTCCTCCGGCTCAACTGGATCACTCGGTGCATCATCTGGCCCATTCGCTATTTCCACGGACTTTCTGCTCACGGACTGCCACACTTCCCTCCCGAGCTCCCACAGTCCCGTTCCATCGTAAGCCCCCTACTCTAACTCAGTCCTGATGTGTTTTCCCTACTTTCCGGCTCCCTAGTAATCATCTCCCCTTTCTATTGCAGCCTCCCATGGTCCCGATCTTGGCTTCCTCGTGTCATTATTCCCCGGGTTTTTAGTTTCTTGTTTTGCTCTCTAGTTTTCCCGGGTCGCCTTTCGTTATTTCAATAAAGTGTCTTTTCTGTTAGCGCGGAGTCTGCATCTGGATCCTTTTGTGCACGCGCGCCGTGGCGCATGACATATAGTTTTAGTTGTATCAGTATGGATGTAGATTTCTGGACTGGTGAACTTGTGATTAAAACACCACTTTATAAGGAAACCATGAATTTGGTCTTCACTCACTCTTCGATTACTTTGATGTCCATGAAGGCGTTTCCATCATAGCGAACCGTCACACCAAAGTTCATGGAGACAGTGTAGTGTTTTCCTGACTTGAACACAGAAATACCAGGGGACGGAGACAGTGGCAGATTGACATTGGTCCCATTAACCTGTATGGGAAAATAGGCAGAGTACATCAAATCTGGCCAACATTTTCATTTTTTAATTACCCATGTCACAACATTACTATCTGTAACTGAAAAGAAACGTTCCTTTAGTGGGCGATCGTGGCTCAAGAGTTGGGAGTTCGCCTTGTAATCGGAAGGTTGCCGGTTCGAGCCCCGGCTTGGACAGTCTCGGTCGTTGTGTCCTTGGGCAAGACACTTCACCCGTTGCCTACTGGTGGTGGTCAGAGGGCCTGGTGGCGCCAGTGTCTGGCAGCCTCACCTCTGTCAGTGCGCCCCAGGGTGGCTGTGGCTACAATGTAGCTTGCCATCACCAGTGTGTGAATGTGTGTGTGAATGGGTGGATGACTGGATATGTAAAGCACTTTGGGGTCCTTAGGGACTAGTAAAGCGCTATATAAATACAGGCCATTTACCATTTCTCATGCCAATGATGTCTGTAAATGTCATGCCCGACATGTTAAACGCAGCTGCCGGCATGGCAAGCGAAAGTGGATCGAAGCCAAAGGCATGAATGCACAAGAAAACAGTCGACCAGAACGATACCCGAATATTAAATCGCATTGTACGATCTAACAGGGGCTCGCAGTGGCCGCTCTGTCCCAATCCGAGACAAAATGGACGAGTCCTCCTCACTGACGCTGAGCAAGACCAACGTTGAGCCAAACAGTTCTGCGATACTTTAAACCAGCCCGAGCCACTCCACTTGTTCGAGGCCGAAGAACTTGCACCCTCCATGGATCTTCTTCCTTTCGATATCGGAAAAATTAGCAACGCCGAAGTCAAGACAACGATGTTGGCCTGGACGAGTTCCTCCCCACAATGCTGAAGGACGACGAAGCCCAGTTGGATGCCGCCCTTAGAAGTCCCCTAAATGCCTGCTGGTCAACATCGCATGTACCCTATGAATGGGTAATTTCAACGACTTCAAGAAAGCTTTTGACAACGTCCACCGGCCGACTCTATGGGCTATCCCACGTCAATATGGAGTCCCCCAGCAGTTTGTATACGCCTTTTGTGGTCTCTGCTCCAACTCCCGGTTCTGCGTCCAGACAGATGATTGGATGGCGCCCTTAGAAGACCCCTAAACGCCTGCTGGACAACATCGCGTGTACCCTATGAATGGGCAAAAGGTGTTATCACCAAACTTCCCGAAAGGCGATTTGGGTGACTGTAACAACTGCCGGGGCATCACGCTCCTGTCGGTACCCGGGAAAGTGCTTTGCCTTATTCCTTTGAATTGGCTACTGGGCCCCTACTGGGCTCGACTACGGAAGACCTCCAAGAATGGACTGCAGCTTTGCAGAGGGAGGTGAGGAAGTCGGATTACGAATAAGCGCCAAGAAAACCAAGGTACTCGGAGTTGGCTACACAACTGCCCATGTTCCCGTCATAATCAACCAATAACGTGCTGATAAGTTGGAAAATTTCACATATCTGGGCAGCATCATCTCGAATTATGGGATCTCTGATCAAGATGTAAACTCCAAAGTAGGGAAGGCTGCCGGTGTCCTCCGACGTCTCCAATTCAATTCATTTAAATTCAATGTTTTTTATATAGTCCCAAATCACAAAAACAGTCACCTCAAGGTGCTTTATATTTTAAGACAGACCCTACAATAATACATACAGAGAAAAAAAACAACAATCATATGACCCCATTGACCAAGCACTTTGGTGACAGAGGCGTCTTTTAACAGGAAGAAGCCTTTGGCAGAACCAGCGAAAGCAAGGCCGACCAAATATCACATGGCGTCGAATGTTTATGGATGATCTGAAAACAGTCGACATCGCCTGGGACGAAGCTGAAACATTCGCCCCTGACCGTCATCGATGGAGATTGTTAGCTGCCCGATGCGTCGCTCGGCGTAGGAGGAACTAAGTGTTAAGTGTAAGTGCAAGTTTCTTTCCATGGTCAATTGCAGTGGTTTTCAGAAGTGTTCCTGAGCATGTGCAGTGATTTGTACCACAGAATGATGTTTGTTTGTAATGCAGTAGTGCCTAAAAACTGAAAGCGTGATTGGTTTTCACATGCAAAACATCCTGTTTCTTCCTCTCATGTCTTACCTGCACAGTGCCACCTTTGAGAATGGAGATCTTTATCATCTGTGCGTATACATGTACGGCATTCACATAGGAGATGGTCGGCCTGTTATACCGGTTTTCATTGTCAGTATGGACCTCAAAGTAGGGCACAGTTGTGTCATTGCATGGACTAGACATCAGATAGCTGCAGTTGCCCATGAAGTCATATTTGCGTTTGTCAAAGCTGGTGTAGTGTGGATCGCCAGATGCAATGCATGTGGATGTACCTAAAGGAATAATATATGAGAAAATTGTAATTTCCACACTGTCAACTATCAAGTTATACCGACTGACTGTAAAGCACAACACAAGGTGCTCTTTGTGCAGATGTAATTTATTACACTGCATTAAATCAAGTCAACAACAATAAAGTCAACAAACATTATTACCTTTAGGATAACAGCCTGCAACACCATTAACCTCTCGACACTCTTCAGTGGGGTCACAGGAGTTATCAACACATTCCAAAGTGTAGTTCCCTACACAGCGACACAGCTTTGTGCAGCCATCTCCAAATACTATCTCACCAGGCTGGATAAAATGAAAACAATCAGTACTGAGAAAGTATACTGTATGTCTTTAAATGTACACTGTACACAGTACTAACTAGGACATCTGACCTCATAATAGTTATTGTTGTCATCTAAACAACCACACTTGTCCAGTGGCACGCAGTGCCGTCCTTTGAAGACAAAGCCTGGTTTGCAGAAACACCCAGTGATGCAGGAGCCAGAACAGTTGGTAGAGGGTTCCATACATGTAGGAATGCAAGCTGGACCACACTCTATATACTCTGCGTTAGGAGGACACAGGTCTGGGTAGAAAGAAAAAGGATTACTGGAAAATGAGCAGATACTCTTTCAGGAACTAAAAAGGTAGGAAGTTATTATGCAGTGTTAACAAACTCAGTCCAAACTAACAACATCAGTTGAGACAGTGGAGGTTTGGAGCGCCTGTTGCTAAAATGACTGCATTTATTTACTGCATTTCTAGGGCCAGTCGGATAAAGCACTTGACACTGTAATCCACATCCATGCATTCATGCAGCTATTTCTATGTGAAGCTGTGTGATTAACATACCCAGAGGGTGGCATTCATATTCTCCATCTTGTAGTTGGCAGCTCTCAGTAGTTGGGTTACAGCTGGTGTTATGACACTGTAGCAGACCTCCACTGTGACACATACACTTTTGTTCACAACCCTCCAAGTACCAGTCATCGCCCACCTGAAAAATGTACACAGAATACAAAAAACAATCAAAATTTTGTCATGTAATTCTCTCTTATACATCACACGAATATAAAGATAAGATAAGATAACCTTTATTAGTCCCACACGTGGGAAATTTGTGGGAAAGATCAAAAATGATAAATAAATATATAAATATAAATGTATCAAAATGTATATAAATATACATGTGGATGCATACCAGGGATTCTGTATGCCACTAACTAATTAGGCCAACCTTTACTCATTTATTTATTGATTTTGGGCTTGCTAATTGTGGTGGCACCCGTATGTAAATGCTGTGACATAAATACAAATTCTATAACACCAGTGTCTTTTAAATTCAGGTAAAATACAGTATAATAAATATAATCTGTTGGCACAGTTCACTGCAGTCTATGCACCCTTAATTTAGTTGAGTTTTAATTTCTTTTGTACTGTAGGGTCTTTGTGTCTCTTGGCGTCTCTCCTGTTGAAGTCATAAAGAGAACTGAAAATGATGTTAGCATGAGCTTAGCACATTTTAAAGGTAAATGGAATATGGTTTTAATTGTTTGGAGGCTGTTTCCACTTACAGGGTGATAGGTTCCACTGGGGTCCACACAACCACAGTCTCTCAGTTCCACACATTTGTCATCACTGAGAATGAAGCCAGGGTTACACTCACAACCCTCCACACACACTTCCTCACAGCCAGGTGGTCCCACCACACCAAGACATGTCTCAGGACATGAACTCACACAAAGGGAGTAGGAGCTATTGGGAGGACAGGTCAGAGCTGTGTGGACAAACACAGGGATGAACAATAATGAGAGGGAACAATGGTGGACAAATAGCAACAGAGAAGGGAGTGGGAGTAGGATGATTCAAAGACAGGGCACCTACGTATCTCATATTGATTTAATTCAGTGTCATAAATGAAAGCAAGGACAATATTAACTGCATTGAATATTTTACATTGGTTTCAGCATTGTGCACTGTATCTTAAACTCTCCTCCCTATACAATTATAAATATGATTATAAGTTCAATTATAATGTTGGTGAGCAGGATGTAATATATCGTGGTTATATTTACAGGTGGATACAACTTCCAAATGGAGAAGCTATGGCATGCACCCCATTTAAAAGGGAAAATGCTGAAGGCTCATTTTTCCAACATGAAAAGGTATTATTCAAGTCTTTATTCATTTATGCTTCAGAATGGGGCTTATCAAGCCAATGGGTGATGTCACTGTGACTATGTTTTATATATCATATATCTTTTAGATATATTTGGTATATCTCAGATTCAAACTTACGGCAGAAGTCTGGAGTTCTCCATTGGTAGACTTTGGCTCCAGCACTATGACATGCGTCAGTGTAGGCCTGGAGCTGGTCACACAGCACGTGCTGCTGGCCGTTGAACTGACACATGTCATACACACAGCTTTGGAAGAATGGAGTGGGATTAACTACACTGATGCACTCCCTGTAACAGAGAAAAGCACTCACTTAGCTTAGGTAGGAAAAGGCAGAGGCTCATATACTGAAAATCTGAGTTCAAACAAACAAACAAGCTACATTTGGTGGTGAAACAGTCAACAACTGTTGCATAAGTTTAGCAACAATTCACTAGCTGGGGCCAGTGAATAAAGGTGAATGGCTTAAACATGAATTGAACTGCGGTTTGGGGAAGGCCTCGCTGGGGACTGGCGGTGGCTCCTGGGCTGGCAGATCCCCATGTACTAATGAGAAGTGAAACAGTGAAAGAATTGAAATTGAAAAAGGGGAGGGAGGGTTGGGAATGAATGGAAGAACAAACAGCTAGTAGAACTGGGGGATTATATATAGATAAGAACAGGAAGGGAAGTGTTTGGATACTTTATCTCTAACTCACTAACTGAGTCCACATTGTCATTTTACATTTTACAGTGTTCCTATTAGAAAAAGGTGAATGGCTTAAACATGAGTTGAACTGAGCTTTAGGGAAGGGCGCAAAGGGGACTGGTGCCTCCCGGGCTGGCAGATCCCCAAAGAAGGCATCCCCTAGAAGCAGCAATAATTGTGCATTGTGAAGGTGAAAGACCTCTGCAGTAATAATTCAATTTTTCAATTCAATTTATTTATACAGCCCCAAATTACAACAACAATCGCCTCAAGGCGCTTTATATGTAAGGTAGACCCTGCAGTAATACCTACAGAAACAACCCAACAATCATATGACTAACTATGAGCAAGCACTTTGGCGACAGTGGGAAGGAACAACTCCTTTTAACAGGAAGAAACCTCTGGCAAAACCATTCCCATGGAAGGACAGCCATCTGCCGCTACAGGTTGAGGTGGAAGAAGGAAAGCAGGACAAAAGAGAAGCGCAGAGAGAAGATGGTCAAGGATTCCAGAGAGTGGAGTGGTTGAGTTCGGAAAATTACGAAGGAATGGTGGGAGAAGACCACAAAGCAGATTTCAGAAAACGAAAGACCTTAATAGCTGAATGAGGAGAACCCCTGATCGAGTGGCAACGTGGCTCGACTGGTGTGGAGGCTGGATGGATGCATGTTTGTATTTTAAGACATGAGGCAATGGCTTGACGGCTCGTAAAAGCTTTTACTGCTGTGTTTGAAAATGATCGATATGGAGACAGAGACTGGCAATACGGTGTCAGGAATGTGCTTTGTTACATTTTGTGAAAGATAGATAGATGTATGGACCCTGGCATCCAAGTTATTGGGGAAAGAGGAAAGAGAAACTGGCTTCCAGGTGCCAAAAAGCACGCTGCTGCATTTTGCTCAGGAGAGATAGAGGGAAGAAAAGCTTGCTACTGCAAATGAAGGAAAAGAACCTGGCATCCCGGTACCTGATGTATGCAGGCGAATTTGAAAAAGAAGGACAGAGAAATAGAACCTGGAATACCATTGCAAAAAGTATTCACTTTTTGCAATGGTATTCCATGGTTTTGTAAAGGAGGAAAAGAGAAAGAAAACATGGCATCCCAGTGCTAAAAGCATGTTGCTGGATTTGTAAAGGAGGAAAAGAGAAAGAAAACATGGCATCCCAGCGCTAAAAGCCTGCTGCTGCATTTGTAAAGGAGGAACAGAGAAAGGAACCAGGAATCCCGGGCCCAAAAGCTTGCTGGTATATTTGCAAAGGAGGGACAGAGAAAGAGAACCTGGCATTCCAGTGCCAAAAAACATGCTGCTGTATTTTTGTGAAAAGGGGAGGGACGGAAGAGGAACTGGCAACCCGGTGCTAAAAGCGTGCTACTGCATTTGTGAACGAGGGATAGAGAAAGAAAGAGAACCTGGCATTCCTGTGCCAAAAAACATGCTGCTGCATTTTTGTGAAAAAGGGAGGGACGGAAGAGGAACTGGCAACCCGGTGCTAAAAACTTGCTCCTGCATTTAAGAAGGAGGGATAGAGAAAGAAAGCCTGACATCCTAGTGCCAAGAAGCATGCTGCTGCATTTTGCGAGGGAGGGACAGAGGGGAAGGGAAACTGGAATCTCCTGGGTAGAAAACCTTGTTGATGCATTTGCAAATGAGGAATAATAACTTGGCATCCTGGTGCCAAAAGCTCACTGTGGCATTTGCAAAGGAGGGTTATAGAAAAAACCTGGTATCCCAGGTTTTTTGCAACGATAAATGGAGATAAACTGGCAAGACATTGGTAAAAACTTACTGCTGCGTTTGAGAATGAGGGACAAAGAACAAAGCTGGCATCCCAGTGCCAGAAGGGTTCATTACAGCATTACAGTAATAGTATTGAAAATATTTATTCATATTTTACAGGTCAGTTGGGTGATTACCAGGCATGCTGCCATCTATTTCATGATTTTATAAGGTCAGGAAAAAAACGTTGTAAAATCCCAGGAATCCCATCAGTTTAACCAAGTCGATAACCAAAAGTGGAGGGGTTGTGAATTCTTACCGGAAGGGTCCAGTAGGGTCTGTAATTTTACCACATTTCTCTGGTTTTACAACTTCAGCTTCCAAGTTGGGGTCACAGTCTGGATCAGGCTTTGTTCCTGGGGTACATCTGGTCAACACAAATACAAAACACAGTTACATCCTCTTCAGTTTGTCAGAAAGAGTCCAACAGTAAGGTAACAAAAGACATAACCAGAAGAAATCCAAAAGACAGAAAGATAGATATGTTGGAACTCACGAGTCATCTTCATCGTCTTTGGTCTGCCAGCTGTTCCCAAAGTCATTACTATTTCCTGCCACAGTGCCATCTGGTTTAGTGAAGTCATTGTCTGGGTTCCCATCATAGTCACCACAAAGGCCACACATTTGGTCATAGTAGGAGCTGGTAGGACAAAGTCAAGGCAGGATATGTAGGATTAAAATAAGACAAGCTTAAGAATATTTGCAATGTTTCATAAGGTGTTGCTTGGCCTTTTATTGTAATTCTAGAAACAAATGAAGAGAATGCAAAGATCCCTGATACAATAAACCAGGGCATCGTTAGTATATATTAAAAGTTGCATAAGTCCACAATATGCACACAAATGGACTGCTATGCTTTTTTTAAAGTTCTCACAACATACATAAAACAACTGGTGATGTTCAGCAGTTTAGATCGTTATCTATCAAAATTTCTTCAGATCGTTAGGTTATGGTTGCATCAGAGGAAAGTGGTCATCAAAAAAATAATGATAGAGCAATGGAGACAGTGGTCAGGTGTATTGTATGAATGTGTGAAGCAAATAAAAAGAAGTTCTACAATATCAAAATAGTTCAAACCAATATTTATACTAACCTGGGAACTGAGATCTGGGCATAATGGTTTCCATCCCAACGCACCCTCAGGCCAAAGGATGTTTGAAGCGTGATGAACTGACCAGCAAGACTAATAGACATGAGAGGAGAGGGGGAGTGGGGCAGAGCCACCCGTACTCCGTTCACCTGATTCAGTGATGAAGAAAAAGATGTTAAGAACATAAGAATATAAAGATGTTAAACAGACTGTGTAAACGTCTAATTGGTGGACAGGTCAGGGAGTATAAAAGTACAAAGAGTGTGCAATGTGCAGTATATCAGGCAAAAACAGACTTTGTATAGTTTTAACAAGCAAGAAAGACATTGCTTTATGCCTATCACACTGTGTTATCTTTGGCATAGATTCAACTGACAAAATGGGAAAAATCTGTTTTGTTTTTTTTACATGTTGTTAGCAACAAAGTAACTAAAGATATAATTTGAGTTCTTTGCTAAAATGTCAGTTATGTGTAGACATAAGACATACATGGTGATGATACAACTACTGTGTGGGATGTCTGCTGGCACACATTTTACTTAAAGATGGGAAATACAAGAGATAGTAATTCATTCATATACTCACCAGTGTTCTACTGCTCTTCATCAGGGTCACAGTAATTCCATCCACTGTCACATATAGCTTCCTCAGGTATGACACTCCTGCAACTCCTCTCTCTTCATTCTTTGCCTCCACAGAGAACCAAGGGCCTGCACAGGGAAGACCACGACAATCAGGAATATTGTGTGTTTATATTAAAGGTGAACATTGGCATTAACATACAAACCACCACTGACATTCAGTGTCTTCTCTTTGCAGCAAACGTGAAGGAAAACAATATATGTCATGCTTTGCGATGAAAATAATAAATGAGTAAATTTAGCTCATTTAAACTTTCATTTGTGCGTGTGGTGTGGCAAGACTAGAACAGGTGCAATGAAACCCAAACATCTTAATGAATAAATGTCTCAAAATAGTGTGTACCTGTGCTGTTCCTACAGCTTCTGGCCAGTGTGTAAGTACAGGTTCCCATGAAGCTGTAGTACTTCTTGTCAAAGGTGTTGTAGTGTGGATCCCCAGAAACTACACAATCCTGAAAGCCTGAGAGAGGGAAAAACATCAGGAACATCAGACTGAAACACAGATGAAGCCACTGTAGAACAATTACCTAATAACAGTGCAGTTCACTGCTGCTTTGGACTTATACTGGCATTAAAATAGATGCAAGGAATATATCATTTCCTGACTAGACAAAAATTTGTATTATTTCAATTTCTTTTCTGCAACTCTGTGATTTTGCATTATAAAGAATTGCATGTAACAAGTGTTGTTATAGACAAACTGTACAGAAGAGAGCAAAAGAAACATAACAGCAACACACACATAAATATTTCACTGTTATTGAAAGTAAAAGACACCTCTGGGTTGTGCTTCTCTATCTTCCATTACTCAGTCTAATTATGTATATTAGAGCAGGGATAGAAAATGCTAGGTGTGAACATTACAAACATACTCGTAGGATAGCAGCCCAGCTCTCCATCCTGAAGTTTACATTCATGCATTGGGGGGCATTCAGAGGCTTCACAGGTAATTCCAGCTGCACCACACCAACATTTTCGCTTGCAGTCTTCCTCAAAAAACTCCTCTCCAGGCTGACAAACAGACAACAAAACTGACAATTAAGCATAGCAGGCACAGATGATTCTTTGTAGATCCTTTTATGCATGTATGTATGAAAATGTTGTTTTAGAGAGGACATAAAGAGACTGCAAGTGACCTGACTTGAAATACAAAGGACCAAATGATTCACTGCCGGCCTATCAGACCCACTTCACCATACCTCATAATACTGGCCGTTCGTGTGGTTGCAGCCACACATGTTCTCCTTAACGCACTTGCCAGCACTCAGGACATAGCTGGGATCACACACACAGGACTCAGAGCAGGGACCAGAGCAGGAGGGGGGTTTTCCAAAGCATGTTTCCTGACAAGGATCTGCACAAGGTTCGTAGTGGCTGTTTGGGGGACAGCTCAGTGCTAAGCAGACCACAAGAGGTTGAAGTTAGTGATAGGAAACAAAAGTATGTGCTGGTTAAAATATAAAATGACAGCTTTTCACAAGAAAAGAGATACGTCTTTGGCACTTCCAGCTGTGTTGTCTTCCGTGGAACTAGATTGTTTGAGTTTGGTGGCAACCCAGTCTCCTGCAGCCTCTTGGTATATGTTGTCTGCCCAACTAGGTATGCTAAAGCAGCACTCCCTCAGTTAACTTTAGTGAGTAGGAAGCCCGTATGAAGTACTCTTCCACAAGTCAAAACTGACCAAAAACTCTCTTGTGTTATTATCTCCCAACTACTCAGCCAAGCTGATTTTTACCTAACGATATACCTAAAGATATTTTACTACTAAATTAAATCATTTGTCCTTCCAATACTCACGGCAGAAGGTTTCATTCCTCCATGGTCCAAGGTTGACCCCACGATCTTGGCATTCATTGACATAGGCTTCAATGGCTTCACACAAAATGGGCTTGGCACCATCCAGCTCACACAAGTCAAAGACACAGTCCCTGAAGTAATTCTGAGAACAAACAATCACGTTGTTACAATGCTTTATATTGTGTGACCATCTAAAACCACATATTCAAATTATTCCACTATTACGAATATCACATTTTCACCCTGAATGCACACACACATACACAAATACAACAAGCTCAGAATAAGGACTGGTTCCACATTTGTTTATTATATGTGCACTATCCTCTACATGAACATACATTGGGGTTGACTTTGGGATGGCACACAGCAAAAGGTCCATTTTTGTCCAGCAGAATGCCACAATATCCAGAGCTTTCATACAGTTCCTGTTCTTCTTCATTGCACCCAGGGATCGTAGTGTTGGGTTTCTCATTACATCTGTCAAGACAGACCATCATCTTAAGAACATTTGTCTTTTGTCAATGGTAAATGTTTCTTTACACTTGCATCTCTGCAATACTCACTCTGGATTCATGTTCCAACTGTGTCCAAAGTCATTGGCATTTTCAGCTAAGCTTCCATCTGGTTTGCGGAAGTCATCTTTAGTATCTCCATCATAGTTGCCACACAGGCCACACAGCTTGTTCTGATAGCTGCAGATTGCAGAAAATGATTGTGTTAGAGTCTTATGCAAGAAAGACTAACAAGTAAGCCAGAACTACAACATGTTTTAATTGCAGCCAAGTTTCTTTTCAGCAGTAGACTAAACCCCACACATTAGTAAGACTAAAAGATCAGACATGTACATTTGATGTGTTTGATAGCATCAGCATAGAATTAACTAGTCAGGAAATTAGAAGTTTTGTGTGATTTTATCTTGAAATTTTGAGGGAGCTGTTTGTGTTGCCCCTGCTAAATTGTTTAAATAAAATATCCTAGCTGTGTCATTAATCTCTGCCTTTATCACCTTACTACTCCTTACAGATAAAGGAGTCATGTTCAGTATATGAAAATGTGTTATAGTGTCATGGTCCGTGGTCCTGTGTCTGAGGAATGCGTGACGCTCGGGTAGCCACACCCCCGGGCTATCACCGGCACATCTGTTCTCCATCACGGTGACTACACGGAGATCTACTGAACCCGGCACTGATGGAAGGCTCCACGCCAGTCTGTTAGTCCCCCCACAGTGGTAACTAGACTTCCATGAAAGCGTGCATTCCCTTCTGGTTGGAACTGTGTTTAATCTGCCTACTTGTGTCCAGGTTTCGACTCGGCGTCTGCCACCTGCCTGTCCTCCGGCTCAACTGGATCACTCGGTGCATCATCTGGCCCATTCGCTATTTCCACGGACTTTCTGCTCACGGACTGCCACACTTCCCTCCCGAGCTCCCACAGTCCCGTTCCATCGTAAGCCCCCTACTCTAACTCAGTCCTGATGTGTTTTCCCTACTTTCCGGCTCCCTAGTAATCATCTCCCCTTTCTATTGCAGCCTCCCATGGTCCCGATCTTGGCTTCCTCGTGTCATTATTCCCCGGGTTTTTAGTTTCTTGTTTTGCTCTCTAGTTTTCCCGGGTCGCCTTTCGTTATTTCAATAAAGTGTCTTTTCTGTTAGCGCGGAGTCTGCATCTGGATCCTTTTGTGCATGCGCGCCGCGGCGCATGACATATAGTTTTAGTTGTATCAGTATGGATGTAGATTTCTGGACTGGTGAACTTGTGATTAAAACACCACTTTATAAGGAAACCATGAATTTGGTCTTCACTCACTCTTCGATTACTTTGATGTCCATGAAGGCGTTTCCATCATAGCGAACCGTCACACCAAAGTTCATGGAGACAGTGTAGTGTTTTCCTGACTTGAACACAGAAATACCAGGGGACGGAGACAGTGGCAGATTGACATTGGTCCCATTAACCTGTATGGGAAAATAGGCAGAGTACATCAAATCTGGCCAACATTTTCATTTTTTAATTACCCATGTCACAACATTACTATCTGTAACTGAAAAGAAACGTTCCTTTAGTGGGCGATCGTGGCTCAAGAGTTGGGAGTTCGCCTTGTAATCGGAAGGTTGCCGGTTCGAGCCCCGGCTTGGACAGTCTCGGTCGTTGTGTCCTTGGGCAAGACACTTCACCCGTTGCCTACTGGTGGTGGTCAGAGGGCCTGGTGGCGCCAGTGTCTGGCAGCCTCGCCTCTGTCAGTGCGCCCCAGGGTGGCTGTGGCTACAATGTAGCTTGCCATCACCAGTGTGTGAATGTGTGTGTGAATGGGTGGATGACTGGATATGTAAAGCACTTTGGGGTCCTTAGGGACTAGTAAAGCGCTATATAAATACAGGCCATTTACCATTTCTCATGCCAATGATGTCTGTAAATGTCATGCCCGACATGTTAAACGCAGCTGCCGGCATGGCAAGCGAAAGTGGATCGAAGCCAAAGGCATGAATGCACAAGAAAACAGTCGACCAGAACGATACCCGAATATTAAATCGCATTGTACGATCTAACAGGGGCTCGCAGTGGCCGCTCTGTCCCAATCCGAGACAAAATGGACGAGTCCTCCTCACTGACGCTGAGCAAGACCAACGTTGAGCCAAACAGTTCTGCGATACTTTAAACCAGCCCGAGCCACTCCACTTGTTCGAGGCCGAAGAACTTGCACCCTCCATGGATCTTCTTCCTTTCGATATCGGAAAAATTAGCAACGCCGAAGTCAAGACAGCGATGTTGGCCTGGACGAGTTCCTCCCCACAATGCTGAAGGACGACAAAGCCCAGTTGGATGCCGCCCTTAGAAGTCCCCTAAATGCCTGCTGGTCAACATCGCATGTACCCTATGAATGGGTAATTTCAACGACTTCAAGAAAGCTTTTGACAACGTCCACCGGCCGACTCTATGGGCTATCCCACGTCAATATGGAGTCCCCCAGCAGTTTGTATACGCCTTTTGTGGTCTCTGCTCCAACTCCCGGTTCTGCGTCCAGACAGATGATTGGATGGCGCCCTTAGAAGACCCCTAAACGCCTGCTGGACAACATCGCGTGTACCCTATGAATGGGCAAAAGGTGTTATCACCAAACTTCCCGAAAGGCGATTTGGGTGACTGTAACAACTGCCGGGGCATCACGCTCCTGTCGGTACCCGGGAAAGTGCTTTGCCTTATTCCTTTGAATTGGCTACTGGGCCCCTACTGGGCTCGACTACGGAAGACCTCCAAGAATGGACTGCAGCTTTGCAGAGGGAGGTGAGGAAGTCGGATTACGAATAAGCGCCAAGAAAACCAAGGTACTCGGAGTTGGCTACACAACTGCCCATGTTCCCGTCATAATCAACCAATAACGTGCTGATAAGTTGGAAAATTTCACATATCTGGGCAGCATCATCTCGAATTATGGGATCTCTGATCAAGATGTAAACTCCAAAGTAGGGAAGGCTGCCGGTGTCCTCCGACGTCTCCAATTCAATTCATTTAAATTCAATGTTTTTTATATAGTCCCAAATCACAAAAACAGTCACCTCAAGGTGCTTTATATTTTAAGATAGACCCTACAATAATACATACAGAGAAAAAAAACAACAATCATATGACCCCATTGACCAAGCACTTTGGTGACAGAGGCGTCTTTTAACAGGAAGAAGCCTTTGGCAGAACCAGCGAAAGCAAGGCCGACCAAATATCACATGGCGTCGAATGTTTATGGATGATCTGAAAACAGTCGACATCGCCTGGGACGAAGCTGAAACATTCGCCCCTGACCGTCATCGATGGAGATTGTTAGCTGCCCGATGCGTCGCTCGGCGTAGGAGGAACTAAGTGTTAAGTGTAAGTGCAAGTTTCTTTCCATGGTCAATTGCAGTGGTTTTCAGAAGTGTTCCTGAGCATGTGCAGTGATTTGTACCACAGAATGATGTTTGTTTGTAATGCAGTAGTGCCTGATAACGTGAAAGCGTGATTGGTTTTCACATGCAAAACATCCTGTTTCTTCCTCTCATGTCTTACCTGCACAGTGCCACCTTTGAGAATGGAGATCTTTATCATCTGTGCGTATACATGTACGGCATTCACATAGGAGATGGTCGGCCTGTTATACCGGTTTTCATTGTCAGTATGGACCTCAAAGTAGGGCACAGTTGTGTCATTGCATGGACTAGACATCAGATAGCTGCAGTTGCCCATGAAGTCATATTTGCGTTTGTCAAAGCTGGTGTAGTGTGGATCGCCAGATGCAATGCATGTGGATGTACCTAAAGGAATAATATATGAGAAAATTGTAATTTCCACACTGTCAACTATCAAGTTATACCGACTGACTGTAAAGCACAACACAAGGTGCTCTTTGTGCAGATGTAATTTATTACACTGCATTAAATCAAGTCAACAACAATAAAGTCAACAAACATTATTACCTTTAGGATAACAGCCTGCAACACCATTAACCTCTCGACACTCTTCAGTGGGGTCACAGGAGTTATCAACACATTCCAAAGTGTAGTTCCCTACACAGCGACACAGCTTTGTGCAGCCATCTCCAAATACTATCTCACCAGGCTGGATAAAATGAAAACAATCAGTACTGAGAAAGTATACTGTATGTCTTTAAATGTACACTGTACACAGTACTAACTAGGACATCTGACCTCATAATAGTTATTGTTGTCATCTAAACAACCACACTTGTCCAGTGGCACGCAGTGCCGTCCTTTGAAGACAAAGCCTGGTTTGCAGAAACACCCAGTGATGCAGGAGCCAGAACAGTTGGTAGAGGGTTCCATACATGTAGGAATGCAAGCTGGACCACACTCTATATACTCTGCGTTAGGAGGACACAGGTCTGGGTAGAAAGAAAAAGGATTACTGGAAAATGAGCAGATACTCTTTCAGGAACTAAAAAGGTAGGAAGTTATTATGCAGTGTTAACAAACTCAGTCCAAACTAACAACATCAGTTGAGACAGTGGAGGTTTGGAGCGCCTGTTGCTAAAATGACTGCATTTATTTACTGCATTTCTAGGGCCAGTCGGATAAAGCACTTGACACTGTAATCCACATCCATGCATTCATGCAGCTATTTCTATGTGAAGCTGTGTGATTAACATACCCAGAGGGTGGCATTCATATTCTCCATCTTGTAGTTGGCAGCTCTCAGTAGTTGGGTTACAGCTGGTGTTATGACACTGTAGCAGACCTCCACTGTGACACATACACTTTTGTTCACAACCCTCCAAGTACCAGTCATCGCCCACCTGACAAATGTACACAGAATGCAAAAAACAATCAAAATTTTGTCATGTAATTCTCTCTTATATGTCTGTGAAGGTTCTCAGTCATCCAGGTCATCGTAGTCAAAGGAGCTTGCAAAGAAAAGCGTCTGGACTTCTTTAAGTCTTTCAGTCTTCAAGCAACTTAAAGAAGTCCAGACGCCTTTCTTTGCAGACTCCTTTTACATTCTCTCTTATACATCACACGAATATAAAGATCAAAATGATAAATATACATTTGGATGCAAACCAGGGATTCTGTATGCTACTAACTAATTAGGCCAACCTTTACTCATTTATTTATTGATTTTGGGCTTGCTAATTGTGGTGGCACCAGTATGTAAATGCTATGACATAAATACAAATTCTATAACACCAGTGTCTTTTAAATTCAGGTATAATACAGTATAATAAATATAATCTGTGCTTGATAAGTTGAAAGTAAAAATCTTTGTTGTAAAACCAATATTTATGTGCCAACAGTTCTCTGCAGTCTATGCACCCTTAATTTAGTTGAGTTTTAATTTCTTTTGTACTGTAGGGTCTTTGTGTCTCTTGGCGTCTCTCCTGTTGAAGTTATAAAGAGAACTGAAAATGATGTTAGCATGAGCTTAGCACATTTTAAAGGTAAATGGAATATGGTTTTAATTGTTTGGAGGCTGTTTCCACTTACAGGGTGATAGGTTCCACTGGGGTCCACACAACCACAGTCTCTCAGTTCCACACATTTGTCATCACTGAGAATGAAGCCAGGGTTACACTCACAACCCTCCACACACACTTCCTCACAGCCAGGTGGTCCCACCACACCAAGACATGTCTCAGGACATGAATTCACACAAAGGGAGTAGGAGCTATTGGGAGGACAGGTCAGAGCTGTGTGGACAAACACAGGGATGAACAATAATGAGAGGGAACAATGGTGGACAAATAGCAACAGAGAAGGGAGTGGGTAGTACGATGATTCAAAGACAGGGCACCTACGTATCTCATATTGATTTAACTCAGTGTCATAAATGAAAGCAAGGATAATATTAACTGCATTGAATATTTTACATTGGTTTCAGCATTGTGCACTGTATCTTAAACTCTCCTCCCTATACAATTATAAATATGATTATAAGTTCAATTATAATGTTGGTGAGCAGGATGTAATATATCTTAGTTATATTTACAGGTGGAGACAACTTCCAAATGGAGAAGCTATGGCATGCACCCCATTTAAAAGGGAAAATGCTGAAGGCTCATTTTTCCAAAATGAAAAGGTATTATTCAAGTCTTTATTCATTTATGCTTCAGAATGGGGCTTATCAAGCCAATGGGCGATGTCACTGTGACTATGTTTTATATATACTTTATGATATTCAGAAAGAACAGCTGATATTATTATTAAACTATCATATATCATTTAGATATATTTGGTATATCTCAGATTCAAACTTACGGCAGAAGTCTGGAGTTCTCCATTGGTAGACTTTGGCTCCAGCACTATGACATGCGTCAGTGTAGGCCTGGAGCTGGTCACACAGCACGTGCTGCTGGCCGTTGAACTGACACATGTCATACACACAGCTTTGGAAGAATGGAGTGGGATTAACTACACTGATGCACTCCCTGTAACAGAGAAAAGCACTCACTTAGCTTAGGTAGGAAAAGGCAGAGGCTCATATATACTGAAAATCTGAGTTCGAACAAACAAAAAAGCTACAATTGGTGGTGAAACAGTCAACAATTGTTGCATAAGTTTAGCAACAATTCACTAGATGGGGCCATTGAATAAAGGTGAATGGCTTAAACATGAATTGAACTGCGGTTTGGGGAAGGTCTCGCTGTGGACTGGCAGCGGCTCCTGGGCTGGCAGATCCCCAAAGAAGACATCCCCTAGAAGCAGCAATAACTGTGCATTGTGAAGGTGAAAGACCTCTGCAGTAATAATTCAATTTTTCAATTCAATTTATTTATACAGCCCCAAATCACAACAACAATCACCTCAAGGTGCTTTATATGTAAGGTAGACCCTGCAATAATACCTACAGAGAAAACCCAACAATCATATGACTCCCTATGAGCAAGCACTTTGGGAATTGGGAAGGAACAACTCCTTTTAACGGGAAGAAACTTCTGGCAAAACCATTCCCATGGAAGGACAGCCATCTTGTCACGGTCCGGGGCAGCGGCCATGTGGAGAGTGGAAGGAGGACTCAAAGCGCAGCACTCATTCAGGTGTGAGGGTGATTTATTGATAATAACAAACATAAAGAGGAGATGGCAAAACAGAACTACGGATGAACTAAACTGGGTGAAACTACACAAAGGAGTGGCAAACCTGAACACGAAGGGAGAACAGCAGGGAGAGCACGCAGAGGATTTCACAGGGTAGATGCAGAATACGCAGGGTAACACAGAGGATGAACACAGGTAGGAACACAGACGACGCGACGAGGAGCAGAGGAAATCACACGCTATAAATACACAAAGAGACACTGGGAAATCACACACAGATGGGGGAAACAGCTGGACCTGATTAACCTGACGAGACAGGGGAACACTAACACCAGGGACCAACAGAGGGAGCACAAACCCAGAACCCAGTGTCTAAAATCCCAAACACAAACCATCCCAAAACAGCCATGAATAATAATGAAAGTAATAACAATAAGTACATAAACATAAAGTCACTGAGTCATGGTCGCAGGACCATGACACATCTGCCGCTACCGGCTGAAGTGGAAGAAGGAAAGCAGGACAAAAGAGAAGCGCAGGGAGAAGATGGTCAAGGATTCCAGAGAGTGGAGTGGTTGAGTTCGGAAAATTACGAAGGAATGGTGGGAGAAGACCACAAAGCAAATTTCAGAAAACGAAAGACCTTAATAGCTTAATGAGGAGAACCCCTGATCGAGTGGCAACGTGGCTCGACTGGTGTGGAGGCTGGATGGATGCATGTCTGTATTTTAAGACATGAGGCAATGGCTTGACGGCTCGTAAAAGCTATTCTGGTGTGTTTGAAAATGATCGATATGGAGACAAAGACTGGCAATACGGTGTCAGGAATGTGCACTGTTACATTTTGTGAAAGATAGATAAATGCATGGACCCTGGCATCCAAGTTATTGGGGAAAGTGGGAAGAGATACTGGCTTCCAGGTGCCAAAAAGCACGCTGCTGCATTTTGCTCAGGAGAGATAGAGGGAAGAAAAGCTTGCTACTGCAAATGAAGGAAAAGAACTGGCATCCCGGTGCCAGATGTATGCTGGCAAATTTGAAAAAGACAGAGAAATAGAACCTGGAGTACCATTGCAAAAAGCATTCTGCTGGATTTGTAAAGGAGGAAAAGAGAAAGAGAACCTGGCATTCCTGTGCCAAAAAACATGCTGCTGCATTTTTGTGAAAAAGGGAGGGACAGAAGAGGAACTGGCAACCCGGTGCTAAAAGCTTGCTCCTGCATTTGTGAAGGAGGGATAGAGAAAGAAAGCCTGACATCCTAGTGCCAAGAAGCATGCTGCTGCATTGTGCGAGGGAGGGATAGAGGGGAAGGGAAACTGGAATCTCCTGGGTAGAAAACCTTGTTGATGCATTTGCAAATGAGGAATAATAACTTGGCATCCTGGTGCCAAAAGCTCACTGTTGTATTTGCAAAGGAGGGTTATAGAAAGAACCTGGTATCCCAGGTTTTTTGCAACGATAGATAGAGATAAACTGGCAAGTCATTGGTAAAAACTTGCTGCTGCGTTTGAGAATGAGGGACAAAGAACAAAACTGGCATCCCAGTGCCAGAAGGGTTCATTACAGCATTACAGTAATAGTATTGAAAATATTTATTCATATTTTACAGGTCAGTTGGGTGATTACCAGGCATGCTGCCATCTATTTCATGATTTTATAAGGTCAGGAAAAAAACGTTGTAAAATCCCAGGAATCCCATCAGTTTAACCAAGTCGATAACCAAAAGTGGAGGGGTTGTGAATTCTTACCGGAAGGGTCCAGTAGGGTCTGTAATTTTACCACATTTCTCTGGTTTTACAACTTCAGCTTCCAAGTTGGGGTCACACTCTGGATCAGGCTTTGTTCCTGGGGTACATCTGGTCAATACAAATACAAAACACAGTTACATCCTCTTCAGTTTGTCAGAAAGAGTCCGACAGTAAGGTAACAAAAGACATAACCAGAAGAAATCCAAAAGACAGAAAGATAGATATGTTGGAACTCACGAGTCATCTTCATCGTCTTTGGTCTGCCAGCTGTTCCCAAAGTCATTACTATTTCCTGCCACAGTGCCATCAGGTTTAGTGAAGTCATTGTCTGGGTTCCCATCATAGTCACCACAAAGGCCACACATTTGGTCATAGTAGGAGCTGGTAGGACAAAGTCAAGGCAGGATATGTAGGATTAAAATAAGACAAGCTTAAGAATATTTGCAATGTTTAATAAGGTGTTGCTTGGCCTTTTATTGTAATTCTAGAAACAAATGAAGAGAATGCAAAAATCCCTGATACAATAAACCAGGGCATCGTATTAAAAGTTGCATAAGTCCACAATATGCACACAAATGGACTGCTTTGTTTTCACAACATACATAAAACAACTGGTGATGTTCAGCAGTTTAGATCGTTATCTATCAGAGTTTCTTCAGATCGTTAGGTTATGGTTGCATCAGAGGAAAGTGGTCATCAAAAAAATAATGATAGAGCAATGGAGACAGTGGTCAGGTGTATTGTATGAATGTGTGAAGCAAATAAAAAGAAGTTCTACAATATCAAAATAGTTCAAACCAATATTTATACTAACCTGGGAACTGAGATCTGGGCATAATGGTTTCCATCCCAACGCACCCTCAGGCCAAAGGATGTTTGAAGCGTGATGAACTGACCAGCAAGACTAATAGACATGAGAGGAGAGGGGGAGTGGGGCAGAGCCACCCGTACTCCGTTCACCTGATTCAGTGATGAAGAAAAAGATGTTAAGAACATAAGAATATAAAGATGTTAAACAGACTGTGTAAACGTCTAATTGGTGGACAGGTCAGGGAGTATAAAAGTACAAAGAGTGTGCAATGTGCAGTATATCAGGCAAAAACAGACTTTGTATAGTTTTAACAAGCAAGAAAGACATTGCTTTATGCCTATCACACTGTGTTATCTTTGGCATAGATTCAACTGACAAAATGGGAAAAATCTGTTTTGTTTTTTTTACATGTTGTTAGCAACAAAGTAACTAAAGATATAATTTGAGTTCTTTGCTAAAATGTCAGTTATGTGTAGACATAAGACATACATGGTGATGATACAACTACTGTGTGGGATGTCTGCTGGCACACATTTTACTTAAAGATGGGAAATACAAGAGATAGTAATTCATTCATATACTGACCAGTGTTCTACTGCTCTTCATCAGGGTCACAGTAATTCCATCCACTGTCACATATAGCTTCCTCAGGTATGACACTCCTGCAACTCCTCTCTCTTCATTCTTTGCCTCCACAGAGAACCAAGGGCCTGCACAGGGAAGACCACGACAATCAGGAATATTGTGTGTTTATATTAAAGGTGAACATTGGCATTAACATACAAACCACCACTGACATTCAGTGTCTTCTCTTTGCAGCAAACGTGAATGAAAACAATATATGTCATGCTTTGCGATGAAAATAATAAATGAGTAAATTTAGCTCATTTAAACTTTCATTTGTGCGTGTGGTGTGGCAAGACTAGAACAGGTGCAATGAAACCCAAACATCTTAATGAATAAATGTCTCAAAATAGTGTGTACCTGTGCTGTTCCTACAGCTTCTGGCCAGTGTGTAAGTACAGGTTCCCATGAAGCTGTAGTACTTCTTGTCAAAGGTGTTGTAGTGTGGATCCCCAGAAACTACACAATCCTGAAAGCCTGAGAGAGGGGAAAAACATCAGGAACATCAGACTGAAACACAGATGAAGCCACTGTAGAACAATTACCTAATAACAGTGCAGTTCAATGCTGCTTTGGACTTATACTGGCATTAAAATAGATGCAAGGAATATATCATTTCCTGACTAGACAAAATTTTGTATTATTTCAATTTCTTTTCTGCAACTCTGTGATTTTGCATTATAAAGAATTGCATGTAACAAGTGTTGTTATAGACAAACTGTACAGAAGAGAGCAAAAGAAACATAACAGCAACACACACATAAATATTTCACTGTTATTGAAAGTAAAAGACACCTCTGGGTTGTGCTTCTCTATCTTCCATTACTCAGTCTAATTATGTATATTAGAGCAGGGATAGAAAATGCTAGGTGTGAACATTACAAACATACTCGTAGGATAGCAGCCCAGCTCTCCATCCTGAAGTTTACATTCATGCATTGGGGGGCATTCAGAGGCTTCACAGGTAATTCCAGCTGCACCACACCAACATTTTCGCTTGCAGTCTTCCTCAAAAAACTCCTCTCCAGGCTGACAAACAGACAACAAAACTGACAATTAAGCATAGCAGGCACAGATGATTCTTTGTAGATCCTTTTATGCATGTATGTATGAAAATGTTGTTTTAGAGAGGACATAAAGAGACTGCAAGTGACCTGACTTGAAATACAAAGGACCAAATGATTCACTGCCGGCCTATCAGACCCACTTCACCATACCTCATAATACTGGCCGTTCGTGTGGTTGCAGCCACACATGTTCTCCTTAACGCACTTGCCAGCACTCAGGACATAGCTGGGATCACACACACAGGACTCAGAGCAGGGACCAGAGCAGGAGGGGGGTTTTCCAAAGCATGTTTCCTGACAAGGATCTGCACAAGGTTCGTAGTGGCTGTTTGGGGGACAGCTCAGTGCTAAGCAGACCACAAGAGGTTGAAGTTAGTGATAGGAAACAAAAGTATGTGCTGGTTAAAATATAAAATGACAGCTTTTCACAAGAAAAGAGATACGTCTTTGGCACTTCCAGCTGTGTTGTCTTCCGTGGAACTAGATTGTTTGAGTTTGGTGGTAACCCAGTCTCCTGCAGCCTCTTGGTATATGTTGTCTGCCCAACTAGGTATGCTAAAGAAGCACTCCCTCGGTTAACTTTAGTGAGTAGGAAGCCCGTATGAAGTACTCTTCCACAAGTCAAAACTGACATAAACTTCTTTGTGTTATTTTCTCCCAACTACTCAGCCAAGCTGATTTTTACCTAATGATATACCTAAAGATATTTTACTACTAAATTAAATCATTTGTCCTTCCAATACTCACGGCAGAAGGTTTCATTCCTCCATGGTCCAAGGTTGACCCCACGATCTTGGCATTCATTGACATAGGCTTCAATGGCTTCACACAAAATGGGCCTGGCACCATCCAGCTCACACAAGTCAAAGACACAGTCCCTGAAGTAATTCTGAGAACAAACAATCACGTTGTTACAATGCTTTATATTGTGTGACCATCTAAAACCACATATTCAAATTATTCCACTATTACGAATATCACATTTTCACCCTGAATGCACACACACATACACAAATACAACAAGCTCAGAATAAGGACTGGTTCCACATTTGTTTATTATATGTGCACTATCCTCTACATGAACATACATTGGGGTTGACTTTGGGATGGCACACAGCAAAAGGTCCATTTTTGTCCAGCAGAATGCCACAATATCCAGAGCTTTCATACAGTTCCTGTTCTTCTTCATTGCACTCAGGGATGGTAGTGTTGGGTTTCTCATTACATCTGTCAAGACAGACCATCATCTTAAGAACATTTGTCTTTTGTCAATGGTAAATGTTTCTTTACACTTGCATCTCTGCAATACTCACTCTGGATTCATGTTCCAACTGTGTCCAAAGTCATTGGCATTTTCAGCTAAGCTTCCATCTGGTTTGCGGAAGTCATCTTTAGTATCTCCATCATAGTTGCCACACAGGCCACACAGCTTGTTCTGATAGCTGCAGATTGCAGAAAATGATTGTGTTAGAGTCTTATGCAAGAAAGACTAACAAGTCAGCCAGAACTACAACGTGTTTTAATTCCAGCCAAGTTTCTTTTCAGCAGTAGACTAAACCCCACACATTAGTAAGACTAAAAGATCAGACATGTACATTTGATGCGTTTGATAGCATCAGCATAGAATTAACTAGTCAGGAAATTAGAAGTTTTGTGTGATTTTATCTTGAAATTTTGAGGGAGCTGTTTGTGTTGCCCCTGCTAAATTGTTTAAATAAAATATCCTAGCTGTGTCATTAATCTCTGCCTTTATCACCTTACTACTCCTTACAGATAAAGGAGTCATGTTCAGTATATGAAAATGTGTTATAGTGTCATGGTCCGTTGTCCTGTGTCTGAGGAATGCGTGACGCTCGGGTAGCCACACCCCCGGGCTATCACCGGCACATCTGTTCTCCATCACGGTGACTACACGGAGATCTACTGAACCCGGCACTGATGGAAGGCTCCACGCCAGTCCGTTAGTTCCCCCACAGTGGTAACTAGACTTCCATGAAAGCGTGCATTCCCTTCTGGTTGGAACTGTGTTTAATCTGCCTACTTGTGTCCAGGTTTCGACTCGGCGTCTGCCACCTGCCTGTCCTCCGGCTCAACTGGATCACTCGGTGCATCATCTGGCCCATTCGCTATTTCCACGGACTTTCTGCTCACGGACTGCCACACTTCCCTCCCGAGCTCCCACAGTCCCGTTCCATCGTAAGCCCCCTACTCTAACTCAGTCCTGATGTGTTTTCCCTACTTTCCGGCTCCCTAGTAATCATCTCCCCTTTCTATTGCAGCCTCCCATGGTCCCGATCTTGGCTTCCTCGTGTCATTATTCCCCGGGTTTTTAGTTTCTTGTTTTGCTCTCTAGTTTTCCCGGGTCGCCTTTCGTTATTTCAATAAAGTGTCTTTTCTGTTAGCGCGGAGTCTGCATCTGGATCCTTTTGTGCATGCGCGCCGCGGCGCATGACA
Organism: Diplotaxodon limnothrissa; assembly: GCF_057381915.1. Classification (NCBI taxonomy): domain Eukaryota; kingdom Metazoa; phylum Chordata; class Actinopteri; order Cichliformes; family Cichlidae; genus Diplotaxodon; species Diplotaxodon limnothrissa. Next base: position 13,229,931 of record NC_140598.1, on the reverse strand, counting down.
TATAGTTTTAGTTGTATCAGTATGGATGTAGATTTCTGGACTGGTGAACTTGTGATTAAAACACCACTTTATAAGGAAACCATGAATTTGGTCTTCACTCACTCTTCGATTACTTTGATGTCCATGAAGGCGTTTCCATCATAGCGAACCGTCACACCAAAGTTCATGGAGACAGTGTAGTGTTTTCCTGACTTGAACACAGAAATACCAGGGGACGGAGACAGTGGCAGATTGACATTGGTCCCATTAACCTGTATGGGAAAATAGGCAGAGTACATCAAATCTGGCCAACATTTTCATTTTTTAATTACCCATGTCACAACATTACTATCTGTAACTGAAAAGAAACGTTCCTTTAGTGGGCGATCGTGGCTCAAGAGTTGGGAGTTCGCCTTGTAATCGGAAGGTTGCCGGTTCGAGACCCGGCTTGGACAGTCTCGGTCGTTGTGTCCTTGGGCAAGACACTTCACCCGTTGCCTACTGGTGGTGGTCAGAGGGCCCGGTGGCGCCAGTGTCTGGCAGCCTCGCCTCTGTCAGTGCGCCCCAGGGTGGCTGTGGCTACAATGTAGCTTGCCATCACCAGTGTGTGAATGTGTGTGTGAATGGGTGGATGACTGGATATGTAAAGCACTTTGGGGTCCTTAGGGACTAGTAAAGCGCTATATAAATACAGGCCATTTACCATTTCTCATGCCAATGATGTCTGTAAATGTCATGCCCGACATGTTAAATGCAGCTGCCGGCATGGCAAGCGAAAGTGGATCGAAGCCAAAGGCATGAATGCACAAGAAAACAGTCGACCAGAACGATACCCGAATATTAAATCGCATTGTACGATCTAACAGGGGCTCGCAGTGGCCGCTCTGTCCCAATCCGAGACAAAATGGACGAGTCCTCCTCACTGACGCTGAGCAAGACCAACGTTGAGCCAAACAGTTCTGCGATACTTTAAACCAGCCCAAGCCACTCCACTTGTTCGAGGCCGAAGAACTTGCACCCTCCATGGATCTTCTTCCTTTCGATATCGGAAAAATTAGCAACGCCGAAGTCAAGACAGCGATGTTGGCCTGGACGAGTTCCTCCCCACAATGCTGAAGGACGACGAAGCCCAGTTGGATGCCGCCCTTAGAAGTCCCCTAAATGCCTGCTGGTCAACATCGCATGTACCCTATGAATGGGTAATTTCAACGACTTCAAGAAAGCTTTTGACAACGTCCACCGGCTGACTCTATGGGCTATCCCACGTCAATATGGAGTCCCCCAGCAGTTTGTATACGCCTTTTGTGGTCTCTGCTCCAACTCCCGGTTCTGCGTCCAGACAGATGATTGGATGGCGCCCTTAGAAGACCCCTAAACGCCTGCTGGACAACATCGCGTGTACCCTATGAATGGGCAAAAGGTGTTATCACCAAACTTCCCGAAAGGCGATTTGGGTGACTGTAACAACTGCCGGGGCATCACGCTCCTGTCGGTACCCGGGAAAGTGCTTTGCCTTATTCCTTTGAATTGGCTACTGGGCCCCTACTGGGCTCGACTACGGAAGACCTCCAAGAATGGACTGCAGCTTTGCAGAGGGAGGTGAGGAAGTCGGATTACGAATAAGCGCCAAGAAAACCAAGGTACTCGGAGTTGGCTACACAACTGCCCATGTTCCCGTCATAATCAACCAATAACGTGCTGATAAGTTGGAAAATTTCACATATCTGGGCAGCATCATCTCGAATTATGGGATCTCTGATCAAGATGTAAACTCCAAAGTAGGGAAGGCTGCCGGTGTCCTCCGACGTCTCCAATTCAATTCATTTAAATTCAATGTTTTTTATATAGTCCCAAATCACAAAAACAGTCACCTCAAGGTGCTTTATATTTTAAGATAGACCCTACAATAATACATACAGAGAAAAAAAACAACAATCATATGACCCCATTGACCAAGCACTTTGGTGACAGAGTCGTCTTTTAACAGGAAGAAGCCTTTGGCAGAACCAGCGAAAGCAAGGCCGACCAAATATCACATGGCGTCGAATGTTTATGGATGATCTGAAAACAGTCGACATCGCCTGGGACGAAGCTGAAACATTCGCCCCTGACCGTCATCGATGGAGATTGTTAGCTGCCCGATGCGTCGCTCGGCGTAGGAGGAACTAAGTGTTAAGTGTAAGTGCAAGTTTCTTTCCATGGTCAATTGCAGTGGTTTTCAGAAGTGTTCCTGAGCATGTGCAGTGATTTGTACCACAGAATGATGTTTGTTTGTAATGCAGTAGTGCCTGATAACGTGAAAGCGTGATTGGTTTTCACATGCAAAACATCCTGTTTCTTCCTCTCATGTCTTACCTGCACAGTGCCACCTTTGAGAATGGAGATCTTTATCATCTGTGCGTATACATGTACGGCATTCACATAGGAGATGGTCGGCCTGTTATACCGGTTTTCATTGTCAGTATGGACCTCAAAGTAGGGCACAGTTGTGTCATTGCATGGACTAGACATCAGATAGCTGCAGTTGCCCATGAAGTCATATTTGCGTTTGTCAAAGCTGGTGTAGTGTGGATCGCCAGATGCAATGCATGTGGATGTACCTAAAGGAATAATATATGAGAAAATTGTAATTTCCACACTGTCAACTATCAAGTTATACCGACTGACTGTAAAGCACAACACAAGGTGCTCTTTGTGCAGATGTAATTTATTACACTGCATTAAATCAAGTCAACAACAATAAAGTCAACAAACATTATTACCTTTAGGATAACAGCCTGCAACACCATTAACCTCTCGACACTCTTCAGTGGGGTCACAGGAGTTATCAACACATTCCAAAGTGTAGTTCCCTACACAGCGACACAGCTTTGTGCAGCCATCTCCAAATACTATCTCACCAGGCTGGATAAAATGAAAACAATCAGTACTGAGAAAGTATACTGTATGTCTTTAAATGTACACTGTACACAGTACTAACTAGGACATCTGACCTCATAATAGTTATTGTTGTCATCTAAACAACCACACTTGTCCAGTGGCACGCAGTGCCGTCCTTTGAAGACAAAGCCTGGTTTGCAGAAACACCCAGTGATGCAGGAGCCAGAACAGTTGGTAGAGGGTTCCATACATGTAGGAATGCAAGCTGGACCGCACTCTATATACTCTGCGTTAGGAGGACACAGGTCTGGGTAGAAAGAAAAAGGATTACTGGAAAATGTGCAGATACTCTTTCAGGAACTAAAAAGGTAGGAAGTTATTATGCAGTGTTAACAAACTCAGTCCAAACTAACAACATCAGTTGAGACAGTGGAGGTTTGGAGCGCCTGTTGCTAAAATGACTGCATTTATTTACTGCATTTCTAGGGCCAGTCGGATAAAGCACTTGACACTGTAATCCACATCCATGCATTCATGCAGCTATTTCTATGTGAAGCTGTGTGATTAACATACCCAGAGGGTGGCATTCATATTCTCCATCTTGTAGTTGGCAGCTCTCAGTAGTTGGGTTACAGCTGGTGTTATGACACTGTAGCAGACCTCCACTGTGACACATACACTTTTGTTCACAACCCTCCAAGTACCAGTCATCGCCCACCTGACAAATGTACACAGAATGCAAAACACAATCAAAATTTTGTCATGTAATTCTCTCTTATATGTCTGTGAAGGTTCTCAGTCATCCAGGTCATCGTAGTCAAAGGAGCTTGCAAAGAAAAGCGTCTGGACTTCTTTAAGTCTTTCAGTCTTCAAGCAACTTAAAGAAGTCCAGACGCCTTTCTTTGCAGACTCCTTTTACATTCTCTCTTATACATCACACGAATATAAAGATCAAAATGATAAATATACATTTGGATGCAAACCAGGGATTCTGTATGCTACTAACTAATTAGGCCAACCTTTACTCATTTATTTATTGATTTTGGGCTTGCTAATTGTGGTGGCACCAGTATGTAAATGCTATGACATAAATACAAATTCTATAACACCAGTGTCTTTTAAATTCAGGTATAATACAGTATAATAAATATAATCTGTGCTTGATAAGTTGAAAGTAAAAATCTTTGTTGTAAAACCAATATTTATGTGCCAACAGTTCTCTGCAGTCTATGCACCCTTAATTTAGTTGAGTTTTAATTTCTTTTGTACTGTAGGGTCTTTGTGTCTCTTGGCGTCTCTCCTGTTGAAGTTATAAAGAGAACTGAAAATGATGTTAGCATGAGCTTAGCACATTTTAAAGGTAAATGGAATATGGTTTTAATTGTTTGGAGGCTGTTTCCACTTACAGGGTGATAGGTTCCACTGGGGTCCACACAACCACAGTCTCTCAGTTCCACACATTTGTCATCACTGAGAATGAAGCCAGGGTTACACTCACAACCCTCCACACACACTTCCTCACAGCCAGGTGGTCCCACCACACCAAGACATGTCTCAGGACATGAATTCACACAAAGGGAGTAGGAGCTATTGGGAGGACAGGTCAGAGCTGTGTGGACAAACACAGGGATGAACAATAATGAGAGGGAACAATGGTGGACAAATAGCAACAGAGAAGGGAGTGGGTAGTACGATGATTCAAAGACAGGGCACCTACGTATCTCATATTGATTTAACTCAGTGTCATAAATGAAAGCAAGGATAATATTAACTGCATTGAATATTTTACATTGGTTTCAGCATTGTGCACTGTATCTTAAACTCTCCTCCCTATACAATTATAAATATGATTATAAGTTCAATTATAATGTTGGTGAGCAGGATGTAATATATCGTGGTTATATTTACAGGTGCAGACAACTTCCAAATGGAGAAGCTATGGCATGCACCCCATTTAAAAGGGAAAATGCTGAAGGCTCATTTTTCCAAAATGAAAAGGTATTATTCAAGTCTTTATTCATTTATGCTTCAGAATGGGGCTTATCAAGCCAATGGGCGATGTCACTGTGACTATGTTTTATATATACTTTATGATATTCAGAAAGAACAGCTGATATTATTATTAAACTATCATATATCATTTAGATATATTTGGTATATCTCAGATTCAAACTTACGGCAGAAGTCTGGAGTTCTCCATTGGTAGACTTTGGCTCCAGCACTATGACATGCGTCAGTGTAGGCCTGGAGCTGGTCACACAGCACGTGCTGCTGGCCGTTGAACTGACACATGTCATACACACAGCTTTGGAAGAATGGAGTGGGATTAACTACACTGATGCACTCCCTGTAACAGAGAAAAGCACTCACTTAGCTTAGGTAGGAAAAGGCAGAGGCTCATATATACTGAAAATCTGAGTTCGAACAAACAAAAAAGCTACATTTGGTGGTGAAACAGTCAACAATTGTTGCATAAGTTTAGCAACAATTCACTAGCTGGGGCCAGTGAATAAAGGTGAATGGCTTAAACATGAATTGAACTGCGGTTTGGGGAAGGTCTCGCTGTGGACTGGCGGCGGCTCCTGGGCTGGCAGATCCCCAAAGAAGACATCCCCTAGAAGCAGCAATAACTGTGCATTGTGAAGGTGAAAGACCTCTGCAGGAATAATTCAATTTTTCAATTCAATTTATTTATACAGCCCAAATCACAACAACAATCGCCTCAAGGTGCTTTATATGTAAGGTAGACCCTGCAATAATACCTACAGAGAAAACCCAACTGTTATGGATAGGCGCAGCTTTGGGTCACGTGGTGTCTGTAATAGTGATTGCTATATCACCTGTTCACGGCCCGAGGGAAATTTTGTGAATGAGTGGGTGATGGGGGAAGTCGACTTTTGCTGACCGCTCAAGCTTGGAATGTTTTTGATCACTGTTTTTCTACGGATTTTAAGGATTTGATAACAAATAAAGGAGTTTTAACTTGGAACTTTGACTAACGTTTTAAACAGCGGGCGCGTCAACATTATTCCCCTATTCAGCTGCTCGGCGACTCAAAGGCTTGAAAGTCGCCAACATTTGTCAGCAAAATGTGCGACGGCAATGGACCGTCCCGCAATCAGCGCTGAATAAACGCCGATGCGAGCCCACACACCGCCGCCACTACACCCGTAAAAGCGGCTAGACCGACAGATAAGGAGAAGACGACGGTGGTATGTAAACTGTGTTTTTGTGCTGCGTATTGTTTGTTTGAACGCAGTTTGGATTCTGACCATACGAAGATGTTTTTGTGACACGCCCACCGCTACGTTTGCTGTTGGATTTGGTGTGTGTGAGTTGTGGCTCTGCAGGCGTTCAACTGAGTTTGAAGGAATTGCTGTTGCCTTTGTTTTGGATTTTGGCATGCTGCTTATGTTGAATGCTTAAAATGAGTGGATCACAGGCTGCATCTGTTGTTGGAAAAACTGAAAAGGATAAAAGAATAACTTCCCTCACTGAGAAAGCTCTTGCAAACAAAATTGAAACCATCCAAACAGATCGGAAAAGGCATGTAAACAAAATGAAAAGTGTTATTATGTCTCTTAAAGAGCTAATGAAAGATGATAAAAATCATTCACAAGTCAAAAAACAGTTTGATGAGTTAACACACCTGTTTAAGGATGCCAGTGCATTGCATGAATCTTTACTTTCTCTAATCTCATTTGATGAGAAAGATAAACAAAATACATGGTTCTCAAGCATCTCTAAATACAATAAAGGGTTTATGGAGGATGTTAACATATGGCTTTCTGAAACTGATAAACATTCAGGGAGGCCATCATCTGACAAGGCACAGTCACAGGAAACTTCCCTGGGAGGAGAAGTGGAGGTTCGAGAGCACACTGGAAAAGAACCACAATTATCTCTTAATCCTCAGAATGATGTTAATGATGACGTGTTGCCATCCGACAGTGTGTCAAATCAAGGCAGTAGGTCAAGCTCAAGAGTATCATCTACTTCATCTGCATGTCTCAGGGCAGAAGCTGAAATGGCCGCCTTGCTCGCACGTCAACATATGCTGAAAGAAAAACACTCTCTTGAAGAACAAGAGGAACAATTGAGGAGAAAGAAAGAACAACTTCAGCTTGAAGCAGATATAGCTGCAACTGTTGCAAAGGTGAACGTGCTGAGAACTGGATCCGCTATGCGGAGCGTCGCTTCACGGAAATCTAATGGAATGGAATCATATTTTAAAACAAAGGGAAACAGCCTTGAAATTCTTAATGCGGATGCAGAGACTTTTGTTCCTCAGACGCTTACAAAAGGAAATGCAATCACTGGGAATGCAGAGCTTCAAGTAAAAACAGTGCAACAGAATATCAAAAGGGAAAGGCCTGCACCAGCTTTTATGGGGCCTTCTGATGCTTTTGGATCAATTCCACCTTTGCCTAAGCTACAAGCTGCTCTTCCAGTAGCCAATGAAAATCTGTTGTCCATTATGGAAAAACAAAATGAATTATCTTGTATGTTGGTCCATCAGCAAAGTCTTTCTTCACTGCCCAAAAGGGAGATTCAAACCTTTGATGGTGACCCTTTACATTTTCAGGCCTTTATGCGCTCGTTTGAACAGGTCATAGAAGCAAAGACTGGCGATGCTGGTGACTGCCTGCATTATCTTGCACAGTACACCAAGGGGCAGCCCAATGAACTTGTTAAAAGCTGCCAACATATGTCTGGAAGTGCTGGATATGTAAAGGCAAAGACTCTGCTGTATGAGCACTTTGGGAATGGACATGTGATTGCATCTGCCTATTTGAACAAAGTTCACTCATGGCCACTGATTAGATCGGAAGATGGAAAAGCTCTTCAGGCATATTGTTTGTTCTTACGTGGATGCTGCAATGCAATGGAAGAGATTGATGATCTCTCTGAATTAAATACACCTGCCAATATGCTTGCTGTGATTAGAAGGCTGCCATATAAGTTAAAAGACAAATGGCGAACAGTAGCATATGACATTCAGGAGAGGCAACATCGCAGAGCCGCATTCATTGACATTGTTTCCTTCCTTGAGCGTCAAGTTAAAATTGTAACAGATCCCATCTTTGGAAATCTATGTGACGTTCCAGCAACACATCTAGCAGCCAAGGGCAGCAATGGAGGGAAATGTTCTCCACATCTAAAAGCTAAAGGAAGTAGCTTCGCCACAACAGTCTCTGATGTCGAGAGACAGAATCAGATAGAGGCTCAAGATCGTCACAGCACTGTGAAGGCTTGTTTTTTCTGCAAAGGCGGACACACACTGGAGTCATGTGCTCTGCTTGATAAGAAACCTCATGATGAGAAGATTTCTTTTCTTAAAAAGAACCGCATTTGTTTTGGCTGTTTGTGTACTGGGCACATAAGCAAAGAATGCAGAAAACGCCTTTCATGTAAAATCTGTGGCCTCCGACATGCAAGTATACTCCATATCCACCACAAAGAGAAGAATGAAGTCAAACCTAATAATGAGGCAGATAACATTCCTGTTACGATCCAGACTAGTGGTCTTACTGGGGCCGGTGAACAGGACTGTAAGCTTGCCATTGTGCCAGTTAAAGTAAAATCAAAGAGAGGTCAAAGAATAGTGGAAACGTATGCCTTTCTGGACCATGGGAGTTCAGCATCCTTTTGTACAGTGGGTCTTATGGACAAGCTGAATATTGCTGGGAGGAAGACAAAGATTCTCCTGCGCACCATGGGACAGGAGAAAGTGGTGGACAGTTTCATTGTACCTGAACTTGAAGTTGCTGGATTGGACAGTGACATGTACTGTGATATGCCTAACCTCTTCACTCAGCATAAAATGCCTGTGGATACTGGTAACATCCCAAATCAACAGGACCTGGATGACTGGCCACATTTGAAGCACGTTCATTTGCCAGAAATTAAGGCCAATGTTGAGCTTTTGATTGGCATGAATATGCCCAGAGCTCTAGAACCTTTGGAGGTCATCCGGAGTGTAGGTGATGGACCCTTTGCCATTAGGACTGTGCTCGGCTGGACTGTGAATGGGCCACTTAATCGAGAATGCTGTGGAAGGCCAGGATGTTTGGCAACAGTTACCGCCAACAGAGTTTCTGCTGTCATACTGGACAAGCTATGGAAACAGCAGTTCAAGATGGATTTTCCTGAGAGCAGCAATGATGAACAGATGGGGCTGTCAAAGGAAGACTTGAAGTTCCTGGAATTGGCCAGCAAGACGGTGACTTTGGGGGATTGGCACTACAGCATTGCCCTGCCACTAAAAGACCGAGACATAAGAATGCCTGACAACCGTGCAATTGAGCAACGAGCCTTAGGTTTGAAGAAAAGGTTCATCAGAGATAAAGACTTTCACAAAGACTACACTGCCTTCATGACAGATCTTATATCTAGAGGATATGCAAAGAGAGTCCCAGTCACAGAATTAGAGCGCCAGAAATGGGGAAGGATTAAACGCAACTTCGTTCCCGGAGATGTGGTCCTTATAGTGGATGATTCTGCACCTCGTGGTTCCTGGATCATTGGGAGAGTCACCGGAGCTGTACCAGATGAAAAGGGGCTTGTGCGTCAGGTCTGGATTAAGACCCCAACCAGCCATGTGTGCAGACCCATCACAAAGATATGCCTTCTTCAGGAGACTTCTGACCCATGATTATGACATTTTGACACAGTGTGACATAACTAACTTTGAATTGACTTTAATGTTATGAGATGTACATTACAGACTGACTATATTTAGGCTAAGTGCTGGTAACCTCTGGCCTATGACTGACTGACCATGTGCAGACAGAAGAGAAGACATGAGAAAATAACTTTGGTGGACTTTTTGAGTATGTTATGTTGTCTCACTGGGTGTCTGTGATATGATGAAGTGTGTGTTGTGAGTTGTGGTGTTGGATGTGTAATTATTACTGTAAAAATGTAATAATTAGGGGCCGGAATGTTATGGATAGGCGCAGCTTTGGGTCACGTGGTGTCTGTAATAGTGATTGCTATATCACCTGTTCACGGCCCGAGGGAAATTTTGTGAATGAGTGGGTGATGGGGGAAGTCGACTTTTGCTGACCGCTCAAGCTTGGAATGTTTTTGATCACTGTTTTTCTACGGATTTTAAGGATTTGATAACAAATAAAGGAGTTTTAACTTGGAACTTTGACTAACGTTTTAAACAGCGGGCGCGTCAACATTATTCCCCTATTCAGCTGCTCGGCGACTCAAAGGCTTGAAAGTCGCCAACACCAACAATCATATGACTCCCTATGAGCAAGCACTTTGGGAATTGGGAAGGAACAACTCCTTTTAACGGGAAGAAACTTCTGGCAAAACCATTCCCATGGAAGGACAGCCATCTGCCGCTACCGGCTGAAGTGGAAGAAGGAAAGCAGGACAAAAGAGAAGCGCAGGGAGAAGATGGTCAAGGATTCCAGAGAGTGGAGTGGTTGAGTTCGGAAAATTACGAAGGAATGGTGGGAGAAGACCACAAAGCAAATTTCAGAAAACGAAAGACCTTAATAGCTTAATGAGGAGAACCCCTGATCGAGTGGCAACGTGGCTCGACTGGTGTGGAGGCTGGATGGATGCATGTCTGTATTTTAAGACATGAGGCAATGGCTTGACGGCTCGTAAAAGCTATTCTGGTGTGTTTGAAAATGATCGATATGGAGACAAAGACTGGCAATACGGTGTCAGGAATGTGCACTGTTACATTTTGTGAAAGATAGATAAATGCATGGACCCTGGCATCCAAGTTATTGGGGAAAGTGGGAAGAGATACTGGCTTCCAGGTGCCAAAAAGCACGCTGCTGCATTTTGCTCAGGAGAGATAGAGGGAAGAAAAGCTTGCTACTGCAAATGAAGGAAAAGAACTGGCATCCCGGTGCCAGATGTATGCTGGCAAATTTGAAAAAGACAGAGAAATAGAACCTGGAGTACCATTGCAAAAAGCATTCTGCTGGATTTGTAAAGGAGGAAAAGAGAAAGAGAACCTGGCATTCCTGTGCCAAAAAACATGCTGCTGCATTTTTGTGAAAAAGGGAGGGACAGAAGAGGAACTGGCAACCCGGTGCTAAAAGCTTGCTCCTGCATTTGTGAAGGAGGGATAGAGAAAGAAAGCCTGACATCCTAGTGCCAAGAAGCATGCTGCTGCATTGTGCGAGGGAGGGATAGAGGGGAAGGGAAACTGGAATCTCCTGGGTAGAAAACCTTGTTGATGCATTTGCAAATGAGGAATAATAACTTGGCATCCTGGTGCCAAAAGCTCACTGTTGTATTTGCAAAGGAGGGTTATAGAAAGAACCTGGTATCCCAGGTTTTTTGCAACGATAGATAGAGATAAACTGGCAAGTCATTGGTAAAAACTTGCTGCTGCGTTTGAGAATGAGGGACAAAGAACGAAACTGGCATCCCAGTGCCAGAAGGGTTCATTACAGCATTACAGTAATAGTATTGAAAATATTTATTCATATTTTACAGGTCAGTTGGGTGATTACCAGGCATGCTGCCATCTATTTCATGATTTTATAAGGTCAGGAAAAAAACGTTGTAAAATCCCAGGAATCCCATCAGTTTAACCAAGTCGATAACCAAAAGTGGAGGGGTTGTGAATTCTTACCGGAAGGGTCCAGTAGGGTCTGTAATTTTACCACATTTCTCTGGTTTTACAACTTCAGCTTCCAAGTTGGGGTCACAGTCTGGATCAGGCTTTGTTCCTGGGGTACATCTGGTCAATACAAATACAAAACACAGTTACATCCTCTTCAGTTTGTCAGAAAGAGTCCGACAGTAAGGTAACAAAAGACATAACCAGAAGAAATCCAAAAGACAGAAAGGTAGATATGTTGGAACTCACGAGTCATCTTCATCGTCTTTGGTCTGCCAGCTGTTCCCAAAGTCATTACTATTTCCTGCCACAGTGCCATCTGGTTTAGTGAAGTCATTGTCTGGGTTCCCATCATAGTCACCACAAAGGCCACACATTTGGTCATAGTAGGAGCTGGTAGGACAAAGTCAAGGCAGGATATGTAGGATTAAAATAAGACAAGCTTAAGAATATTTGCAATGTTTCATAAGGTGTTGCTTGGCCTTTTATTGTAATTCTAGAAACAAATGAAGAGAATGCAAAGATCCCTGATACAATAAACCAGGGCATCGTATTAAAAGTTGCATAAGTCCACAATATGCACACAAATGGACTGCTTTGTTTTCACAACATACATAAAACAACTGGTGATGTTCAGCAGTTTAGATCGTTATCTATCAGAGTTTCTTCAGATCGTTAGGTTATGGTTGCATCAGAGGAAAGTGGTCATCAAAAAAATAATGATAGAGCAATGGAGACAGTGGTCAGGTGTATTGTATGAATGTGTGAAGCAAATAAAAAGAAGTTCTACAATATCAAAATAGTTCAAACCAATATTTATACTAACCTGGGAACTGAGATCTGGGCATAATGGTTTCCATCCCAACGCACCCTCAGGCCAAAGGATGTTTGAAGCGTGATGAACTGACCAGCAAGACTAATAGACATGAGAGGAGAGGGGGAGTGGGGCAGAGCCACCCGTACTCCGTTCACCTGATTCAGTGATGAAGAAAAAGATGTTAAGAATATAAGAATATAAAGATGTTAAACAGACTGTGTAAACGTCTAATTGGTGGACAGGTCAGGGAGTATAAAAGTACAAAGAGTGTGCAATGTGCAGTATATCAGGCAAAAACAGACTTTGTATAGTTTTAACAAGCAAGAAAGACATTGCTTTATGCCTATCACACTGTGTTATCTTTGGCATAGATTCAACTGACAAAATGGGAAAAATCTGTTTTGTTTTTTTTACATGTTGTTAGCAACAAAGTAACTAAAGATATAATTTGAGTTCTTTGCTAAAATGTCAGTTATGTGTAGACATAAGACATACATGGTGATGATACAACTACTGTGTGGGATGTCTGCTGGCACACATTTTACTTAAAGATGGGAAATACAAGAGATAGTAATTCATTCATATACTGACCAGTGTTCTACTGCTCTTCATCAGGGTCACAGTAATTCCATCCACTGTCACATATAGCTTCCTCAGGTATGACACTCCTGCAACTCCTCTCTCTTCATTCTTTGCCTCCACAGAGAACCAAGGGCCTGCACAGGGAAGACCACGACAATCAGGAATATTGTGTGTTTATATTAAAGGTGAACATTGGCATTAACATACAAACCACCACTGACATTCAGTGTCTTCTCTTTGCAGCAAACGTGAATGAAAACAATATATGTCATGCTTTGCGATGAAAATAATAAATGAGTAAATTTAGCTCATTTAAACTTTCATTTGTGCGTGTGGTGTGGCAAGACTAGAACAGGTGCAATGAAACCCAAACATCTTAATGAATAAATGTCTCAAAATAGTGTGTACCTGTGCTGTTCCTACAGCTTCTGGCCAGTGTGTAAGTACAGGTTCCCATGAAGCTGTAGTACTTCTTGTCAAAGGTGTTGTAGTGTGGATCCCCAGAAACTACACAATCCTGAAAGCCTGAGAGAGGGGAAAAACATCAGGAACATCAGACTGAAACACAGATGAAGCCACTGTAGAACAATTACCTAATAACAGTGCAGTTCACTGCTGCTTTGGACTTATACTGGCATTAAAATAGATGCAAGGAATATATCATTTCCTGACTAGACAAAATTTTGTATTATTTCAATTTCTTTTCTGCAACTCTGTGATTTTGCATTATAAAGAATTGCATGTAACAAGTGTTGTTATAGACAAACTGTACAGAAGAGAGCAAAAGAAACATAACAGCAACACACACATAAATATTTCACTGTTATTGAAAGTAAAAGACACCTCTGGGTTGTGCTTCTCTATCTTCCATTACTCAGTCTAATTATGTATATTAGAGCAGGGATAGAAAATGCTAGGTGTGAACATTACAAACATACTCGTAGGATAGCAGCCCAGCTCTCCATCCTGAAGTTTACATTCATGCATTGGGGGGCATTCAGAGGCTTCACAGGTAATTCCAGCTGCACCACACCAACATTTTCGCTTGCAGTCTTCCTCAAAAAACTCCTCTCCAGGCTGACAAACAGACAACAAAATTGACAATTAAGCATAGCAGGCACAGATGATTCTTTGTAGATCATTTTATGCATGTATGTATGAAAATGTTGTTTTAGAGAGGACATAAAGAGACTGCAAGTGACCTGACTTGAAATACAAAGGACCAAATGATTCACTGCCGGCCTATCAGACCCACTTCACCATACCTCATAATACTGGCCGTTCGTGTGGTTGCAGCCACACATGTTCTCCTTAACGCACTTGCCAGCACTCAGGACATAGCTGGGATCACACACACAGGACTCAGAGCAGGGACCAGAGCAGGAGGGGGGTTTTCCAAAGCATGTTTCCTGACAAGGATCTGCACAAGGTTCATAGTGGCTGTTTGGGGGACAGCTCAGTGCTAAGCAGACCACAAGAGGTTGAAGTTAGTGATAGGAAACAAAAGTATGTGCTGGTTAAAATATAAAATGACAGCTTTTCACAAGAAAAGAGATACGTCTTTGGCACTTCCAGCTGTGTTGTCTTCCGTGGAACTAGATTGTTTGAGTTTGGTGGTAACCCAGTCTCCTGCAGCCTCTTGGCATATGTTGTCTGCCCAACTAGGTATGCTAAAGCAGCACTCCCTCAGTTAACTTTAGTGAGTAGGAAGCCCGTATGAAGTACTCTTCCACAAGTCAAAACTGACATAAACTTCTTTGTGTTATTTTCTCCCAACTACTCAGCCAAGCTGATTTTTACCTAATGATATACCTAAAGATATTTTACTACTAAATTAAATCATTTGTCCTTCCAATACTCACGGCAGAAGGTTTCATTCCTCCATGGTCCAAGGTTGACCCCACGATCTTGGCATTCATTGACATAGGCTTCAATGGCTTCACACAAAATGGGCTTGGCACCATCCAGCTCACACAAGTCAAAGACACAGTCCCTGAAGTAATTCTGAGAACAAACAATCACTTTGTTACAATGCTTTATATTGTGTGACCATCTAAAACCATATATTCAAATTATTCCACTATTACTAATATCACATTTTCACCCTGAATGCACACACACATACACAAATACAACAAGCTCAGAATAAGGACTGGTTCCACATTTGTTTATTATATGTGCACTATCCTCTACATGAACATACATTGGGGTTGACTTTGGGATGGCACACAGCAAAAGGTCCATTTTTGTCCAGCAGAATGCCACAATATCCAGAGCTTTCATACAGTTCCTGTTCTTCTTCATTGCACCCAGGGATGGTAGTGTTGGGTTTCTCATTACATCTGTCAAGACAGACCATCATCTTAAGAACATTTGTCTTTTGTCAATGGTAAATGTTTCTTTACACTTGCATCTCTGCAATACTCACTCTGGATTCATGTTCCAACTGTGTCCAAAGTCATTGGCATTTTCAGCTAAGCTTCCATCCGGTTTGCGGAAGTCATCTTTGGTATCTCCATCATAGTTGCCACACAGGCCACACAGCTTGTTCTGATAGCTGCAGATTGCAGAAAATGATTGTGTTAGAGTCTTATGCAAGAAAGACTAACAAGTAAGCCAGAACTACAACGTGTTTTAATTGCAGCCAAGTTTCTTTTCAGCAGTAGACTAAACCCCACACATTAGTAAGACTAAAAGATCAGACATGTACATTTGATGTGTTTGATAGCATCAGCATAGAATTAACTAGTCAGGAAATTAGAAGTTTTGTGTGATTTTATCTTGAAATTTTGAGGGAGCTGTTTGTGTTGCCCCTGCTAAATTGTTTAAATAAAATATCCTAGCTGTGTCATTAATCTCTGCCTTTATCACCTTACTACTCCTTACAGATAAAGGAGTCATGTTCAGTATATGAAAATGTGTTATAGTGTCATGGTCCGTGGTCCTGTGTCTGAGGAATGCGTGACGCTCGGGTAGCCACACCCCCGGGCTATCACCGGCACATCTGTTCTCCATCACGGTGACTACACGGAGATCTACTGAACCCGGCACTGATGGAAGGCTCCACGCCAGTCCGTTAGTCCCCCCACAGTGGTAACTAGACTTCCACGAAAGCGTGCATTCCCTTCTGGTTGGAACTGTGTTTAATCTGCCTACTTGTGTCCAGGTTTCGACTCGGCGTCTGCCACCTGCCTGTCCTCCGGCTCAACTGGATCACTCGGTGCATCATCTGGCCCATTCGCTATTTCCACGGACTTTCTGCTCACGGACTGCCACACTTCCCTCCCGAGCTCCCACAGTCCCGTTCCATCGTAAGCCCCCTACTCTAACTCAGTCCTGATGTGTTTTCCCTACTTTCCGGCTCCCTAGTAATCATCTCCCCTTTCTATTGCAGCCTCCCATGGTCCCGATCTTGGCTTCCTCGTGTCATTATTCCCCGGGTTTTTAGTTTCTTGTTTTGCTCTCTAGTTTTCCCGGGTCGCCTTTCGTTATTTCAATAAAGTGTCTTTTCTGTTAGCGCGGAGTCTGCATCTGGATCCTTTTGTGCACGCGCGCCGTGGCGCATGACATATAGTTTTAGTTGTATCAGTATGGATGTAGATTTCTGGACTGGTGAACTTGTGATTAAAACACCACTTTATAAGGAAACCATGAATTTGGTCTTCACTCACTCTTCGATTACTTTGATGTCCATGAAGGCGTTTCCATCATAGCGAACCGTCACACCAAAGTTCATGGAGACAGTGTAGTGTTTTCCTGACTTGAACACAGAAATACCAGGGGACGGAGACAGTGGCAGATTGACATTGGTCCCATTAACCTGTATGGGAAAATAGGCAGAGTACATCAAATCTGGCCAACATTTTCATTTTTTAATTACCCATGTCACAACATTACTATCTGTAACTGAAAAGAAACGTTCCTTTAGTGGGCGATCGTGGCTCAAGAGTTGGGAGTTCGCCTTGTAATCGGAAGGTTGCCGGTTCGAGCCCCGGCTTGGACAGTCTCGGTCGTTGTGTCCTTGGGCAAGACACTTCACCCGTTGCCTACTGGTGGTGGTCAGAGGGCCTGGTGGCGCCAGTGTCTGGCAGCCTCGCCTCTGTCAGTGCGCCCCAGGGTGGCTGTGGCTACAATGTAGCTTGCCATCACCAGTGTGTGAATGTGTGTGTGAATGGGTGGATGACTGGATATGTAAAGCACTTTGGGGTCCTTAGGGACTAGTAAAGCGCTATATAAATACAGGCCATTTACCATTTCTCATGCCAATGATGTCTGTAAATGTCATGCCCGACATGTTAAACGCAGCTGCCGGCATGGCAAGCGAAAGTGGATCGAAGCCAAAGGCATGAATGCACAAGAAAACAGTCGACCAGAACGATACCCGAATATTAAATCGCATTGTACGATCTAACAGGGGCTCGCAGTGGCCGCTCTGTCCCAATCCGAGACAAAATGGACGAGTCCTCCTCACTGACGCTGAGCAAGACCAACGTTGAGCCAAACAGTTCTGCGATACTTTAAACCAGCCCGAGCCACTCCACTTGTTCGAGGCCGAAGAACTTGCACCCTCCATGGATCTTCTTCCTTTCGATATCGGAAAAATTAGCAACGCCGAAGTCAAGACAACGATGTTGGCCTGGACGAGTTCCTCCCCACAATGCTGAAGGACGACGAAGCCCAGTTGGATGCCGCCCTTAGAAGTCCCCTAAATGCCTGCTGGTCAACATCGCATGTACCCTATGAATGGGTAATTTCAACGACTTCAAGAAAGCTTTTGACAACGTCCACCGGCCGACTCTATGGGCTATCCCACGTCAATATGGAGTCCCCCAGCAGTTTGTATACGCCTTTTGTGGTCTCTGCTCCAACTCCCGGTTCTGCGTCCAGACAGATGATTGGATGGCGCCCTTAGAAGACCCCTAAACGCCTGCTGGACAACATCGCGTGTACCCTATGAATGGGCAAAAGGTGTTATCACCAAACTTCCCGAAAGGCGATTTGGGTGACTGTAACAACTGCCGGGGCATCACGCTCCTGTCGGTACCCGGGAAAGTGCTTTGCCTTATTCCTTTGAATTGGCTACTGGGCCCCTACTGGGCTCGACTACGGAAGACCTCCAAGAATGGACTGCAGCTTTGCAGAGGGAGGTGAGGAAGTCGGATTACGAATAAGCGCCAAGAAAACCAAGGTACTCGGAGTTGGCTACACAACTGCCCATGTTCCCGTCATAATCAACCAATAACGTGCTGATAAGTTGGAAAATTTCACATATCTGGGCAGCATCATCTCGAATTATGGGATCTCTGATCAAGATGTAAACTCCAAAGTAGGGAAGGCTGCCGGTGTCCTCCGACGTCTCCAATTCAATTCATTTAAATTCAATGTTTTTTATATAGTCCCAAATCACAAAAACAGTCACCTCAAGGTGCTTTATATTTTAAGACAGACCCTACAATAATACATACAGAGAAAAAAAACAACAATCATATGACCCCATTGACCAAGCACTTTGGTGACAGAGGCGTCTTTTAACAGGAAGAAGCCTTTGGCAGAACCAGCGAAAGCAAGGCCGACCAAATATCACATGGCGTCGAATGTTTATGGATGATCTGAAAACAGTCGACATCGCCTGGGACGAAGCTGAAACATTCGCCCCTGACCGTCATCGATGGAGATTGTTAGCTGCCCGATGCGTCGCTCGGCGTAGGAGGAACTAAGTGTTAAGTGTAAGTGCAAGTTTCTTTCCATGGTCAATTGCAGTGGTTTTCAGAAGTGTTCCTGAGCATGTGCAGTGATTTGTACCACAGAATGATGTTTGTTTGTAATGCAGTAGTGCCTAAAAACTGAAAGCGTGATTGGTTTTCACATGCAAAACATCCTGTTTCTTCCTCTCATGTCTTACCTGCACAGTGCCACCTTTGAGAATGGAGATCTTTATCATCTGTGCGTATACATGTACGGCATTCACATAGGAGATGGTCGGCCTGTTATACCGGTTTTCATTGTCAGTATGGACCTCAAAGTAGGGCACAGTTGTGTCATTGCATGGACTAGACATCAGATAGCTGCAGTTGCCCATGAAGTCATATTTGCGTTTGTCAAAGCTGGTGTAGTGTGGATCGCCAGATGCAATGCATGTGGATGTACCTAAAGGAATAATATATGAGAAAATTGTAATTTCCACACTGTCAACTATCAAGTTATACCGACTGACTGTAAAGCACAACACAAGGTGCTCTTTGTGCAGATGTAATTTATTACACTGCATTAAATCAAGTCAACAACAATAAAGTCAACAAATATTATTACCTTTAGGATAACAGCCTGCAACACCATTAACCTCTCGACACTCTTCAGTGGGGTCACAGGAGTTATCAACACATTCCAAAGTGTAGTTCCCTACACAGCGACACAGCTTTGTGCAGCCATCTCCAAATACTATCTCACCAGGCTGGATAAAATGAAAACAATCAGTACTGAGAAAGTATACTGTATGTCTTTAAATGTACACTGTACACAGTACTAACTAGGACATCTGACCTCATAATAGTTATTGTTGTCATCTAAACAACCACACTTGTCCAGTGGCACGCAGTGCCGTCCTTTGAAGACAAAGCCTGGTTTGCAGAAACACCCAGTGATGCAGGAGCCAGAACAGTTGGTAGAGGGTTCCATACATGTAGGAATGCAAGCTGGACCACACTCTATATACTCTGCGTTAGGAGGACACAGGTCTGGGTAGAAAGAAAAAGGATTACTGGAAAATGAGCAGATACTCTTTCAGGAACTAAAAAGGTAGGAAGTTATTATGCAGTGTTAACAAACTCAGTCCAAACTAACAACATCAGTTGAGACAGTGGAGGTTTGGAGCGCCTGTTGCTAAAATGACTGCATTTATTTACTGCATTTCTAGGGCCAGTCGGATAAAGCACTTGACACTGTAATCCACATCCATGCATTCATGCAGCTATTTCTATGTGAAGCTGTGTGATTAACATACCCAGAGGGTGGCATTCATATTCTCCATCTTGTAGTTGGCAGCTCTCAGTAGTTGGGTTACAGCTGGTGTTATGACACTGTAGCAGACCTCCACTGTGACACATACACTTTTGTTCACAACCCTCCAAGTACCAGTCATCGCCCACCTGACAAATGTACACAGAATGCAAAAAACAATCAAAATTTTGTCATGTAATTCTCTCTTATATGTCTGTGAAGGTTCTCAGTCATCCAGGTCATCGTAGTCAAAGGAGCTTGCAAAGAAAAGCGTCTGGACTTCTTTAAGTCTTTAAGTCTTCAAGCAACTTAAAGAAGTCCAGACGCCTTTCTTTGCAGACTCCTTTTACATTCTCTCTTATACATCACACGAATATAAAGATCAAAATGATAAATATACATTTGGATGCAAACCAGGGATTCTGTATGCCACTAACTAATTAGGCCAACCTTTACTCATTTATTTATTGATTTTGGGCTTGCTAATTGTGGTGGCACCAGTTGTCATGGTTCTGGGCCATGTTGGCCCAGTGTTCTTAGTTTCCTTGTATGTTTGTATTTTGTTCCTTGCTTAGGCCATGTTTTCTGAGTTGCCCTGTTGTGTTGTTCCCTAAGTGTTCTCCCTTCATGGCTCTTACCCCCTGTGTGCCCCTCTGTGTATCTGTGAGCCCTCGTCTCTCCTTATGTTTTATTCCATGCTTCCCCTGCCCATTATGTCTAAGTTCTCCCCGTGCTCTCTCTTCCCCCTGTGTGCCCTCTATGTATTTATGAGCCCTCGTCCCCTTTCGTGTTTATTCCGTGTCTCCCCTGCCTGTTACGTTGGTGTTCTACTCGTGCTCTCTCTCCTCCTGTCTGAACCTCTGTGCACTTCCTGTTTACTTTGTGACTCTCACGCCCGCACATGTCATGTTCAGTTCACCCCGCCCTGTCTCGTCATGATTATCAGTGTCACCTGTGTTCCCCGTGTGTTCCCACTTTCCTCGTTAACCCTCTGTGTATTTCTGTCTGCGTCTCCCTCTGTTCAGCGTGACGTCGTCCCTCATGTTGTGTGGATCTCCCTGTGTCTCTCTGCGTATGTTAGTTTACTTTTCCCAGTTTAGTTTTGTATTTCCTATGTTCTGCCATTCCAGCATTAAAGCTGTGATTTTGAGTTCATCCCCGTGTCTGTGAGTTTTGCGTTTGGGTCCTCCTCCTGCCCGCCACACAGCCGAGCCTTGACAGTACGACGTCACCAGTAATGGACCCAGCAACTCACAACCCCTCCGCTGAGCTCCGGGAGGATTTGATCTATACGGTGGAGTACCACTGTCAGGAGTGGGAGGCGCTGCCAGGAGACGAACACCGGGAGGTCGTAGCCGCCCGTCTACAGCGGATGGTGTCCGGACTCCCGTGGCTGTTCGGCGCGCTGCACCCCCACATCCGGGACTTCCTTGTTTCCACCGTAGGCGTCCGCCCGGAGCTGCCTCTCCAGTGTGAGGGGTCGGAGGACGTTCAGCCCGGTCCGCTGGAGGATTCGCGGCCCGGCTCATCTCCTCCCCCCTCTCGGCGAAAACGGCGCTCACGCCGCCGCCGCCCTAACGTTTCTGAGCAAACTCCGGTGGTGAGTGACACTAACTGTTTCTTCCATGCCACTTCCAAGTCGGACCAACTCGGACAATATTCTGCTCTCCAACCTATATATTTAGAAACCGTTTGTGTGAATGCTCCTGTGTCCGCAACGGATCCCTTTGTGCTCGGTATTACTGACTCTGCTAAACCTGGATCTTCCTGTGCTGTGACTGTTTTAGAGACTGCTACTCCTAACATGGACAGCTTAAGGCCTACAGAGTTGCCAGGAGTGACTCGCCATGAATCTCTGTTAGCCGCCCGGCCCGAAGCTCAGTCGCCACCTCCACCACATTCAGCCTCGCTTCCCATAGCACAGTCACATCCACAGCCTGACTTACTACAAACCTTATTTCAATCCCTAGCCCAGTCAATAGCTCAGTTGGCAGAGGAATCATCAGCCTTATCGTCAGCTCGGTTTCCAACTTTACAACCATCACTGCAGTCTCCAGTGTCCCCAGTGCAGTCTCCAGTGTCCCCAGTGCAGTCTCCAGTGTCCCCAGTGCAGTCACCTGCAGCCCTGCTTTCCCCAGTGCAGTCTCCAGTGTCCCCAGTGCAGCCTCCTTTAGCACAGTCACCCACTCAACCACCAGCACCACAACCGTCACCACCTCTAGTTCATTCCCCTGTGGAGTCATTAACTCCACCACCTACTCCACTCTCACCACCACCGTTACAACAGACATCAGTTCAGTCCCCTGTGCCAGTGCAGACGCCCTCAGTTCAGTCTCCCGTGCAGTTATCTACTTCACCACCGTCAGTAGCTCAGCTCCCACTCTCACCCGTGTCTCCAGCAGCTCAGCTCCCGCTCTCACCCGTGTCTCCAGTAACTCAGTTAGCTGCCCAGCAGCCACTCTCCGCTCAGTCTCCTGTGTCGCCAGTTTTGCTCATTCACTCCATGCAGAGAGGTAACTGGATTTCTACTCAGGGTACTTTCCATGGTTTAGCCGCCGTTGGCACAGTTTGCCACTCCAGGGCTTCCCCAGAGGCTAGGTCTCAGTCACCAGCTGATTCTGGACCCCTGAAGTTTAAGCAGCCCCCTAAGAACTGCACCATGTTCGCATTGCCTGGGCAGAGTCAGTGCTCAGTGCAGCGCCAGTTGTCCTCATGTCGGCCGAAGGACTTCATGCCTGTTGGCGTTGTTTTGGCCTCCGCTGGAGGGTCCGAGGGGCCCGTTCAGCCTCCTGTCTCCGCTGGAGGGTCCGAGGGGCCCGTTCAGCCTCCTGTCTCCGCTGGAGGGTCCGAGGGGCCCATTCAGCCTCCTGTCTCCGCTGGAGGGTCCGAGGGGCCCGTTCAGCCTCACGCCGCATCGGCTGGAGGGCCCGAGGAGCCTGTCCAGCCGCCATCTGCAACCGCCTCGTCCTCGTCTGGTCCTGCCTCCGAGTCTTCGTCCTCGTCTGGTCCTGCCTCCGAGTCTTCGTCCTCGTCTGGTCCTGCCTCCGAGTCTTCGTCCTCGTCTGGCCCGGCCTCCTCAGGGCCTTCGTCCGCTGCAGCCTCCTCAGAGCCTTCGTCCGCTGCAGCCTCCTCAGAGCCTTCGTCCGCTGCAGCCTCCTCAGGGCCTTCGTCCGCTGCAGCCTCCTCAGAGCCTTCGTCTGCTGCAGCCTCAGCCTGTGCTTCGCCTGGTCCCGCCTTGACTGGTCCCGTCTCGACTGGTCCTGTGCCCACCGGGCCTCGGCCAGTACGCCTGACACTGGAGTGCCGCCGCCGTCGCCTTCCGCACGGCCGGCCCCCGGACCTGCACCGTCATCGCCTGAGTGGCCGCCGTCGCCTTCCGCACGGCCGGCCCCCGGACCCTCTTCTCCTGGGTGGCCGCCGTCGCCTTCCGCACGGCCGGCCCCCCGAACTGCGTCCACGTCGCCGCCGTCGCCTTCCGCGCGGTCGGCCCCCGGACCAGCGCTGTCATCGTTGCCGTCGCCTCCCGCGCGGCCGGCCCCCTGAACTGCTCCGTCGTCTCCTTCGGCGCCGCCTCCCGCGCGGTCGGCCTCCTGAACTGCTCCGTCGTCTCCTTCGCCGCCGCCGTTGCCTTGCGCACGGCCGGCCTCCTGAACTGTTTCCACGTCGCCGCCGTTGCCTTGCGCACGGCCGGCCTCCTGAACTGTTTCCACGTCTCCGCCGTTGCCTTCCGCATGGTCGGCCCCCTGAACTGCTCTGTGTTTGGGTTATTTTCTTGGGCTCCGGTGTCTGCTGTGCTCTTCTTTTGTTTTCTGTTCCGAGCCCTCCGTCCTGGGCCCCCGCCGCCCGCCCTGGGTTGTTTTCTGTTTGGTTTTGTTTTTCTGTGTTTGGGCTGTCTGGAGCCAGCCCTTGAGGGGGGGGGTACTGTCATGGTTCTGGGCCATGTTGGCCCAGTGTTCTTAGTTTCCTTGTATGTTTGTATTTTGTTCCTTGCTTAGGCCATGTTTTCTGAGTTGCCCTGTTGTGTTGTTCCCTAAGTGTTCTCCCTTCATGGCTCTTACCCCCTGTGTGCCCCTCTGTGTATCTGTGAGCCCTCGTCTCTCCTTATGTTTTATTCCATGCTTCCCCTGCCCATTATGTCTAAGTTCTCCCCGTGCTCTCTCTTCCCCCTGTGTGCCCTCTATGTATTTATGAGCCCTCGTCCCCTTTCGTGTTTATTCCGTGTCTCCCCTGCCTGTTACGTTGGTGTTCTACTCGTGCTCTCTCTCCTCCTGTCTGAACCTCTGTGCACTTCCTGTTTACTTTGTGACTCTCACGCCCGCACATGTCATGTTCAGTTCACCCCGCCCTGTCTCGTCATGATTATCAGTGTCACCTGTGTTCCCCGTGTGTTCCCACTTTCCTCGTTAACCCTCTGTGTATTTCTGTCTGCGTCTCCCTCTGTTCAGCGTGACGTCGTCCCTCATGTTGTGTGGATCTCCCTGTGTCTCTCTGCGTATGTTAGTTTACTTTTCCCAGTTTAGTTTTGTATTTCCTATGTTCTGCCATTCCAGCATTAAAGCTGTGATTTTGAGTTCATCCCCGTGTCTGTGAGTTTTGCGTTTGGGTCCTCCTCCTGCCCGCCACACAGCCGAGCCTTGACACCAGTATGTAAATGCTATGACATAAATACAAATTCTATAACACCAGTGTCTTTTAAATTCAGGTATAATACAGTATAATAAATATAATCTGTGCTTGATAAGTTGAAAGTAAAAATCTTTGTTGTAAAACCAATATTTATGTGCCAACAGTTCTCTGCAGTCTATGCACCCTTAATTTAGTTGAGTTTTAATTTCTTTTGTACTGTAGGGTCTTTGTGTCTCTTGGCGTCTCTCCTGTTGAAGTTATAAAGAGAACTGAAAATGATGTTAGCATGAGCTTAGCACATTTTAAAGGTAAATGGAATATGGTTTTAATTGTTTGGAGGCTGTTTCCACTTACAGGGTGATAGGTTCCACTGGGGTCCACACAACCACAGTCTCTCAGTTCCACACATTTGTCATCACTGAGAATGAAGCCAGGGTTACACTCACAACCCTCCACACACACTTCCTCACAGCCAGGTGGTCCCACCACACCAAGACATGTCTCAGGACATGAACTCACACAAAGGGAGTAGGAGCTATTGGGAGGACAGGTCAGAGCTGTGTGGACAAACACAGGGATGAACAATAATGAGAGGGAACAATGGTGGACAAATAGCAACAGAGAAGGGAGTGGGTAGTACGATGATTCAAAGACAGGGCACCTACGTATCTCATATTGATTTAACTCAGTGTCATAAATGAAAGCAAGGATAATATTAACTGCATTGAATATTTTACATTGGTTTCAGCATTGTGCACTGTATCTTAAACTCTCCTCCCTATACAATTATAAATATGATTATAAGTTCAATTATAATGTTGGTGAGCAGGATGTAATATATCGTGGTTATATTTACAGGTGGAGACAACTTCCAAATGGAGAAGCTATGGCATGCACCCCATTTAAAAGGGAAAATGCTGAAGGCTCATTTTTCCAAAATGAAAAGGTATTATTCAAGTCTTTATTCATTTATGCTTCAGAATGGGGCTTATCAAGCCAATGGGCGATGTCACTGTGACTATGTTTTATATATACTTTATGATATTCAGAAAGAACAGCTGATATTATTATTAAACTATCATATATCATTTAGATATATTTGGTATATCTCAGATTCAAACTTACGGCAGAAGTCTGGAGTTCTCCATTGGTAGACTTTGGCTCCAGCACTATGACATGCGTCAGTGTAGGCCTGGAGCTGGTCACACAGCACGTGCTGCTGGCCGTTGAACTGACACATGTCATACACACAGCTTTGGAAGAATGGAGTGGGATTAACTACACTGATGCACTCCCTGTAACAGAGAAAAGCACTCACTTAGCTTAGGTAGGAAAAGGCAGAGGCTCATATATACTGAAAATCTGAGTTCGAACAAACAAAAAAGCTACAATTGGTGGTGAAACAGTCAACAATTGTTGCATAAGTTTAGCAACAATTCACTAGATGGGGCCATTGAATAAAGGTGAATGGCTTAAACATGAATTGAACTGCGGTTTGGGGAAGGTCTCGCTGTGGACCGGCAGCGGCTCCTGGGCTGGCAGATCCCCAAAGAAGGCATCCCCTAGAAGCAGCAATAACTGTGCATTGTGAAGGTGAAAGACCTCTGCAGGAATAATTCAATTTTTCAATTCAATTTATTTATACAGCCCCAAATCACAACAACAATCGCCTCAAGGTGCTTTATATGTAAGGTAGACCCTGCAATAATACCTACAGGGAAAACCCAACAATCATATGACTCCCTATGAGCAAGCACTTTGGCGACAGTGGGAAGGAACAACTCCTTTTAACGGGAAGAAACTTCTGGCAAAACCATTCCCATGGAAGGACAGCCATCTGCCGCTACAGGTTGAGGTGGAAGAAGGAAAGCAGGACAAAAGAGAAGCGCAGAGAGAAGGTGGTCAAGGATTCCAGAGAGTAGAGTGGTTGAGCTTGGAAAATTACGAAGGAATGGTGGGAGAAGACATCAAAGCAGATTTCAGACAACGAAAGACCTTAATAGATGAATGAGGAGAACCCCTGATCGAGTGGCAACGTGGCTCGACTGGTGTGGAGGCTGGATGGATGCATGTCTGTATTTTAAGACATCAGGCAATGGCTTGACGGCTCGTAAAAGCTTTTACTGCTGTGTTTGAAAATGATCGATATGGAGACAAAGACTGGCAATACGGTGTCAGGAATGTGCATTGTTATGTTTTGGGAAAGATAGATAGATGCATGGACCCTGGCATCCAAGTTATTGGGGAAAGAGGGAAGAGAAAGTGGCTTCCAGGTGCCAAAAAGCACGCTGCTGCGTTTTGTGAAAAAGGGAGGGGATTCTGCTGGATTTGTAAAGGAGGAAAAGAGAAAGAAAACATGGCATCCCAGTGCTAAAAGCCTGCTGCTGTATTTGTACAGGAGGAACAGAGAAAGTAACCCAGAATCCCGGGCCCAAAGGCTTGCTGGTGCATTTGCAAAGGAGGGACAGAGAAAGAGAACCTGGCATTCCTGTGCCAAAAAACATGCTGCTGCACTTTTGTGAAAAGGGGACGGAGGGAAGAGGAACTGGCAACCCGGTGCTAAAAACTTGCTCCTGCATTTGTGAAGGAGGGATAGAGAAAGAAAGCCTGACATCCTAGTGCCAAGAAGCATGCTGCTGCATTGTGCGAGGGAGGGATAGAGGGGAAGGGAAACTGGAATCTCCTGGGTAGAAAACCTTGTTGATGCATTTGCAAATGAGGAATAATAACTTGGCATCCTGGTGCCAAAAGCTCACTGTTGCATTTGCAAAGGAGGGTTATAGAAAGAACCTGGTATCCCAGGTGTTTTGCAATGATAGATAGAGATAAACTGGCAAGTCATTGGTAAAAACTTGCTGCTGCGTTTGAGAATGAGGGACAAAGAACGAAACTGGCATCCCAGTGCCAGAAGGGTTCATTACAGCATTACAGTAATAGTATTGAAAATATTTATTCATATTTTACAGGTCAGTTGGGTGATTACCAGGCATGCTGCCATCTATTTCATGATTTTATAAGGTCAGGAAAAAAACGTTGTAAAATCCCAGGAATCCCATCAGTTTAACCAAGTCGATAACCAAAAGTGGAGGGGTTGTGAATTCTTACCGGAAGGGTCCAGTAGGGTCTGTAATTTTACCACATTTCTCTGGTTTTACAACTTCAGCTTCCAAGTTGGGGTCACAGTCTGGATCAGGCTTTGTTCCTGGGGTACATCTGGTCAACACAAATACAAAACACAGTTACATCCTCTTCAGTTTGTCAGAAAGAGTCCGACAGCAAGGTAACGAAAGACATAACCAGAAGAAATCCAAAAGACAGAAAGATAGATATGTTGGAACTCACGAGTCATCTTCATCGTCTTTGGTCTGCCAGCTGTTCCCAAAGTCATTACTATTTCCTGCCACAGTGCCATCTGGTTTAGTGAAGTCATTGTCTGGGTTCCCATCATAGTCACCACAAAGGCCACACATTTGGTCATAGTAGGAGCTGGTAGGACAAAGTCAAGGCAGGATATGTAGGATTAAAATAAGACAAGCTTAAGAATATTTGCAATGTTTAATAAGGTGTTGCTTGGCCTTTTATTGTAATTCTAGAAACAAATGAAGAGAATGCAAAGATCCCTGATACAATAAACCAGGGCATCGTTAGTATATATTAAAAGTTGCATAAGTCCACAATATGCACACAAATGGACTGCTATGCTTTTTTTAAAGTTCTCACAACATACATAAAACAACTGGTGACGTTCAGCAGTTTAGATCGTTATCTATCAAAATTTCTTCAGATCGTTAGGTTATGGTTGCATCAGAGGAAAGTGGTCATCAAAAAAATAATGATAGAGCAATGGAGACAGTGGTCAGGTGTATTGTATGAATGTGTGAAGCAAATAAAAAGAAGTTCTACAATATCAAAATAGTTCAAACCAATATTTATACTAACCTGGGAACTGAGATCTGGGCATAATGGTTTCCATCCCAACGCACCCTCAGGCCAAAGGATGTTTGAAGCGTGATGAACTGACCAGCAAGACTAATAGACATGAGAGGAGAGGGGGAGTGGGGCAGAGCCACCCGTACTCCGTTCACCTGATTCAGTGATGAAGAAAAAGATGTTAAGAATATAAGAATATAAAGATGTTAAACAGACTGTGTAAACGTCTAATTGGTGGACAGGTCAGGGAGTATAAAAGTACAAGGAGTGTGCAATGTGCAGTATATCAGGCAAAAACAGACTTTGTATAGTTTTAACAAGCAAGAAAGACATTGCTTTATGCCTATCACACTGTGTTATCTTTGGCATAGATTCAACTGACAAAATGGGAAAAATCT
The DNA here is from genome assembly GCF_057381915.1 of Diplotaxodon limnothrissa. NCBI lineage: Eukaryota > Metazoa > Chordata > Actinopteri > Cichliformes > Cichlidae > Diplotaxodon > Diplotaxodon limnothrissa. The sequence goes on along the minus strand of NC_140598.1, from coordinate 13,201,121 downwards.
GTTTTGTTTTTTTTACATGTTGTTAGCAACAAAGTAACTAAAGATATAATTTGAGTTCTTTGCTAAAATGTCAGTTATGTGTAGACATAAGACATACATGGTGATGATACAACTACTGTGTGGGATGTCTGCTGGCACACATTTTACTTAAAGATGGGAAATATAAGAGATAGTAATTCATTCACATACTGACCAGTGTTCTACTGCTCTTCATCAGGGTCACAGTAATTCCATCCACTGTCACATATAGCTTCCTCAGGTATGACACTCCTGCAACTCCTCTCTCTTCATTCTTTGCCTCCACAGAGAACCAAGGGCCTGCACAGGGAAGACCACGACAATCAGGAATATTGTGTGTTTATATTAAAGGTGAATATTGGCATTAACATACAAACCACCACTGACATTCAGTGTCTTCTCTTTGCAGCAAACGTGAATGAAAACAACATCTGTCATGCTTTGCGATGAAAATAATAAATGAGTAAATTTAGCTCATTTAAACTTTAATTTGTGCGTGTGGTGTGGCAAGACTAGAACAGGTGCAATGAAACCCAAACATCTTAATGAATAAATGTCTCAAAATAGTGTGTACCTGTGCTGTTCCTACAGCTTCTGGCCAGTGTGTAAGTACAGGTTCCCATGAAGCTGTAGTACTTCTTGTCAAAGGTGTTGTAGTGTGGATCCCCAGAAACTACACAATCCTGAAAACCTGAGAGAGGGAAAAACATCAGGAACATCAGACTGAAACACAGATGATAAAAAAGATGCAAAGAATATGTCATTTCCTGACTAGACAAAAATTTTCTGCAATTCTGTGATTTTGTATTATAAAGAATCGCATGTAACAAGTGTTGTTATAGAAAAACTGTACAGAAGAGAGCAAAAGAAACATAACAGCAACACACACATAAATATTTCACTGTTATTGAAAGTAAAAGACGCCTGTGGGTTGTGCTTCTCTATCTTCCATTGCTCAGTCTAATTATGTATATTAGAGCAGGGATAGAAAATGCTAGTTTGAGAACTTTGACAAAGTCTACAGCATCACATCAAACACAGTTGCAAAACTTTTCAGGTTGGCAGTCCAACCCATGAGATCTGGAAACCTACTTAGAATATAATGGCTACAGCTTTGCTGTGTTTTTTTAGGTGTGAACATTACAAACATACTCGTAGGATAGCAGCCCAGCTCTCCATCCTGAAGTTTACATTCATGCATTGGGGGGCATTCAGAGGCTTCACAGGTAATTCCAGCTGCACCACACCAACATTTTCGCTTGCAGTCTTCCTCAAAAAACTCCTCTCCAGGCTGACAAACAGACAACAAAATTGACAATTAAGCATAGCAGGCACAGATGATTCTTTGTAGATCATTTTATGCATGTATGTATGAAAATGTTGTTTTAGAGAGGACATAAAGAGACTGCAAGTGACCTGACTTGAAATACAAAGGACCAAATGATTCACTGCCGGCTTATCAGACCCACTTCACCATACCTCATAATACTGGCCGTTCGTGTGGTTGCAGCCACACATGTTCTCCTTAACGCACTTGCCAGCACTCAGGACATAGCTGGGATCACACACACAGGACTCAGAGCAGGGACCAGAGCAGGAGGGGGGTTTTCCAAAGCATGTTTCCTGACAAGGATCTGCACAAGGTTCGTAGTGGCTGTTTGGGGGACAGCTCAGTGCTAAGCAGACCACAAGAGGTTGAAGTTAGTGATAGGAAACAAAAGTATGTGCTGGTTAAAATATAAAATGACAGCTTTTCACAAGAAAAGAGATACGTCTTTGGCACTTCCAGCTGTGTTATCTTCCGTGTAAATAGATTGTTTGAGTTTGGTGGTAACCCAGTCTCCTGCAGCCTCTTGGTATATGTTGTCTGCCCAACTAGGTATGCTAAAGCAGCACTCCCTCGGTTAACTTTAGTGAGTAGGAAGCCCATATGAAGTACTCTTCCACAAGTCAAAACTGACATAAACTTCTTTGTGTTATTTTCTCCCAACTACTCAGCCAAGCTGATTTTTACCTAATGATATACCTAAAGATATTTTACTACTAAATTAAATCATTTGTCCTTCCAATACTCACGGCAGAAGGTTTCATTCCTCCATGGTCCAAGGTTGACCCCACGATCTTGGCATTCATTGACATAGGCTTCAATGGCTTCACACAAAATGGGCTTGGCACCATCCAGCTCACACAAGTCAAAGACACAGTCCCTGAAGTAATTCTGAGAACAAACAATCACTTTGTTACAATGCTTTATATTGTGTGACCATCTAAAACCACATATTCAAATTATTCCACTATTACTAATATCACATTTTCACCCTGAACGCACACATACATACACAAATACAACAAGCTCAGAATAAGGACCTGTTCCACATTTGTTTATTATATGTGCACTATCCTTTACATGAACATACATTGGGGTTGACTTTGGGATGGCACACAGCAAAAGGTCCATTTTTGTCCAGCAGAATGCCACAATATCCAGAGCTTTCATACAGTTCCTGTTCTTCTTCATTGCACCCAGGGATCGTAGTGTTGGGTTTCTTATTACATCTGTCAAGACAGACCATCATCTTAAGAACATTTGTCTTTTGCCAATGGTAAATGTTTCTTTACACTTGCATCTCTGCAATACTCACTCTGGATTCATGTTCCAACTGTGTCCAAAGTCATTGGCATTTTCAGCTAAGCTTCCATCTGGTTTGCGGAAGTCATCTTTGGTATCTCCATCATAGTTGCCACACAGGCCACACAGCTTGTTCTGATAGCTGCAGATTGCAGAAAATGATTGTGTTAGAGTCTTATGCAAGAAAGACTAACAAGTCAGCCAGAACTACAACGTGTTTTAATTCCAGCCAAGTTTCTTTTCAGCAGTAGACTAAACCCCACACATTAGTAAGACTAAAAGATCAGACATGTACATTTGATGTGTTTGATAGCATCAGCATAGAATTAACTAGTCAGGAAATTAGAAGTTTTGTGTGATTTTATCTTGAAATTTTGAGGGAGCTGTTTGTGTTGCCCCTGCTACATTGTTTAAATAAAATATCCTAGCTGTGTCATTAATCTCTGCCTTTATCACCTTACTACTCCTTACAGATAAAGGATTCATGTTCAGTATATGAATATGTGTTATAGTTTTAGTTGTATCAGTATGGATGTAGATTTCTGGACTGGTGAACTTGTGATTAAAACACCACTTTATAAGGAAACCATGAATTTGGTCTTCACTCACTCTTCGATTACTTTAATGTCCATGAAGGAGTTTCCATCATAGCGAACCGTCACACCAAAGTTCATGGAGACAGTGTAGTGTTTTCCTGACTTGAACACAGAAATACCAGGGGACGGAGACAGTGGCAGATTGACATTGGTCCCATTAACCTGTATGGGAAAATAGGCAGAGTACATCAAATCTGGTCAATTATTAGCCAACATTTTCATTTTTGAATTACTCATGTCACAACATTACTATCTGTAACTGAAAAGAAACGTTCCTTTATCATGCCAATGATTTCTGAACAACTCAGCTCTTGCCCGACATGTCAAATGCAGCTGCCGGCATGACAAGTGAGAGTGGATCGAAGCCAAAGGCATGGATGCCCAAGAAAACAGTAGACCAGAACGATACCCGAATATTAAATCGCATTGTACCAGATCTAACAGGGGCTCGCAGTGGCCGCTTGGTCCCAATCCGAGACAAAATGGACGAGTCCTCCTCACTGAAGCTGAGCAACACCAATGTTGAGCCAAACAGTTCTGCGATACTTTAAACCAGCCCGAGCCACTCCACTTGTTCGAGGCCAAAGAACTTGCACCCTCCATGGATCTTCTTCCTGTCGATATCGGAAAAATCATCAACGCCGAAGTCAAGACAGCGATGCTGGCCTGGACGAGTTCCTCCCAACAATGCTGAAGGATGACGAAGCCCAGTTGGATGCCGCCCTTAGAAGTCCCCAAAATGCCTGCTGGTCAACATCGTGTGTACCCTATGAATGGGTAATTTCAATGACTTCAAGAAAGCTTTTGACAACGTCCACCGGCCGACTCTATGGGCTATCCCACGTCAATATGGAGTCCCCCAGCAGTTTGTAGACGCCTTTTGTGGTCTCTGCTCCAACTCCCGGTTCTGCGTCCAGACAGATGATTGGATGGCGCCCTTAGAAGACCCCTAAACGCCTGCTGGACAACATCGCGTGTACCCTATGAATGGGCAAAAGGTGTTATCACCAAACTTCCCGAAAGGCGATTTGGGTGACTGTAACAACTGCCGGGGCATCACGCTGCTGTCGGTACCCGGGAAAGTGCTTTGCCTCATTCTTTTGAATTGGCTACTGGGCCCCTACTGGGCTCGACTACGGAAGACCTCCAAGAATGGACTGCAGCTTTGCAGAGGCAGGTGAGGAAGTCGGATTACGAATCAGCGCCAAGAAAACCAAGGTACTCAGAGTTGGCTACACAACTGCCCATGTTCCCGTCATAATCAACCAATAACGTGCTGATAAGTTGGAAAATTTCACATATCTGGGCAGCATCATCTCGAATGACGGGATCTCTGATCAAGATGTCAACTCCAGAGTAGGGAAGGCTGCCGGTGTCCTCCGACATCTCCAATTCAATTCATTTAAATTCAATGTTTTTTATATAGCCCCAAATCACAAAAACAGTCACCTCAAGGTGCTTTATATTGTAAGATAGACCTTACAATAATACATACAGAGAAAAAAAACAACAATCATATGACCCCATTGACCAAGCACTTTTAACAGGAAGAAGCCTTTGGCAGAACCAGCGAAAGCAAGGCCGACCAAATATCACATGACGTCGAATGTTTATGGATGATCTGAAAACAGTCGACATCGCCTGGGACGAAGCTGAAACATTCGCCCCTGACCGACATCGATGGAGATTGTTAGCTGCCTGATGCGTTGCTCGGCGTAGGAGGAACTAAGTGCTAAGTGTAAGTGCAAGTTTCTTTCCATGGTCAATTGCAGTGGTTTTCAGAAGTGTTCCTGAGCATGTGCAGTGGTTTGTACCACAGAATGATGTTTGTTTGTAATGCAGTAGTGCCTGATAACGTGAAAGCGTGATTGGTTTTCACATGCAAAACATCCTGTTTCTTCCTCTCATGTCTTACCTGCACAGTGCCACCTTTGAGAATGGAGATCTTTATCATCTGTGCGTATACATGTACGGCATTCACATAGGAGATGGTCGGCCTGTTATACCGGTTTTCATTGTCAGTATGGACCTCAAAGTAGGGCACAGTTGTGTCATTGCATGGACTAGACATCAGATAGCTGCAGTTGCCCATGAAGTCATATTTGCGTTTGTCAAAGCTGGTGTAGTGTGGATCGCCAGATGCAATGCATGTGGATGTACCTAAAGGAATAATATATGAGAAAATTGTAATTTCCACACTGTCAACTATCAAGTTATACCGACTGACTGTAAAGCACAACACAAGGTGCTCCTTGTGCAGATGTAATTTATTACACTGCATTAAATCAAGTCAACAACAATAAAGTCAACAAACATTATTACCTTTAGGATAACAGCCTGCAACACCATTAACCTCTCGACACTCTTCAGTGGGGTCACAGGAGTTATCAACACATTCCAAAGTGTAGTTCCCTACACAGCGACACAGCTTTGTGCAGCCATCTCCAAATACTATCTCACCAGGCTGGATAAAATGAAAACAATCAGTACTGAGAAAGTATACTGTATGTCTTTAAATGTACACTGTACACAGTACTAACTAGGACATCTGACCTCATAATAGTTATTGCTGTCATCTAAACAACCACACTTGTACAGCGGCACGCAGTGCCGTCCTTTGAAGACAAAGCCTGGTTTGCAGAAACACCCAGTGATGCAGGAGCCAGAACAGTTGGTAGAGGGTTCCATACATGTAGGAATGCAAGCTGGACCGCACTCTATATACTCTGCGTTAGGAGGACACAGGTCTGGGTAGAAAGAAAAAGGATTACTGGAAAATGTGCAGATACTCTTTCAGGAACTAAAAAGGTAGGAAGTTATTATGCAGTCTTAACAAACTCAGTCCAAAAAAACAACATCAGTTGAGACAGTGGAGGTTTGGAGCGCCTGTTGCTAAAATGACTGCATTTATTTACTGCATTTCTAGGGCCAGTCGGATAAAGCACTTGACACTGTAATCCACATCCATGCATTCATGCAGCTATTTCTATGTGAAGCTGTGTGATTAACATACCCAGAGGGTGGCATTCATATTCTCCATCTTGTAGTTGGCAGCTCTCAGTAGTTGGGTTACAGCTGGTGTTATGACACTGTAGCAGACCTCCACTGTGACACATACACTTTTGTTCACAACCCTCCAAGTACCAGTCATCGCCCACCTGACAAATGTACACAGAATACAAAAAACAATCAAAATTCTGTCATGTAATTCTCTCTTATACATCACACGAATATAAAGATCTAAATGATAAATATACATTTGGATGCAAACCAGGGATTCTGTATGCCACTAACTAATTAGGCCAACCTTTACTCATTTATTTATTGATTTTGGGCTTGCTAATTGTGGTGGCACCAGTATGTAAATGCTGTGACAAAAATACAAATTCTATAACACCAGTGTCTTTTAAATTCAGGCAAAATACAGCATAATAAATATAACCTGTGCTTGATAAGTTGAAAGTAAAAATCTTTGTTGTAAAACCAATATTTGTGTGCCAACAGTTCACTGCAGTCTATGCACCCTTAATTTAGTTGAGTTTTAATTTCTTTTGTACTGTAGGGTCTTTGTGTCTCTTGGCGTCTCTCCTGTTGAAGTTATAAAGAGAACTGAAAATGATGTTAGCATGAGCTTAGCACATTTTAAAGGTAAATGGAATATGGTTTTAATTGTTTGGAGGCTGTTTCCACTTACAGGGTGATAGGTTCCACTGGGGTCCACACAACCACAGTCTCTCAGTTCCACACATTTGTCATCACTGAGAATGAAGCCAGGGTTACACTCACAACCCTCTACACACACTTCCTCACAGCCAGGTGGTCCCACCACACCAAGACATGTCTCAGGACATGAATTCACACAAAGGGAGTAGGAGCTATTGGGAGGACAGGTCAGAGCTGTGTGGACAAACACAGGGATGAACAATAATGAGAGGGAACAATGGTGGACAAATAGCAACAGAGAAGGGAGTGGGTAGTACGATGATTCAAAGACAGGGCACCTACGTATCTCATATTGATTTAACTCAGTGTCATAAATGAAAGCAAGGACAATATTAACTGCATTGAATATTTTACATTGGTTTCAGCATTGTGCGCTGTATCTTAAACTCTCCTCCCTATACAATTATAAATATGATTATAAGTTCAATTATAATGTTGGTGAGCAGGATGTAATATATCTTAGTTATATTTACAGGTGGAGACAACTTCCAAATGGAGAAGCTATGGCATGCACCCCATTTAAAAGGGAAAATGCTGAAGGCTCATGTTTCCAACATGAAAAAGTATTATTCAAGGCTTTATTCATTCATGCTTCAATTTGGGGCTTATCAAGCCAATGGGTGATGTCACTGTGACTATGTTTTATATATCATATATCTTTTAGATATATTTGGTATATCTCAGATTCAAACTTACGGCAGAAGTCTGGAGTTCTCCATTGGTAGACTTTGGCTCCAGCACTATGACATGCGTCAGTGTAGGCCTGGAGCTGGTCACACAGCACGTGCTGCTGGCCATTGAACTGACACATGTCATACACACAGCTTTGGAAGAATGGAGTGGGATTAACTACACTGATGCACTCCCTGTAACAGAGAAAAGCACTCACTTAGCTTAGGTAGGAAAAGGCAGAGGCTCATATATACTGAAAATCTGAGTTCGAACAAACAAACAAGCTACATTTGGTGGTGAAACAGTCAACAATTGTTGCATAAGTTTAGCAACAATTCACTAGATGGGGCCATTGAATAAAGGTGAATGGCTTAAACATGAATTGAACTGCGGTTTGGGGAAGGTCTCGCTGTGGACTGGCAGCGGCTCCTGGGCTGGCAGATCCCCAAAGAAGACATCCCCTAGAAGCAGCAATAACTGTGCATTGTGAAGGTGAAAGACCTCTGCAGTAATAATTCAATTTTTCAATTCAATTTATTTATACAGCCCCAAATCACAACAACAATCGCCTCAAGGTGCTTTATATGTAAGGTAGACCCTGCAATAATACCTACAGAGAAAACCCAACAATCATATGACTCCCTATGAGCAAGCACTTTGGGAATTGGGAAGGAACAACTCCTTTTAACGGGAAGAAACTTCTGGCAAAACCATTCCCATGGAAGGACAGCCATCTGCCGCTACCGGCTGAAGTGGAAGAAGGAAAGCAGGACAAAAGAGAAGCGCAGAGAGAAGATGGTCAAGGATTCCAGAGAGTGGAGTGGTTGAGTTCGGAAAATTACGAAGGAATGGTGGGAGAAGACCACAAAGCAAATTTCAGAAAACGAAAGACCTTAATAGCTGAATGAGGAGAACCCCTGATCGAGTGGCAACGTGGCTCGACTGGTGTGGAGGCTGGATGGATGCATGTCTGTATTTTAAGACATGAGGCAATGGCTTGACGGCTCGTAAAAGCTATTCTGGTGTGTTTGAAAATGATCGATATGGAGACAAAGACTGGCAATACGGTGTCAGGAATGTGCACTGTTACATTTTGTGAAAGATAGATAAATGCATGGACCCTGGCATCCAAGTTATTGGGGAAAGTGGGAAGAGATACTGGCTTCCAGGTGCCAAAAAGCACGCTGCTGCATTTTGCTCAGGAGAGATAGAGGGAAGAAAAGCTTGCTACTGCAAATGAAGGAAAAGAACTGGCATCCCGGTGCCAGATGTATGCTGGCAAATTTGAAAAAGACAGAGAAATAGAACCTGGAGTACCATTGCAAAAAGCATTCTGCTGGATTTGTAAAGGAGGAAAAGAGAAAGAGAACCTGGCATTCCTGAGCCAAAAAACATGCTGCTGCATTTTTGTGAAAAAGGGAGGGACAGAAGAGGAACTGGCAACCCGGTGCTAAAAGCTTGCTCCTGCATTTGTGAAGGAGGGATAGAGAAAGAAAGCCTGACATCCTAGTGCCAAGAAGCATGCTGCTGCATTGTGCGAGGGAGGGATAGAGGGGAAGGGAAACTGGAATCTCCTGGGTAGAAAACCTTGTTGATGCATTTGCAAATGAGGAATAATAACTTGGCATCCTGGTGCCAAAAGCTCACTGTTGTATTTGCAAAGGAGGGTTATAGAAAGAACCTGGTATCCCAGGTTTTTTGCAATGATAGATAGAGATAAACTGGCAAGTCATTGGTAAAAACTTGCTGCTGCGTTTGAGAATGAGGGACAAAGAACAAAACTGGCATCCCAGTGCCAGAAGGGTTCATTACAGCATTACAGTAATAGTATTGAAAATATTTATTCATATTTTACAGGTCAGTTGGGTGATTACCAGGCATGCTGCCATCTATTTCATGATTTTATAAGGTCAGGAAAAAAACGTTGTAAAATCCCAGGAATCCCATCAGTTTAACCAAGTCGATAACCAAAAGTGGAGGGGTTGTGAATTCTTACCGGAAGGGTCCAGTAGGGTCTGTAATTTTACCACATTTCTCTGGTTTTACAACTTCAGCTTCCAAGTTGGGGTCACAGTCTGGATCAGGCTTTGTTCCTGGGGTACATCTGGTCAACACAAATACAAAACACAGTTACATCCTCTTCAGTTTGTCAGAAAGAGTCCAACAGTAAGGTAACAAAAGACATAACCAGAAGAAATCCAAAAGACAGAAAGATAGATATGTTGGAACTCACGAGTCATCTTCATCGTCTTTGGTCTGCCAGCTGTTCCCAAAGTCATTACTATTTCCTGCTACAGTGCCATCTGGTTTAGTGAAGTCATTGTCTGGGTTCCCATCATAGTCACCACAAAGGCCACACATTTGGTCATAGTAGGAGCTGGTAGGACAAAGTCAAGGCAGGATATGTAGGATTAAAATAAGACAAGCTTAAGAATATTTGCAATGTTTCATAAGGTGTTGCTTGGCCTTTTATTGTAATTCTAGAAACAAATGAAGAGAATGCAAAGATCCCTGATACAATAAACCAGGGCATCGTTAGTATATATTAAAAGTTGCATAAGTCCACAATATGCACACAAATGGACTGCTTTGTTTTCACAACATACATAAAACAACTGGTGATGTTCAGCAGTTTAGATCGTTATCTATCAGAGTTTCTTCAGATCGTTAGGTTATGGTTGCATCGGAGGAAAGTGGTCATCAAAAAAAGAATGATGGAGCAATGGAGACAGTGGTCAGGTGTATTGTATGAATGTGTGAAGCAAATAAAAAGAAGTTCTACAATATCAAAATAGTTCAAACCAATATTTATACTAACCTGGGAACTGAGATCTGGGCATAATGGTTTCCATCCCAACGCACCCTCAGGCCAAAGGATGTTTGAAGCGTGATGAACTGACCAGCAAGACTAATAGACATGAGAGGAGAGGGGGAGTGGGGCAGAGCCACCCGTACTCCGTTCACCTGATTCAGTGATGAAGAAAAAGATGTTAAGAACATAAGAATATAAAGATGTTAAACAGACTGTGTAAACGTCTAATTGGTGGACAGGTCAGGGAGTATAAAAGTACAAAGAGTGTGCAATGTGCAGTATATCAGGCAAAAACAGACTTTGTATAGTTTTAACAAGCAAGACAGACATTGCTTTATGCCTATCACACTGTGTTATCTTTGGCATAGATTCAACTGACAAAATGGGAAAAATCTGTTTTGTTTTTTTTACATCCTGTTAGCAACAATGTAACTAAAGATATAATTTGAGTTCTTTGCTAAAATGTCAGTTATGTGTAGACATAAGACATACATGGTGATGATACAACTACTGTGTGGGATGTCTGCTGGCACACATTTTACTTAAAGATGGGAAATATAAGAGATAGTAATTCATTCATATACTGACCAGTGTTCTACTGCTCTTCATCAGGGTCACAGTAATTCCATCCACTGTCACATATAGCTTCCTCAGGTATGACACTCCTGCAACTCCTCTCTCTTCATTCTTTGCCTCCACAGAGAACCAAGGGCCTGCACAGGGAAGACCACGACAATCAGGAATATTGTGTGTTTATATTAAAGGTGAATATTGGCATTAACATACAAACCACAACTGACATTCAGTGTCTTCTTTTTGCAGCAAACGTGAATGAAAACAACATCTGTCATGCTTTGCGATGAAAATAATAAATGAGTAAATTTAGCTCATTTAAACTTTAATTTGTGCGTGTGGTGTGGCAAGACTAGAACAGGTGCAATGAAACCCAAACATCTTAATGAATAAATGTCTCAAAATAGTGTGTACCTGTGCTGTTCCTACAGCTTCTGGCAAGTGTGTAAGTACAGGTTCCCATGAAGCTGTAGTACTTCTTGTCAAAGGTGTTGTAGTGTGGATCCCCAGAAACTACACAATCCTGAAAGCCTGAGAGAGGGGAAAAACATCAGGAACATCAGACTGAAACACAGATGAAGCCACTGTAGAACAATTACCTAATAACAGTGCAGTTCACTGCTGCTTTGGACTTGTACTGGCATTAAAATAGATGCAAGGAATATATCCTTTCCTGACTAGACAAAAATTTTCTGCAACTCTGTGATTTTGTATTATAAAGAAATGCATGTAACACGTGTTGTTATAGACAAACTGTACAGAAGAGAGCAAAAGAAACATAACAGCAGCACACACATAAATATTTCACTGTTATTGAAAGTAAAAGACACCTGTGGTTTGTGCTTCTCTATCTTCCATTACTCAATCTAATTATGTATATTAGAGCAGGGATAGAAAATGCTAGTTTGAGAACTTTGACAAAGTCTACAGCATCACATCAAACACAGTTGCAAAACTTTTCAGGTTGGCAGTCCAACCCATGAGATCTGGAAACCTACTTAGAATATAATGGCTACAGCTTTGCTGTGTTTTTTTAGGTGTGAACATTACAAACATACTCGTAGGATAGCAGCCCAGCTCTCCATCCTGAAGTTTACATTCATGCATTGGGGGGCATTCAGAGGCTTCACAGGTAATTCCAGCTGCACCACACCAACATTTTCGCTTGCAGTCTTCCTCAAAAAACTCCTCTCCAGGCTGACAAACAGACAACAAAATTGACAATTAAGCATAGCAGGCACAGATGATTCTTTGTAGATCATTTTATGCATGTATGTATGAAAATGTTGTTTTAGAGAGGACATAAAGAGACTGCAAGTGACCTGACTTGAAATACAAAGGACCAAATGATTCACTGCCGGCCTATCAGACCCACTTCACCATACCTCATAATACTGGCCGTTCGTGTGGTTGCAGCCACACATGTTCTCCTTAACGCACTTGCCAGCACTCAGGACATAGCTGGGATCACACACACAGGACTCAGAGCAGGGACCAGAGCAGGAGGGGGGTTTTCCAAAGCATGTTTCCTGACAAGGATCTGCACAAGGTTCGTAGTGGCTGTTTGGGGGACAGCTCAGTGCTAAGCAGACCACAAGAGGTTGAAGTTAGTGATAGGAAACAAAAGTATGTGCTGGTTAAAATATAAAATGACAGCTTTTCACAAGAAAAGAGATACGTCTTTGGCACTTCCAGCTGTGTTGTCTTCCGTGGAACTAGATTGTTTGAGTTTGGTGGTAACCCAGTCTCCTGCAGCCTCTTGGTATATGTTGTCTGCCCAACTAGGTATGCTAAAGCAGCACTCCCTCAGTTAACTTTAGTGAGTAGGAAGCCCGTATGAAGTACTCTTCCACAAGTCAAAACTGACCAAAAACTCTCTTGTGTTATTATCTCCCAACTACTCAGCCAAGCTGATTTTTACCTAATGATATACCTAAAGATATTTTACTACTAAATTAAATCATTTGTCCTTCCAATACTCACGGCAGAAGGTTTCATTCCTCCATGGTCCAAGGTTGACCCCACGATCTTGGCATTCATTGACATAGGCTTCAATGGCTTCACACAAAATGGGCTTGGCACCATCCAGCTCACACAAGTCAAAGACACAGTCCCTGAAGTAATTCTGAGAACAAACAATCACTTTGTTACAATGCTTTATATTGTGTGACCATCTAAAACCACATATTCAAATTATTCCACTATTACGAATATCACATTTTCACCCTGAATGCACACACACATAGACAAATACAACAAGCTCAGAATAAGGACTGGTTCCACATTTGTTTATTATATGTGCACTATCCTCTACATGAACATACATTGGGGTTGACTTTGGGATGGCACACAGCAAAAGGTCCATTTTTGTCCAGCAGAATGCCACAATATCCAGAGCTTTCATACAGTTCCTGTTCTTCTTCATTGCACTCAGGGATGGTAGTGTTGGGTTTCTCATTACATCTGTCAAGACAGACCATCATCTTAAGAACATTTGTCTTTTGTCAATGGTAAATGTTTCTTTACACTTGCATCTCTGCAATACTCACTCTGGATTCATGTTCCAACTGTGTCCAAAGTCATTGGCATTTTCAGCTAAGCTTCCATCTGGTTTGCGGAAGTCATCTTTGGTATCTCCATCATAGTTGCCACACAGGCCACACAGCTTGTTATGATAGCTGCAGATTGCAGAAAATGATTGTGTTAGAGTCTTATGCAAGAAAGACTAACAAGTCAGCCAGAACTACAACGTGTTTTAATTCCAGCCAAGTTTCTTTTCAGCAGTAGACTAAACCCCACACATTAGTAAGACTAAAAGATCAGACATGTACATTTGATGCGTTTGATAGCATCAGCATAGAATTAACTAGTCAGGAAATTAGAAGTTTTGTGTGATTTTATCTTGAAATTTTGAGGGAGCTGTTTGTGTTGCCCCTGCTAAATTGTTTAAATAAAATATCCTAGCTGTGTCATTAATCTCTGCCTTCATCACCTTACTACTCCTTACAGATAAAGGATTCATGTTCAGTATATGAATATGTGTTATAGTTTTAGTTGTATCAGTATGGATGTAGATTTCTGGACTGGTGAACTTGTGATTAAAACACCACTTTATAAGGAAACCATGAATTTGGTCTTCACTCACTCTTCGATTACTTTGATGTCCATGAAGGCGTTTCCATCATAGCGAACCGTCACACCAAAGTTCATGGAGACAGTGTAGTGTTTTCCTGACTTGAACACAGAAATACCAGGGGCCGGGGACAGTGGCAGATTGACATTGGTCCCATTAACCTGTATGGGGAAATAGGCGCAGTACATCAAATCTGGTCAATTATTAGCCAACATTTTCATTTTCGAATTACCCATGTCACAACATTACTAACCGTAACTAAAAAGAAACGTTCCCTCATCATGCCAATGATGGCTGAGCAACAGATTATGACATAAAAAAAAAAGAAGAACAACATAATAATTGATTATTTTCAACTTGATTCCACTCTAACCCATTTCAATAACAATTGGCACATGGGCACATTTATAGCTGTGTTACATTAACGCAACAAAATCACAACCGGTCCTTGAATTGTTTGTTTGGGTCTGGGTGTAGTTGGCCCAGGAGTTCTTGGTTTGGGTGTAGTTGTTTTTGGTGATGTGGTATGGAAGCCTTTCTGGATCTTATTATATGTTTGTTTTCTTTACATCAACTCCACCGTTGCCAGTCCCAAACCGGTGGACGCTGTCAAAAGCCTTCTAGTTCAAAGTTGTTTGGTGAAGTTGGTTCAGGACCAGCTGGCCTTTGACCCGCATGCTCCTGCAGAGCAGCATAAGAGGGCCACGGCCGCATACTAAGACCTTGTCGGACAGGTCAAATGCAGCTGCCGGTGTGACAAGTGAGAGTGGATCGAAACCAAAGGCATGGAAGCCCAAGAAGCAGCCGAACGATACCTGAACCTTATGTCGCATTGTACGAGATCTAACTGGGGCTCGCGGTGGCTGCTGCGTCCAAATCCAAGAGAAAAATGGACGAGTCCCGCTCACCCTAGCTGAGCAAGACCAACGTTGAGTCAAACACACGCCGAAGTCAAGAAAGCGATCCGATTCCTCAAGAGTGGAAAGGCTGCTGGCCTGGACGAGATCCTCCCTGAAATGCTCAATTACAGTCATCATCATCAAACTTCGGAAGGAAGGTGATTTGGGCGACTGTAACAACTGGCAGGGCATCACATTGCTGTTGGTACCCGGGAAAGTGTTTTTCCTCATTCTTTTGAGTTTGCTACGATGTGCAGTGGGCGAACGACTGGGAGAAGAGCAGACTGGCTTTCGGAGTGGCCAGTCCTGAGTCAACCAAATATTCACCCTCCGCATGATCATTGAACAAACATCGTAATACCAAAAGAAGATTTCTATTAATTTCATCGACTTTGAGACGGCTTTTGACAGCGTCCACCGGCTGACTCTAAGGGCTATCTAACTTCAATATGAAGTCCCCCAGCAAGTTTGTAGATGCCTTTTGTGGTCTCTACTCCAACTCCTGCTGCTGCGTCCGGAGAGACGATTTCTCAATGGATTTCTTCAAGATTAATACTGGCATCAGACAAGGATGCGACTTCAGAGTAGGGAAGGCGGCCGAAGTCTTCCGATGTTTCCAGTTCTACTCAATTTAATTCAATTTTATTTATATAGTGCCAAATCACAACAACAGTCACCTCAAGGTGCTTTATATTTGAAGGTAGACCCTATAATAATGCATACAGAGAACAAACCCAACAATCATATGACCCCCCTATGAGCAAGCACTTTGGCGACAAAGGCGACTTTTAACAGGAAGAAACCTGCGGCAGAACCAGGCTCAGGGAGGGGCGGCCATCTGCTGCGACTGGTTGGGGTGAGAGAAGGACCTATCTCTAACCTATTTGGAACTCGACGTCCCTGAATGTTAGGATCAAGATCAGACTATTGAACTATTGTCATTCCGATGGCACTGGTAGCTAGCGAAACCTGGCTAGCGAAACCAGGTAGCTAGCGAAACCTGGCTAGCTACCAGTGCTAGCCAGGTTTCGCTAGCTAGCACTGGTAGCTAGCGAAACCAGTGCCAGTTGAGTGATCAACAAATGTGATCACTCAACTCCTGAACATGTGCAAAGTGGTAAGTGTAAGTGCAAGTTTCTTTCCATGGTCAATTGCAGTGGTTTTCAGAAGTGTTCCTGAGCATGTGCAGTGATTTGTACCACAGAATGATGTTTGTTTGTAATGCAGTAGTGCCTGATAACGTGATAGCGTGATTTGTTTTCCTTCCTTCTCTTATTTCTTACCTGCACAGTGCCACCTTTGAGAATGGAGATCTTTATCATCTGTGCGTATACATGTACGGCATTCACATAGGAGATGGTCGGCCTGTTATACCGGTTTTCATTGTCAGTATGGACCTCAAAGTAGGGCACAGTTGTGTCATTGCATGGACTAGACATCAGATAGCTGCAGTTGCCCATGAAGTCATATTTGCGTTTGTCAAAGCTGGTGTAGTGTGGATCGCCAGATGCAACGCACGTGGATGTACCTAAAGAAAATAACAAGAGATAAATGGTATATTGGCATTTTGATACGAATGTAATGTATTGATGTAATCAAGAATTTAAGGCAGATTTTTCCGTGAAGGTTCTCAGCCATCCAGGTCATCGTAGTCTAAGAACCTTGGAAAGAAAAGTGTCTGGACTTTTCTTTAAGACATTTCACCTCTTCAGCTTCTTCAGTTCTAAGAGCAACTGGTGGACAGTCACAGACTTTTAAGCCCTATTGGGAGTGTCCCTAAGAGGATGCCAATGTCCACATTTTGGACAGAGAAGACAGATGGTTTGAAAGAGGAATAAAATAAGCCATTTGTCCACTGTGAATGACCATCTTTCAACAGAGGGACAGGTTTACGACACCGACTGTCTGCCATCTATAATGCAGTTTTGAGATCCTTCCCAGACGCCTTAACACCCATTCACATACTGGGTCATTTCACCTCAGTAAGTCACATGATAGGTTGAGGCTAGGTCTCACAATGGATTCACCCGAAACCTGTGCTGATTGTGACCCACACCTGTTTTCTAACCGTGGCTCATGTGATAATGGAGAGGAACATTAGGGGGTCCACGGCCCCCTTAGGTCCACTCCCAATTAGGGATGGGTTCTGACATAAACGGTATGACATAAACACTTGACCCCTGTTTCAATTCAGGGGGTCAGTGTTGACATTGTGGAGGACTATAAATACCTTGGAGTACACATTGACAATAAACTGGACTGGGCTGCAAACACCACAGCACTTTACAGGAAGGGCCAGAGTCGTCTCTATTTTTTGAGGCGACTGAGGTCCTTCAACATCTGCCAGAAAATGCTGAGGATTTTCTATGAGTCTGTTGTGGCCAGTGCGATCCTCTATGCTGTTGCATGCTGGGGGAGCAGGCTGAGGGTCGCAGATGCCAACAGACTTAATAAACTAATCCGTAAGGCCAGCAATGTTGTGGGGATGGAGCTGGACTCCCTCAAGGTGGTGTCGGAGAGGCGGATGCTGTCCAAGATAAAGACAATGTTGGATAACACCTCCCACCCACTCCATGACATGCTGGTCAGTCACAGGAGCACGTTCAGTGAGAGACTGAGATTACCAAAAAGCACCACTGAACGACACAGGAAATCTTTCCTGCCTGTGGCTCCCTGTACAACGCATCCACTTAACACACTGTTTGCTGCTACAACTACACATGTTTCTTTTCCAACTATTTATTTATGAGTGACTTATGTATGTATGTATGTATATATATGTATATATTGTACTATTCTTAGTTAGTGTATTGTCTGTCTTGTCTTAATGTTGGTTTAAAATGGAGCACTGTAACAAAAAATAATTTCCCCCAGGGATCAATAAAGTATTCTGATTCTGATTCTGATTCTGATAACCAGACCGAAAAGCAGCGCACATTTCGGTGCTTTATTTCGGTGCTTTTTTTTCCTGAGCTGTGATACACTTTAGATTCTAGCCAATCATTTTACGTTTCCGAGGATGCCCAAGGCGAAGCGGTCAAAAGTCTGGCTGTACTTCACAGCAAAAGATGCAAACTCAGCAGCCTGCAACAAGTGCTTTGAGGTGATACTGTGCAAAGGAGGTAACACCTTGAATCTGATGAAACACTTGGCGATGCATAGCGTTTTTTTAAAAGCTGAGAAATGCACTGTATTTGATAGCTTGCTGCAAGACCTCGCACCAAGCACATTTACTGCGGATGTGGTGCCTGTTATTGACCCGGAGTTAGCAACATCCCCGAAGAGGAGAGTCCTGGCCCTAGCCCTGCCAGTGTAGCAAAAATGATGATGGTGGCGGCAGCAGCCATTCTTCTCTGGGTGAGTAGCTTACTGTTGTTCGTATGTAATTCACGTTGAGTAGGCTAACCACATTATTAAATTAATGCACATAAGGTGAACTAGCAAACACTGTCGGTGTTACATGCGGCCGTCTTCTTGTTTGATGGCAGATACTCCCTTCATGTTGTATCAACAGAAAAGGCTAACTTGGTTATCATTTTGCAGAAAAAAAGAGACTGCAAAAAATAAAAACATGAGAGGTTTTTGGACAAAGATTTTGTTCTCCATTCTTTAAGCACTGGTTCGAGCACCGTTTAAGCACCGGCACCGTTTCAGAAGTACTGGTTTGGCACCGGTATCGGATAAAACCTAAATGATACCCATCCCTAATCAGGACGCTACAACACAGAGCGAACACCATCCCCACAGACACAGCGGCCAGGGAGGCAGAAGAACATCACATCAAGAAGGCCCTGAGTAAATGTGATTATCCCAGCTGGACTTTTGTCAAAGCTGGTAAGGCGCCAAAAGAAAGCTCCAGCCGATCCAGGAGAGAAGGACAACGGCTGCCTATGTTAGGATGCCTGGGTCGTTGACCCAAGGTTTTGAGTTTATTATATTATTTATCATTTCTAGTCTTTGTTTTCTTTGTTAGAGTTCTGTCTTATGGTTTATGTCTCTGTGTAAACCTTAGTTGCTGTCTCCCCTGCCTGCTATATCCCCGTGTCCAGTCAGTGTCTGTGTCTGCCCTGGTTCCACGTCTCTGTTCCCTCTGTAGTGCTTGCCTATGAGTCTGTGTCTGTAAGTTCAGTCTGTGTTATGTTTCCTGTGTTACTTTGAAAGTCCATGTAAATGCATCTGGTTGTGCTTCCTTTGTCTCGTTAGGCCTGGTTTTCCTCAGCTGTGTTTCCCTCCTATTACCCATTCCCTGATTCCTCCCTCCGTGTATTTAAGCCCTGTGTTTCTCTGTGTCCGCGTTGCGATCTACCCTTATCTAGCTGCGTTTTCTATCTGTGTAAGTGTATTTTGTATTCCTAGTTTTGTTACCCTTTTCAGTTTACGTTCCGCCTCTGAGTGTCTGCACATTGCGTCCTCCTACTACCACCTAAAGAAAAGCCACCTAAAGAAAGCTCCAGGAGAGAAGGACAACCGCTGACTATATAGTGACCTATAGCTATCCCGTACATGTCAGGAGTATGTCAGGAGTATCGAAGCAGTTGAGATGCATTTTTTCTAAACACCGGGTCTCTGTGGCTTTTAAACCCCAAAACACGCTGCGCCAAAAATGGGTCCACCCCAAGGATCGGGTCCCCCGACACAAACAGAGTAACATAGTGTACGCTGTTAAGTGCCAGTAGGATTGTCAGGATTTATACATCAGGGAAACCAAACAACCTCTGGCTACAACACAGAAGAGCCACCTCGTCAGGCCAGGACTCTGCAGTCTATTTACACCTACAGGCCAGTGACACTCTTTCAATGATGAGGATGTAACATCCTGGACAGGGAGGAACGTGAAAATTTACGTGAAAAGGGAAAGACCATCTCTGAATCGAGGAGGGGGCCTAAGGGTACATCTGTCACCATCTTACAATGCTGTGATTGCAGCCATTCCCCAACTCTCTGTGAATGGGACTCATGGTTATTGATCAGTGGTTGTTGATCAATGGTCATGAGAATTTGCATAATTAAGATCAAGGAACTAACTGTGAAGGTTCTCAGTCATCCAGGTCATCGTAGTCTAAGGAGCTTGGAAAGAAAAGCGTCTGGACTTCTTTAAGTTGCTTACAGACATTTCACCTCTCATCTGAGAAGCTTCTTTCAGACCCAGCAACACACTCAGACCAAAACTGGTTCATCCTAAAGACAAAACTCCTAAACACAAACTTAACAATGTGGTGTATGCTGTACAGTGTAGCGAGGAATGCCCAGACCTCTACATTGGAGAGACCAAACAGCCACTTCACAAACGTATGGCACAACATAGAAAAGCCACCTCCACAGGACAAGACTCGGCTGTCCAACTGCGTCTAAAGGACAAAGGACACTCTTTCGAGGATGCCAATGTTCACATTTTGGACAGAGAAGACAGATGGTTTGAAAGAGGAATAAAATAAGCCATTTGTCCACTGTGAGCGACCATCTTTGAACAGAAGCGGTGGTTTACGACACCAACTGTCTGCCATCTATAATCCAGTTTTGTTTTTCCTTCCCAGACGCCTCAACGCCCACTCACATCCTGGGCCATCTGACATGCGATTATTTAGAGGATCATTAGGGGTCCTTTGGCCCTCTCAGTGGGGTTACTCCCACAGGGTTTAAATCTGGGACTCTCCACCATTTGACGCTATAACTGAAGAAGCTTCTCAGATGAGAGGTGAAATGTCTTCAAGCAACTTAAAGAAGTCCAGATGCTTTTTCTTTCCAGGCTCCAGCCCATTGTTCCTTCTGCGGGCTGGTTTCAGTCATTATGCAAATGTACTGTTTATGAGATTGGAGAAACCTGCAGTCAGCTGAGACTGAAGAAGTCACTTGGATGAGTGACAAAACATTTCTCCCACAAAAACGCTACGTCCAGATGAACAGAATCAACCTCTGGAGTATTATATCAACAATCTTTGAACAGTGGAGTGGTAGTTGTGGACGTGACTACTTTAAAATATTTTTCTCTTTAGATGTGACTAGACCATCCATTGCATATTCATCTATTAAAATTACACATTTTAAGATGCATGTTGTAGTTTCAAGACAAATTTTTTGTTGCCAAACATTATTACCTTTAGGATAACAGCCTGCTACACCATTAACTTCCCGACACTCTTCAGTGGGGTCACAGGAGTTATCAACACATTCCAAAGTGTAGTTCCCTGCACAGCGACACAGCTTTGAGCAGCCATCTCCAAATACGATCTCACCAGGCTGAAAAGAATTAACACAATCAAAACTAAGAAAGCGTGGTGTATAATTACATATTATTCAATTCATTCCATTTTTAGTTATTTAACAACAGTAGTCGCCTCTAGATTTATTTTATTTCTCACAACAGTCAGAAGGAAAAACTCCCTTTTGACAGGAAGAAATCCCTGCCAAACCAGGCACAGTGAGGAGTAGCCATCCGCTGTGACTGGTTGGAGTTGAGAAAAAGAGAAATAAAGGCAAATAAGAAAAAAGACACACTATGGAACACAGCCAGATAAGTAATGATGAGATGAAAAGTGTTTTATAAATAAACACAAAAAGTGAAAAGAGTTAAGCAAAGAAGAGACATTCAGTCTATCATACGAACGCCTTAGTAGCCTTGACCTATTGCAGTATAGCTAACTATTTTAGGGTCACCTGCTTCTACCCTAAGTATGAGCTTTATCAAAAAATTGTAAGCATAATCCTAAAAGCAGAGAGGGCGTCTGTTTTGCAAATCTAAACTGAGGGCTGGTTTCACAGAAGAGGGACCTGAAATACAACTTATGCTTGCTATTTTGTTACTACAGTCGACCCCCGATTGTGGTTAGGGACCACAATCACTCTGGGAATACTTAAGAACGCCCTCTAAAAACGCTTATAACTGCCTGTTTTAATAGTTCAAACATGAAATCACCCTGATGAAAATAACTAATGAATATTTTAGATATGCTTTATCAAAAAATCCACAAATAGGCAAATTTTCTGCCAATAATTTAGAGTTACATTCCACAGAAAAATCAACAAATACTGAATAGGCAGAGGTTGACTGTATATCTGTGTTTACTGACCGGGAATTTATGTAGTATATGTAAATAGGACATCTGACCTCATAATAGTTATTCTCATCGTCTAAACAGCCACAACTCTCCAGTGGTATGCAACGCCGTCCCTTAAAAACAAAGCCTGGTTTGCAGAAGCAGCCACTGATACAGGAGCCGGAGCAATTGGTGGAGGGTTCCATACAGGTGGGTATACAAGCTGGACCGCACTCTATATACTCTGCGTTAGGAGGACAGGGGTCTGGATAGAAAGAATAAGATGGAAAATAAAAAGGAGCATGAATGAAAGAACTTCTGGACTTCTGGAATGAAGTATTAATGGAAATATCTGATAAAACAAGTCTTACTTGGTGGTTTAGATGTAGTTTGTTCAGGAGTTGGTGGTTTGGGTGTTGTTGTTTTAGGTGTAGTTTGTTCAGGAGTTGGTGGTTTGGGTGTTGTTGTTTTAGGTGTAGTTGGAGCAGCAGTTGGTGGTTTGGGTGTAACAGGCTGACCTATAAATGAAACAGATATAGTTTCTCATGTAAACACCGACACAACTGATCCATATTTCTGAAGGTTCTGAATGTGCAAGAAGGCAAATTAAACGTCTTGGGTTGATTTCTCACCTGTGCAGGTCATGATACAAACAGCATCGATAGCAATATCTGTCTGAGGCGTTTCTCCATAGGTACCCACAATTGCAAACTGAAATGCATATAAATGTGCATATGATGTGAAGCCTGTGCACACACAGGAATACACACATAAAGAGACTTGTGGTGTTCTACTATTTACCTTAATAGCATTATTTCCCAGAAAGCGGACGTTTGCCGGCTTCCAGCCTTGTCCCTGGTTCCCCGTTACAGTGAAGAGAGCAGGTCCGAGGGTTTCATCTGGTAAAGAGAAAAACAATTCAAAAAATGATTTTCCTCTTTTCTAGCTTTTGGTCAAACATTCTTCTATTATGATAGTGCACCCTTTTTTTCTTTTACCTGTGGTGATCGTGTGGACACTGATCTGCATAGTAGTACTAGTGCCATACAGGTAGTAATGGAAGGTAAGCTCGAGACATGCAGAGGAGGAGGGAGTTGTTATAGGACTTGTGATCTGAGCACTGACTCCAGGTATAGCCTCGAGAGAATCCAACAACAGATAGGATCCAACTACATGTGTAAGGGTTAAAAGCATAATAATAACAATGCAAATAATATTACTACTACTAGTAGTAATAATTGTAAATTATTAGTAGAATTGTTATTATATTTCTGATTTATTGTCAGTACCACAATAGTGTCAGTTAGTGCTTAATCAGGCCAGAAAGCAGCGTTCTATGTTTTGCAAATATTGCAAGAGGAAAATAGAGCCAGTCTTGGTAAAACATTCACTTCCATTTAGACCTCACAAAGAAAAATCACTTACAACCAGGTTTTGAAAAGTCATCATCAGGTCCAGTGCCTTCAGTTTCAGTTCCTCCTGTCCACTGACTGAAGCCAAACATATTGGGATCCTCAGTTTGAGTTGTCCATCCACAGAGGTCACCGGAAGTGTCAAAATCACAGCCAAAAATACAAGCTGTGAACAAAACATTTATATATCAGCTCAAAATGTGATTGTGTGTGTGTGTGTGTGTGTGTGTGTGTGTGTGTGTGTGTGTGTGTGTGTGTGTGTCTGTGTCTTTATGTGCATGTGTGTGAACTCACAGGGACATGCTCCTTCAGTGATGACGATGTTGTCCAAAGCTGAATCACAAGAAGAAGATAAGCCTCTCTGAGCCTCAAAGACGATCTGTAGACATGCAAAGAAAATATCACACAAAAAAAGCTAGAGATTTATATACATAATATACACAGTAACTTAAAGAAAGAGTTTTTCTTCAATAAAGCCTTGATTTCCATCTAAGCGGTAGGAGCAGAAACAAACTGGGGGGGTGTAAAAGACTTAAGGGTTTATTTTCTTTTATTCCAGATACCCAAGTAATCCAATTCAATTCAATTCAGTTTATTTATACAGCGCCAAATCACAACAACAGTCGCCTCAAGGCGCTTTTATATTGTAAGGCTACAATAATACATTCAGAGAAAAACCCAACAATCATATGACCCCTATGAGCAAGCACTTTTGGTGACAGTGGGAAGGAAAAACTCCCTTTTAACCTCCGGCAGAACCAGGCTCAGGGAGGGGCGGGGCCATCTGCACCATTTGCTAGTAATTTTAATTAATTTATAATAAATAACAATCATATTTTAACAGTAATTTTTAAAGCTATAGTCAGTTTATCTAAACATCATTTTCTGATCAAAATGACAATTGCTCTGATGCTTTTAGAGATGGAAGGAAACATTTGCAAGTGAGATTAGTTGCCCAATAAAAGTCTGGCGGGCAAGTGAACAAAAAGTTTTCATGTCAGCTCAACCTCAACATAAACAGTACAAGTGTCAGTGATGAATAACTTTGTGTGCTTCATCAGTTTTTCAGCACATTGATGTTTGGGCCCTGAAAATATTTTTACAGCTAACTTTTAGGAAGCAGAAAATCATGTCTACACGTGACAAAGTGGACGAGTTGGCCAAACAATAAAATGTGAAAGATGATAAGAATCATTCCACTCCTCCAGAAATAGACACACAGAGGAAGCCGCCGCTGTGTGTCATTCCAGCAGCATTCTGCCGTTACACTTTAATGTACTCATAAGGATGTGTTTCAAAAATAAAGAAACTGAGACAGTAAAAACTGGTTACAGGACATGTCTTTGACATGTGGTAGTGGCTGGACTCTTAAATATTTGAAGCTTTTTCATTTAGTCATGAAAACAAAACGTTTTTAAGGATTTGGCCTCTTATGAACAAGAGAAGAAAGAGGTGAGAGATGAGAAGTGTGACAGACAGAAGAGGCACCAAAGGATTCTTAGAAAAGGTGAAGAAGTATCAGACTAATGAGACACAAAGGTATCATAGTTCAGACCATAAAGCTACGACCTTAGTCCTGCATGTAAGTACTTTGATTTCATGTTGTTAAATACTGCGATGTAACCGACACACATACATGACCAGAAGTGTCTGCTAGAACACACTGTGTGTGTTATATATTGATTTTACATAATAACCTGCAAACAATCTTTAATTATTGAGTTTCCTGACTCGTTTCAAATTCCTCCTCCTGAGCTTT
This sequence comes from Diplotaxodon limnothrissa, assembly GCF_057381915.1. Lineage (NCBI taxonomy): Eukaryota > Metazoa > Chordata > Actinopteri > Cichliformes > Cichlidae > Diplotaxodon > Diplotaxodon limnothrissa. The sequence goes on along the minus strand of NC_140598.1, from coordinate 13,175,861 downwards.
CACTTCACCAAAAGTGAAGCGTATAACAGACAGTGTGGTTCTGAACAGCACTGGGTAAGCTGTTACATGATAAGCACTGTGCAAAAAATGTAAGAAACAGCACAGCTGTTACTTTAACCCTTTAAAGCCTGAATCATGAAATCATTGCCAGAAAATTGTAATTCTTTGAAAATAGTGTTTATTTAACCTCCTTTTGTTTAAGTTTTTAAAAAATAAATCACATTTCAATTTCTGTATATGACATTTAATTTGTATTTGCTTATCTGTTTTTTTTAATTGCTAAAAAAGGTATTGTGCAATTTATTTAGGTTTTTCAGGGGGAAAATTCACACTGATGATGTGGAAGTGCCAAAAACTGTATGTATCAAATATGATACACTAGACGTTAAGCAACTCCTTCAGAATACTGTTGAGGGTGTGACAGTCCGAAACTTTATGAACATGTTTTAAAGAGCAGAGCGTTATCATGGGCCTCAGCACATATCTGTCTGTTCTTGTCTCGTTCAGCATTTTGAATGGTTGTTTTACAGCTGTTGTTGCAATTACAAAGACATAAAAGCAGCTGTAAAATAATCTTTACGTGTGTTGACTATTATTACCTTCGACTATCTGTTTTGTAATGCTAAATATTGCTTATTGCGTGTATTCATTTGGCATGTAGAAAAATTGTTCTCAATTATCAGCGACAAAATGAAACTTTAAATTAGTTCCTTAATAAAATTAGAGGATAATAATACAGAAGGATTTCTATATTTGCAAAGCTGTTTAAAGCAGCTTCCTTCACCTTATTAATGTCACTTACTAATGTCTGATGAGAGTTTAGTGTCTGAATGACTTCACTTCATAGCTAAAGTCCCAAGCTCCTGTTGCTACTGTTGATGCTGTTTAAAGTTGTTAAAGTGATCTGGTAACACTCACGGTAATGCTCTGGCTGCTCGCTTTCGATACGGTAACAGAGCCGGTCAACCAGTTTGGACTCTGGATTCCAGTCCTCTTCCACACCTCTGCCTCACTACTGGGTAATTTTGCCAGAATTCTCAAATTATTGGCATTGTCAATCCCGTACATGTAGTAGTTGAACTGAACACAGATCTCAGAGGCTGATGAGGTGATGGGGGGGCTCAGCAAGCGAGCGTTCTGTCCATTAGACACATTGTCCCCCTCGTGATAGATGTAGTATCCCTCTGCAGAAAGAAGGACACAGACGAAACATGTTTATTTGTTTACACCCTCGAACTCTTAATTAATCCCATTCAGTACAATCACGACAATAGTACGGAATAAACGTGTTTTTAATAAAGCATGCAAACCTCCATCAGGGTAGTCTCCACTGGGACCAGTGCCATTTGTGGGAGTTGGACCTCTGTGCCGGGTCCAGTCACTGCTGTCTGTGCTATCCTGGATGAAATCGCAGAATGGGCCACTGTCTTGGTTAAAGTCGCATGAAGTCACCACTACGGCTGTAGAAACACATTACAGACGGAACACAAGGCCAAACATGTTCATGAAGAATTCTCTATGATAGAGTAGTTCAAGTGTTTAAATGCAAACAAGCATCTGTTTATTAGTGTCAGGTTTCAAGCTATGCCTAATCGTTACTGACAGTTAACATCCCAGTAACAGACATTAAACTGATTCGACAATGAGAGACAACTGTTTATTTTTCTGTACGTTTAGGCCGGACATTATTATCATTACTTAAGATAAGGAGCTGTAAAGAGTTAAGGTTCAAATCCAACACAGGGACTGTGTTGGATACAGCGTTGCAGTAATGTCACATCTCTGTGATAGTATGTTACCCATAAGTGCACTTTATATGTCTTGAACATGTCGTAGATGATAAAAAAAACCAACATACCATCTTCTGTCTGCTCATTCTGCGCACTGCAAACAAGAGAAAGATGCAGGTTAGAGTCTGGTTAAAACTGCGCAGGACATTGAAAAGAAGAAAAAAGACTCTCCAAGGAACACATTGATGGTGGAAGACAGGCCAAAGTGCATAAAGTAAATGTGCTTCAAACAGAATTCTCTGTGTCTCTGTTATTCATGTGGTGGCTTACATCATTAGAGTTAATTAATTAAGTGCAACTACTGCGATACAATTCGCCAAATTACAAAAAACACATGAGCACATGAACATGGATGGGCCGTGACAGTCATTTGTGAAGTAGGAAACTCGTCGTTTTGTCCATTTAAGAAGCACTTTACTCATTCCATATTCCAAAGAAGGCCTAGTTATCCAAAGAAACTGAAAGTCAAGTTAAAGGTAGAAATAAATAACTAAATAAATTCCCAATTCTTAACAAAAAAAGGTCTAATAATGACATATATTTGTGATTTAAGCCTTACATTTTTATACATAAGAGTCATAGTGGCATAGTGCTTTTCCAGGCTTACTGATCACTTAAAGCAATTATTAAAGAAGGCAGCTATTGAGAACAACCAGAAAAGAAACGACGCGTTCCTGCTCGATAAAGTCATAACTTATTAGAAGGATCCAGCTATATGAATAATTAGCAACTTAACTGATTATATAGTTGTTATGCATTAAGAACTCACCTGTACTGTAACTGTCCTGCTCTGGAATCACACATCCACAATAAGAAAATTAAAAACTTTAATATTTCCATGGCTAACTTTGAGATACCAGTGCAAGAAGACAGAGACACAGAGTACAGGACTTTTTATAGGCTGGGGATGAGTCAGGGGCATGCTGGGTGGAAACCAGGATGGATAAATTGAGTAGGTGGTGTGGATGCTGAACTGCTGTATATTGTGTATCAAAATGAGTAAATGAGTAACTGTGAATGATAGGGAGAGGGTGTGGTCCCGTTAGGCGTGACTGGATACGTGTGTGCATGTGTGCCTTTTGACCTCAGGAGTTCACGAGCAGGGTGGGGATGTTCCTCAAACATCATATTATAAAAAAGAACTTAAGAAATTATCAAGCTTATTGTGTAATAAACATGAAACTTTGATCAGAGGGACACACCTTTTTAGCTTGTAATGTATATTGACAGTGATTCTAGGAAGGCCACTTGCGTTCACATATTTGTTCTTCTTTACCACCAACTTACGGATGGACCGTTAACACGATGTGGACCGACTACTGCATGGACTCTCAACCAGTAAGCTTCAAGGAATCATGTTGTGAGGACAGCTCATACTGCAGCAAATACGAAACCTCACATCAGCATTTCCTATTCCTTTTCTTTATCTGATATACCTACATTTTATATCTGTGCATCAGCATGAACAGTACACACTACTTCTACATTCAGGTATCTTAGAAATGTTTCACACCAGAAAAACTAGAACGACCCTGTCTCAGAGTGACACTGAAAAACTAGTTCATGCATGTATTATCATCATATCTTAAAGAACTCTTAAAGAACCAAAAAGAGCACTTCTCTCTCAGATTTCAGAATTACTTGTTGCTCCTCAGGTATTTAAAAGTAGATAAGGAAGCAAAACCTTCAGTTTTCAGACGCCTTCTGTGAAACAAGCTCCCAGCTTTTCTTCTTTGGCGGACACACTTTTTCTCCTCTCCCTTATCTTCCCTGCTTACATTCTCTCACAGTCTGTTCTCTAAAACCTAAAAGAGGAATTATGGATTGCAATTGACACCCCTTTCTCAACGAGAAGTTTGGGCTGGGGTGAGCCTGAGTGCTACCTATTCGGAACCATGGTAACAGGGTTCTGGCTGATCGGAGCTGGCTTGGCCCTGACTTATCGAAGAATTAAGGAAGCGGAACCGGCTGTTCAAACCCCCACAAGGCTGCCCGCTGGGATTGAAACGATGGGAGAGGCGTGAGTTTCTCAAAATGGGCTCATTGAGCGCAGCACGGATAAGATCTTGGAGAGGCTACGGCTGCTGTGAATACTCAGAATAAGACCTCTGACTGCAGACTGGATACATCTCGGAAGGGCTCGCTCGGAATAACATCTCTGGGCGCAAAATTGGATGACATCTCGGGGAGGCACACTGCCGTGAGTTCTCAGAAATCGGCTCCTTGAGCACAAGAAATGACAACATCACAGAACGCAAGTATGGCGAAGCTCGCGGCTCTCCAACGGGAGATTGAGAGACCAGTGTTGGACTGTAGAACTGCTTTGAAATTCATATGAGCTGTTCGCACTAAAGTAAAAAATACCATCACTTATGCGGATACCCTCTCGGCGCCAGCTGCAAGACCGGAGCTGAACATCAACACCCTGATAACGACTGTGTTGAGTCTGTTCCTTCCCATTCCATGCAAGGCCACCTGGGTTGGCTGGAAGACTGTTTACTTAGCCTGGCAGGGCGAAGGACACTGTCTCAGCTGAACTATGGACACGCACACACATAGATATACTGATACTGATAAGCCCTCACTGACGCATCACCCTCCCTACCCCGGATCCAACGCCACCTCCAACGCTTACCTCCCCTCTGATGTGGACATCGGGTCAGTTGGAGGCGCAGTCGAAGATTGCAGCGGCCCCAGATCAGATGTACACACTGGAACTCTTTCCCATGTTGCTGTCTGTGTTTATTGTGCTATGGTGTGTTGATACCTGTGCATTCCTCTATTATCCTTCAGTGTTACACATTTCAATGTTTTTTTCCTCGCTACCTAGCCTGACCCGTCTCCCCAATGTGATGTTTGTGTATTGTATGTATGGTCGGCAAGGTCTGTCATCTCGGTTGTGGGTAAAAGACCTGCAACTGACAAATAAAGGCTCTCATCTCATCATCATCTCATCTCAGTTCAGATTTGAAGACAGACACTCTTTCTGCTTTCACAATTAAGCTCATTAAGTTTTTGCAAAGGTTTATAGGTAGCGGTGGTGGCCCTTCACTTTAAAAGCTCTAGAAAAACAGTCCTTTGGCATGATTGCATAAATAAGTCTCGAAGTTCTGCTGGTTTTAGTTATGGAAAATTGAATCCCATGCTCCACTTAAAATTATTAAGAGTGGACACAACATTAGATGACAACCTAAATGACATTTCTGATATGAAGAATCATCTAATCATCTTTTTTGAGAATTTGTGTGGTATCATATCAGAGATCTGAGAGTAGGGAAAAACCAAAGAGAAATTTGTAATAAAACACGTATAAAATAAAATATGATGGCCACACCCAGAAACAATCAACTTAGCAATGACTTTATCTCAACAATTCAGAATACTAGCTCTCATATTTCATGTCAATGACAAGAATTGGACAGAAGAGATTAAACAATAAAGATACAGGACGATGCACAAAATGATACAGGAGCTTGAATGTCATCGTAGATGCAGCTGATTCTCTCTCATATTACTGCACTATGTTAATGTCCAGAACATTATCTTTATCTTTTCTTATATCTTGGTCCCCGGACTACTTCCTTGTTTCCTTAGTTCTAAACCCATAAGAACCCAAGGTGATACAGGTGTCACTGTCCTTTTACACACGGAAGAAAGTTCCTGTTAAAGTTTCAACAGGGACTCTCTCATCGTTTTCCTGACAGTGAAAATGGGTTTGGGCTTTTATGACCCACATAGACAAAACATTTTCCTGATATTTCTTGAATAAATTATGAAATAAGATAAATTAAATGAGGCAAATAGCAAACATGCTCAGCAGCAACATTATAATAATAATTCCGAATTAGGTATAAAATGTTAAAATTGAGGTAACATCCTTGTTTTAAACTGATTCAGCTCTGACTTGAGTTTCCTGCTGGTTTGATGAATGCAGAGCTATCACACTATGCCCTAAAAAGTGTTACATAAGTTTTCTACCTTGCAGTGAATCTTACAAGTAAAGCATTGCATCCATTGTACTGGACAGCATATAAACCTAATTTAATAATAGCTCTGTACGTCGTTTTCAAATGAGATCTTTTTAAAATCAACGGACAAGCTTCTATGTTTACTTGTGAACGCATCATATAGAAAAATAACCTTTAAACACAGATGATCTGTGGATGGTGGCTTAGCTTGAATCATTAAAATATAAAATCATCAACATGAATCAGCTATGGGTGTGCATGAAAGTTCTAGTCCAATAAAGATACTGAGACGTGAGTGAAGTCCTTCAAAGTAAGGACCTTTGTGTTGGTTGCCATTGTGACCATAGTGTGTTTCTCAGGGGTGTGGTTTAAAATCACACACTGCAACCTGGAGTTAAGTTTTTTTTACACCAAGTAAGAACCAAGTGTTTCACATGAGATCTGGGTGCTGTGGTAGTGAGTCGCCTGAATGCAGAAATATTCTGTTCTAAAGTAGCTGTGCCCTTTCTGTGGAGCGTGATCTATATGCTTCTTTGGTTAGGTGGTTATTCTAAATAAGCTGTAAGTGTAGATGTGACAATGAATAATTGCCTGTCGGTCTTAAACAAGTGACAAGTTTTAGATACTATACTGCTCAAAAGATTAAAGCAACACTTTGTAATGACAGTATGGCATCAAGTCAGTTCAAGTTCTGGGTTCTTGGTCTGGTCAGTGAAGTAGCAGACAGGGTTGTTAATCAGTTTCAGCTGCTTATGTGTAAATGAAATTAACAACACATACAGTAGGGTAGCAACAATGAAACACTTTTCCTTTGACATGTGGATGGAGTGCAAAGTGCTCTATATGAGGCCTTTAAGATAAGATGGGGCTATTCAAGACCTCGTGTGTGAGAAGAACGATTTTAAATTTGGTTCTGGATTTAACAGGAAGCCAACAAAGGGAAGCCAATACAGGAGAAATCTGCTCTCTCTTTCTAGTCCCTGTCGGGACTCTTGCTGCAGCATTTTGGATTAACTGAAGGCTTTTCAGGGAGTTTTTAGTACAGCCTGTTACAGTTTCCCCCAATTGTTTACACACAATTACTTGTACTTCAGACACAATGACTACAACATGTAACTGATCCACCAACCCCCAGAACCAATCCTGCTAAACTACAAGCACAAGTCCTGCTTTACACTCAAATTGCAGTTTTAAAAAACTTTTTTCAAAACACTACACAGAATTTTTTTTAAATCTGTGGTTTGAAGGACATATTCTAGTCAATAACAACTCCTCGATTCCTCTCAATGTTACTGGAAGACAAGTATCTGGTTTCATACCACATTTCTGAGATATAAGATAAGATAAAGTTAAGCTTTCACATTTTTAAGGCACATCTACGGCAGAGTACAATAACCTCAGTTTTAACTCAATTTGGAAGGAGAAAATCCTTCTTCTTCTGTCAGTTTGAGCCAGCCCACCGTCTGGTGACATCATCCAGTTAGTAAGGTGGGCAGTTTTAGTGTCGGACGAGCGGTGTTAGTCCGGTGGGGATGCACTGATTCCTGTGGGATGTGATGTGTGCGTGAATGATAAAAAATCACACACACACCCGTGTGATTACAGCCACAGGAACTGAGCTTTGAGAATAAAGTGCCTCAAACCAAACCTCAAGCTCCTTCTTCTATACTCTGGGACAACTTGGCCTTAAGTGGTGTTCTGGCCAACACACCGGGGTGACCATAGTGCTAAAGAGTGAATCAGTGCCACAACCGTGTCTATTCCTGACATCTCCATTATAAGTGATACTGCCTCAATCAGAAACATAACTAGTGAGGGTGGGCACATCTTTTTTTTTTCTTTTCCAGAATTCTGAGATTAAAGTCAGAATTCTGAGATTAATGTGTGATACTAAAGTCTTCTGACATTTTTCTCAGAATTCTGGAAAAGGAAAAACAAAACACATGCCCACTTTTTTCCCACTTATTCGACTTATACGACTTACTCACTTATCAAAACAATACCCACCATGTAGTGGCTTAGCTGCGATGGCCGAGTGGTTAAGGCGTTGGACTTGAAATCCAATGGGATCTTCCCGCGCAGGTTCGAACCCTGCTCGCAGCGTGTGCTTTCCTTTCACTACTTTTCTTCATAGAAAAATGTAAATTTACTGACTCTATTCTTGGAATCTAAAGATGGTTATCTATGAAATAAAAATATTACGCTATCTAAAACGAAAAAAGACTATGAGCCCATTTGAGTCATTGATTAAATGTCAGTCCGATAGTCTATGTTATACGGATATTAAAAGTACTTCACAATTATTCCAACAATTGGCAGTAAATTATGTGTTTCCATAAAAAGGCACCGCTGGGATTCGAACCCAGGATCTCCTGTTTACTAGACAGGCGCTTTAACCAACTAAGCCACGGCGCCACCTACTACGCAGCCGTGCTATTTTTGCGTTAAAGATGTAGACTTAAAACGAAACTTTGTGAAGACCGGCCGGACCCAAACATGTGTCAATCCTTAACATAGCGCTGAGTCAAGACGAACTCTAGTAAACATGAGGAGGACTTATGATAAAGACGTATTCAAACTGAGCCAGGGATGTACGGAGATGGGGCGCTAACCTGGTCACCGACTTCTGGAGAGAGCTAACTAGAACTTGAATTCGCTGAAGATCGGCTTTAAATGAGTTTTCAACCTTTAGTTAGGATACATGGAAGAAAATGGATGGAAGGGCTATACACGCCTGATATGAAAAGAAAATATTTATTTAAAAGTTGTCTATATTAGTCACAATATCATAATGAAATGTATTACAAGTTAATATAAACTTAATATATTGTTATTTAGTAGCATCGGGGAGAAACAGCAAGTAATCAAGTGGGGCACTGCAGGCAGCCATGCGAGAGCTGCACCCCGATGCGGTCGAGCCCTGCTGAGCACCTTCTAAGCCCACTAGGTGGCAATGGAGGATAACAATTGACCAAAATGTCACACTGATGCATATCGTGTGTGGAACTGCAAAGTAAATTTTCATTACAGTTTTTTCTGATTGCTTAAGCACATTTTTTGTAACTATTGGCTAATTTTGCAAAACTCTTCACACAAATAAGAAAACCTGTCACCCAATAATCAAAACATTGTAGTTCTCTTGCAAAAGCGAACACAGCTAGATTAACTCTTCACACCTTCGTAAAAATGGTGTTTCCGTATCAAACAGTACACACAAGCCATCATCTACTAAGCACACAATGCGCCAACTGCACACTGATGGTATGAATATAAAACACATCTGGCCTTTGCTTTCTCTGTGCACAAGGTAGGCTATGTCAGTTTGAGCTCATACTTCTGTCATAGATCCATAAGCATAGAGGGATCCAAACTTCAAGTACTGGTGTTTATTCAAACACATCAAAACAAACACAAGTGTTCATTTCCAAGTATAGGATTATTTGCAATCGCCATAATGACTATATGGGTTACTTGGTCTGCAGTGAACATGCTTCCTCTGCCCCCAGCATCTGGTCATCTAGCAATTCTGTAAAGTAACAATTTCAGTATTTTTACATCAATGGTATTGGTGTGTTTCTCATTGGCATACGGCAGTGCTACAAATCTTTGTGCAAAGTGACTGTACTCACCGATTCTCATTTCAAGATGTCCTTATGGTACTTGCTACAGTGTAGCGGCTCAGTTTAGGCTGGACCCGTTGGCCAGCTTCCCTCAGGGTCATTCCACGGTTGATTACATGGTCCACTATTGTAGCTCTGATGTCATCAGCAATTCTATTTCTTACTCTTCCTACCCTTCCTCTCCCCCCTCCTCGTCTTCCTCTTGCTCCTCCTTGTCCTTGTCGTCCTCTTCATCCTACTTCTTCACCTCCACGTCCTCTTCCTCGGCCTCCTCTACTTCTCACTCTTTCTGCTCCCTCCATTGTACTCCGCACACACAGCTTACCTGTATTATAGTGCTTAGGCTGATTGAAAAGTGAACTGATTATCTAAAAAAGTTTTCACATGTGAAAGTGTGCCAGACAGTTGGCAAATTAGTGTTAATGATAGCCATACATGTGTATACTTTTGCTAGGAGTGTGTTGGAAATTTGGTAATTGAGTGTTGTGCAGTGAATTGTGCCTACAGTTTTGCAAAGTGTGTGTTACAAAATTGCAAACTGAGTGCAAAGCAGTTTTTGTGCTTTTAGTTTTGCAAACTCAGTGAGTGGTTTTGCTATAAGTCTGAATAGTTTTAGAGATTGTGCTACAGGAATCACAGTTAGGGTTTAAGCATTCAGAAAAAACTGTAAGATTGATAATTATACCTATTTGCATATTTTCTTTTCCCACTAGGTGGCACTCTAACTACTGCTGACAAATAGCATATCAATCTGTTCGGGGTGGGACTGTCACCATGCCTGTCAAGCTTGATAGAGGCTAGTCAATGAGCTACAGCATTTCATGCTTCATGGTGAATGATCGAAACTCGGCATGCTGTCATGACCACGCCGTTTCACGAAACCCCAAAAGCTTCTCAGTTTAGCATAATCAAGGTCTTTAGATTCAATATTCAAAGCGTTTATTGTCATATGTACAAGAAGAAAAAGCATTTATCTTTGCTGCCACACACAAATGCCGGATAGGTTAAGGGTTGACAGAAAGAAAACAAAATTCAAAGGAGCCATGAGCTTAATATGCAAGATGACCTGATGTGCAAAAATCACTGTTAAGATTCGTGCTCTAATAACAGCTACAGAAGTGGAAAGCTGCACATTAGAGGAGTATGCTAAGATTCATGAGTTTTTGAGCTTTCCAAGCCCCTCTAAAGCTACTTCCTGCTCCCTGGTAACTCGGCATGCCTTTCAGTGAAATCTCACAATTTTCACAATGAAGCGTCTGATATGTACCCACACTAGATTTCAGGTGGATGGGATCAACATGTGAGGAGCAGTGCATTAAAAATTCAAACGTGACATTTCCAGTTGCCACTAGGTGGCACTTTAACTTTTGCTAACAACGGCCATATCAGTGTTATCGCGTTGATTAGACAAGGACAAGATTAGACAAGGTCTCTTTGAGTACAGCAATTTTGTGCTTGATGGTAAAACATGTCGCCAGTGTCACACCCTTTGACAAAGACTGCTGGTTTACTTGTGGCTCAAAGGGTATTTAAAAGTTGAATGGAAGTTCTATTAGGAAATTTAACAAAACCTGGAAATCATTTCTTTTACTGGTTGTCACCATTACTGTACTTCCTGAGACTGAAGTGAACTGAGTGAGGCTACGTTATAAAGCTTTTGTTTTGTTCTCTTTTGGGGGTTTTTTCCTTTCGTTTTGTTGTTGGTGGGTTTTTTCTTTTTTTGTTATGCTTGTTATGTGTATGGGTCTTGAGGTATTTTTTATGTGCAGAGACTGGATCTCTGCGGTGTCTTGTCTAGGGTGGACCTGGAAGGGGGAGAATTTGGGAGGGTGTAATGGACATACAATTGTTCTGAAATCAAAATCGACTTTGCTGTTGCTGACTTTGTATGTCATGGTTGAAATCAATAAAACAAAGTTGGAAAAGTTGAATGGAAGGCAGAGCCTTCAGCTTCCAGGGCTCCTGAGGAACAAAATACGGTAAATGTCTAGAAAAAAATATGGACATATATTACCATTATGGGTAATTCTACAAACTGCTTTTTATGATTATACTGACATATAACAACCTTTGTAACAGTGCATGGTTAGCCATTTTTAGGTTTTTCTTTCTGTTTAACCCATGAGTGATGGACTCTAAAACATTTTATGGGTAAGCAGTCTGACACCTTTGGGATCGTGCCTCTTTTGACTGTCAAACAGTGGAGCAAAGAGGTTCACACAGAGGTAGTGTTTCAGTTCAGTTCAGTTCAGTTCAGTTCATTTTTATTTCAAACATTTCAAACATGTGCCTTCACAATCATTACAAAATATCATTCCATTATTTGTTTGAAAAGGAGTAGGCTGAAGTATTTACTTATTTGTCCCTACCCCCTCAAGTTTTACCTCTCATTCATTTAATTTTTTTTTGTCTTAAATTAAACAAACAACATATGAAACATATAAACATATGAAGTAAAACAAAACATAACATACATATCAAAAACAAGAAATTAGCAAGCCCCACCACAGTATAGTTTCTTTCATATGAAAAATACAGAATGTGTATATTTGCAGATACACAAGTTATGGAAAAACAACAAACCAAAACAAAACAAAAAAACAAAAAAACAACCAAAAAAGAACTGCAACACCATTACCAGCAACATTACCGTCCTGGGTTAACCCCGTTTTCTTCATTCTTATACTTATTTAAAATTAGGTTTTTATATTTTACTTTAAACTGTTTTATGTTTTGACTGTCTTTTATTTCTTCTGTTAGACTGTTCCATAATTTAACTCCTGCAATTGAGATTGACATAGTTCTTAAAGTTGTTCTAGCACTTTGTATTTTTAAATTCCATCTCCCTCTTAAGTTATACCCACCTTCTCTTTCTATGAACAATTTACAGATTTCTTTGGGAAGCAATTTATTTCTGACTTTATACATTATTTGCGCTGTTTTAAGCTTCACCAAGTCTTGGAATTTAATAGCTTGCATTTTGACAAAGAGTGCATTTGTATGGTCCCTGTACCCTACATTATTTATTAATCTAATGGCCCTTTTCTGTATTATAGTTATTGTTTGTGTGTTACTTTTGTATGTGTTTCCCCAGACCTCTACACAGTAGCTCATATATGGCAGTAGTAAAGCACAGTATAAAATGTGCAGTGCTTTCTGATCCAACATATGCTTTGCTTTTCCCAGGACGGCAATGCCCCGTGCCAATTTCCCCCGAACATAAGTAATGTGTGGCTTCCAACAGAGCTTGTGGTCAATGATCACCCCAAGAAATTTTATTTCATTTACTCTTTCTAAATATACATTGTCAACACATATTTCTACTTCGATGTTTTTCTTTTGGTTTCCAAACAACATAAATTTGGTTTTATCGAGATTCAATGATAATTTATTTATATCAAACCACTTCTTTAATATCGTTAATTCCTGTGTGATCATTTCCAAAACCTGTGGCAATTCCCCACCTGCACACAGTATATTTGTGTCATCTGCAAATATTACAAACTTTAAAATCTCCGATACTCTGCAGATATCATTTAAGTACATAATAAACATTTTTGGACCCAGTACTGAACCTTGAGGTACTCCACAAGCTATATCCATCAAATTAGATTTATATTCATTTATTTGTACATATTGTTGCCTATTCCCTACATAGCTTTTTAACCATTCCAAAACCACTCCCCTAAACCCGTACTTTTCCAGTTTTTTTAATAGAATTTCATGATTAACAGTATCAAACGCCTTCTTTAGATCTAAGAAAACTCCGAGCGCATACCTCTTATTATCCATACATTCCGTTATCTTTTCCATTAAATCTATCAGTGCCAAAGCTGTTGATCTGTTGTTTCTGAACCCATACTGACTATCTGTCATTAATTCATATTTTTCCACAAAACTGTCAAATCTTTTTATGAAGAGTTTTTCCAGTATCTTAGAGAACTGGGAGAGTATTGACACTGGTCTATAGTTTGTAAAATTATGTCTTTCACCGGTTTTGTAAATGGGAATAACTTTAGCAACTTTCATTTTTTGTGGAAAAACTCCTTTTTGAAACGACAAGTTGAATATATATTTTAATGGTTTTACGATACCATCAATAACTGTCTTTACCGTTACCATATCAATATCATTCCAGTCTGTACTGGTTTTGTTCTTAAGTCCTCTAACCATGTCATAAATCTCTTTCTCTTCCACTGCTCTTAAAAACATTGAGCTACTATTCCTTTCAATATTTTCACCAGTGTCCCTTTCTATTCCATCAACCTTTATTTCTTCTGCCAGTTTTGGCCCTATGTTTACGAAGAATTCATTAAAGCCATTTACTATCTCCTCCATGTTATTAATACTTCTTGTCCCTTCTATAAAGTACCCAGGGTAATCATTATTCCTTGATTCATTTTTGATTATTCTGTTTAATACATTCCATATATCTCTTGTGTTATCTTTATTGTGTTCTAACCTTTTAATGTAATACTCTCTTTTACAGGATCTCATTATATTAGTTAATTTATTTTTGTAAGTTTTATACTTCATTTCAGTTTCTATTGTTCTCTTTTTTATGAATTCTCGATATAAGGTATTCTTTTTTTTTGCTGGCATTTTGTAGTCCTTTTGTCATCCATGGTCTTCCTGCATAGTTGTGTTTCCTATTGATTTCAATTACTGGGCAGTTTTTATCAAGTAATGTGTTAAATGTTCTTAAAAATCCTTCGTAAGCTTTATTAACTTCTGTTTGTTCATATACAATATTCCAATCTTGCTTTAAAAGTTCATTTCTAAGACAATTTAAGGTCTTCTCTGTTCTTATTCTTTTGTAAATAATCTTATGTCCATCGTTGTTCACTTTATAATGGCAATTATACGATGCAAAGACTGGTAAATGGTCACTTATATCATTGATTAACAGCCCACTTTTTATCTTTCCTTCTATTATATTTGTAAATATATTATCTAATAGAGTTGCACAATGAGATGTTATTCTGGTCGGTCTTGTTATCAGTGGAAATAAACCTATGCTGTACATGGAATCAATAAATTCTTCTGTACTCTTATTATGATTTGGATTCAATAAGTCAATATTAAAGTCCCCACAAATAAACATTCTTTTCTGATTTATATTTGTAAATAAGTCCTCCATATTATCCTTAAATATCTCAATCTTAGATCCTGGTGTTCTATATATACAACTGACAATTAGGTTTTTCCTTTTTTCTATACTTATTTCCACTGATAAACATTCCATCACTCCATCAATAACAGTTGTCATTCTTCCCATTCTTTTGTACTTTAGGTTTTTATCAATGTAAAGTGCCACCCCACCTCCTTTCTTGTTGATCCTGTCTACATGAAGGAATTCATATCCATTTATTTTAAAGTCTTCTTCTTTTCCAGGAGTTATCCAGGTCTCCGATATGGCTATCACATTGAATGGCTGTTCAAACTGTGTTATGTAGTCTTTGATGGATTGAAAGTTTGCATATAAGCTTCGACTATTAAAGTGAACCATTGTTATACCCTGTTCTACCTTGAATTCCTTTTTAAGTTGCTCATTTGTATAATAATTGCATTCATTTGTCTTATTGTTAAAGAAATTACAATCAGGATCTATGTTGCTGTCATACATCAATGTCTTATTTTCAATATCTATATGAGTTGTTAGTTGAAAATTGTCAGACATCTGCGTTGGTTGTGCACTTGGACGGTCACATCATATTTAGCACTGCTTTGCATTTATCGGTTATATTTTTCTAGTTCTGTCATCTCTTTGATGACTAGAACCTTAGCCTGCTCTGGTGTTCCATTTAACTTAATGAATATTTTACAGTCTGACGTCCAAGTTGACTGTATTTTCTTCTGTTTTCTTAATATTCTTGCTTGTCTTGCAATGTCTGCATTTTTCTTGATTAGGTGTTCATTTAAATAAACATTTGTACCTTTTAGCTTTCTTCCTTGCTTGAGCAGTTCTTTTTTCTGTTTTCTATTAACAAAACGAATGATAATGGCAGGTATTTGATTTTTTCTCGGAAGAGGATGGCATCCCTCAATATTTTTACTGTCCATTTCTATACCTTTGCTTTTAAAGAAGGCCATTTCCGTTTCCCTATCTTTATCACCACTAGAGGGTTGTTTTTCATTTTATGTACTGGTTATGGCAGAAGCGGGTACAGGGTTATTTAAGGTCATGGGTAATTCTGTTCAGGTGTTGCTGATGAGAAATGGTTTTCTCCTGTGCTTAATCAAGTTACCTGTTGCGTTTTATAAATGGAAATGGCAAGAAAACCAGACAATGCAAATGAAATAAATGACTCATGAATATGAATGGAAACAAAGATCGGCATGGTGAACTTTGATTGAGTGAACGTTAAAACTACTACCAAACAATTAGAAACCACAGTGTCAAAATAATGGATTTAGTCACTACAGGTAGAGGAAACTTTTTATCTGCTGGTACACATGTACAGTACTCCACAATATTCCAGTATTCAAGAGCAGTCAGGCTATATCTCTGTTTGGATATATCTTTGACCTAAGCATCTCACACTATAAGAGGCTACGAGAAGTCATTTTTTCAATTCAGTTTTATTTATACAGCACCAAATCCCAACAACAGTCACCTCAAGGCAATTTGGTAGACCCTACAATAATACATACAGAGAAAAACCCAACAATCATGTGACCCCCTATGAGCAAGCACACTGGTGACAGTGGGAAGGAAAAACTCCCTTTTAACAGGAAGAAACCTCCAACAGAACCAGGCTCAGGGAGGGGCGGGCCATCTGCTGCCACCGGTTGGGGTGAGAGAAGGAAGACAGGACAAAGACATGCTGTGGAAGAGAGACAGAGATTAATAACAGGTATGAGTGGGTTAGACTTGATAGGAGGTGTTAGGTTCACGCATGGTGTCTGATTGCAGCATGAGCATTCACCCTTCCCTTAGCTGTTAACCAGAAGCTGGTTTGCACGGACCGGCCTTTAAGGTGTCGCGGATAAATACAACAAAATAAAACTAGTACCGGTACCGAAAAACAGAAAATTTATTCATAACACAGTGAAAAGACCAAGGAAAACCGAGTAAACGATAAAAACGATAACAAAATAATGCTGAAAACCGATAAAAACCCTGAAAACTATACATTTCACACCTGAGCCTCAACTCTCGCGGCCCGGTACCAAACGACTCACGGACCGGTACCGGTCCGATGCCTGGGGGGTTGGGGACCACTGTTATAGATTGTCTGGAATTTGGCTTATAGCAGGGTGGGCCCTGGATCACTGCTTTCTTTCTCTTGTTACAGGCCTACGCACTGCTGCTGTCTTGTTGTAGCCTTGTTGTTGCTTTGTTGTGGTTGTGTTGACTGGCATAGACTGGTTCTTTGTGTTTTATGGTGTTTTAGTGTTAACTGTTGTACTTTAATCATGCTTTTAATAGGAGTTTAAGTTGCAGAGAGACTGCACGGGTGAGTAATTGGTGGCACCCTTGGGCACTCCCCCGTGTAGGTTCCCTCCCCAAGTGGCTGGTCAAAATGGTTGTTTAAATATTTTACTGAGCTGCTCTTTAACTAGGACAGCATCGTGACAGCGAGCCTTTTAAGCTAATGTTTGTTAATAAAGTGTCTTAATTAACAGTCCTGTATTGTCCTGCTCATTGCCCCGACTCTCCAGTTTTTTGTTTTTTTTTAACCTGTAGTTGGAAAACAAAACAAACTTGGACATTAGAAAGTAAAAACAAACTCTTGTCATTTCCTGTTTATTCCTTGATGACTTCACGTAGTATGAATGTGGGATAAACTGTTAAAAGTCAAATGTGTGCTCGTTTGTGGTGAGCAGCTGATCAAACAAGTTAAGAATTGTAAAAGTCTTCAAGCACATTCCGGCCTGTGAGACTCATTGAGACTCAGTGAACCATGACTCTGTGCTACATGCACACATTTCTACATCTCTGCCATTCAAAGACGCTGTGTGAGCTGGAGGGAGTTTGGTTGGAAAAGCCTGATAAGTTACTTTATTACAACATACCAAAAATCTCACTATGACTGTGATGTGGAAACACAAATGCAGACTATTATATTTTCTGGGACTGTCAGGTTATTAAAACTTACTGGAAGGCAATAAGATAAGATAAGATAAGATAAGATAAGATAACCTTTATTAGTCCCACACGTGGAAATACATGTGGCAACACGAGATATTTAGAAGTTGCCTGCTTTGACAGTTATTTGTTTCTCGTGCTTAGTTTTCCTTCACCTTCTTATATCTATCTGAGCACTCAAAGCAGTTTACATAACTCGCCTAATAGTATAGATAGATAAGTGCTACATCATTTTTTTTTAATTCATTTACTACTGCTAGGGAGAAGAGCATGAGGTTTAAGGAGAAATGTGAAACCTTTCATCCTCCAAAACTTTATCCAGCTCCTAAGTTTATAAATTCTGCATTCTGCTTTGCGGTCTCCAATCGCACTGAAATGCAGCCAGATGCTCATCTCCTCTGTGTACCCGGCCTGTACCACTAACTTGGTGTCTTTGGAATGTCTGCCCCCTCCCCCTTCCTTGTTTCACGTAATGGTATGATCCTAGTCTGTCTTTGCGTGTGATTGGTGTCCATAAACACAAAGCCCCGCCCCTGCCTGCATGGTTTGTCAGCAGGCCGGTGAAGCTCGCACTTACTGACGGGTCACTAATAAGTCACACATTCTCGCATGCCGCCGGAAGTTTGCTCCCCTGCCGCAGACAGCAGACTAACTGTCGTTTGATTCTGCAGAGAGTTGGGACGACTGTACACCACGCGCTTCACTATCCACTGATCCCATTGTGATTTTACGTGGAGTTGCTTTCAATCCAAATCGCATCAACTTTGTTAGAATATAATAAACAGTTGATTGTGGAATATGAAGTAGCGAATACATTTCATGGATGGAAATTCCCGTTTTCTGAACATAAGCGATCTTCTATCTGTTCACCACAATCACACCCATTTACTCACCTAACCACAAACACTTGAGTTTTCCATTTCTTCTGTCTCTCATTGACTGCTTTGCACTTTCAGGGATTATATGGTAAATGGTAAATGGCCTGTATTTATATAGCGCTTTACTAGTCCCTAAGGACCCCAAAGCGCCTTACATATCCAGTCATCCACCCATTCACACACACATTCACACACATATAAAACTGTTTCATCATACATACAGCAGGAACTTATGTAACAAAATTACTTTCTGTTGTTTTTGTAGGCTTGGTCCCTGTATATCAGTAAAATGTTAAAATAATTGAGGAATACTGCTGGATATGAATATGAGAGTTATTAGTGACAGTGTAGCCAGACTGTGTGGAGTTGTGTAAATTGCTTCGAGCGCTCAGATTGATTAGAACCAGTCCATTTACCAATATGAGAAGGTGATATAAAACAGGAAATAAGACTTATAACTAAATAGAGAAACATGGATGTATAAATAAATTAACCAGAGAAAAGTGATACAGAGGGACGAGCCCCACAGAGGGAACAAATAAACCCAATAACTAGGACAAAAATACCTGGGAATAAATACAAATCAATAGCTAAGCAATAACAAAACTAAGAGTCAGTGTGTGGTGTTATTTGCTGCCTTGGCAACAGTTCATTCCTGTTTTCTCTCACAGAGAACTGAGTGGGTGTACAAACCAAATTTCCAGTCACAGCCTTACATGGAATGTACTAAATCCTCAGGGGTTGTGGGGCCAAGTTACAGTAACCAGATGTGCTGATGCATCTTTATATTTTAGGAAACATTGTCTAAAGCAAAAACAGCATAATGTGTAAAAATAACAGTGGTGATCCTAAAGGCTTGATAACGGACTTGTCATCCCATTGTTCACTGTTGTTATTCTCTCACTGTTGTGGCTGTGTCACATTCCCAGGGTATTAGTAGTGGGAGCTTCTCAGGCTTAATAAACAAATTTTGAGTATTTTGAAGACAGAAAACTACATCTATTTAAAAGCCAGGGCAAAAAATGCCAGACACTGTCAATGGCCATAAACATTTGTCAAAGACTCAGTTATCTTAGAATAAAGAAAGATCTGGTTCCCAAACCTTGTCATTAAAATTTGTAGCCTAGGTTTGTGTTTTTCTTTGGAATTATTTTGAATGTTTTACACAAGGTGAACTAGTTTAAACTGATTTTCTCTGTTAATAAGGTATTCATGAAATTACATTTGCACATCTTTTCAGTCTGAGTATAACTCAAGAGGTACATCATCTACTTATCAGTAGGTTGGTGGTTTGATCCCTGGATGCTTCAGTTTGCATGTCAACTATACTTCGACAAGATCCTAATCCCGAGTTCTCCCAGTGCATCCATCAGAATGTGAGTGAATGTTAGAAAAGCTCTCAAGGATGAAACAGCTTGTGTGAATGCGGCTTGTTTTATAAGGTCCCCTCACAGAAACGATGTTCCAGCAGCACAACATCTGTTCACCTTTTTTATTTATGTATTTTATACTTAGTTTGTGTTTTTGGTGATTCTTATGTTTCTGTTACTCTGGATAATCCACAGATGGTTTTGGTCCTACTTCTTAGGAAAAATTGTTGACACTGTATTCTGATGATTAAGGGATGCAGTTTGGTAATTTCTGTGTCTCCTGGGTATCTGCAGTGTTTTAACATCTTCTTGTCCTTTTTGTTTCTTTGTTTCTTAGTAATGGAAATTGAAACACTCCATAACAAAATCAGGTCCAGGAAGCTCTTTGATTTTGCTTTCTTCTATATAACAAATGGCTTCAATTACATTTTGTTAGGCTGCCACAAGCTTCCGTAGATAGACTTGGAAAAAGTGTGTAAAATGCAACTCTCTGTCCTGTCTACCAGATGCTTGGTGAGTAGTGGGATAAGGAATGTTAAAAGTTGTGACTAAATTTGGAATTCTGATGCAGCCCCACCCAAAGTGAAAGCACATGAGCATGTATACCACTCACTGCAGCACTGGATTATATATGTTTTTAACCTGTGACACGCTAAAACAAGTCAAAAATAGCCTTCCAAAGAAAAACAAATAACAGATAGCACATTTACTTCCACACCATATTTCCTGTAGAAACATGCAGAGCATTCGAGAGTGCAGCACTTGCCTGTCAGCCAGCAATATTTATTATATCCAGACATTTTAAAAAATCAGTGATTACGAAACATTACTGTGCATTCACCTCTGACTAACTGTTCCAGCATGAGCAGGAAGAACAGACTAATGTGTGTGTGTCCGTGTGGGGAAAGAGTTAAGTGACTTTCCATATCCTCAATGATAACTTGGAAAAAGAGACAAGGAAAAAAGTGAGAGGGAGGGTGAGTGGACATGTGTGTTCATGAAAAGGAAGTCTGTCCAGACAGTGTCAGATGACATCATCGTCTCCAACGCCTTGTGTGTTTATGTGTGTGCGTAGGAGGGAGGCAGTCTTTTAGTATAAATAGGCAAACCGCTGTCAGTATTTCAAACTCAGGGACCAGCAGAGAACAAACCTGAACAAACAGGGATTTGAAATACTACACTGGACACACGCCAACTACAAGGTAAGGACCTGAACCTGACAGTTCAGACTAGCTTATACATACAGGCACACACAGCATTACAAGGAATTAGAAGGGAAATTGTTATTTAATACAATAAAGTGTAATTTAGCCTCTTGAGTAGTTTTCAGTTGATCTTGTCCACATCCATAAATTACACCATCAATCACATGTGCACAGCTTTTTTTAATACAGATGTCTATAATGTTGACTTGCATTCAGTTCCTAAGAACAAACTGAATCTGTTATAAATCCTATCCTGAATTATTATTATTAAGTTTATTATTATTAGATCTCATTATCCTGAGTCAGTGTTTGACTGAAGCACAGTTAGAAGTGGACTAATATATTCTTCTTCTTTTCTTTCTTTTTTTTTTTACATCTACCAGTTGTGGCTAGTTTGACACGTTTTCTTTCTGTCTTTATTTATTTTCATACTCTTTGCTGGAACCTTTCTGTATGCAAGTTTTTACAGTCATAATTTTAAGACATCATTTTATGGCCAACTTTTGACAGGTCTCTAACCTTTCTCTGTACCACTGTGTAATCCAGTGCAGTTTCTTACTAAGAATCAGAAAGGATCTACAGACACAAGGTTAAACAAAAATCCACTCCTCTTTAAATGGATACAATACCTATTTCTAAAGAATGCATCAGTTTTAGTGATGTAGTGTACAATCACTGCGAGAAAAGCTGTTTGAGAAGAAAGGTTATACTTGCAGGTGCCAGATACAGAGTGTCTGCTGCATACTGAATCACCACTATTCATATTTGATGAAATTCTATTTTTTCTTTTCCAGAATGCTTTGTGTATATATTTTCCTGGTGCTGGCTCTGAGCAGAGTGGGACTGAGTTCTCTGCAGGATAAGCAGACTGATTTTGGGCTGAAGGTCTTCTACCAGTTGGCCCAGGAGTCAACAGACAAGAATGTGGTCTTGTCCCCATATGGTGTGGCCTCTGTTCTGGCCATGGCTCAGCTTGGTGCAAATGGAAACACCAGCAAGGCCTTAACTACAGCTATGGGTTTTTCTCTGCAAGGTGAGTGACATCTAGATCCAGACAACAAAGTGGGACTGCGGCAACAGGAACAGGTTACAGGAAATAATGAGAATATATCCATAAAGTATTTAGCATCAGGACAACAATATGGCACTATTTACTGTTTTTACACATACTGTAGCGTTTGCAAAAGAAAGTTTGTAACTAAGTTAAAGAAAGATTTAAAAAAGGTAGTTTTGTGACTTTGGTAGACTAGAGCATGTCAAGACCATAACCATGAAAAAACAAAACTCGTCCCGCAGAGCGGGGGATGCTTCGGCAGCAGTGGCTTCTGCAGCGGGGCCTGTCCACTGAGGAAGGGGTAGAAATAGCCAACGGGGTGATGGTGGAGAGGAAGATGAATCTGGAGAAGAGATATCACCGGACCTTGGCCAAGGCCTTCAAGACCAACCCTCACCAGGTGGACTTCACGAAGCCAGACCAAGCCATCAGCGTTATCAATGCATGGGTCTCAGATCACACTGCAGGTATATTCATATAGCAGACTCAAACCCGTCTGAAACCTCCATCAGCTTTGATTTCTGCTGACGTCTATCTTTGTGTCCATCTTTGAAATCGTTTGGTCATCTCTTCTGCAGGTCTTATCCCTGAATTCTTGCAGTCTGGATCTCTGACTGATCAGACACGCCTCATCCTCCTTAATGCGCTCCACTTCCAGGGGCTCTGGAAAATTCCCTTTGACCCAAAACTGACACAGGAGAGGATGTTCCACTGTGCTAATGGCAGCACTGTGCCAGTCCACATGATGAGAATCACCAACCGCTTCAACTACGGTGGGCCACGTTGTTGCACTTGTTTATCAAACGGTTCCACAGATGACTAAGGTCTCTATCTGTATTTACTCATTAAGGCCTTTCTTTTCCCCTCAATTAACAGGAGAGTTTGTAACCGCTGATGGAGTGGATTACGATGTGATTGAGGTCCCATATGAGGGCGACTTACTGAGCATGCTCTTGGTGTCTCCCTTTGAGCCTGAAGTTCCTCTGAGCACGCTCAGTGCAGATCTGAGCAGCCAGAAGATCCGACAGTGGAGGACAGAGCTCAGGAATGTCAGGAGGCAGCTGGCCTTGCCTAGGTAAGAGTGGTCAGAGTGTATCTTTGGAGCTAACAATAAATTATATTGATTCATATTGATTATCACAAGGCTGTCAGCCTAAACAAAACACAAGAAACTGAAAGACTGGTGTTTTGAAGGTTTACTCTGGACTCCGAGGTGAATCTGAAGACTGCGCTAGTTAACATGGGACTAGGAGACATCTTCAACCCAGCTACTGCAGACTTCACACGCATCACCTGTAAGTCAACCTTTTTGTTAAATGTTCACCTCTCGGGGGTAACTGTAGTTCCCGAGGTGCAGCAGGTCATCTACCAATCAGAAAGTTGGAGGTTTGATCCCTAGCTACCCCAGTCTGTATGCCAAATATCCTCAGGCAAGATACTAACCCCAAGCTGCTCTCCGATGCATCCACTGGAGTATAATTAAGTGTGAATGTTAGATAGAAAGCACTTAAGCATATGAATGGTATAAATGAGAGAAGTTGTATAAAGCACTGTGAGTGTTCGGGTAGATAGAACAGTGCTATCAGTGCTATCATCTTGGAGTCAGGAATGTCTCCAAGATTCCTTACAAACTTGGAGTCATGAGTGTATTGTGTTGTTATATGAACAAATCGGAGTGTGTTACAGATAGAATTCAAACAACTGAACTGTTTAACACGAATGGTGTTTTAATGAGGTCCAGCAGGACAAACAAAGAGATGAGTCCAGAAGATAGTTCATGACCATCACTAAAGCTGTTTCTGCACTATGATACACTCTTAATCCTGACTGGAGCTTTTGAAATAAACCAGTCTTTCAGAGATGATCACTCAGTTTTTTTTATATCTATCTATCTATCTATCTATCTATCTATCTATCTATCTATCTATCTATCTATCTATTCATTACAACCACCTTAAAAGCCTGTGTGTCAAGACTATCCATATTTAAAAATTGAAGCATTTAAAGCCTTAATGATAGATTATAAATAAGCAGATAAAAAAAATTTAAGGTTTAAAAAAAACTACATAATGAAAAAAACAAACATATTTTATGTAATTGTTTTTTTCTTTATTTACTCATTTGTTTTTGGTTTTTTTTGTGTTTTTCCCTCTAGTGGATCAAAGGCTGTGTGTGTCGAAGGTCCTGCAAAAACTGAAAATTGAGGTGAATGAAGAGGGAACCAAAGGAGCAGCATCAACAGGTACCCTCATTTCTCAAGTCTATATATTTTTATTTGTGGCACAGGTGATATAATTGATTTTTTATGGTAGTATGGAACATAATATGATGTAAGCTAAAAGGGGATGTTGAAAATAGGCAAAAGAAGCAGAGTTCTTAATGTTTATAGATATTGATTTATAGACACAGAGAAAATATTTTAATCATTTTTTGTGATTAATCATATTGTAACAAATACTTTTCAACAAAAAATGTATCAGGAGAACTATTTGAAGATAATGTGAGGGGTCCAAATGAGGTCCCCACATAAACCCAACACTGACCCCCCTTTCTTTTTCATTATTCTGTTAGCTGCTGTCTTGTTTTCTCGTATGGCAGTAGAGGAGATCATTCTAGACCGACCGTTCCTTTTCCTTATCCAGCACAAACTCACAGGTAACCTTTCACTAGAATAAAATTTTACAATACCAGACTGCTAATTGGTAGAGTGGCTCCCTAATGTTCTCCCTTTTATGTTTAGGTGCTGTTCTTTTCATGGGTCAGTTCAACCAGCCTCAGCAGTAACCCGCTCTGAAAACCTTTCATTCCCCTGCGTGAGGCTACTAAAATTCCACATGACCATCCAATGGATGACATATCTGACATATACTACTTAAATCAGATGACATATTTGAAACTGTAAACTTTATCACTGGAAGGTTTATTTACAACATTATTGAAAAAGATTTTGCTAAATATATATATATATATACACACACACACACACACACACACACACACACACACACACACACACACACACACATATATATATATATATCTTTATAGATTATTTATTTCTCTGAATGTTTCTGAGTGATAAAACATATTGTGATATAAAGGAAAGTGAACATATGAGGTATTTCACCTGTTCCTGATACAAAAGATATTGATTTAATTGTAAGGGAGGGACGCTGAATGAATTAGTATTTATAAATAGTTATATTTTGATATTATTACTGTTAAAAAATATATTTCATATTTTTTGTTTGTTTTGTTCTTACATTTTTATTTCTGTCACTATGTTTATATTTATTAAACTATTATATTTTTTACATTGTTGCAGTCTTTGAGGAGTTCTTTGAAAGGTTAACATTGACTTTTTCTGTTCTCCCCCTGAGTCAAGCATCAAAAGGCACCTAACAAATCAATATAGTTTCTACACATAACAGAAATATTAGTTCCCATTTCTTTAGTTAAATCTGCCAGAGATAAGCTTTGCACAAAACAGCATTTTTGTCCTATTAAGCTGCAAAATAGGTATTAGCTGAAAACCTGAACAGCATGGTGTGCAGTGACTGAGGAAACTAGACAAGTGGAAGACAAAAGCATGTTTAAAAAAAATCTGTATCTATCTACAGTAGATGAACAGTATCTGAAAGAAAGATATAGGGTGGGGTAGAGTCCCGACACTGACACCGACCCACAGGCTGTCCCATATGGACCAAGACCTACAGCCAAAACAGAAGTTTATGATTTAACACCAGGGAGGGCACTTCTATTTTTAACTGGTTCAGCTATTCTGGTCTTTGATAGTGGTTCAGTGGCTGCAGAAATGCGCAGACCAATTGGATGGAAGCTAAGCCATACCACATGATACCACTTAACCAATCAACTCTGTGCATTCCAGGTGTTTAACACTGACTCTACAGGGCTAAGTTAGCAAGTTACACATGTGAAAAAGGTAAGTGAAGACGAAGAAACAGTCCGTGCATCACAGGAAGCCTGCAGCAGTCTAGGTCCAAATAAGGAAGGATTTAGAGTTACCAGATCGAGCACTGACTATATACTTTAGAAAAGAAGGCCTAAAAGCGGAAGACTCTGCGTCCCATCATATTTAGATACTAAGTATCTGGTTAGACACCATGTTGTGTCATCTGCTAGCGAGGAAAATCTATACTGTGACTTCAAATGATACTACTGAAAGCTTGAATAATGTAAACAGAATTGGTCCTAGCACAGAACCATGTGGAACTCAATCCGGTCTTTAAGTCTGACATCATTAGCTGTTTTGGGGTCCAAACTCCGCTTCAGGTCCCAAACTCAAACGAAAACTGCGGCATCACTGAGAGGAGGAGCCTGGGCTCGAACCACCAACCTTCCGGTTAGTATCTGACCTGCTCTACCAACTGAGCACAAGTCCCTAAAAAGCCACCCCGCTTTTTAGGGGTGCTGAAGTTCAGAATAAATAGAAAAAGATTTTAACATTTTAAAAACACAACAGCCTTATTAAACGCAGAGTAGTTTTGACCCAGAAGCAGGGTTCATCCCGTCATCACTTAAAGACTGGATAATTAAACTTAGTGTGTAAGAGTCCACTGTCAGAGGCCATATAGGAAAGGATCTGTAACCTTCACTAAAGCTGTTTCTGTGCTGTGATGAACTCTGAAACCTGACTGAAACTCTTTTAATAGACCATTCCTCTGCAGATGATCGGTTAGCTGTTTAACTCTTTCAAGAATTTTTGAGATAAAAGGAATGCTGGAGAGTGGTCAATAATTACATAAGACAGCTGGGTCAGGTTACTGCTTTTTAAGTAATAGTTTAATGATTGCCACCTTAATTGCACATAGCCTATTAATAGAGATAGATGATCATATTTAAGATTAAAGCATTTACTAATTGTAATAGTTTGAGCAGTTGGTAAGAATGGGTAATGAGGTCTAATGGACACGTTGATGACCTGGAGGAAGCGATTACTAAAGTTATTTCAGATTCGGATTAGTTGAAGTGAAAGAGTCTAAATAAACATAAATGACATTTAAAGTAGCTTAAAATAATGATGTGTCTATGGCTTTGAGTATTTGTTCTTCAATAGATAAAATTTCATTTATTTATTTTTTAATCAATGAAGTTAAAGGAATGCTTGACTC
The DNA here is from genome assembly GCF_057381915.1 of Diplotaxodon limnothrissa. Classification (NCBI taxonomy): domain Eukaryota; kingdom Metazoa; phylum Chordata; class Actinopteri; order Cichliformes; family Cichlidae; genus Diplotaxodon; species Diplotaxodon limnothrissa. The sequence continues at coordinate 13,148,752 of NC_140598.1, read as the reverse complement.
AGCAGAGCTCTGACTTTTTGTGAGCGTGGCTTCAATGCTGAAGAGAAACCTGGTTTTTCGGTGTTTAATGAATGATGATGATGGAAAATCCTACCGTTAAGGAGATTCTCTCTTTTTTTCTTTACCAGGGACTCAGTGTCCGCAGTTACACACGGTGAGGATGTAACACTACACTTCATACACTTTAAGATCATTCGAACCCTCCGGAAGTGAGACGAAATCATAAACGTCACGTTAGACGTGCCGGAGTGCGCATGCTCCTCGGATGTGGAAGTGCTTTGGCAGAAGCAACGGTCGGGGAAGGGTTTGCGCTTATTACAAGCGCAGTAGTTGAGCACCTCACACGGGAATGAACTTTCGGCATTAGTTCGGGTGTACGTCTGAGTGGGCAACGAGGGAGTACAGTCCGTTTGTAACGTGACACAAACGTTAAAAACCCCACAGAATGGTAAGTTATTACGTCTCACCTGCCTGGAAAAGTGTACGTGGAGGGTATGCTACGCTAATGCTATCAAGGTGTATGATTCCAGGAAGTCACCACCTGCGGTAACTACACCTGGCTTCTGTCAGCATAGCCTTGCAAGCTAACAGGCCAGCATAAGAAACATGCTTCATGCTTCTTACGCTGTATATAGCTTTCGTGCAGCTTGTGATCTGTGTGATGTTAGTCAGACTTTAGCATGACAGATACGGGACAAACTAGTGTGCCTGCCCTTGTTGCAGGTAATTAGTTTATCTTTAGGTTTTAGTTATCGTCAGCAACGGAGGTGATGCCGTGCTTCCTACTTTCTGCCAGCCTAGGGTTACAACATAAAGTAATAGGTTTCATTATGTGGCTAACTTTCTGCTTAACCTCAGCGCAGTTGTTTTTGAAACTCTGCGTGGCCGAATGATGTGACTGACACTGGTGATGTTAATATTACCTGCCATAGCTCCCACACTCGTCCCTGCCAAATAGACTGTAGACTGGTAACAGGCACATGTAAGTAAACATAATTAGTAAGTGATACGGGGGATTAGTATTGCCAAATCTGCAAAGTTTTAAAATAGCTGTAATACACATTACAGCTTAAGTTTATACCAGTGGTTTCATTATGTGATTGAAGTGTTATGTATATGGGTTTGCTTTAAATGCAGTATAAGACGTCTATGTGTGTAGGTAATATCAAACCAAAATATTATAGCCATTTGATGTCAGTTCCTCCCTTTCCTTTACCAGTGGGGAAACAGCATAGGATGATGAAACACTCGCCACATACAATCGCAATGTAAATTTGTCATGGCCATTATGTTATTATAGACTTTCATATCCATTCCATCCATCCATCCATTTGCTTCTGCTTATCCTTTTCAGGGTCGCGGGGGGTGCTGAAGCCTATCCCAGCTGACTTCACAAAGAATATTTAAAGATTGTCATCCTAGTGCAAGTCTTTAGTGACCAAATCCATTATTAATTTTGGTTTTAGTCCTAATTTGGTCTTCCAGCACCTGAAAAAGGTAACTGACTCTTCAACTGCTAAATGCTCCACTTTGTTCACCTTCTACTTTTGAACTGCCAGTTTTCAGTAGTGTACTTGGGACGTATCAGAGAGATATTGCATTAACAACTGAGGGATTTGGAGGGCATGGGATAAGTAGACTGGAATTTAAATAACCTATTACAGAAAGCCATGAGGTTGTTTTATTTATGTTTTTTTGGTAGGTTTGACTGGATCACTGTAACATAAAATCATTTTAAAATGGCTATTTTATAATGCTGGCTTAACTCCCTATGTGTTTCATTGTGACACTCCCTTGGACCAAGTAGATATGGGATGATGATCTAATATAGACACCAAGTGGAGATTAGACCTTTTTTTTTTTTTTATTGTGATTTGAGAAAACAATTTGGCATGCTATTCTCTTTTTTTTGCAGTATATTTCTACCTGAAATGTTTACCACAAGTTAAAGTCTCACAAAATGTCAGAGTTGATTTTTGAGTGCAGCACATCTCAGCCCAAGCATCTATTCTGCTGGATTTCAAACATGGTGCAGTTCTTTGTTATTTGAGCAGACAGGAGCCGCCGCGTGCTCTAAAAGATGTGCACTGTTGACATGGTTTAATTTCTAAAGACTCACAGTGCACACTGAGGTTTATTTGTCACCAAGGATGTGATTCTCTTGGGCTGACTTCAGATTTCACTGTATATTAAACTTTGAACCTGAACCTTTTCTAAGCAAGTAATCCAGACCACATTGCAAAACGTTGATACCATACCATTGATTCCTACCATATGATGCCATCTGCCTCTATTAATATGGGGCCCTCCTATTTATCCTCTTTATCATAATGGTGCAACACTTGAGCAGCCGCACTGATTATTTTATTGGAGCTGAAATAGTTTTGACCATATTTAACTCTTAATGACGTCCCTGTATTTCTTTGCTTTTGGGAGTTGAAAGAGCATTTGAACACAGAAATTGTTAATGATGTCAGACTTGATAATAATGTTTACAAAAAGAGCAAATGATAAAAAACTGTGATGAAGTGACTCATAATTGGGCACAAGAATGCAGTTAACAGGAAAGGTTCCTTTACTGGGCCAGTAATTCAAATTTACATTTATGTATTGACATGTACCTATACATTGAATACATGTTCTCATATATGCTGTACTGTCTTTTTGGGGGCTGTTCTGTTTTTGCATGTAGATGCGCTTCATGCTGCTGTTCAGCCGGCAGGGCAAGCTGCGACTGCAGAAGTGGTACACAGCCACAGCTGAGCGTGACAAGAAGAAGATGGTCAGGGAGCTGATGCAGATAGTGTTGGCTCGCAAACCAAAGATGTGCAGTTTTCTAGAATGGCGCGACCTCAAGATTGTCTATAAAAGGTAAAAGTGCCATGGGCAGTCCTGCATTTTGTACTCATCACATCATCACGTGCTTCTTGTGGTGCTTTCTTTACACTATTTTCATCTTTTCTCATTTTAACGTTACTGACAGTTGTTTCTAGAGTAGATATTTACAGTTTCATTTTCTTTTGTAGCTAACTCGTGCTATGAACTGCTGTTGATTTATCACTAATTATCAAGAAACTAAAGAAATGCACTAGTGCTTTTATACATTTAGGCAGTAGCCTTTATTGTTTAGAAATTTTTAAAAGAAATGTTAGTAACACAGTATTAAACATGTAAAAAGGATGAGATGTGGCAGTGCTTCGTCTCCAAGAAAGAAACAGCAGGAAGGAAAACTACATATTTGTCTGTATTTGAGTATTTCATTAAAATTAATGTCTGTTGGAAAGAGAAGCTGCTTTCATATAGATGGGGACGATAGGCCCACGTCCACCACAGTGGTACATGGTCTTTCACTGCCAGCCCAGCCCCCACTGGTGGAACACGTAGATGAACTATAAGTCTGCTTTGGCAAATTAGGTGAACTACTGCCTTTGAGCTCTAACTACAGAGAACCTAACCATGGCCTCATACATCCGGTGATCAGTGGAGGAATATGGGTGGCCCTGATCACCAGGGCCATGGGCTGGATTTGCATTGCCTTAACTGCCAGGAGCTCTTAGCATCAGGGCAAGTTACTACTGGCCTGCTTCCCTTGACTTCCCTGGTCAGAGAAACACATCTTAAGGACTTAAACCAGCTGTACCCAAGGAAAACAACTTGGTTTAGAAGATGCATCAGGTCTTTCTGTTGAATGTTACATTATTAGATTTTTATGAGTCATTTGAAATTTGAAGAAGCCTACACATTTCACACTATAGTAACTAATATAGTGACACAGTGGCCTCTCCTACTTCCCACTATGGCCAGCCACATCAGCTGGCTTTGCCACACCTAGCAGAGTTAATGGCTGAGTCCAATGTTGACACAACAAGCCTTAGAACATTTGCTTTTCTGCATCAGAGCTTTGGAAGGCATACTTGAGATTTTACAGACCGGACAAGTTCAGCTGAGGCGAAGGGAAGGAAATTAGACTAACCATCTTATGTGGCACAGAACCACCCTTGACCATCACTAAAGAACGCATCCCCTCTACAAGTATAGTCTAACACTGGACTAAATCAGTGGTGCTAAACATAAGACCAGGGGAGCAGAATCAATCCAGCAAAGACACCAATTCAGCCCACTGGAGTCTTTGGAACATGTGATGGAGGGCATACATTTTTGGACTTTTAACTGTATTTTTATTTTTTTTTAATAATAATTTCTAACAATCTTTTCTGTTGATAAAGACTTCATCTACAGCCATTCATGCTACACCAGCATAAACATTTAATTGACAGGAAAGTTCCTGTTTTTCACTATCTACTATGGAGATTTCATCAATCAAAAAAACAAAAGTGATTCGTAAATACAGGACAGTCTGGGCAGTGAACTACAATTAGAATAGAATAGAATACTTTTATTTGTCAATTTCTTCAAATGTACTTGCCATACAAAGGAATTGAAATTACGTTTCACACTGTCCCATGCGTAGGCATTGACAACAATAAGGTGCAGATGCACAACAAAAACAAAAACAGCCCTAACAATGTCCAGGTAAAAGTTTTGAATAAAAATTACAAAAAATTAAGAGTCTGGCTCAGTGGAAGCAAAATATAAAGAAAGGATGGGTGGCTTAACACAGTACTCCAAGTCTATAGATAGGTTAGGTATACCTTTGTTAGGTACAACTTTTTAACTACTTGTTGAATGTCTAATCAGCCACTGACATTGCAGCAACCCAGTCCATGCATTTATGTAGACATGGTCAGCACCTCAGAATGGGGAAGAAATGTAATTCAGGTGACTGAATGTGGCATGGATGTTGCTCTGACGCACGCTATTCTGAGTGTTTCACAAATTGGTGATCTATTTTCTAACAACCCTCTTTAGAAATTAAAGGGAAAGTTCTGAAAAGGAGAAAATATGCAGGGAGCAGTGGGTCTTTGGGCAAAAATAACTTGTTCATTTCAGAGAAGAAGACTTCTTCTATCTGATAAGGGTTGTTGTAGCTCAGCAGGTATAGCACATTGTGCGCTAATCAGAAGGTTGGTGGTTCAATCCATGGCTGTTCCAAATACATATGTGCCAAATATCCCTGGGAAAGATACTAACCCCAAGTTGCTCTTCAATGCATCCATCTGAGTTTGAATGTGTGTGAATGTGGTAGAAAGCATGTACAGAGAAAAATAAGAGCTTGTGTAAATGGGTGAACAAGACAAGTTGTATAAAACACTTTGAATGCTCAGGTGGAGTAGAAAAGAGCTATATAAGAACCAGTCCATTTACCATAGTACCAACATAACCCTGCATTACAGCCAAAGTATGCAAAAGACAAGATGGCAGCAGCAGACCACACTGGGTGCCATTCCTTTGTATGTGCTCACCAAAATAGGGAAATAGAATATTGGAAGACAATTGTGTGGTCTGTTGAGCTTCAGTTTCTTATCCGACGTTTGGATGAGAGGGTCAGAGTTCGACATAAATAGTATGCAAGCATGGGGCTATCCTACACTGTATGAAATGTTCAGGCAGGTGTTAAATGGGATCATTACCTGAGTATTTTTCCTGACCCGTCCAACCCTTATGCTCACATTGTGCCCATCCTGTGACGACAGCTTCCCCCAGTCACCTGGTTTGTTGAACATGACAATGAGTTCACTATACTCACATCGCCCCCACTGTCACCAGATATTAATTCAATAGAACACCTTTGGGATATTGATATAATAATGAGATATTGATGTGTTAATAACCAAAACGCAAGCACAACTTGGAGGTTACAACACAACTAGGCAAACAATGCATTTAAAACAGAAAGCAGAATTAAGGATTTAATCATTTAGCCCACTTACCTTGGACAAATTACAAAATCAGGCAAGTCAACAAGATCAGGGGGATAAGTGACTGATTAAAACACAGATGCTACTTCATAGGTCAGCACCCAAACACAGGTTATTGGACTGAAAGAACTCTGCACGCTTGCTCTGTCTGGCAGCCCTACACAGGTATGGTAAACTGTCATACTTCGACTGTATGTACATTTCTGTTGTTGTTGTTGTTGTTCGTCTTTCTTTCTTTTTTAAAATCTGTGATGAATTTTGAGGCAGAAAGTCTTAACTGGATCTCACAGCAGGCAGTCTGCGGCCTTGGTGGTTTTTGTTAACTTGAGAACGAGGCGACATTGGGTTTTCAAATTGATACCATAGGTGAATCCACTTAATATGTTTGAGTTTCAATCTCAGTGGCCTTAACATAAAGGTCAGAGGTTACGTTTTCTGCAAATCTAGTGAATGCGATAACTTGAGAACAAGGCAATGTAGGATTTTAAAGTTGTTTCTACTTCTGTGTATATTGTCTTGCAGGTATGCCAGCCTTTATTTCTGTTGTGCCATTGAAGAGCAAGACAATGAGCTGATCACACTCGAAGTTATACACCGTTTCGTAGAGTTGCTGGATAAATATTTTGGCAGTGTAAGTCATATGTGCATCTTAATGTGATTTTTCTGATTTGCATGTGAATTACTTTGAAGGAAGAGACTAGTTGATGGCATACGAATCCTGCTTCCGGGTCCAAACTACTCTGCGTTTATTAAGGCTGTTGTGTTTTTGGCATGTTTTAATGCTTTGCATCTTGTTCTGTTTAATCAGAACAAGCCCCTAAAAATAGTCCATGATCACTGTCGACCTGTCTGGGTTTTCATTACTATGATTCATCTGCAACACTTTTTAAAGCTCAGTTTTAAAACCTTACCATGTAACTACAACCCAGCTGCTCAGACACCAAAAATTTGAATGAGTCAGAAAAGAATCACTCTGAGGCAAATAAAGATTGGAATGGGAACATGAAGCTGAAGATCAGGAACTTAACATGGAAACAGGAACAGGAAAAACTTATATTTCATCCTCCAGCTTCACTGTGCTAATGTTTTTATATCATGCTAACTATAGCTCTGTAGCTAGCCAGCATGTAGCAAACCATTATATTCCAGCTAGCCCAACTTCAGTAACCCTACAAAGGTCAGTTCGGTTTAGTTTTTCTGTCCTCATTTAAGTGACAGCAGTGCTGTAAGTTTGATTTTTTTTCTTTCTGAAATCTCTCAGAGCATGGTATATTTACATGGAAACTAGCAAGCTAACTTCCTGCTAACTTCTAACTGCTGAATTTAATAAATGCTGTTTTCATGGATGCTTGGATGTTAAACTTAATTGTTACACCTGGTAAAGTTGCAACACTGATCATTTTATTAAAGATGAAAGCATTTAGACAGTTTAACTCATTGATGCCGCAGTGATCGTTTGACATTTCGTTTGACATTTTGTCCAGGGGTAACAATAATTCTTAGTACAGCAACTTATCCTTAGTTGGTTTAAGTAAAAATGTACTCCTATAATACATGCAGTCACTCTTTGAATCATTTTGTATACGTTTTCTAAAATTATTATTGTCAGAAAGATAAATGTCTACTTGTTAAAATGTACTCACAATGAATTCAAACATAATTTTGTTTGAATTCTCAAAAGGGAAAAGTTGAAAGACCATTCTGAGACTTTCCCTGGCATGGTAAAGAGTGGCGTTTTGTGTATGTGTAGGTATGTGAGCTGGACATCATCTTTAATTTTGAGAAGGCCTACTTCATTTTAGACGAGTTCCTGATGGGAGGAGAGATTCAGGACACATCTAAAAAGAGTGTCCTCAAAGCCATTGAACAAGCTGACCTACTGCAGGAGGTAAGCTGGGCTTCAGAGTTGACATGACTCAAGAGGACGATGCGTTAAAGTTAGTGACCTGTGAGTTATCACTGAAAAGTCAGTCACAAGTCATGGACTGACTGTGGGACACATTTTGTTGTGTTAATGATCACCAGACTAACTTCAGTTTGGAGTTGTGCAGTTTGTACACTCTGCATATGTAAATTTGTGTCGTTTTTGTTCCTCCCTGGTCGGTGAAAAAACAGTTTTGTGTAAGTTTCCTCTCTGCCTGCACTCTGAGTCAGCTAGCCCTAACTGTTGCATTTTTTTTGCATATAATACAGTAATACTAATATAAATGGCATACGGTCATCTTTCTACGTATGCCTGTGAGAGGTGACAGCTCCATGCAATGTGAATGGAACAATTTGTTGCCTGTAATTTAAGTTGCGTCTTCCATTTGTTTATCTTTTCAGGAGGACGAATCACCGAGAAGTGTACTGGAGGAGATGGGCTTGGCATAGCCCACAGCAGCGTTATGGGAGAATATAGAAGGCAGGGGGTGGGTCAGTGTAGGGTAGAACATGCATCAACTTGACAGTACTGGTACTATGTATATGTGAATGGGGACTGATATACACTGTTTAACTGGGGGAGAGACTCAGTTAGTGGAAGAACCTTGCAGTGCCAGGCCCTTTAGCTCTGGGTGGGTGGGTGATAGTGTGCGTGTGTGTGGGTGGGGAGGTCACTTCTATGTGGCTGCCAGAGTTGTGTGTTTATATTCTTTTTAAGGAGTAAGGCAGAGTCCAGCTAAGAAAATAACCCACAGTGTTTACCACTGTGGGTTATATACACTTCAGCAAAGTAACATTTTGCTGAATGTTTATCACAGTATTGTGATTTTGCAGTGTGACTGGGCTATGATACAAAAACTGGTTGAGCAGGCACATTATGTCATGAAGCTTTGTCAGGTACTGACTATGGGCTCACTTGAGTAGTAAGACTGTAATAAATATTTAATGTCACTACAAGTGCTACTAGTGAATTTTAAAGCATTGACGATGGTAAGTTGGGGAAAAAACACTTAATTTATACATACATTTAACAACATTTAATGTCATTCTGTTATTTAGATAATACATTCGCTCGTATGATGGCTTGTGTTCCTGCCTTGTACAGTATATTTACACCATGTTAAGAAATGCAGGCGCTACATAAAACAGTGAAGAAATTAAAAACAAAACAATTACAAGAATTAGACATTTTAATTTTCTGGCTCCACTCAAATTGTTCTTGTACTAGGTAATCAATTGGTGTGTGAATATATCACGTTTATTTCAGGTGTTTAATATTTTTAGATTGTATGAATATTCCTTGTTATTGGCCCATCTTTCATTGCACAACTTTGATAAACTGATAGTGAAGAATAAACCAAAGACATTTTAGAATGGCATCAGAACTAAAAAAAAAAAGGATCTTATTTACATTTGAACCATTAATATGTACTGTATCCTGATGAGGTGGAAATGTCATATGCAGTTTAAGAAAAGTGCAACTTAGAATGAGAAGGAACACAGGTAAAGGTCAGAGTTGAAAGTTATAGGAGGGACATGCTGTGTGCAGTGGTTACTTGTTTGGGCTGGGGTGAAATTACAAGGCAGATAGAATTATCTAGCTTAACTATATTTTATTGTTCTGTAAATGTTTTACAAAGTTTTGTTTTCAGTGTGACATCTGTGTGAAAAACAGACTTTTGCTGAATGAGCAGTGGGCAGTAATGGAACGGGTCATTCAAAATCAGTTGAACAAGTTGAAAAATTTCCAGGCTGATACCCCTGACAAAATTCCAGGATAATAGACTTCTTAATAGGGATGGGTACCGGTATCGGTTCTGACATAAATGGTAGTAACCAGACCGAAAAGCAGCGCACATTTCGGTGCTTTATTTCGGTGCTTTTTTTTTTTTTTTCCTGAGATGTCATGCACTTTGGATTCCAGCCAATCATTTTACCTTTGCGAGCGTAGTAGGCGGGCCCAGGTACGTACATTCTTTTAGAGCAGAGCTACAGATTAAAAATGCCCAAGGCGAAGCGGTCAAAAGTCTGGCTGTACTTCACAGCAAAAGATTAAAACTCAGCAGCCTGCAACAAGTGCTTTAAGCTGATACTGTGCAAAGGAGGTAACACCTCGAATCTGATGAAACACCTGGCGACGCATAGCGTTTTTTTAAAAGCCGAGAAAAGCGCCGTATTTGATAGCTTGCTGCGAGACCTCACACCGTGCACATCTCTGCCGTTCCTCTTCTCTGCGTGAGTAGCTTAATGTTGTTCGTGTGTAATTTACGTTGAGTAGGCTAACCACGTTATTACATTAATGCATGTAAGGTGAACTAGCAAACACCGTCGTAGTTACATGCAGCTGTCTTCTTGTTTGATGACAGGTACTCCCTTCACCCTGGCCAAAAAGGCTAAAATGACCAAAGAAAAAGTGGAAAACAGCTAAACATGAGAGGTTTTTGGACCAATTTTGTGTTCTCCATTCTTTAAGCACCGGTTTGAGCACCGTTTAAGCACCGGCACCGTTTCAAAAGTACCGGTTTGGTACTTGTATCAGATAAAACCTAAACGATACCCATCCCTACTTCTTAATAGATAAACTGCTAAAACGATTACAGTTTACACACACACACACCTTGCACCAAGGCGTTAGAAACAGATAGCTCCTCACACCATTCTTGAAACATTTTTGCTTTGTGGCAGCGAGGGTTATCCTGCTCAAATAGGCCACAGCCATCAGGGATTACAATTTCAGTGAAAGGATGTACATGGTCTACAACAAGGCTTTGGTTGGCTGTACATGTCAAAGTAACATCCACATGAATGACAGGACTCAAGGTTCCCCAGCAGAACCTGGCCATTCCCAGAAAGCATGATTCCCAGACCAGGCTACCTTCTTCCATGGCACCACGGTCAATTCAGTTCCATTTCAATTAAATGGCACCAAATCACAACAGCAGTTGCATTAAGGCATTTAAGTTCTGATGCTCAAGTGCCCATTGTTGGTGTTTTTGGTGATGGATGGGTCATGAGCACCCATATTGTTCTGCTGTTATGTAGTTCCATACCCAACAAAATGCAATGCACTGTTTTTCAGTAACCTTTCAGAACCAATATTTTGGGGGCAGTTTAAGCCTACAGTACCTTGTCTGTTGGACCAGCCACACGGGCCAGCCATTGCTCCTCAGATGAACTGGTGAGCCTTGGCCGCTCATGACCCTGTCACTGGTTCATCGCTAGTCCTTTTCAACCACTTTTGACTACTGCAGACTGAGAACACTCCATAAGAGCTGCAGTTTTGGAAATGTGCTGATCCAGTGGTCTAGCTATCACAATTTGGCTCTTGTCAGACTCCCTCTGTAATTAGAAAGCATTCCTGCCGCCAGGTGCAGATTAATATCAGCTAATTCTCAAGTCCCAACTGATGGCCTATAAAAAGGTGTCACACAAGGAACATCTCATGTTGTGTAAAACCAGTGTGCTCTGTCAAGAGCTTCGCAAGCTTGTTACAAAATATACTGATGGCATTGGTTACAAAAGGATTTACTAAAACTGTTGAAGGTTCCAGTGTGCTATGTTGGGGTGGTGAGAGTGGTGAAAACCTGCTACTGGTTGAGCAGTTACCAGAGACTGTAAGACAAGACTGACCAACCTGTGCACTCCCTTGATTGACCATAAGAAAGCCTATGACTCAGTGCCTCACTCATGGATCCTGGGATTCCTCTGACTGTACAAGACAGGACCATAAGGAATTTGATGGGGATTTGGCGAACACTAGAGGTCAGCTTCAAGTGCAGGATTTACCAAGGAGATGTTCTGCCCCACACTACTGTTCTGCATAGGCCTGAACCCCCGTCAGCCAGATCATCAAACAGGCTGGCCAAGGACTTAAGCAATTATTAGCCACCTCCTCTACACGGATGATATCAAGCTGTATGCCAGGAGTGAAGGAGACACTGGTTCACTGATCCACACCACCAGGATCTACAGCAAATGTTGATCTTAAGGGGCTGGACTAGTGAAACTCAACGTCACTGTAAAGAAGTTACATATTTACATAATTTCCTTAGGGATTAATAAAGTATGCTGATTCTGATTCTGAACTGTTTCTAGATGGTAAAGAAAAAGCTGCTGTGACAAATCTGTCAGCATGACTCTTTGGTTTTCAGTGTAAGAAATAAATGTGTAAAGTTCTGGTAGCTCATTGCTCAGACTCCATTTTTTTGATATACGTTTAGTTGTTTTTTCATTCAGTTGTTTTTGCTTAATTATTTTGTGTAGTATGAAGCGTTTTTATCAGTGGGGAAAGCTGTAAAACTTATGCAACTAAAGTTTAGGGTAACAAATTTTTCTTGTGCTTGTTTGTGGTGAGCAACAGATCAAACAGGGTAAGAATTATAAATGGCTTGAAGCATGTATTCTGGCCTGTGAGACTTTTCTATTCATTGTTTTCAGAAAAGCCTTATTTTTTATGCATTTATTACTATATGTGAGAGCACACATCAGCTTTAAGGCCTGGACAAGTTTGAAACCTTTTGTCCTCCATAATGGCAAATGGCTGAAAATAAAATCTGGTGTCACTTTAGCCAGCTCCTACCAGTGGCTGGACAAAGGTGAACTGAGAGAAAGGCACTAATCATGGCAGTGCAGGAACACACTCTGAGCACTAGACTTTACGGTCTATCACACAAGGCAAGACCCCAAGGGCGGGCTGTGCAAAGATGCCCCTGAGCACATATAACAACAGGGTGCTAGATGCTAGCAAACAGGACATACATGGAACGCCATAACCAAGTGGCTGGCATAGGATACAGAAACATCTGTGCTGAGTATGGCCTGGAAGTCTCGGGGTCAAAATGGAGCACGCCCCCCTAAGGTGCTGCAGTGTCTATGTTTTTTTATGGGATTATTAGGACGTGTATCATCACCTCATCACCTTGGATTTATTTTCCAGGGAAATTATGTTAAAATGGTCGGGCTTAAGATTCTCTGGTTTGTTTGCTTGTTTAAAATAAATCTTAGCTCGTTATACTGTCTCAGCAGGAATATTTTATGAGCTGGAACAATGTTTCTAACTTTGTTTACTTTTCCCTTTGAATTTGAATGCATCTGCTTGTAATCACACAAATTAGTCTGAGTTGGTGGGATTAATAAACATTTCTGAAAAGGGGTGTCTAAGAGTTGGACAAACATTCTGCATTTAAAGTCTTTTATACAATATACTCAATCCATCTTCCTTCATAATTCTGTTGAAAGGTATTTATATTGAAGAGGTAAATCACAACAAGTGTGATTCAGTTAGCACTGTTAACACACAGCATGAAATGTGTGTATTTTTGATTCAGTCCAGTGTAAAATTGGGCAAAATCCTCTATATTCCACAATGTGTGGCCAAAATATATAAAGAAAAAAACCCCAAAAGGCCCACATTAGGAGTTTATTTACCTTTTTTGTAAAAGAATAAGTGATGGAACTTGCTCTTTATTTATTTACCATAGATCTGTAGTTCTACTATATGGTCCAGTTTTTGTTTTTTCTTCTTTCCTGTGTAAAAGTCAAAAGCACTCAGTGGGTGGGTTGGTGGGGGTAAGGGGGAAATGTTTTTCATGTCTCTCCAAATGTACAGTTATATTAGGCTCTAGGTTGAATGGTCCAGCAGTCAGAAATATCCTGTAGTCTTCTGTCATTTGACGACAGGTCAGCGTAGTCACTCCACACACCAGTTTCAAAGTGGCACAGAAATCCACACCCTTGCACATACAGATGCATCTGTGTGGCAAGTGGAGCTATATGAAATATATAGAGATGCAACTTAAAACTTTAATGGCGCAGTTTAACTTAGATAAGAATCCCAATAGTTAAGAATTATAATAATTACCCTGACTGGCAAGTAAAAGAAAAGGTTTCAAGTTTAGTAAAGTTCAGAACAATGACAACTGTTGTTTACCTAAAAAACATTCTTATTTTCACATTTCACTAGTTGTGCACGTCCAGTAGCTATACACCCCACAGATGGAGAACCACTGGGTTAATTGGTGATTCCAAATTGGCCTTGGGTGTGATTGTTGGTGCGAATACACTAAAAGTTGATTCTGTTCATCTGGACGCAGCGTTTTCAGATGGAGAAATGTTTCGTCCTTCATCCAAGTGACATCTTCAGTCTCAGCTCACTGCGGGTTTCCTGCATTGATATATTGCAGAGATACCTGTAAAGACTAGCATGCCCAACCACTGTGAGATTAAACTGCTAACAAAAAACTAGAAGACTAGTCTACGCACTTTCAAAAACTATGCTTGTCATCCAGATTCATATCAGGAACTCTTCACCTGGTGTTAATAAAGGTTAACTGACAGAGCTAAACTTTGAGAACTGATGAATTTTATCTTGTATTATTTAGAGAAAATGTAGTTGTAGTGATCACTGAGTGATGATACGTTTTGAACAAACATTGGATTGGATATTTTTTAGTTGGCACATCATCAGTTTTATTCTTTGACATTTATATTTCAAGCTGATTTATACTCTTTATATTGTAAGCAAAAAACTTTACAATAATACAGAGAAAACGAGACGAGCCTCTTTGAGCAAATACTTTATATTAGAAGGTGAAGAAACTATACATAGAGTATAAAGAAAACAGAGAAAACTCCAGTAATCATGTGACCCCTTGTGAGCAAGCATTTAAATGAAGATTATGAATCCATGATGATGCATCATGAGAATTTGAATTTGAAGCCATCAACAGCTTATTGCAATGTGACCAAGGGAGGCAGATGATGGAGAAAAGCAGTCCAAATATCAATGGTATTAAAAGTAAATGTACATAACGACACCGTGAGGCAACGGTTGTGACTTGGCGTTATGCAAATAAAATTGAATTTAATAAAGTTACCCTTGTGAGACAGTAATGAATAATTTTTTTTCTAATGGTTAAAATTGAGAAATTCGTGAGGTTAAAGGAATGGTTGGCACAACGGAGCTCTGACTTTGTGTCAGCCTAGCTACAGAGAAACGTATATCAGTGATGAACAGTAAAATGCTCTGGTTTTTCAGAGGGCTTTTTCTTATAGAGCAGCAAACTATTTTTCCAGGCTAAATGAAGCTTTTATAAATTAGGTAGATGTAATTTCAGCTATACCAGAATTACTGCTTTAAGGTAAATGTTTGAGAGTTGTACCAGTGAGCAAAGTACTTCTGATTTCTTTTTTAGATGAGCCACTGTATCCAGAGACATACGCAGATGAAGATGACCCCTGTGGGTCAATTAACATTTTTAACAGATTTACCATTTCTTTGTCACAGCATCATATTCGTAGAGTTGCATTACGGTTTCTTTTTTGCATTTTAACTGACATGGTGGTTTAAGACAAACATTAAAGGCTCTGGGTGGTAGTGAAGACTTGGAAAGGACAGCTGAAGTGGTGAAGAAAACTGAGAATAAAGAAAAGAAGACAAAGAGACTTGATGGCAGAATTAGGAACTACAGGAAAATATGTCAGTGAAGAATAAGTGGTAATAAAAAAGTTGGACAGTCTATGAGATGAAGGAGAAGTAGCCAGGAACACTGGTAGGGCACGTGCATTGCAAAAAGAAAGGTGGAAAAGAAAAAGTGTGTTGCACGTGAGATTGGACAGTATGGAAGGAGAATTGGACTTCTATGAATTGGCTAGACAGAGAGCGTGCGCTTGGAAACAGGAAGTGCAGAAGATTAATTAAATGGTAAATGGTAAATGGCCTGTATTTATATAGCGCTTTACTAGTCCCTAAGGACCCCAAAGCGCTTTACATATCCAGTCATCCACCCATTCACACACACATTCATACACTATTAAGAGGGAGTTGAGGCAACTATGAAAATAATGAAGAGTAGAAAAGTTCCCCAAAAGTTGATTCTGTTCATCTGGATGTTTTCAGTGGGAGGAACAGATGATGTCTCAGCTGACTGCAGGTTTCCCCAAACTTAAAAACTGTACGTTTGCACAATAACTGAAACCAGCACCACTGAATGAAAGGTTCAGATGATGCAGCTGTAGCAGTGCGGAAATATCTAAGAGAGAGCAGTGGACTTTTAACCAGACATTTTAACACAAAACTGGAGACGCTGATGAATGCAGAATTGCACCAGTGAACAGAAGGATGGAGATGATGATCCATGAAAAATAAATGTATTTATTTACTAAAACTGAGCCCTTTCACAGCTTATTAGGAGAGCTATTTTTGCCTCCATTGTCACACACCAGTGCACAGCATCCTTAAGCTCTGATGGCACACAAACGTGAGACAGCCGCAGAAATAAGCGTGTCTATGTCTAAAGAAAACCCCAAATGTTCCCTCTTGCACTCAGGTTTGCCCGTGAAAGCTTGGACCAGCTCTCTGAGGTTGCACCATGAATTACGAATATTCTGTTTATTCAACAGCAGCACTGCAGCTAATTGGTCTGATAAAATAGGGGAGGAGGGATAAGATAAGGTCGGTGGGGTGCAGAAAAATCTTATGAATGAAATCCAGTCTATTGACGTCAATGGGGACCTTGACGCAAGGATCACGTGTGTGCGGAAGGAGGGGGTAGAAGACAGCCGCAGCCTCTGTCCGTAGTCCTGAAAATACACGAATTAGGTTCTGACTCCTGTGATAGGAGCACACGAAGAGTCCGAAACCCTGCGACATACAACAATAACAGTAACAAGGATTAACAGCACGTTACAACACGGCACGCGTCACGACGAGCACGGAGTGGATGACTGCAGGACTTCAGCAGCTGTGTGACGTGACGAGGAGGGAAAGCAGGAATTCCCCCGCCGCACACACTGAACTGCAAGTAAGCGGCAACTTATTTTGCATTAAAGCATTTAACCTTGTGCTCTCCGAAAGAAGTACTGTTGCTCATTAATATAAGCGTTCTTAGAAATACTCATAAATGTTTGAAATATTGCAACAAAATTATGATGTCACGCTACAGCTTTGTAGTCAAAGCAAAGCGAGGCGCAGGAAATGTGCAAAATATATAGAAAATGCAGAAAAAGGTGGTAATGCCTGCTGTGTGATGGGTTGGAGGAGGTTTAGTAGATGAATCGGAAGTATTTATGTTCGTCCCAAACTGTGGCACATTTAATTGATTTTATTGAATAAAAATCAATTAGGCCCCAGTCAATATTTTGCGGACACGCAGGCGGTTCGTAAGTCAGGCGTCACGTTGAAGTGGATTTGTGCACTGATGGCAGCTTAAAGTATTGTTATTTGATGTGGTCAAAATTCATTGTTTATAATCAACCGTGTCTGCTCCTACAACCCCTCCTACTTCTCATCTTCAGCCACATCATCTCAATCATCGTCATTTCCAGCAATCATATCCTAGACTGAAACAACTGCACTGTAAAATAAGTAGACTGAAGCTGTAACCGCGGGGACATTCGCATTAAAAACCACAGAGACAACGGCAACCTTTTGTCTCTGCATAACACTGACGTCTATGTTAGTCTGAGATAATGTTGTTTACATGTGAAGTGCGAGTTGCGGGGAGGTTACTGTCGAACAGAGTCTGAGGTGGCTGTATGCTCATGTTTATTTGCTTTTCTGGGAACTGTGACCTGCTGCAACAGTGCAAACAACAGAGTCATCTCGTTGTGCCAAACAATGATTACATTTAAACGGTTAAAAATAACTTGTTGACCTGAAACCTATCAAAAATAGGCCAATCATATCTCAGCATCACCGTTCGATAAAATTACTTGAAGTAACCAAAAAGGAAGGGCTTGATGACAAAATGGGTACAATTACACAGAGTGATGAAGACACTTCAAAAGCCTCTTCATAAATCCTGCTCAGTACAGTCTACTCACGAATATAAGTACATGTATTAGACATTAAACAACAACAACAACACACGAGAACATGTGAAATCCCTTTTTTGGCACAGCCCAGCCTCCACCGCAGGATATGCTGTTCCTATATCTCCGAAGTGTGTTTACTGCAACTAAAAACAAAAGGATTTTAGCAACTATTTACTAATATACTGATAGAACTGTTGGGTGATTTAACAAACAAAAAGGTTTGTGGTAATTAGCTGAGAACGAAATGACATTAAACTTGAATTGTTTTGCTTTAATAGGGATAAAAAAATCTCACCGTACAACTGGTTGTTTAGGTATTCTTAGAAAATACATTTGAGTTTGCTGTTCCTGCGCATTTTTACAGTGTTTAACTGCTGCATGTGGCACATGGCGATGCAGGCAGGCGGTGGCTTCTGAAAACAAGAGCAGCTTTTTCTGATGGTGTAAACGACTCGGTGTGATAAACGTCTTACCCGTTCCAAAGACGGCATGGCAGTGAATGCGCACCGGTTTGGTTGTTGCGGATTTCAAGATATTTCACTTGTTGCACTCTGGGTTCAACATTGCAGCACCAAGCAGAGCAGCGCGTCAGCAGCAGCGACATTGAGAGATGATTTATTTGATCATGTTTTACGTTTTTTCACTATTTTTCTGCTTCTGCTATCGCTCGCTGCTCTATTCCGGCCCACTTGTCAACCAATCAACATTCAGCAGTCACATATCATCCGCTTCCAGCGACGCGCAGTTAGGATCTTCGAGGACTGCAGGTAGCGCGTCTTGCGTGCGTGAAAACCCACGCCTCCTCTGCCCGGTTTAGTTAACTATAACTACCTTGGTTAGTTACTCCTACACTAGATTCAGGTACACACGCATGCGCGCGCGCGCGCGAAAACGCAGAAAGTGAAAACCAGCTGTGCTCTTAGTGTTGCACGGAAACATTGCTCTAGTGCTAGAGCACAGCGTCACGTCCCTCAGTCCTCACTGCGCGAGCTTCTGTTTTCTGTTTGTTTTGTGTTCTGTCTCCATTTTCCTATTTCCCTGTGTGTGTGTGTGTGTGTGTGTGTGTGTGTGTGTGTGTGTGTGTGTGTGTGTGTGTGTGTGTGTGTGTGTGTGTGTGTGTGTGCGCGCGCATCAGTCAATGTCTGTCAGGACTTCGTCTGGGCTGCTTCACGCAGGATTTGTGTTATTCATGTGTTATTGTATTTCAGATATAATTTCACGTTCACACTTTCCCTCATTCACAGAATTTCTGTGCCACACTACAAATTTTGGTATCGATCCAATACAAAGCAAATACAGGGCCAGTATTGCTGAAGTTACTCAGCAGCTAATTGGGGGAGAATAGTTTGCCATGACTTATGAGATGATTTCTCAATTTGCAAATTCTGAACACATTTTAATCACCACTGTGATTGTTACTTTCCACAATAATTAGCTGACACAACAAAACACACCTTTCAGCTTTTCATGTTTTCAAACTTGGTTTTTGGAGACTTGGAATTAAAAAAATTCTGAATCTAAAGCACAGAAAGTTTGCACGTTTTTCAGAGTGCGTGTTTGAGGTTTAGTTTTTCCAAAGAAATGATTAACACAGTTCAGCGGGCTACATACTGAACTTGAAGGATAAAAGCAAAGTATTGATCCAATCGTGCTAGTATGGATCTGGTATCGATGCTATCGATATTTGGATCAATCCGCCCAACTCTACAATTCGGTTGGATGCGGGTGGAGAAAGGTTTTTACCTTCAGGAGATGTGCAGTCCTCCAAGATCCTTACTGCTTGTCACTGGAGCTGGACTTCTGAAGAAGGTTGATTGTTAGCAAGTGGGCCAGAAGAGAGCAGGGAACAATATCAGAGTTCACCAGAACAGGAGAATTTAAAAAAACTTCAAAGAGCAAAATGTAAATCATGAAAAGTGCAGACAATGGACACTTTCATTGTTTTAACTCTCAGGTTCACTTCAGGTCCCTGTGTGTTATAACTTATGTTACAACTCTTTTTTGTGAACAACTCTAGGAGTAGGGATGGGACTCGAGATGTTCAGTTCCTTGGATTCGTCAAATTTGCTCACCTATCAGTTCCACGTGCACTTACCAGTGCCTTCATTTAAAGGAAATGGCCCTACAGTTCCTCCTGGCTGACTTAACAAAACAAACAACAAAACAAAACAATAAAAGAAGTATAAACCTACAAATAAAATAACCCAAAAATATATGTAAATCAACAACAACCCCTAGCAAACTTCAAAGTAATAAAAAAAGAATAAATAGCTCCAACAAGAATCGATAATTGATAAGTGATATTGACAATGGAATCTGCATCACTCAGCTCTCATCAGTTTCCATCCCTACGTGTCAGCTCCCAAAACTTTTGGTGACATCTAATAAAAGTAACAGATTTAATGAGATTAATTTCAAATTCATAAAATGAAACGGGACAAAAGGTTTACTAAAGTGTAAACACAGTATGCATTTTTTAGAATATCTTTTCATGGGAGCAATATGTGTGATAGGAGTGGAATGGCTAGTCAAGCACCAGGAGAAGAAACGGTCATGGTTACACTAAAAGTTGTGATTAACTGCAGATAGAAAACAAGCTTTAGCCGTCATATGTGGTACTCACTCATTCACTCATCAAACCCACATATACATCCTTGCATTCTCAGTGAAGATTTGATTCTGTTTCTTCTCTTTTCCAGGGATTTCTGATCTCCTTCACCGCTCACAGAAAGTCCTGTTCTGGCTAGCCATGACTAGATACCATAATCCCTCAAGTGCTTTAATACGGCTGCTTCTTCTGACAGCAGCATCCTTTCTCCATCTGTCCACCTCCAATCCTCTCAGCACCCTTGACAAGCCATACCAACATATGTCAGGGCTGACTGTGTCTGGATATAGGAATATAGGTGGTGAAGAAAGCCAGCCAATGCAGAGACAAGAGGAAGCAGAGCATGAAGAAGAGCTTTTTAAAAATGTTGATCCCAAAAAACTAGCAGCAGTTTTACTAGAGGCACTGAATAATTCAAAAGCAGAGCAAATGAGCGAAGGAGAGGGGCGTGATGGAATGGAAGAAGAGATGACAGCAGAGAAAGAGGAATATAAAAACAAAGATTCATACAGAAAATTGAGAACGATTGAGGGAGCAGACCGAGACAGAGACGGACGACAAGAGTTAGAGCTGCTAATGGCGACACAGGGGAAGGAGCAGGAAACGGGGGAAGAGGAAGAGAGGAAGAAAGCACAAAAAGAAGAGGAGCTGACCGAGAGGGTGACCAGTCGTACTACAAGCCACACAGTCGAAATAGCAAGAGAGAAGCCTCCCACTGGCTCAGATGGAAGAGGCGATAATGGAGAGAGTACTGGTTCCCAGCAGGGATCAACCAGCCCTGATCAAGCCAGTAGTGAGGAGGAGGAACAGCTCAGCCCTGAGGAGCTAAAAAGTCTTGAGATGATGATGAAGGAATTCCCTGCTTTGAATGTGCCCATTAAGAGGGAAGGAGACTCTGAGCAAAGTCACAGAGAAAGCAGAGACTACAGCTACAACGACATCATGCCCATAAATAAAGGCAGTGACCTTGCTATCACTAAGAAAAAGCTTAAATGGCAAGAAGAGACGCAGAAAGCTCTCAGCTTCCCAAAGTTCAGAGGAGATAATTTTATGGATGAATTTGATGACAGTAATCATAACTCAGCAGACCTCCAGGCTCCAAGAGAACAGACGATGGAAGATGATGATCCAGACGAGGAGGAGGAAGAAGATGAGGAGGTGTTGAGTCCAGAGGAAGAGGAGGCTCAGGCCAAAGGTGAGCAGGAGGAGATGAGGAGACAGGCAGCTGAGGCACAAAGAGCCAAGATGGAGGAGGAGATGCTAGCTGATATTGCCTCAGACATGCTGCTGCGGTACATGGTCAAACAGAATAACGGGAACAAGCAGTACAGCTCTTCTCTCTCCAGCGCTGCAGAGGATAAAAGGTCTGACGAAGAACAGGAAGTCACAGAGGAAGACGATATTGATCCTCAGACCATTGACAAGCTTATAGAGATCTCCAGCAAGCTCCACCTCCCTGCTGATGATGTGGTGGACATCATCAGTGACGTGGAGAAGAAGAAGAAGAAAGACTTGTCGCCTGACGTGATATCAGGTTGGCGACGACCTTTATCCCCCATATCTTCACCATTTTCATCGGAATCACAGATTTCAAGCAATCAAAATGACATTCCCGCCTCTAACCAACCATTTCCAGCAGCTCATTTCCTCAAAACTTGGTTGCAGAAGAAAAATCCAACAAGATCAGAGGATCTCTGGAACAAACCTGCAAAACCTCAGCTTGGCAATCAAAATATCTGGGCTCAGCCTCCTGTGCCGATCAAACAGGACCTCTGGCTCACGTCACCTAAAGCTGCTTGGACTAGATATCCTCACTATCCCCTTTTCCCCCACACTTATCCTTCCTACTACCAGAAGAAGCCCTACAAAGGCTACCCCATCTATGTTCCTCCTGCACCCAGACTTAAACCCTATTACTTGATCCTTAAGCCCGCTCTCACTCTCAACAACTTCCTCACTCATTCAGTGGATGATGTTTATGCTTTTTCTCCCAAAAGGCGATACAACAGCTGGGTCCAACCTAAGCTGAGAAAACCCCCTACAGGCCAACAGCAGAAGTCTTACTACACCAGATACCCTCTCTCTTTGTACCCTTGGACATTTCAGCCAGCGTCCAACCCCAAACTACATCCACTTCCCAGAATCCATTCTCAGCAGAAGCAGCTGTATTACTCAGCCCCAGCGCCTGCAGATTATTATGTGGCTGGAAAGCAGCCAGACAGTAACTATGATGATCTGGAGAAATACATACAGCAGATATCCATGAAGAAGCCATACATGATGGACTGAGTACAGACATGAGAAGAAGGACGAGAAGAAGAAGAGCCACAAGCAGAAAAGAGTGTATTTATTTATGTTAAAGTATTTAGGTGGTTTTTCATATGTAATAAGTTTCCTGTAATCATTTTGATTGGTTATGATTGAGACAAGGACACCACAGAAGACTTTTCCCCAGAGGTGGTCTGGATAAAACGGATGAAAGATGTACAACTGCACTCATTTCCTTTGCTATCCTTTAACTTTTCTTGACAACATTCTCTATATGGACATTTTAAAATGCCAACAAAGGAGGATGTTTAAATATGCTGTTACCTGTACCGAAGGCCTTTTTCAGAATCAGTCAGATGAATTTGAAAACATTTATTCCCATGTTGGCTCTACTGTCAGGAATGATAGTTTTGGCATTAAAATTTGAAAATTATCAAATTAAAATAGTTTCCTCAAAATTATGCCTGGCCAAAAGATACCAAAAGTCCCCCCTCAGTGGAAGGAAATAGCCCCCAAAGGCAGGGTGTCCATACATTCTTTCACTATCACCTCTTAGAAATCAAAAGCCACTCCCTATAATTATCTTTTAAATGACCACATGTTTATGTAAATGTATCAGTTTTTTATTGTTCATATAAAAGGATAAATTTTTAATGGAAAGCACGTTTCTGTGAATGTATACTCACACATATCCACCAAAGCTCTTTATAATAAAACATAATGTATCAAAAAGCCAGACTACCACCAATATAATAGCTTGGATGACTCATTCTTTTGCATAACTTCAACAACCTTGTTGCTACGGTGATAACAAATTCAGCCAAACCCTGGCTAGAAAACAGTCCAGTGTTTTACATGTCCTGCTATTGGAGGAGGATGTAATGGTGGAGCCATACTGATCTTTTCATGGAGATATTTAAAAGCAAAAGAATAATTCTACATTTTCAGTCACTCTCAACAGATTCCTTAGAAGCAGCAGTTTGCATTTAATACATTACTTTTCTAAGCAAGATGGCCTTTGTAGTTTTTTAGTAAATGTTACAAGTTTCTATTTTACAAGAAGTGTTGTTGGCACTAAGTGCTCTGAAATCCCAGTTTCACACATTTTTTTTAAACTTTTATTTTATTCGTTCTTTTTTTAATTTGTCATTTTTAAATTCAGTTTTAATTCGGCTTATTTTTCCCATTTTTCCCATTATCCAAATGTTGATTATAGGAAAACTCTCCTGTAATGGTGGTTCAGTGTTTAGTAACATCCCTTCACCTCATATCAAGAAGGCTCTAGTTTCAAATCTCCTAATTAGCGAGAATCCCACAATGAAAAACATACATGATACATGTACTGGTTCTAAATTTGCCAAAGTACGAATGCAAGGCAGGTCAAATGCAGATCAAATGTGTACGTGTAGGGAATAAAGCAATGCAAGAACAGAGTAAAATGGTAAGGTTTGGTGTGAAGCACTTTGTGTGGTCAGTCAGACTAAAGTGCATAATGCAAATGTTCTCACCATCTTAACAGTTTGCTCATGTTTATGTTTGCTCCACATTTCCAAACATTTTTCAATGACAATGACACAAAAAGAAACTTTGTACAGCCTGATTTTCGTTTTCACATGGATACTAATAATAATTCATCAATAAAAACTTTCTTTTGCTACTTTTTCTATTTTTCCAATCGAAAAGAGGTTTTCCACTTTGGCTTGTTGGTGTTCATCTTTGTCATCATCAAGGTATCAGCACAGCATCTTGGCATTGAAAGTGTCATAGAAAAAAGTAACCATGAGCTACGAGTAACAAAAAGAATGAACTGAACTTTTGTCATTTTTAATGATTTGTTGCTTTTTTTTATGCTTTTCTTTTTGGCTTATTAATAAAGAAAGGGGCTGAGACACAGTAGAGGGTACAATGTCTGCACGTTTATGTATACTTGCATCTGAAAAACAACTTTTTTTAAAGACATTTATGCATCAATGAAAAAAGTATAAAAAAAATCTTAAAGATGAATGAAACAAAAACGTCAGTGTACCTACTACTAACTGTTTGCGTCATGTATGCAATGAGTGTTACCAACGCTCTTTCTAGATGTAACTCATTGTAACCGCTGTAATAAATATGTGTTTGCTGGATGTAAATGTCCATGTCAATTACTATTTTACTACACATAAAGAAATAAAGAAAAATATTTTTATTAAAAAAAATGTTTCATTTTGGACACAAAGAGACTGTGAGAGAGAGACAGCAACAGCAAAGTCGTCATCTCATCGAACCTGGACACTTTGGTCGGCAACATGTGTGACTTTGGTGACCAAAGTAAAGCTGAACACTTCTGATGGTGAGCTTGCAGTTGTCACATCACGACAGTGATTATCAGTATAGGCTTTTCCCTACTGTCTGTTTGCTGAGTGCCTGACTGACTGCCTTTGTGTATTCATCAGTGTTCTCAGTCTTGAAAAGAGTGCTAGACTCAATAAACTGCTCAACCAGGACGGTAAAGATCATTCTCGGGCTGCTACCAGAATGCATGATGTACTGTGCTCGCTTGGACCATATTTGTGCCAGTCCAATTTGGTTGAAGTATGATCATAATCATGAGCAGCTCAATAGAGAACTGCAGTCTTACTTCCCAACATACATGTCTGTGCGGGCCAGCAGTATGCATATATGGATGGACTTTGAGGCTGGGAAAACCTACACTTATCCTATGTAGCCCCAAGAGAATGTGCTTGTCCAGGGTCTCATTGGGGCCCAACTATGTGAAAAAACCCACACAAGTAACACTGTGGATTAGCCGATGCAGGCCTGACAAGAGCCCCCACGACAATCTTCTGTGAGTGCATGACCAACCACTCCACACCAGCTACTCTGCTCTGGAAAAAACTGGATATTACCAATTCTGTTTTGAGACGTGAAGACAGAGACACCAGCAACCGTAGTGAATTGTCTTGCATGGGCCAGAGCAGGCAACACTGAAGCTATCGCCTGCTATGGAAATTTTCAGGGGAGCACCTGGTCTTGTTAGGAGAGATGGCATCCATCCACTTTGGATGGAGCAGCTCTTATTTCTGTAACCTTCTGGAGCAGGAAGCAGGGTTGCAGTCTTACAAATTTCTTTGCAGTTTCTCTCCTCCTGTTGTCCCCCAAATCCCCATCCCCTTAGAGACTGTGTCTGGTCCCCGACCACCAAAAAACAAAAATCCACAGAAAATGAAAGGAAAAACAATATAACAACATACTGCACTAACGAGTAAAACAGTGCAAGTCTCTCTGTCTTCTAAGTCCCTGTTAGTACATGAATTAATAATTGATCAACATGCTGATTATTCTACCTTACAGAAACCTGTTTACATCAGGATGATTATGTAAGTTGATAGGTTTGTAGCATAAACCTATTCGCTGGAACGTTGAAGGCAATATGATTACACCGCAAAGCAAGACACAAATCATCATCATCATCATCATCATCATCATCAACTTTATTTATAAAGCACTTTAAAACAACCACAGCTGACACAAAGTGCTGTACATTGGAACTGTAAAATAAAATTACATGAGATATAAATAAAAAACAAATAAAAGAGTGAAATCATTAATTAAATAACTACTGCATTAAAAAAGAAACTAAGTCTCACTGAGGTTAAAAGCCAAGGAATAAAAGTGGGTTTTAAGACGTGATTTAAAAGTGGACAGTGAAGGGGCCTCTCTAACATGCATGGGCAAATTATTCCATAATTTTGGAGCCACAATAGAGAAGGCCCCGCCCCCTCTGAGCTTCCTCCTGGATCTCGGTACCTCCAGGAGCAGCTGGTCAGCTGACCTGAGAGACCGACAGGGTATGTGGGGATGAAGAAGCTCAGAGAGGTAAGGCGGGGCAAGACTGTGTAGACATTTAAAAACAAACATAAGAATTTTAAAATTAACTCTAAAAGACACAGGCAGCCAGTGCAGAGAGGCCAGCACGGGGGTTATATGCTCTCTTTTTCGAGTTCCTGTTAGGAGTCGTGCAGCCGCATTTTGAACCAGCTGCAGACGTGAGAGCAATGACTGACTGACCCCCACATAAAGTGAGTTACAGTAGTCCAGGCGGGAAGAAATAAAAGCATGGATCACTGTTTCAAGGTGCTGCCTCGAAAGAAAAGATTTTACTCTTGCCAGTCGCCTTAAATGATAAAAACTGGACTTCACCACTGCTCTGATTTGGTTGTCCAATTTAAAATCACTGTCCAACTTAAAACCAAGGTCAGTAACAACAGATTTAAAATAGACTTCCAGGGATCCTAAAACAACAGAGGAGGACTCACAGGGACCACTGGGTCCAAACACCAACACTTCTGTTTTCTTTTTATTAAAATTTAAAAAGTTTCGAGCCAACCAAGCTTTAATGTCATCTAGACATGTCAAGAGAGGTTTTATGGAGATGGATAGGCAAGCTTCTTCATGTTACTCGTGCACGGGAGAGAACCGGACAAACGCCGTTCCTTCGCTTGGCCCCAGTTGCTCTCCTCCGTTCTCCCGTACCACTGTCCTGTCCTTAGGTTACATGAATATGCATAGGTTCATTAACATATGACGTCTACATACACAAAGAGTACCTTGCCTGTGTGTGTGTGTGTGTGTGTGTGTGTGTGTGTGTGTGTGTGTGTGTGTGTGTGTGTGTGTGTGAGGTACTGCTGATCAAAGGGTCATAAAAGCACACAAGCAAACATCCTTGGTCAGGAAGAGGGTAGACCCCCCCTCATCCTAGATAACACAGTAAGGAAGTCCAGCAGTTCATTTATACACAAAAAGCACTTAGACTAGAACAGACGTAGCTACGTTAATCCTACCATAACACAATTAAACAAGGTACGACCTCTCCCATGCTCCCAGGATGTAGGTGTGCATTCCTGGAATGCACACCAAGCCTTTGCGGCCTGCTAAAGATCACACATCCTATCACTACACAAGTGATTATACACCTCTAAGCATATATGGTTAAATATTTCTAAGCATAAATGACAATCAACAATACAAACTCTAACATAAGTGATAATGAATAAACACTAACTGTCTGAATCCTCGAAGCACAGGCCGAGGAGGGGGTGTGGCAGCAATCTTCCACACTAAAGACCAGACAGAGTTTTGAAAGCCTGATGCATTTTTCAACCAAACCTGAAAACTCAAAAGCCAGTTCTTTTGCTGCTGTTATCTATCATCCACCTGGACCTTACTCTGATTTCTCTGACTTTTTATCTAATTTCCCTCAGTGTGGGATTAAATACATTTTATATCTATTTCCAATATTAGACTCAACTGAATTTTTTAAATGTGTAAAAGAAACCATCCACCACGTTATTCACACTCTAGACCTATTCTGACAAATGGCATAAAACCTGAACATCTAACAATATTCTCCAAAGATCCTCTTTTGCCCGGTCATTTCCTAATACCATTCACATTTACAATTATGGATTATACAGCAGTGAGGAATTCATTTCATTACGGTAGACACCTTTCAGAAAGTGCTTACTTTTAATTCCTCCACTTTTCTTTTCTTCAATTGCATGCATCATCTTGTGTATATCATTATCTTGTTAATGGTTTTACATCTTCACTGCGTATGAGTGTGGATACTGTGGATCCTCAGCAGAGGTAGCAAAAGTACAGACTTAAATAGAACTACACATACTACTGTTGACAAATACTCTAGTAAAAGTTGAAGTACTGATTCAACTTCTTTACTCAAGTAAAAGTGAAAATGTAGCTCTTTTGAGGATATCTCTACCAGCTGTGCAAAGTGAACCTTGTGTAATAATAAAATTTGTAGATGGGAATACAAAATTTAATTTAGTCTAAATTTTAATTCTAGTAAATGCACTCGGCTTGAGTCAACTAAGTAGAACAAAGAAAAGGAAGGAACATCTGTTTTTAAAAATTCATCATGAGGAAATTAATCACGTCACGATTATTTCTACTGAGAGCTAACAAACAAACAAACAAACCAAAAAATCATCCACTTTAACCCCTGATAGTTTTGCCTGTTTGTTTATTTTGTTTTTTACCTCTTTTTATGCCACATCTGCTGGTCATTAATACACAAAAAGGATTGCTTTTCATGAGTTACAGGTTCAGATTGGTTTGATGTTGATGAAGGACCAATGTGACGTGAAATAACAACTGAAATGCTTCAAACAAAAAGTTAGGAGCATTGAAAATATAAGGAGTAGAAAGTACAGATGTTTGGTTAAAAATGTAGGGAGTAAAAGTAAAACTAACTAATCCAGTATAGTTTTTTTTTCCAGCACGATAACCAGGCTGACAAAAAGTCAGAGCTCCGTTGAGCCAAACATTCCTTTAACCTTAACCAGCAATAACTTCATGAATTTTGTCACAAATAAAATGTTAACCATTAGCGAAAAAAGTGACTCATTTCAGGGCTGCTGATATTTATTTAGACTCTCCAATTAGATTCTCCAACTGATCTTTCTTAGCTCACTTCAATAATTACTTTCTCCAAACGATCAGCGCCTCTAACAGTGGACTCGTCTCTGTGCTTGTCCTGCTAGACCTCAGTGCAGCGTTCGTTACTGTCGACCATACATTCTGTTTACATTATACATGCTTCCCTTAGGCAGCATCATTAGAAGACATAGCATACATTTTCACTGCTATGCTGATGACACCCAGCTCTATCTGTCCATGAAGCCAGATAACACACACCAATGAGTTAAACTGCAGGAATGTCTTAAAGACATAAAGACCTGGACGGCCGCTAAATTTCTGCTTCTTAATTCAGATCAAACTGAGGTTATTGTACTCGGCCCTGAAAATCTTAGAAATATGGTATCTAAGCAGATTCTTACTCTGGATGGCATTACCGTGGCCTCCAGTAACACTGTGAGGAACCTTGGAGTCATTTTTGACCAGGACATGTCCTTCAACGCACATATTAAACAAATATGTAAGACTGCTTTCTTCCATTTGTGCAACATCTCTAAAGTTAGAAATATCCTGTCTCAGAGTGACGCTGAAAAACTAGTTCATGCATTTATTACTTCCAGGCTGGACGACTGTAATTCATTATTATCAGGATGTCCAAAAAACTCGCTGAAAAGCCTTCAGCTGATCCAAAATGCTGCAGCAAGAGTGCTGACAGGGACTAGAAAGAGAGAGCAGATTTCTCCTGTTTTGGCTTCCTGTTGAATCCAGAATTCAAAATCCTGCTCCTCACATACAAGGTCTTAAATAATCAGGCCCCATCTTATCTTAATGACCTTGTAGTACCATATCACCCTATTAGAGCGCTTCGCTCTCGCTCTGCAGGCCTACTTGTTGTTCCTAGAGTATTTAAAAGTAGAATGGGAGGCAGAGCCTTCAGTTTTCAGGCCCCTCTTCTGTGGAACCAGCTTCCAGTTTGGATTCAGGAGACAGACACTATCTCTACTTTCAA
Source organism: Diplotaxodon limnothrissa (assembly GCF_057381915.1). NCBI lineage: Eukaryota > Metazoa > Chordata > Actinopteri > Cichliformes > Cichlidae > Diplotaxodon > Diplotaxodon limnothrissa. Next base: position 13,118,895 of record NC_140598.1, on the reverse strand, counting down.
GATTAGGCTTAAAACTTTCCTTTTTGCTAAAGCATATAGTTAGGGCTGGACCAGGTGACCCTGAATCCTCCCTTAGTTATGCTGCAATAAATGTAGGCTGCCGGGGGATTCCCATGATGCATTGAGTTTTTCCTTTCCAGTCACCTTTCTCACTCACTATGTGTTACAGTTTTTTCTGATTGCTTAAACCCTAACTGTGATTCCTGTAGCACAATCTCTAAAACTATTCAGACTTATAGCAAAACCACTCACTGAGTTTGCAAAACTAAAAGCACAAAAACTGCTTTGCACTCAGTTTGCAATTTTGTAACACACACTTTGCAAAACTGTAGGCACAATTCACTGCACAACACTCAATTACCAAATTTCCAACACACTCCTAGCAAAAGTATACACATGTATGGCTATCATTAACACTAATTTGCCAACTGTCTGGCACACTTTCACATGTGAAAACTTTTTTAGATAATTAGTTCACTTTGCAATCAGCCTAAGCACTATAATACAGGTAAGCTGTGTGTGCGGAGTACAATGGAGGGAGCAGAAAGAGTGAGAAGTAGAGGAGGCCGAGGAAGAGGACGTGGAGGTGAAGAAGTAGGATGAAGAGGACGACAAGGACAAGGAGGAGCAAGAGGAAGATGAGAAGGGGGGAGAGGAAGGGTAGGAAGAGTAAGAAATAGAATTGCTGATGACATCAGAGCTACAATAGTGGACCATGTAATCAACCGTGGAATGACCCTGAGGGTAGCTGGCCAACGGGTCCAGCCTAACTCGAGCCGCTACACTGTAGCAAGTACCATAAGGACATCTTGAAATGAGAATCGGTTAGTACAGTCACTTCGCACAAAGATTTGTAGCACTGCCATATGCCAATGAGAAACACACCAATACCATTGATGTAAAAATACTGAAATTGTTACTTTACAGAATTGCTAGATGACCAGATGCTGGGGGCAGAGGAAGCATGTTCACTGCAGACCAAGTAACCCATATAGTCATTATGGCGATTGCAAATAATCCTATACTTGGAAATAAACACTTGTGTTTGTTTTGATGTGTTTGAATAAACACCAGTACTTGAAGTTTGGATCCCTCTATGCTTATGGATCTATGACAGAAGTATGAGCTCAAACTGACATAGCCTACCTTGTGCACAGAGAAAGCAAAAGCCAGATGTGTTTTATATTCATACCATCAGTGTGCAGTTGGCGCATTGTGTGCTTAGTAGATGATGGCTTGTGTGTACTGTTTGATACGGAAACACCATTTTTACGAAGGTGTGAAGAGTTAATCTAGCTGTGTTTGCTTTTGCAAGAGAACTACAATGTTTTGATGATTGGGTGACAGATTTTCTTATTTGTGTGAAGAGTTTTGCAAAATTAGCCAATAGTTACAAAAAATGTGCTTAAGCAATCAGGAAAAACTGTAAATATAGGCAGGGTTTTCATAATGTAAGACGAGTCCTCAACGTTCTTCATAATCAAAGTGAACAGGAAGATACAGCCATTCCCTCGCTTGACATGGAGAAAGATTTTGATAGAATCAAATGGCCATATCTCTTTGATGTCATTGTTAGATTTGGGTTTGGTAAATCATTTTTGCATTGGATCAAGCTGTCATTCTGTTGCTCAGGTTCTAACTAATGAGATAATTTCTGAACCATTTGACATTAAAAGAGGGTGTCTGCAGGGTTCTCCACCTTTATTCCTTTTAGCTATTGAACCTTTGGCAATAGGTGTTAGCACCAGTGGACAAATACAAGGTGTTAAGATTGGTAGACAGGACCATAGAATTGCTTTATTTGCTGATGATGTCATTTTATTTTTAAAAATCTTTATTTTTAAAGCTAAAAACTTCTGCGTCTGCAGTAAAAGGATTTAATAGACCAGTTTGGGCCTTCTCAGGGTATAAAGTAAATGTAACAAAACCATCATTAATGTTACTTAAACAAGGGTATAGTCAAAACGTAAGTCAGAATATATCTGGGTTTACTCTTAATTCTGAATTCACTTATAGGCATTAAAATAGTTCCTTCACTAAAAGATGTGGTGCTTCTTAACTATAATACAATTCTACAGAAAATTTCTAAAGATCTGGAGCGTTGTATAAGTTTATAATAACATCTGTTATTGGAAGGATAAGTGGTCTTAAAATAAATGAATGTTTCAGAATGTCCCACTGGCTCCTCCTACTGGATTGTTTAACAATCTAGCATCATTAATCAGAGAGTTTATTTAGAACAAGAAGCGTCCCCTCATTTGCTTGTCTTTGTTGCATCTTCCCTTCGACACAGGGGGGTTGAAATGCCCCCAACTTTTACTGGCATTATCTGGCTATTCAACTAAGGACAATAATGTTTTATTTTTCATCCCAAAATATCCCTTCTTGGGTGGGGATGGAAACAAATTCTCTTAAAATGCCATTAAACTTGTACTTATACTCTGCACAGCCAAAACAATTAAAGAAAGAAACAAATAATCCTATAGTCTGAAACATGATTGAAGTTTGGTTTACAGTAAAAGAAATGAGGAATATTAAGAATAATCTCTCTCGGTTTAGTCCTATTTGGAAAAATGCTTTATTTGTACCAGGAAATGTGGACGCAGGGTTCCAGGTTTGGGCATTGGGTACATTTGGGCTATTTCTATTTTGTTTTTGGTTTTTTTCCCTTCTTTTTGTTTCCTTCAATATGTATAAATGCCACATAATATACTAATGTGTGCACATTTCATGTGTTTTTATTTGATGTATGCTTGGGTGAGAGCAGGGATGGGAGGTGAGGGTGTGTGTGTGTGTGTGTGGGGGGGGGGGTGTTCTTACTACTGCGGCATATTACTGTGAAAACAAATCTTTGTATGTGGTTGCAAAAGCACTAAAAATATTGTTTTTTAAAAAAGAGATAATTTTTATGTATTAATCTCAGTATGCTGTGTTTATATTGTGTTTTTTGTTGTTGTATTATTTTCTATACAGTGAAAACCAAGTTTAAAACAAATTTCCATTACTTTGCAACGAACAATAACGTTTTCTGATTCTGATTTAGCATGATTTGTCTCTCCTCTGCACGTGTTGAACAATGTAAACCTCTCTTGTCTTGTCCCAACCTGAGATGTCCTTCTGATATACTCATTTTTAATCTTGCCCATCCTCATTATTCAATTTTTCCAATAAAAATAATTACATGTTGTGCTCTTTCACCTCCTTCTCCACCTTCTGTTTTTTGGTAAGTGTCACCATCTCTGAACCATATTCATTCAACACAAACAAAGTTGAAAACCAGCCCAAAGACACATTAAAGCGATCACCACAGTTATTCTACTGTAGAAACGTTGTGTAGAAATGGAGGCTACAATGCTGGAAGCCTGACTTATCGTTTGTTTGCCATCATCTCCATCACATCAGTCTGCACTCCCCCTCTACTAGTCATTTAGTCTCTGTTCTCACCTACACACTCCTGCCTTTTCTTTTTTTTCTCACTGCCTCCTATCACACCTCATCCCTTTCCTATGTCAATATTGTATTCAGCCAACAGCAGCACTTTTCACCAGCAACCTGTTGGGCAATGGCATTGGAGACCATCACTGTTAACCTGGACCCTGACTGATCTGGTATAGACGACTCTGTTTTGAATCCACATGTTTGATTTAGCAAAGACTTCACACTGGATGCCTTTTCTGACACGTGTGTGTGACAAACTGATTCATGTTTGCTCCATGTGATGCATGGATGAACCAGTAACTGAAACAGACAGATGGGAGGGATATAAGGTTGAAGTATAAGGGTGAAAATGTAGGCTACCCTGAAAAAGAATGAATTTCAGCTCATGAAATAAATAGGATGACAAAGAAAAACAGAAGAATACAAAAAAGCGAATCTGTCAGGTGCCTAGCCTTGTTACTAGGAGAGAGAAAAGCATAATGGCTGCAGCTCTCCTGCCTACAGAGGGGTTAAGTGATTCATGATGTCATGTGCTGAGGAGTGGATGACTCATCCACCAACACCATCATGCAGCAGCAGCGGCTGCATGATGGTGTTGGTGGATGAGACACATGTGTGTGTGTGTGTGTGTGTGTGTGTGTGTGTGTGTGTGTGTGTTGACCTCCTGTCAGGCAGCTTTTGCAGACAGGTTTATGATCTGAATGCTCTCTGTGCCAAACACACTTTGCTTTTCCACGATGAGCTCTACAACGTCAGTATAAGCTTCTCTTGTTCATGTGTTTCTTTTATCTGCTTATTTATTGATTTCTATTAGTGCGATGTCAGTTAATGCATTATATGTGTAGCAGGACCATCAGTAGGAGAAAATAGAAGGAAACATAATAAGATGATAGAGCACAAATAGAACAACATGATGTATCGCAAACACAGGGAATTAGAAACAAACAACATACAGCACCTGGAACACCAAACTGTGAGAATGCACAGATACACAAATCAACAATCTTATTGTTGTGTGTGTGTCTTTGTCACAAGATGTCATGCAGCCCCCGCCCCCCGTTTCACAAACCCATGTCTAATTAGTATATTTGCAAATGCTAATGGTAATAATAATAGACATATGATAGAGATGCGATGGTTGGCACAAGCTCTTCACCCACTTACATGTGTGTGAACCATCTGGTTTCACTACTCCACGTGTTTGTTAATCCTGCAGCTGCTGTGGCTTCTGTGCCTCCTGGTGCTTTTAACAGTTCTTGTGCTGCTTCTCTGGCTCTCACTATGATAATGTTAGTGTTTCTCTGGCTGTGTTTATAACACTAGTGTTTATATGCCACCTACTGCTGTTGATAATGTGAACAATGGTGGTTATATTATATTGTTATATTAATTCTGGTGATGCTTTTCTACTGCTGTCTCCTGATGACAGGAGTCGTGTTTCTCTTGCTCCCTCTGGTGTTGACAATGTGAACGACGCTGTGACTATGGCGCAGTAGTGGTGACGACAGGTCAGCAACGATTAGGCACATCCACTTTCAATGCCTGAGTAGTATGTAGAGATATTGGTGCTGATAACCCAGAACAGGTGCCCATCAGAGTAAGAGAGTCTGGCTAATGTCCCTGATAGAGCAGTGGACGGCTCCCAGCCTGGTGGTGTGATAAATGCTCTTTTTAGAGGACCTTCAGTAGCCAGCAATGTTCAGGCTGTTTTAAATGCAGATAACATTTATAACCTGGATTTATTTCTTGATGAAGCAGATATGCAGAGTAATAATGATTCTATTAGCCAAAGAACTAGAGTTAATGGAGGTGGGTAATGTTTAAGGCTGGAGTGAGTACCTTATATATATATATATATATATTGTCAAAAAAAGGAAGTAACTGTCTAATTCAAACAATATTGAAAACAAGTTTAACTTCTGTTTATGTCTTGCACACTCAGCCAGTGCTGCCATGTCTGAGAAAGAAAGCTATAGAGTGCAGTAGGACTAGATGATAATCAGCAGGTATCCCACACTGATGTCACCAAATTTGAAAATACTTAAATGTCAAGATTGTAATCTTCCATCATGTTGCTGGTGTGTTTTTACACACAGTAATCCACATCCACAATCTTGCTGTAATTACACAATGAACATCACCACATGACTCACAGGTTTCCACAGGTTCTTTCAGTGCATCCTATGTCTGTAACCACTGCTACGGCCATGAGACTCCCCTACACCACAGTTCCAAATTCAGCAACGCACATGGTGAAAAATGCAGATTGTAATCGTATCTGCAAATAACCCCAGAGCAGAGACATGGTCTGATTCCTTGTGACAATTTCAGGTATTGTGAAATGTGTGATACAACATATAAGAAAAGACCTGGACAAGGGTCACTTTCCACACAAATTTAATACAGCCAATGAATGTGGGATCATATCCTGATCTGTCATTCGATGGCTACGACACAACGTGTGAAAGTGTGTGAACCAAATTTATGGCTTGATACCAAACTGTCTTCCAGAAAAATCTTTGATTTTCAGTTGGAAATGCACCGTTATTGTGCTAAAGATGTGTCTATTGCCATACATTCATTCATAAACTGTAGACCAAGTGCATTGTTCACTACTTTAACATCATCATGTATGTGCATGTATAAAACATTGTTTCTCTCCCAAGACATACAAGCTCTCACATATGAAGGAGCATATATTAATTAGAATACGATTTTTACTAATGTCTCTATTGAACGGCTTCAGTTTTAGCCCACAGAGACAACATTGTAGTGAAACATGCTCTCACAGGCGAGTGGGTCTATATTTTGTGGATGGTTTCGACGCTTCCATCAATGCCACTTCTGAATTTTCCAGCTGCTGTCTGTCATGTCATCCTGATTATAAGATTATTCCGGTCAGTTAGGGGTCCTGCGCTGAGCTTTGTGTGTTTTATGAACAGGTACATGCATTGAGATTGCATCACTGTGTTGATGTTATGGTCATGTGAGAATATGTTTTGGGTGTCATTAAAGTTGACTCATTTCACAGTCATGGCCTTCATCCAGACAGAAAGCCACAGCATCTCGGCCCCAGTAATGCTTTCTTCGGCAGATGCAATGAAATTATACCACAAGATTGAATTAAAGAAAACGTTCAAGTTCAGATGCTTTACACGTTTTTTGTCAAATGCACTGTGCTGCCACCTGGTGGGTTGTTTCATCCAGGCCTTCCCTACAGATAACTGATGTTTCCTCGCTGTAGTACCTGTGCTGAGGAGCAGAACCAATAGGGTGAGTGCTTTTCCTATTGCTGAACAAATGCCCCAATCAAAAAAATTTTTACGGCAATGTGGCATTTGGTTGCTTCGGGAGATGGCGAAGCTTTGTGAGTGACAGCAGCGAGAGAGAGAGAGAGAGAGAGAGAGAGAGAGCGAGAGAGAGCGAGAGAGAGAGAGCGAGAGAGAGAGAGAGAGAGAGCGTTTTAGTGGCTGCAGAAAAACTCCTCAGGCATTGGCTGCATTTTAGGTAAATAATTATATTTACCTATATTTCACAAAATTTGAGCATATGTTCTTTTCAAGTTATGAAAATTATTCGTTAAACTTGTTTGTGTTTTTCACAGCAAAAACATCAAACTTTTTCATACTTGATTTTTATGTCTTTGGTCCGATTTTAGGTCAGTTGTGTTAATACAGTATGTGAGAATAAAAACAATATCTTTAAATTCAGACGTGTGAGGTTGTGCTGAAAAGAATGATACCAAACATGACATGGTGAACAATTTGAAAAGGTGAAATATAAGGATAAAATCAAAAGTAATCAGAATCCAGAGGGTTGACGTCAAAATGTTTTTGAAATGCAAGCGAGAGGCGTCGGGTGACCCAGAAAACCTTTGCAAAAGTACACTGATGAGTATTATGAGAAAGAGGGAATGCGATTCCACCCTGCTAAGATATGTGTGAACAAAGCAGTCAGAGGTTCTTACAACCTACTCCTGAACTGACTCTGTTATATTCGCCTTGACCAGGTGTGTAGGTTCCTTCATTAGAACTCTTTCTGGGAGATCTTACAAAAGAAATTAGGGTGAAGAGAGGCAAAAGCAAGGCACATCAAAGGATTTGTGTTAGGGGGTCCACAATGCTATGTGAATTTGCACAATGCAGAGCAAGACCCAGGTGAAGTGTAAAGTCTGAGTGATACATCCATAATATAATAATTCAGGTATCTGGTACTGCTGAACTGTTGTAATCTAGACTATGAACGATATTTGAATATTTAACAGTGATAAACAGTAAAACTGTAAAACGTTTAAAACTGATGATTTGATGTGAAGTTGGTTTAAATATGTTATTCAGTGAAAACTTATTTGTACTTTTTTTCTCTGGAAAAAGTAAAGCACTCTTGTATTGTTTTCTTTGGTTTTTCCCCCCATGATGTTTATAACAGTTAAACACTATGACTTTAACATTAATTTCAATCCATCCGTACATCTTCTTCTTATCTGCGGCCGGGTCGCGGGGGCAGCAGGCCAAGCAGAGAAGCCCAGACCTCCCTCTCCCCAGCCACCTCCTCCAGCTTGGGGGAACACCAAGGCATTTCCAGGCCAGCCGAGAGATATAATCTCTCCAGCGTGTCCTAGGTCTGCCCTGGGACCTTCTCCTGGTGGGACATGCCTGGCACACCTCACCCAGGCGGCGTCCAGGAGGCATCGTTGTCAATGCCCGAGCCACCTCAACTGGTTCCTTTCGATGTGGAGGAGCAGCAACTCTACTCTGAGCCCCTCCCGGGTGGCTGAACTTCTCACCCTATCTCTAAGGGAGAGACCAGCCACCCTTCAAAGAAATCCCATTTCTTCCGCTGCATCCACGATCTCGCTCTTTTGGTCACTACCCACAGCTCGTGACGATAGTTGAAGGTAGGGACGTAGATCGACAGGTAAATTGGAAGCTTCACTTTTACACTCAGCTCTCTCTTCACCACAACAGACCGGTAAAGCGGCCGCATCACTGCCAATCACGTGTCAATCTCCTGCTCTCTTCTCCTGTCACTTGTGAACGAGACCCAGAGATACAGTGGGGCAAAAAAGTATTTAGTCAGCCACCGATTGTGCAAGTTCCCCCACCTAAAATGATGACAGAGGTCAGTAATTTGCACCAGAGGTACACTTCAACTGTGAGAGACAGAATGTGAAAAAAAAAATCCATGAATCCACATGGTAGGATTTGTAAAGAATTTATTCGTAAATCAGGGTGGAAAATAAGTATTTGGTCAATAACAAAAATACAACTCAATACTTTGTAACATAACCTTTGTTGGCAATAACAGAGGTCAAACGTTTACTATAGGTCTTTACCAGGTTTGCACACACAGTAGCTGGTATTTTGGCCCATTCCTCCATGCAGATCTTCTCGAGAGCAGTGATGTTTTGGGGCTGTCGCCGAGCAACACGGACTTTCAGCTCCCGCCACAGATTTTCTATGGGGTTGAGGTCTGGAGACTGGCTAGGCCACTCCAGGACTTTCAAATGCTTCTTACGGAGCCACTCCTTTGTTGCCCGGGCGGTGTGTTTTGGATCATTGTCATGTTGGAAGACCCAGCCTCGTTTCATCTTCAAAGTTCTCACTGATGGAAGGAGGTTTTGGCTCAAAATCTCACGATACATGGCCCCATTCATTCTGTCCTTAACACGGATCAGTCGTCCTGTCCCCTTGGCAGAAAAACAGCCTCATAGCATGGGATGCAACTCAGTATTCTTCGTCCTCCAAACACGACGAGTTGAGTTTATACCAAAAAGTTCTACTTTGGTTTCATCTGACCACATGACATTCTCCCAATCCTCTGCTGTATCATCCATGTGCTCTCTGGCAAACTTCAGACGGGCCTGGACATGCACTGGCTTCAGCAGCGGAACACGTCTGGCACTGCGGGATTTGATTCCCTGCCGTTGTAGTGTGTTACTGATGGTGACCTTTGTTACTTTGGTCCCAGCTCTCTGCAGGTCATTCACCAGGTCCCCCCGTGTGGTTCTGGGATCTTTGCTCACCGTTCTCATGATCATTTTGACCCCACGGGATGAGATCTTGCGTGGAGCCCCAGATCGTGGGAGATTATCAGTGGTCTTGTATGTCTTCCATTTTCTGATGATTGCTCCCACAGTTGATTTTTTTCACACCAAGCTGCTTGCCTATTGTAGATTCACTCTTCCCAGTCTGGTGCAGGTCTACAATACTTTTCCTGGTGTCCTTCGAAAGCTCTTTGGTCTTGGCCATGGCAGAGTTTGGAGTCTGACTGTTTGAGGCTGTGGACAGGTGTCTTTTATACAGATGATGAGTTCAAACAGGTGCCATTCATACAGGTAACGAGTGAGGGACAGAAAAGCTTCTTACAGAAGACGTTACAGGTCTGTGAGAGCCAGAGATTTTCCATGTTTGAGGTGACCAAATACTTATTTTCCACCCTAATTTACGAATAAATTCTTTACAAATCCTACCATGTGAATTCATGGATTTTTTTTCACATTCTGTCTCTCACAGTTGAAGTGTACCTCTGGTGCAAATTACTGACCTCTGTCATCATTTTAAGTGGGGGAACTTGCACAATCGGTGGCTGACTAAATACTTTTTTGCCCCACTGTACTTAGACTCCACCACTTGGGGTAGGAACTCATCCCTGACCCGGAGTGGGCACTCTATGGCAGGTCCAGGGGACTTGCTGACCTCCGGCTCAGGCAGAGACTTGGCTGGACCTGACAGTGAGATAGAAGCTACTGATGGTAGAGCTGGTGGTGACGTTGGAGCCGCAGGCAATTGAGCCGATGGTGGCATGGCAGCCGTAGGCAGTGTTGGCTGGCTCCAATGCATGAAAAATCATTAGGCAGGTCCAGGCAAAGTGCTGACCTCCAGTTCGTTCAGAGCATGTTTCTCAGGCGCGCTGCTGACCCCGGCAAGGGGAGAGCAGGTCTGGGCGGCATGCTGAACCGCGGGGCGGCCGTGGCAGGCCCAGGTGACGTGCTGACCCACAGCGCATGATTGATTTATTGTGAGCAACACAAATGTTAACAAATGGAGAATTTTGCTGAAGCACATTATTAGAGTCACAGCCTGCTGTCTTTAACAGTGTCTTTAACTTTTCTTTCTTTGTTTGTGCGAGTATTTCTCTTGTTCATAAAAACTGGCAGTCTGGTATAATAAGGAGCTTTGTTAGACATTAATCATTGTTTCACAGAACAACATCTTCAAGATCTTCAATTCAGGTGTTGTGACAAAATTTGATTTCCGTTTTTATGGTTGTTTTTTTTTATACATCTAATTTTTAATTCTGTAAACAGACTGTGATATTCTGGATTAGGCTCTTAAAAGGATCAGGACAGAAGGACGTGGATAGGTGCCTTTATTGAACAGCAGGACATCACACACTAATTTGTTGTTTCTTAGCGGTGCAGAAAACTACCCTTTTTTGTTGTTATATATTGGTCAACCAAGAACTAGCCCTGTAACAGGCACTTCTGTATTTTACCACTGGGGGGCAACAATTCACTCTATTACATTCCTCCCCTTTTAGATTTGTAATTGAAGTAAGCAACCCTTTAAAGAATGTATTTCACTGCCCCCACCAAAAAGAAATATTCTGTGGCCCTTACGAACAATGAACAAATGTAGCCATTACTTCCATTATTAACTCTTCACTTCTAAAATAACTGGCAGTAAATAACTAAAACATAACTCTACATTTTCAAAGATTCAGTCTCTTTGGGGGAACTCTGCGTCTCTCTGGGTATCTGCGTTCCACAGATGGGCTTTGGGTGGTTTCTGGGTTGGATACTGGTGGTTCATCGGTTGTCTGTTTAGGTGGTTCAGGAGGTAAGGAGTGTGATGTTAAAATCCCAGGTGGACTTGGTGGTATCTCTGGAACAACACTGTCCATAATCACTTCTGGCCGTCCCTCTGAAACCGGTGAAAATATAACTGGGGGTTTCTCCACAGTCTGTCTCCATGGTAACAGGTGATCCACATGTATTGTGCGTGTTCTCTGTCCCTCTTGTATCAGGTAAGTAACACTTCCCATTTTCTTCAGAACTGTTCCCTGAGTCCATTTTGTTTCCCCCCCCCCTGAAGTTTCGGATACGCACAGCGTCTCCCTCCGAAAAAACACGAACAGGTTGGGTTTTGTAATCATGGTGTCGCTTCTGCTCAGACTGTTTCTGTTCAATGTGTCTGCTTAGTTCAGGTTTCAGCAGGCTGAAGCGAGTCCGGATCTGACGTTTCAGGAACAACTCTGCTGGTGTACGACCCGTTACAGTGTGCGGTGTACTGCGATACATGATAAGGAAGTTTGCCAAACGATGACTGAGTGGCAATGTGGCCTTACCATCTGCTTCCAGCACATTTTTCATCAGGGATCGTTTCAGGATTTGTACTGACCTCTCTGCTGCCCCGTTTGATGCAGGATGATAGGCAGGAACAGCTGTGTGTCTGATCCCATTTAACTCCAGAAACTGATTGAATTCCTTTGACACAAGTTGAGGTCCATTGTCTGAAACAAGCTCTTCTGGAAGTCCATATGAAGCAAATAACCCTCTCAAAACCTCAATGGTGTTGTGTGAGGTAATGGATGGCATAGGGAACACTTCCAACCATTTTGAATGACTGTCAATGACAACTAAAAAGTACTGCTTGCCTTTTTCAGCGAAATCAATGTGAATCCGTTGCCAAACTCTCTCAGGCCACTTCCACGGATGGAGTGGTGCAACGGGTGGTGACTTCTGTACAGCCTGACAGACTGAGCAGCTTTGAACCAGTTCTTGTATATCACCATCACAGCCTGGCCACCACAGGTAACTGCGAGCGAGTGCTTTCATACGACAGATACCTGGATGTTCATGATGCAGGTCTTCCAGCACTTTCTGTTGGTAAACCGGTGGAATGATGACCCGTTGTCCCCAAAGAACACATCCTTGTTCTGCTGACAGCTCGTGTCTGCGTGTAAAGTAAGGCTTAAGTGATTCGTCTTGCATATATCTTGCATATAACTTGGCCACCCATTCATGGTGTAGCTCCAGACCTTGCTGAGGATTGGATCCTTCATGGTTGCTCTCTCAATGTCTTTAGCTACTATTGGTAGCTCTTCCACATGTGAGAAATAGAAGATACTTCCCTCAGCGGCAATGTTGTCTGGCGTATTCCGAGGTAGACGTGACAATGCATCTGCATTAGCATGTTCAGCTGATCTTCTATATTCAATGTCATAATTGTATGCCATTAGAATAAGAGCCCAGCGTTGCATTCTTAGTGGAGCGAGTGTTGGGACAGCTGACTTTGGCCCTAGTATAGCCAGCAGTGGCTTATGATCTGTTATGAGGGTGAATTTCCTTCCATACAGATATTTATGGAATTTCTTTACTCCAAAAATTATGGCAAGGGCCTCTTTTTCTATCTGGGCATACTTTCGCTCAGCTTCAGTTAATGTTCTTGATGCGAAAGCCACAGGCCTTTCCTCTCCATTTTCCATGACATGAGAGATGACTGCGCCCAATCCATAAGGTGATGCATCGCAGGCTAACTTCAATGGCAGATTTGTGCTGTAGTGCACCAACACTTTGTTCTGCAGCAGTAGACTTTTTGCATCCCTGAATGCTTTTGCACATTCCATGGTCCAAATCCATTTAGCATCTTTTCTCAACAGGTTATGCAAAGGCTGAAGAATGGTGGATGGATTTTCCAAAAATCGACTGTAGTAATTTAGAAGACCAAGAAAGGACTTCAGTTCAGTGACGTTTGTTGGTTCTGGTGCATTTGCTATGGCTGCTACCTTTTCCTCTAAAGGATGCAGACCATCCCTGTCAATACGATGTCCCAGGTACTCCACACTGCTCTGAAGAAAGTGGCATTTGGAAAGCTTCACTCTGACACCATGCTTCTCCAGACGTGTGAGTACTTCCTCCAACCTCTTCAAATGATCCCTTTCAGATGAAGCAGTGATGAGGATGTCATCCAAAAAGCAGGTGACATGCTCCATCCCCTGAAGGATTTGATCCATCACAGACTGGAAAAGAGCCGGAGCACTGGAAACACCATAGCTGAGGCGATTGTACTTATAGAGACCTTTGTGTGTGTTGATGACCAGATACTTCTCTGATTCTTCATCTAACTGTAGCTGCTGATAGGCATGAGAAAGGTCAAGTTTACTGAAGGATATTCCTTCAGCTAAAGTGGCAAACAAATCTTCAGTATTTGGAAGTGGATATCTTTCCTCTTCAACACACTGGTTGACACTGACTTTGTAGTCACCACATATCCTAATTGTTTTGTCTGCCTTTGGCACAGTAACAATAGGGGATGCCCACTCACTTTTCTCAACCTTTGAAATTACCTTCACCTTTTCCAATCTGTCCAGCTCCTTTTCCACAGCTTCTTTTAGTGCATAAGGAACTGGGCGAGCTTTACAGAAAATTGGTGTGGTGTTTGGTTTAGTGTGGATTCTAGCTTTAAATCCCTTTATGCAGCCTTGGTCATCCAAAAACACTGCCTGATGGCGCTGAATCACTTCTAGTACTCCTGGCTTTGCTTCTTTCTGCACCAGTACCTTGTGTACTGTGAAAATCTGTTTCCAGTTCAGCTGTAGTTTCTTTAACCAGTTTCGTCCAATCAGAGCTGGTCTGTCTCCCTGAACAACGATCAGTGGTAGGGTGATGTTTTGAGTCCCATACTGTACTGGTAACATAATATATCCACGCACAGCAATGTGTTGGCCTGAGTAGGACTTGAGCTTTAGCCCACTGGCTGGTTTTATAGGGAAATGAGTGAGATGCATCTGATAATACTTGTCTGATACTACCGACACTGCTGATCCTGTATCCAGCAGCATGGTGGTGTTCTTGCTCCCAAGCGCAACATCCACTGTGTATCCCTTCTCACTGGAGGTGATGGAGTACATTGAATAAACTCCAAAAAGTTCAGCTTCATCATTCCTACTTGAGCATTCATCCTCAGTTTCCAAATACTGAGTTTGCTGACTGAATTTTTTATTCCTGCAAGCACGTGCAATGTGTCCTATTTTTGCACAAACATGACACTTTTCGCTCTTAAATTTGCACTCACGTGCTGAATGCTTTCCACCACAACGATAACATGGTTGCTTCATTCCTGTGTCTTTTTTAGGTCCCTTCCAGTTCTTTGGCTTGTTATTGCCCTCTTGCCTGTTCTGTCCTTTCCATCCTTTGTTGAAAAAATTTGGAGCATTTGTCAAGGCATTTACGTGGTGAGGGTCCTGGCGTCCTGAGAACTCCATCGTATTTTTCGAAGCGAGTTCCATGGATACGGCAATCTCACATGCACGTGGAAATGTAAGATCCTTTTCCGATAGTAGCTTGCGCTGCACAGCATCAGAACGCAGCCCACTAACAAAACGATCCCTCAGGGCCTCATCCAAATATTGTCCAAAATCACATGTGGCTGACAACTGCCTCAGGGCGACAACATAGTCAGAAACTGCCTCCCCTTCTTTCTGGTTACGTTTCTGAAAACGAAAACGCTCAGCTATCACCACTGGAGTCGGCTTATAATGCGCACTTAACGCCCCAGTCAGCGCTGCATATCCCATGGTACTCGGTACCCTCGGAGACACAAGATTCTTTAGCAGCCTGTATGTATCTGCTCCGATCACAGAGAGAAACGTGCACACTTTCTTCTCATCGGAAACATCATTTGCCAACATCCATTGCTCCAACCGCTCCAAATATGACTCAAAATCTTCCTTCGATTCATTATACTCTTCAACACGACCCACATGCATCGCCATGTTAGCTCACCAAAAGCTGTTCCGCTGCAGCCGTGAAGAAAACGTCTTGATTTGTCTTTTTCTTTACATGTGAACACAACCCTCCTACAGCCTCTGTCACGCTGTGGAAATCTTTAGAATCCTCGTCGCCAGTTGTGATATTCTGGATTAGGCTCTTAAAAGGATCAGGACAGAAGGACGTGGATAGGTGCCTTTATTGAACAGCAGGACATCACACACTAACTTGTTGTTTCTTAGCGGTGCAGAAAACTACCCTTTTTTGTTGTTATATATTGGTCAACCAAGAACTAGCCCTGTAACAGGCACTTCTGTATTTTACCACTGGGGGGCAACAATTCACTCTATTACACAGACTGTAGTGACAGGATTTATGAAGAGGTTATATATCAAATACATTAATGACCTGTTTCTGAAGTATCTTTATGACTGCATATTTGTACCCATTTTGTCATCAATCCAGTGCTTTCTGGTCATTTCAAATAAGTTTCAAATAAGTTTATAAAACTGTGACGTTATATTTGTCACAATTTCTGCTTCCCTCTTGGGGAAGATCTTTTTTGAAAAACATTACACTTTTTACCCAGATAAACAAAGGATATATATATTTTACCAAACACTGACTGCAGGAGCTACTTAGTGACAGGAATGCTCGTTTTGGCCTTTAAATACTTGAAATTGTTTGTGACAGATATGATTGGCTTATTTTTGACAGATGTAGGTCAACAGGTGACGTATAACAGCTTAAATTCCCGCAATGATTTTTTTTTTTAACTTTTTGCCAGGCGATCAGAATTTCACGAAGCTCTGTCCATATTTTTATGCTGCGTTACCTTGGAGGTCAGCGCTGAAGTTACCCGGAAACAGTACGACCTTCAAAATAAAATGGAAACCTACTCATCCACAATATACGCTAAAAACAAGTTTTTTTTAAAAGTGTGTGTGTGTGTGTGTGTGTGTGTGTGTGTGTGTGTGTGTGTGTGTGTGTGTGTGTGTGTGTGTGTGTGTGTGTGTGAGAGAGAGAGAGAGAGAGAGAGAGCAAGGGATCTAAATGCTTTGATTTCACATTCCAAACCTGTGGAGCGCAAAAAGTTTTGTTTTTTAAATGTATAATATTGATGTGACAGACAGTTTGTTTGTTTTATTTTTTATTATCACATCTAATAAAAAAATCATAAGCCTGGGCCATTAGAAACGCTTTTTCTTTAATTGTATCACCAAATAAATGTAATTTCAGTTCAATGCACACTGAACAACAAATTATTTGTAGCAAATAGAAATATTCAACTTTTATTCTGAAAATGTATTATCGGAAGTTTTGGAGCAAAGGGCATGCGCACTGGGTTTTCCTGCTTTGAGTAGCAGGAACCTGTGTTGAATCTCAGGCGAACATGAAGCCGCATCCTCGCGTTACTCGGACAAAGTGGGCTGACAGACTGGACGCTGAGCCGGAACGTTCCGGTAAATGCAGCTGGCATCGAGACGAGAAGAAGAAACTTCTTGTTGCCCTTAAAGGACTGAGTAGCAGGACCGCCGCAGGAAAAACAGACATCGACTGTGCCTTCCTGAGAAAACACCTGCCTACTCGGTCCCTTTCAGAGGTACGGCCCTCATACAGAAACGACGCTTTTCGTTGGTACTTAAGTCAAAACAAGTCTTTCGTAAATATCCTTTTTAATTTATATAAACAGAAAGTAAGGAAGTATGTGTTTGAGTGGTTATTTGTTTGTTTTAACAGTCCTAATTTTTAATACGTCTTGAATCTGTATATTTCCCCTTAAATCGTAAGGAACGTGTATTTGTGCCTTCAGATCGTTGTCACTGCCAAACAGCTCAAATTTAGTGTCATTTATTGGATCGGATGATTAAAGTCTGAAGAAACTGGAAATATGAGTCCCCAGTAATGACAAACTTTGGATTTCCAGTGAGAACGATGACATCCCACACCATCGCACACTTCCTTCACCAAAAGCTGAAAGCTGTCACCTTATTGGTGCAGCAAGCAGCGTAGCGTCCTCCGTGTCATAGACAGAATCTGGACTCATCATCACCAAAGATGATATTCCTCCACATCTTCAGGTTCCAGTGCACATGTTGTCAATACCAGTGCAAACAGTAAAGGGCAGTCATGGCAGCCCTATGAGGCCAGAGACTGGCCGTGTGCCGTCTATGCTAGATTGTCTGGAGTGCCATGTAATCCTGCAAATCTGTAGAAGACCGCCTATGGTTCCTGAGTGCTGACATCTCCCATTATTTCGAACTTGGTCTTCAATTTGGAGATTTAGGACCAACAACACCAGCTTAACGTTGCCCTATGGTGTGGGTCAGTCAGCGTGGCATACTTTGACCATGCTCACAGGGACCTGACTGTCAGCATCTTGTCAGAATAAGTTGTTTGTCATTGATAGAGAAGATTTGGCAAGTTTTCCATCGTTGTAACCGCTGCAAGTGCATTTTCCTTAGAAACGTGACAGCGTTTTAGGGGACTAAAGAGCATGAGGTTTATTGCCAAATATTGTTACAAAAAATAATCTAACACAAGATTCCTTACTTTTTGAACTGAGTTTATTAATTTTTGTTTATACTGTGTGCTGACTGTGCATAAAGACACGCACTGTCCTTTCCCTCCTCCAGATCCAGTCTGTGGTTGAACTTCTGAAGAACAAAGTGCTCTTAAATGCCAGGTTGAAGCTGAAAAGGCAAAGGAGGGAGGAGAGGAACGTTAGAAAACCCATTGAGGAGTGGACATACATGGCCTCTTCTTTAGTGGGAACCCTTGAGGAAACTATTTCCACTGCTTTCTCTCAGGTAGGCATTTTTAAATTTAGTTTAACTTTATTTTTGTGATAATTTAAGTAAACAACAAATCCTTCACACAACAGTCATACTTCAGGATAGATCTGTTATCAGTAGGGAGAAACGAGACCCAGTATTTTAATTCATTGGGATTGTTATTCTGCTTGCCTATTGGTTCCACTTATTGGTTCTCCTTGCACTTGTGTACAGTCAGCTGATTTCAATTTGTGTGCCTGTGGAGAAAAATAGTGGCGCAGTCTACAGCGTGGATATGGACCGAACTCTTATTTTTATTGAAGAAAAGGACAAGAGCATGATGATAAAGTGCAAACTACATCCAGGACAGAAAAACAAATCTCTTATTATACTGCTAACAGAACCTCAGCTCTCTGCAAACACCTGTACAGACAGGATGCTAATGCTAAGGCTAAGTTACTCAGACCCCAGCCCAGCAGCCAGAACTGAACTTCAGCAGCTAACAAGTCAAGCTGCAGCCTTCTTTCCTACCTGTTCATGTTTCTCAAGTTGAATTGCTGTGGTAATCGGTAAAACTCTCCTTGTGCTGATTGTCATCTTTGCTTTGTGCTGTCTCCAACAAAGAGGGGGGAAAGTGGTGGAGCCTGTTCTTTATACCCAAAGACCCACTGACAAAAAAAGAAGACTCAGACAAACAGGCAAAACAAAGTTTTTCAAAGTCTATCGTTTCACATATTTGTATCAGAGAATTTTTCCCAGTACTTTCCGAATCTTATTTGAGGTTGCACGGGGTGGGTGCCAGTGCCCAACCAGTCTGCATGTCTTTTGTGAACTTGCAGAAGGAATCCGACCGTGTCCCTTGGAGTATTCTGTGAGAGGTGCTTTTGGAATTATCGAATTTTTATGGACAGAATTTAAATTGGGTGGTCTCAGAATTTCGTCTCGGCTCTTTGCAGATGATGTGGTTCTGTTGGCTTCATCAGGTGGTGGCCTCCAGCTCGCACTGCAGCGGTTCACAGCCGAGTGTGAAGCAGCACCTCTGAGTCTGAGGCCATGGTTCTTAGCCAGAAAAAGGGTGGAGTCAACGACAAGTTACTGTCCCAAGTGCGGGTGTTTAAGTATATCGGAGTCTTTTTGAGTGATGAGAGAGGGGGTGCAGGAAATCCACAGACAGATCGATGCTGCGGCTGCAGTGATGCAGATGCTGCACTTAAACTTGTGGTGAAAAGAGAGCTGAGTGTTCTGGCCATCCCAGGAGGGCTCAGAGTAGAGATGCTACTCCTCCACATGGAAAGAAGCCAGTAAAGGTGGTACGGGCATCTAACATCTTCCTGGGCGCCTCCTGGGTGAGGCGTAACAGGTATGTCCCACCAGAAGGAGGCTCCAGGGCAGAGCCAGGACATGCTGGAGAGACTGTACATCTCAGCTAGTCTGGGAACACCTTGGTGTTCATCGAGATCAGCTAGAGCAGCGGTTCTCAAACCTTTTATGATGAGTACCACCTCAGAAAATATATGGCATTAAAGTACCACCTTCATGAGCTTGGCTGATATCAAAATGAATATAGCTTTTTCAAAAAAGACAAATCAATAATGTGCAACAGCTCATCTTAATTTGCAAGGAATAATTCTTGCTGCATGTAAATTAAACTAAAGTTTTCTGTTCTTTGCTTTTAAAATTCCTGCTGATAGTTACATTTGTGTAGTTAAAAACACAGTTGAATCAATGTTGTTCTCCCACATTCTGCTTCTCTCTGTGTTTTCAGATGCTGATCGTGTCTTCTACAGAGCCTTGCACTTTGAGAAATGGTGACCCTCCCCAGGTGCACAGACCACCCACAGATGGTCGTACCATCCCTTTGAGGCCAATACTGGTGCCAGTGCAAGGTACAAACCTGTAGCTCCTCCAACCACCTCTCAGCATCATGTATTCAGCTGCCAGAAACGAGAGCCTGCTCCTTTTTATTTTTAATGGTAGCCACCCTTGTATTGAGACCATTTCTGATAAACGTTTGGTAAGCGGTAGAGTGTTTTCTAAGCGCACACTGCACAGTATGCTGATGTACGCCAGGTTTTTGCTTAATGGCTCTTTCTGAATCGCATTGTTGGTGCAAAAATATATATTTTTTTGTACTGTCAAATTGTGTTATCTTTCTCAGTTTCTCAGTTACCATTTTTTAAGTAACAGGCTGCTAGTAACAAAGCGCCTATAATTTGAATTTTTTTCATGGTTTCATGGTAAATCAGCCATAAAAGGCTGGTCTTGTATTTTTATCACACTGGATGGAATGAGGGTGGGCAATGCCAACAATCAAGTTTGTGTATGCCGTAACTCGAGAACGAAGTGATGTAGTAACTGGAGAAGGAAGTCACCTAGGATTTTGAAAATGATAATCTAGATGTATCTGCTAAAAAATTTCAAAAAACTTTGAATGCCAGTGAACTTGACCGTAAGGTTTTCTGGAAATCTTTTAAATGCAATAAGTTGAGAATGAGGCATTTTGGATTTTGGAATTGAATTTAACTCAGTTTTATTTACACAGCACCAAATCACAACAACAGTCACCTCAAGGTGCTTTATATTGTACAGTAGATTCTACAATAATACATACAGAAAGAACCCCAACAATCATATGACCCCCTATGAGCAAGCAATTTGGCGACAGTGGGAAGGAAAAACTCCCTTTTAACAGGAAGAAATCTCCAGCAGAACCAGGCTCAGGGAGGGAGGGGCCATCTGCTGCGATCGGTTGGGGGGAGAGATGGAAGACAAGATAAAGACATGCTGTGGAAGAGAGACAGAGATTTATACCATAGGTGCATCTGCAAGGAGGCTGAAGGGTCTGACTGGGCCCTGCCAGTATTGACGCTACACTGATTTATTTCTATATTTTTATGTGTTTCATAGGTCAGTGTGAAATGATTGACAAACAACAAAAACATTCCCCCTGAAGGTTCACAGTGCATCCGTAAAGTATTCACTTGGACCACAATTTGTCATGTTACAATGTCAAGACCAAAATGGACTAAATTCATTTATCATAGCAGAAATTCTACACCTAACACCCCATAATGACAAAATGATAAGTTACCATAAGCTTTGCACACCTATTTTTGGCAGTTTCTCCCATTCTACTTACAGAACTTCTCGAGCTCCATCAGGTTGGATGGGGAGCCACTACTTTTTAACAGGAAGAAAGCCGCAGCAAAGCAGGGCTCAGGCTGCCATCTGCTGCAACTAGTTGGGGATGAGGGGTGTTAGGCATGACACAAGATGCTGTGGAAGAGAGCCAGACGAGGCCAAAGGGTTCAGTCTTTGTTTCATCAGGCAAGAATGGTACAGTGGGGCAAAAAAGTATTTAGTCAGCCACCGATTGTGCAAGTTCCCCCACTTAAAATGATGACAGAGGTCAGTAATTTGCACCAGAGGTACACTTCAACTGTGAGAGACAGAATGTGAAAAAAAAATCCATGAATTCACATGGTAGGATTTGTAAAGAATTTATTCGTAAATCAGGGTGGAAAATAAGTATTTGGTCACCTCAAACATGGAAAATCTCTGGCTCTCACAGACCTGTAACGTCTTCCGTAAGAAGCTTTTCTGTCCCCCACTCGTTACCTGTATGAATGGCACCTGTTTGAACTCATCATCTGTATAAAAGACACCTGTCCACAGCCCCAAACAGTCAGACTCCAAACTCCGCCATGGCCAAGACCAAAGAGCTTTTGAAGGACACCAGGAAAAGTATTGTAGACCTGCACCAGACTGGGAAGAGTGAATCTACAATAGGCAAGCAGCTTGGTGTGAAAAAATCAACTGTGGGAGCAATCATCAGAAAATGGAAGACATACAAGACCACTGATAATCTCCCTCGATCTGGGGCTCCACGCAAGATCTCATCCCGTGGGGTCAAAATGATCATGAGAACGGTGAGCAAAGATCCCAGAACCACACGGGGGGACCTGGTGAATGACCTGCAGAGAGCTGGGACCAAAGTAACAAAGGTCACCATCAGTAACACACTACAACGGCAGGGAATCAAATCCCGCAGTGCCAGACGTGTTCCGCTGCTGAAGCCAGTGCATGTCCAGGCCCGTCTGAAGTTTGCCAGAGAGCACATGGATGATACAGCAGAGGATTGGGAGAATGTCATGTGGTCAGATGAAACCAAAGTAGAACTTTTTGGTATAAACTCAACTCGTCGTGTTTGGAGGAAGAAGGATACTGAGTTGCATCCCAAGAACACCATACCTACTGTGAAGCATGGGGGTGGAAACATCATGCTATGGGGCTGTTTTTCTGCCAAGGGGACAGGACGACTGATCCGTGTTAAGGACAGAATGAATGGGGCCATGTATCGTGAGATTTTGAGCCAAAACCTCCTTCCATCAGTGAGAACTTTGAAGATGAAACGAGGCTGGGTCTTCCAACATGACAATGATCCAAAACACACCGCCCGGGCAACAAAGGAGTGGCTCCGTAAGAAGCATTTGAAAGTCCTGGAGTGGCCTAGCCAGTCTCCAGACCTCAACCCCATAGAAAATCTGTGGCGGGAGTTGAAAGTCCGTGTTGCTCGGCGACAGCCCCAAAACATCACTGCTCTCGAGAAGATCTGCATGGAGGAATGGGCCAAAATACCAGCTACTGTGTGTGCAAACCTGGTAAAGACCTATAGTAAACGTTTGACCTCTGTTATTGCCAACAAAGGTTATGTTACAAAGTATTGAGTTGTATTTTTGTTATTGACCAAATACTTATTTTCCACCCTGATTTACGAATAAATTCTTTACAAATCCTACCATGTGGATTCATGGATTTTTTTTTCACATTCTGTCTCTCACAGTTGAAGTGTACCTCTGGTGCAAATTACTGACCTCTATCATCATTTTAGGTGGGAGAACTTGCACAATCGGTGGCTGACTAAATACTTTTTTGCCCCACTGTATAAGAGCCTTTCAGATCTATTTTGGCAAATTCCAGGCAAGCATCATCGCTTTTACTGAGGATTCACTTTAATCTGTCCAGTCGACCATACAGGTCTGATTGGTCGAATAATGCAGAAGTGATTGTCGTTGTGGAACGTTCTCCTCCCTCTGTGGAACAGCACTGGAACGTCACCAGAGTAAATGGTAAATGGCCTGTATTTATATAGCTGCTAGTAACAAACTCCTGTATTTATATAGCGCTTTACTAGTCCCTAAGGACCCCAAAGCGCTTTACATATCCAGTCATCCACCCATTCACACACTGGTGATGGCAAGCTACATTGTAGCCACAGCCACCCTGGGGCGCACTGACAGAGGCGAGGCTGCCGGACACTGGCGCCACCGGGCCCTCTGACCATCACCAGTAGGCAATGGGTGAAGTGTCTTGCCCAAGGACACAACGACTGGGGCCTTCATGAAGTTTGTCTGCAGCCTTGATTTGTGTTTGTCTTGTCTTGGAGGTCTACAGACAGCTCCTGCACCATAAACTATGAGCTGGCCTTTCTTGTCCAATCAATTAAATTTACCAAGGCTTGACTCTAATTAAGTTGCAGACAAGAACAGGAAATGCAGCGCACCTGAGGTCAGTTTCGAGTGTGACGGTAAAGGCTGTGAATACTTATGTGCATGTTGTATTTTTGGTTTTTAACTAATAAATTTGGAATAAAAGCAAATGTATTGAAATTCTCAAGCAAACTTTGTCATTAGGGAGTGTTGTATTGGAAAATGAGTTTAATCCATTTAAGAATAAAGCTGGAATAACAGCTTCCCATATTGTGAAATGTAATATCCGTTTTGCTCCATATTTTGGGCACCTGAACATGGTAATGGGAAAAATATGTTCTTGTTTTTTTTAAAACAAACAAACACCTGCCTGCTTTCTATGGCTTTTACTGTATATTAAGACAATCTCATAGAGCTGTCGTGCCACTTGCATATTGATTGTGAGACCAGATACTCTGTCACAACTATGAAAGTGGTCACCAGCCTGTTTGTTTTGTGTCTTTGGGTCTTTTCACACCTGTGGTGTTTAGTCTGTTTACATCAAAAATGAGTTATTTCCACCATCAAGGTACTAAAAATGTGCAGGTAGATATATCATAGGCATCAATATATGGGTTAGCAGCTAACTGTGATTTCTATGTAAACTGTCCATGTTCTCCAGTAGTCCGGCACACAGCAACATCTCCCTGTATTTACTTCTGTTACTCCTGCCACAGACACAGCTGACCAGTAAGCAGAGTGAACAGTCTCACATGGTTTGTAGGGATGAATTAAGGTTTGCAGAGTTCAGTTTGACTCTTCTGTGTTAAAAGAAACCAAATCACAGGAAAAAGCTGCAAGTTTACAAACACATCCACAGATGCAGACCAGAGTAGCCAAACTGTAGGTGTGTCCTTTCTGATCCCCAAGGTAACGCCTTATTACATGTGTTGATAGTTGCTGCCATATTATTGTGAAAAAATATATTGCAACTAAAAATGTAAAACGTCCCTCTCTAGGTGCGCATCGGTACACAAAGGCAGTCCAGTCACCCAAGACTCCAGCACCAACCACAAGGCCATCCAAAACACCGCCAGCACCATCTCAAGTATGTAGCATGCCAAACGGCACAATCTGTCTACCGCAGCAACAGCCTGCGCCCACATTTGAAACTTCTGACAAGCCATGTGTATATCTACAGACTGCATCTCTGACAGCGACGCCAGAGAAAGGACCGCTTCAACCCCCTTCTAGGTCTTCGACATCTCCAAGTCTTAGCAGGTCAATAAACAAGACCACCCAGCAGCCCACCGAGTCACAGCCCACCACCGTCGCCATCACCTCCACCTCTCAGTCTTTGTCTTCCAGCCTTAATGTGCCCGCCTCTTGCTCTGCCACTACCCTTACTTCAGTCCCCCGTTCTGTATTATCCACTGCTGCCTCTTCAGCCATTTCCAGCTGCTCCACACCCACTACTCTCCCACAGTCCGTCTCCGCCACAGCATTTCATGCCAAGTTTGGTCGGACCAGCAAATATGCCACAAAAGACATGTTTGGTGTCAAGTGTGTAGTGGACTTTGAGAGGATCTATGGCTTCTTAAGTACAGTTCAAAAACCGAATCAGGATTGTCAACTCACTCCCATGGGTAAGCATCGCTGAATATTATGGCAGAATCCTTTTGCAACAAACACATTGAACATGCTGAATTTCACACGTAAACCTTTCCACAAATATCCTGTGAATGTGAAAACTTAAGTATGAAGTCATCTAGGATTTTCAAATGTAGGTGTGTCTGCCAGGAGGCTGAGGGGTTGCACCGGTGCCGTCAGTATTTTATGTAATATTCATGTGAGGTTAATGAAAAAAGGTTCGTTTCTGTCTTCAGAACAACAGGATGTCTTCACGAGAAACAAATCAAAAGTTATTCGTGTTGGTAAAGCTGTACTCAAGATGTGCTTCTTAAATATAAGACAGAGTTTAGTTTGCTAACAGTCGGGTATTAGTCTGTAAAATAATACAGCAGTTAACTGTAATAGTAAAAACTCACGTCTGTTGTCTACATAGAAGTTCACATTTAACGACTTCATTTGCGCTCAGCAACTTTCTTGTTCTGTAGAAAGTAAGCACAATACAACCAGCTGATGGCAATCTGTCTATAAGTCGACAGCAATTATTTGTCAACCTTCATCAATGTCTTTGGGAGTGATTGCAGTCTGACTGTAACTGTCTGCAGCAGCGTCCCCTCCCATCAGGCAACCTGTGAATGTGCAAACCCCTCAAGCTCCGGGAAACCATTTTGGTCGTCACAAGTTGACCCCAAATTGTTTGGACACTTCATAAAATCTAAACACAAAAGCAGACAATGATATGCAGGTCTTTTAAAGCATATATTCAGTTCATAATAGTACAAAACAAGTTCTCAAATGTTGAAACTGAGTTTTTTTTATTGTATTTTTAAAAAAATAGAAGCTTATTTTACATTTTATGCCGGCAACACCTGTCTTCACCGACAGGTGTTGAAATGGAGATGTTACCAACAAAGAGACTGAAAGAGAT
This sequence comes from Diplotaxodon limnothrissa, assembly GCF_057381915.1. NCBI lineage: Eukaryota > Metazoa > Chordata > Actinopteri > Cichliformes > Cichlidae > Diplotaxodon > Diplotaxodon limnothrissa. The sequence goes on along the minus strand of NC_140598.1, from coordinate 13,092,885 downwards.
ATTTTTTTTAATTAAAAATTGAAGAAACAACATATAAAACCAGGGTACACCTACTCTGTGAACTCCTTTTACACTATTATGAAACAGACTTGGTGCTGTCTTTGACCAAAGCTTCGCTAAAAAGGAAAAACTGAAACGTGCATTGTGTTCTTGTTCCTCTGGTTACTCAAAATATTGGATCGATCCTGAAAGTCTGTTTATAGCTTTCACTTGATGAATTTACATTTGCTAATAATACATTTTGTCATCCAGAGAGTGCCATAGTGTTGGACCTTTTAATGTCTCTCCCAGAGGAGCTTCCCCTGCTAGATTGCAACAAACTGCACAAACATATGATCCAGGTGAGACCTGCTGCTTACACACAGCCGTCGTCTTCATGTGATCAGGCTTTGAAAGCCCTGAAATTGTTTTTTCTTTTGAGGATAAAATTACTTTGATTGAAATAAATTTCATTCTTGGCTTTCACTGGAGGCCGAGGACAGTTGGTGATCTGTGCTGGTTAGGTTTTGTCAGCCGTCTGGCTTTTTATGTTTCTGGCAGAACCTAAAAATAGGAACTTTTTGCTCCAGTGTTTTGATGAGACCCTCTGTGTTTCAGATGTACCAGTGTCTCTCTGCCCCCGCTGACTCTAACACGACAAGAAGAAGGTTTCAAGAACTGGATGATGAACTTTTTACTCAGTTAAAGGCACTGGTTCCTCAAGACCATCAGACTCCTACAGGAACTACCGACAGCACTAACGTCACGGACGGTGAAGGAAAGAAGTCACTGATGCACAAAGCCGACAGCCAATCAACACAGAGCTCTACCACATCTAGCAAATTAGATTATTCAAATGTGACGCCCCCTCATCTTAACCCTTTTATTGTGCCGCTGACACTGTTAAAGCGTAGACAGGAATCCATAATTATTTAGACGTTGTTGTTGTAGTGATTTTAAACCCATTACTGAGCTTTCAGCTCATCACAGTATGTTAAGTGTCAAAAGCTCCTGCTAATTGATTTTCTTTATTTGTTTGAATTACGTGGGTTCTTATTTCAAACTTTCGAGCTGTATCATTCATGCAAAGCTGTTCTTTCAGCTCATTATGTTAGTACAGTTAAACAAATGCATTTGGGACATTTAGCTTCTTTTTTTTAATTGAAATGTTTCCTGCAGATAACTGTTTGACTTTTTAATATAACTAAACAACACTTCCAAACAGCACTTTCAGATCTTTCATCTATGAGAATGGCTGAATGTAATAAAACTATATTAAGTATTCCCTCGCCTACCCAAACCCTTTAATTCAGGTGTTCCGATCACTTCCACGAACACAGCTGTATAAAATCGAGCTCCAGGCCTGCAGACTGGTTCTACGTTTGTGAAAGAATGGGTCGCTGTCATGAGCTCAATACATTCCTGCGTGGTACCGTTACAGGATGCCTGTGCAATGCTGAATATTCCAGTCTGCCAGTAGTATAACAAAGTGAAAACCACTGGGAATGAAAGCCTTCAAATGAGCTTGAGAGCAGCACTTAGACGGCTTCATTGAACGGGTTTCCGTGGCTGATCAGCTGCATCCGAGCCTTACATGAAAGGTTTTGGATGCAGTGGTGTAAAGCACTGGACTCCAGAGGACACGTGTTCTCTGGAGTGATGAATCACACTTCTACGTCTGGCAGTTTGGGTACAGGAGTCTGGATTTGGGGATTGGAGAACAGCGGACCTGACTGAATTATGCCTGCCTATTCAGCAGCTGCTGGGACCTGGAGGAGGAAGAGCAATAGATATGCAGCTCATTGACCTGCCAACAGTTCTGTTCAGCACTGTCTACAGAAAGCATTGTAAATAAAATATCAGCATATTTTGATAAATGCAAAAAAGTACAGGAAGTTGGAAACATGTAATTTTATTAAGTAGACCTGGGTTTGAATGGTAGTGTCACAAATGTAAAAAATCCATGATATAAAAAATGAAATTAGTACAATGGATATTCTGTCCTCACAATTGTTTGAGAAATGTTAGTTAAAAAAGTTCAATAAACCTGTGTTCTTGAAAACGCGTGTCTGTTACTGTAAAACATGAAAATAAAGTGCATGACTATGATGTACAATGTGGCCACATTGGCATATGAAGCACCACTCACGATATAACAGTTCTGTAAGCAAAGTCATCACCAAGTTAACGTAACAATGCTCAGCATGGTAAATTAATCAAATGGACTATTATTGGCATCCCATAGACCAACACTGGCAAAGTTATTTCATGTTTGCTAGCGAGCTTTATTTTTTGTTTTATTTTAAGTTCGCCAAAACTTTACGAGTCCATTTTAAATCCATGAATCTGAGTTTTTCCTCTGTAAGGATTATTGTTGGGCCTACCTTAGAATATAAAGCGCCTTCGGGTGACTGCTGTTGTGATTTGGTGCTGTATAAATAAAATTGAACTGAATTGCTGTAGCTCAGTTTTTTCAGCTGTAACATTTAAAGCATTTCTTTTACCAAGTTGTTAAAAGAAGGAGGTTTGTCTAATTTCCAGTGGAGAAGAATAAACCTTTGAGCCGTGACTGAGGCGAAAGCAATCGCTTTTAGCTGTGGTGACGAAACCATAACAGCTTGGGCAGGAATCCTAAAGGTGGAGATGTGGGCCGATGGTGAAATTGTTCTGTTGCATGTGTATGAAAGACCTACACATTCTTGTGAATTTGTGTAGCCGAGGGCACCCCCAAAACATATTCTCTAATGTGGTTGGAACCTGATTGGCATCTTGCACATGCTACACTCACAGTTGGATACATTTTTGCTTGTCTGTAACTAAGTACTCTCTTAAATTGTATCAAACATTGTCTAATACAGAAAGCTCTAGACAGAGCTGCCAGAATTCTTTGGGAATTTCCATTTTGAGATCCTTTATTCATGTTAATCTAGTTTTTTCCCAGCTCGGTGAATCTTGAAATAATTTATTCAAATATTGCCTTTTGCACAAGGGTCCAAATCAAGTATGTCATCAGTAACTGAATGATCTGGTGGTTGTGAAAGTCTGAAGTGCTTACTAGTAAACCTTCAGGCTTGTAAATACCTAAAAAAAAAAAGGTGATGTAAAGGTCGCGGTAGAATTTCTCAAACTACTCATTTATGGCTGATGGGTGGGTAGATATTGATCCATCTGGCATCCAAATTTCTGTTTTATGTTTAAGAGAAGCTTGTCTTAGTTGGCGTTGGAGGCCCAGCTGTGTGGCGCCCCAGCCTACTCCTTGCCAGATATAATGATGGCAAAGGTGTAGGCCAAAGATGAGGACCTGCTGTTACTGAATCCCCAGCTCTCTCTTCCAGGCGGAGCTAGGGCTCCTGCCATAATTCCTCCTTGCTGCAATCAAGACTGCAAAAGTATAAATGAACACATATGGAATTATGTAGTAATGAAAGCCGCCCTTTGCTTTGAGTCCTGCTTTGCTCACTCTTGGCGTTCTCTCCATGAGCTTCATGAGGTTGTCTCCTGAAACGGTTTCCAACAGTCTTGAAGGAGTTCCCAGAGATGCTGAGCACTTGTTGGTCCTTTTGCCTTCATTTCTACATCGCACAAAGACACGGCAGGTGGAACCAAAGATCTCAAATGTGGACAGACCAAAGCACAGATGTCCTCTGGTCTAATGTCCACTCCTTGTGTTTCTCAGCAGCTGTTTGACCATAGAGGCCTGATTCACACAGTCTCCTCTGAACATGTAGAGATGTGTCTGCTACTGGAGCTCTGTGTGGCATCTATCTGGGCTCTGATCTGAGCTGCTGTTAACTTGTGATTTCTGAGGCTGGTGACTCGGATGAATGTATCCTCAGCAGCAGAGGGAAGAAACTATATTTTGTGCTTGGGCTTTGAGGCCCACAAATGCCAAAATAAATACATAATTAAATGTGTAATTAATTAATTACAAATTAAAATTGAAATAATTAACTATATCAGTCATTACTATTCCATTAAAGTGTTTATTATTTATTAAATGCTTCAAATTTCTTTAAATGCCTTTGAATGATTTTACATTTTTTTTAATTAATGACACTTTAAAAAAATATTTAATGATGTGGCTGTAGCTCAGGAGGTAGGGCAGGGCAGCTGCTGATCAGGAGGTTGGTGGTTCAATCCCTGGCTCCCACAGAGTGGACGAGTATCCCACAGCCAGCTTGGATTAATGCACCTCTTTCTAGATGATACCCATAGGTCAGGTGCTTGGCACACAACAAATACTTCACCTTAGAATGATGAAAAAAATCAGACTTGTGAATATTGTAGTCGCAGTAACACATTGCACATTATGTGTAATATTTTATTAGGAGAAATCAGGACAAAGTGATGCCATATAGGGGGAGACACTTCTTTTTCCATGAAAACAAGCTTGAACACTAACATGAAAATTTTGCATGGATCCAATCTACTTAATATATGATCATCAATTACACAAACACTCCAACCACTTTCTGAACCAGCAAGGCTTCAGATGTCATCGGTGACATCACTCACCCTAATGAAGCAAGCCTCATGACGAAGAATCTTCATAAAAGACTTTCTGGTGACATGTTTGTTTTTTCTTAAGGAAGTACAGGAGAACTTCTGTCGTTTAAAAGATTTAATTTGCTTCAGCACTTGAAATTACAAGTTTACAGCGCTGGACCTCAGAGTGAAATCAGCCGTCTGTCTCACACAGAGGATGACCATCAGAGCGGGCTGTACAGTTTTATAAAACAAGAACAAACAAGTATTGTTATGACTGTCTTCTTCTGGGAAGCAAAGTGGCGGTCCTGCCGTCTCCCTGCGAATCTTCTCTCTCTGTTCACATCTGGCCTTGTCTCGTATCTGCTCTTCTCCTGGAATATAACAGAAAACTCCTCCCTGCCTAACCTTGATTAATATTATCCTACTGATTCTATCTATTATCTAAGTTCAGGATATTCTGAACCCTGATCCCTTGGCCCAGAAATATCATCCTGACTTTTAAACGGTATAATGTGTAAGCATGTTGCAAAACCCTCTGCACAATCACGATAATCCAATTCCCTCTTTAATGAGCACATAGCAATGTGTATAAAAACAGCTTTATTTAATCATTTTATTCCTAATACTGGATTTCTTGACACATACCCCGAAGCCTCAGCACAGTCCGTTCCATCACTAACAAGAGTTATTGGCCAAATTTTGTGAATTTTACATTTTGATTTGTATTTTTTTCCACTTCACAACAAAACATGCTAATTGTCCTGCAGTGTTCAGGATTTTATGTGCAACTGTTTGCAAAAACATCTGGTATTATTAAAACATAAACGTAGCAGTAATTTATAACAAGACTTCAATATAACTAAACAGCACAAGTTAAAGAACAGTTCCTATTTACATTTATGAATATCTTCTTTTTAAAAAGTATATAATATAGCACATGTAAAGTATAACAAAAATGTGTAACAATTTTGTATTAATTTTTTTTTCCTTTCTGTATTTCAACAACCAGTGTTTTTACATGTAAAGGACATCAGACATTGAATAAAGTGAAATGAAACAATAAATCTTTTCATATTTTTCAATAACAGTTCAAGAGTTTGCATTCTTCTCCTGGACCACGGTGTGGATCTTTCTTAAGTTCTGTCGGACTCGAACAAACTCCATCAGCTGGGATTCCTCTCGTACCTCCTCATCTTGTTTTCTCTCTCTCTAAGAGACAAAGAGAAGCACATAGAACTTATTATTGAAAATAAATGACAGAGAAAAAGTAACTTTTTCATGTCATAAAAAGGTCCTTTTTATGACATAATATGTTTATTGTTTATGAAATACATTCTGCGTGAATGTATGCAAATATTAAACGCATTGAGTAAGAAGTGCTTTAACTGAGTTCAGTCCGTTTGCGTTCTGTGTTAATAATGTTCTTCATGATATCTGAAATCCACTCATTTTATCTACAGTCCTTCCTTAGTACAATTATGTTTTATATAGTACCAAATCACAACAGCAGTAACCTCAGGGTGGTTTATATTGTAAGATAAATACCCTACAGTAGTCTTGGAGGAAATGGTCTTGAACCCTACTAGACACTGTTTTTAATGGATGATCCGATTAAATGAAGGAACTTACTAAAAGTAGCTAAAGCTGGTGCAACACTTTAAGTTTACTACCTCATGCTGTTTCTGCTGACGTCTGAGTAGGACTTTCTCCAGAGGAGTCCTACTATGTTGTTCCTCATCCTGGTAACTCTGTTCCCTTTTCCTCCTCTCAAGCACCTGCTGAAGTTCTGATCTGCTGCTCAGAGCCAAACCCCTTTATCCATAAAGGAAGCAGAGAAAAACTGCAGTTAAGATGAGAATACGGGGCTGTTGAAATGCTACCACACCTACCAGCGGAAGGTGTTACATCAAGAGGAGGTGGGACCTAAGGAATCTTCAACACCTAAAATCTAGACTAACAAAGAAGCAACTAGTAGCTCAGTGTTCCAGCATCAGGAAGCAACTGTTATCACAACTGAAGATTGATGAGGTAAAACTCGAAAGCTACAGCAAGGGGGAGCCATGATGTCAGGTAAAGGCCTACTGGTAAAATCAGACCCTACTGACTGATTTACCAAGACTATGTGAAGTACCTGTTAGGTTTTGTATTGTTGATTGTCATTTATGCTTAGAAATATTTAACCATATATGCTTAGAGGTGTATAATCAATTGTGTAGTGATAGGACTGTGATCTTTAACAGGCTGCAAAGGCTTGGTGTGTATTCCACACTAGAATGCACACCCACATCCTGGGAGCACGAGAGAGGTCGTACCTTCTCTTATTGTTTTATGGTAGGATTAACGTAGTTACATCTGTTCTAGTCTAAGTGCTTTTTGTTTAGATGAGCTGCAGGACTTCCTCACCGTGTTATCTAGGGTGAGGGGGAGGCTACCCTCTTCCTGACCAAGGATGTATGACCCTTTGATCAGCAGTACCACACACACACACACACACACACACACACACACACACACACACACACACACACACACACACACACACACACACACACACACAGTATTCTTTGTTCACATGTATACCTATGTAAGATGCTATATGTTAATGACCCTATGCATATTCATGTAACCACAATAAAAGGAGTGCTATGGGGAGCCTGGCTGAGAGTCTGATGGAGGTCAAGTGGTGGGACGACACTTGGCTCTAGGCAGGTCTCCCTCATGCATGAGTAAACCAGAGAACTTTGGTGCCTTGTGTCTTGCTTTGCTGTGTAATTATATTGTCTTCAACGTTCCAGCGGATGGGTTCAAGTTACAAACCTATCATTAATTGGTCCTTCGAGCCGGATCCCTGGAATCGCATTCACCGAGGGGAGGAGAGGCACGCTGAAAGACTGACGTCAGCCAGGAAGTTCCTGTGGATTCGCTGTATGTTTTTTCTCCTCGATGAATGGCGATTGGCGGGATTCGAGGCTGGTATTACACGCTAAGCAACACCGAGTAAGTTTAGAGTCCAACTCTATAACTGTACGTCTTCGCCGCTCAGTGGGGCGTTGTCCGTGGCCGCTCAGTGGGGCTAAAATTCGCCGTCTAAGTGCGGCGATGTACAAAGCCGCTCAGTGGGGTTTTTTGTACAGAAGCATTAAGTCGCAGAGTTGCGCAGTTCGAACTTTTTTTGGTTCGCCGTCTTAGTGGGGCGAAATACAGACCGCTGTGTGGGGTACTGTAGTGAGTTCTCCACCGCTCAGTGGGGTGTTGAGAAGTTCCGCGGGGTCCAGATTGTGCTGGACAGTAGGCCTATTTTGTGTTGTTGTCATTATTGTTGTCGTTCTTGTTGTGTGTGAGTGTGTGCGGAGTAGAACACGTGGTCTGTGACACCGACTGTTGTTGTTGTTATCATAGGTTTCTAAGCAACCAAGAGTGAGTCGGAGGGAGACAGACGTTTGTGCTGGACTTTGCTCCTGGCAGCACAAAGTATTTATGTAAAAAAGAGAGAGAGCGACAGCTCCTTAGCTGCGCGGGTTTCACGCGGACCTGAACCGTGCGGTTAATCGCAGGCTTATAAATGGAAGAGATTCAAATGTTAGAAGTTTTCAGAAAACACACCAGCCTTGAAGAGCTGTGGAGAAGGCCAGCCCACATCAGCAGCACTTAAGATATGCTCTGGTGAATGGCTTTCCCCCACCCCCTTGCTGACACAAAATGTTAACTCTTTAGCTTGCCCTGATCAACAACAGCCTGTGTGCCAGACCATAGACGTAATTGAGGTGGATAGTTGTTAAAAGTAATCTACATTAAGCTTGTGGTTGCTCAAATTCAGTACAATGACATATGAGGTGAAGTGATATAGGCAAATATTTAAACTAATGAAGTGCATAGAGGCACTTGACCTGTGTGAAAGACTGTCGTCTTGTTATGAGCCATTGTTGAGATATGGAGCACACCTGTGAAAACAACTAATATGCTGAACCCTGTATGAAACATCTAAAAGTACATGATGGAGAAGCTGTGTTGAATATTTTCGGTAATCTCAGTTCAGTGAGAGACTGAGATTACCGAAAAGCACCACTGAACGACACAGGAAATCATTCCTGCCTGTGGCCATCTCCCTGTACAACGCATCCACTTAACACACTGTTTGCTGCTACAACTACACATGTTTCTTTTCCAAATATTTATTTATAAGTGACTTATGTATGTATGTATGTATATATATGTATATATTGTACTATTCTTAGTTAGCGTATTGTCTGTCTTGTCTTAATGTTGGTTTAAAATGGAGCACTGTAACAAAAAATAATTTCCCCCAGGGATCAATAAAGTATTCTGATTCTGATTCTGATTCTGATATGAAAGTGTAAGACTTTGCCGCTGTGGGCAGAGCATGCAACTACTGTGTGATGTTGCGTTGCAGTTTTTTTCTGAGCTGATGAGCAAGCTACACATTATCAGATCAAGAGCTGTCTGGGAACTACTCAAAGAGGGGGAAACAGAGAGTGTGCAGCGTTCCCGTGAGCAGTTTTCCTGCATCTTGACTCGTGTGTAGAGTGTTCATAACATCAGCATCATGTTTTTGTTTATTTGTTTGTTGGGTTGAAAAATAGTTAAATAAACTGGTGCTCATATTTACGGATCACCATGGCACATATCATCAGCCATGTGATTTATTTATGCAGATGACAGAGTGTGAATGTGTCTGACATCACAGTGTTTTTGTGCACTGTGTAAAAGTAATTGCCTTTGATTGTGAGTGAGAGCGGTGATTCTGCAGGTCACCAGATATTGTAACGAAAAAAAGAAAAAAAGAGTGAAAAAGAGACAAAATTTACATTGTAGATGAAAAATAATTATAGGAAAAAGGTTTTGTGTTGATCAGCCAAGAACAACTACAATTTCATTTTCTGCTTTTAAGAAAAGACTGTTCACAAAAACACAGAGAGAGAGAGAGATGTGTGTTGATTAAGCAGTGATGATAATAATGAAATGTCTTAGTTTGTCACTTTCAGGTGAAAAGCAGACCTGAATCAATTTTCCACATGCAGCGGTCGAAAGAAAGTTATAGTTTAACATCATTGGAAACATGCAGGCCAAGTTTCTGGCTGACTTATTTACAGCGCCATGTGTCTCTCAACCTCACAAGCAAGCAAGCTCTCACCCCTCCCTGAAGACAAGGAATGCAGCTCCAAAGCAATAACATGATAAAGAGACAGCAGCAAGTCCTGAGCAAAGAGTCCCAGCAAAGCAGCAGCAATGTGGACAAACAGCATCAGAGAAGAAGAGCAAACCCATCATCCTGACTGATCGGATGGATGGCACTGTGTTTACAACAGGCTGTGACTTCACTGTGCATGTGAAGAAAACGTTTGAGGAGAACTGAACAGTTGGAGTTTGACATTTGCCACCTGTGGAGTAAAATGGCAAGAAGAGACAGTGGAACACAGGACAAAGCTGAAGGAGAACTGCCGGCTGTTGGACTGTTGAAGTGGGAGAGGACAACAGAGTGAGAAGACTAGGTGAGAACACATAGGAATTATTTAATGTGGGAAATCAAAATTTGGGTTAGCAAACCTGGGGAAAAGAAAACTGACTGCTTAAGTTGGAAAATTGTGAAGGGGTCTGAAACACTGCGAAAATAGAAACATACAAAATCACACAAACAAGCAGAACATGCATTAACCCTACTAACAATTCCAAACACAAGAGAGCTTATGAAGATTAGACAACATCTTCAGCATGTGAGTCTGTTTATCATCTTGTCCAAGTCACTTAGTGTGATGCAAAAACCAGTGGACTCATAGCACAGTAGTTAAGAAATGATCAAATAGCAGAGAAATGTGTAGGAAAGGCAGCTTTAAGAACATGCTCTGTTGGATATGCAGCTCCACAGACATGCATTAAACCTGCCTAATAACACAAACACACATGCAATGAAAATTAGCTTGTTATCTTTCATCAGTGTTAAAATAGTGTCAATTTAGCAGACACTTGTTATCAAATACTGAATTTATCCAATGCAAAAAATTGACTCTCCAGGTTGCAGGACAACAGTTTAACTTTTGTGGGGAAAAAGATTCTGGTTTGACCAACCAGTGATCAGACAATAAATTTAGTTGTTAATATAGTAAATTGGGAGAAGCTTCCTGCTTGATTGATGCAGCAAGTAATTTACTGTATGAGGGAAATTGTCTTTTGTGATACTATTTTGAACATGCTTTCCTGTTGTCCTGTCAACTTAGTGGGTTAATAGCTGATATGCAAATTAGTTGATCGGTTTTAGATTAATGTAAGGTGACTGAATTCTAGCACGAGTGAATGGGATGTGTTGGAGTTGTTGTGTGTTGAGTGGAGACTCTAAAACACTGAGTTTCCTGTTTTGATGTGCGAGTGAATCCTGTATTTAGATACACAACTCTGAATACGTCAGAACAAACTTCTTTTGTGAAGTGCATGACAGCATGTCACATGTTTTATGATGAAGGGAAAAAAGGAAAATTGAATAAAATAGATCTGTGGCCTAAATGAGTGAAGAGCACAGACCTGGTGATTAAACTCATAGCTAATAAGACATTAGGGTTATGTGGTGTGTTGTGCAGTTGATGGTTGGTTTGGAGTGAATCTAGCTGATGATTCTTCTCCTGTTGTGAAGTTGATGAGGAGTTTGTGTCATGACTTAACAAGGCCTTTTTATTTTGATACTTTCACAGTGCACTGAAAGTTTGGTTTGATAATCTTTGTTATTTGTTATTTTTATTTTTTGAACAGGCACTGATTTTGTTTGTTTATTTTTTTCTTTAAGCAGATCTGCACGTCAGAAATTAAAAGTGCTATACGACGTGTCGAGAAAACCGTTACAAGTGAGTTCTCCACATTAAAATGGGTTCTGGAGAAAGCCACTTATTGGGACAATATTAAATAAAAGTCCCGGCCTAAAAAGGATACAGCGATGTAATCCCATCTAAAGTTCTTTTTCTTTTTGAGATGACGTCATTTTGCTGAGAGTGGAAACTAAATGCGACGATAGGTTCCACTATCAGCAAAGAAAGAATGAATGAATGAATGAATGAATGGAAATAAAAAAACAAACTGACTGACTGGTAAAAGCTGACAGGACTTGACCACGACTCAAGGTTAACCTCCACCTAGACAGGACAAAAGGGTGGATGAATTTATGTGTTTTTTGTTACAGGAGCAGAAAGATGACAGCAACATCCGAGGTTGCGTGATGATTTAACCCTTTAAATGCCATTTTTATGTTTGTGAACTTTGAAAATTTAACCTTTTTAGTTCAAATTCTCTGTCTGTGAATTTACCATGTGTGTGTTATTCATAGGCTTGTGTTGCTCACAACTGTGACAAAGTATGCATACGCCTGCGCAAGCGCTGATATTGGCATTTTCTTTTCTTACAGCATGCCAGTTCTTCATGTGAATTGATGATGTGGCTTATACCAGGATAACTGGTTGATGTTTTTTCCTACTACAGGTTTTCTGGGTTTATGTGTGAGGAAACTGTGTTTACAGGTTATGAGTGGTGATGCTGTTACACTGTGTTTTTGGGACAATGTGACGGTTACTTTGATGATATGAATAACATTTTTTCCACGGCTATGGATGGTTGACTTTATGGCCTTTTTATGGCACCTCTGGAACCTGCTGACCTGCGTCTGACCACAGTCGATGTGTATTGCTAATGTTTGTTTTTCTGAGACTGCATGTACAAGATTCGGCTGAAGCAGACAAGTGACATGACAAAAATATATAAGAGATGCAGTGTTTATGGAATAGTTAATATGGGCTCATTTGCTGGCCACTTTTGAGCCCATAGTGATATATGAGTGGAGTGACTTTGCTTAAGGGAAGTCACCGATTACATTAATGTTAATTGAGCACATGGGATGATCCATGTCTGAGGCAAATTAGGGAAATACTTGTAGTTTCCTGATTTGAGAAAACCTGCACATGACACTTGTCTTGCTGATGTTGAATGCTTATTGTTTTTATGATATAATTGTTTATAGGTGTGAAGTTTGATTTCACTTCCAGATTTAGCTTTCCAGGCCATGATGGTGTGTATGCAGGCTCCTGGCAGAGCCAGGTGTTATGCAAAACACACTAACATTTTGCAGGATTATAGGTCCAGGGTGGTGCTGCTCCAGGGGAGGAGATGCCCTGATGTTGCCTGGGATATGATCTAGCTAATCTTTTTCTTTAAGACAGGAATCCAGGTTTGGTGGGTTGACGCATGGGTGTGTCCATGCGTCAAGAGGAGGGGTCCAAGGATTAACATTAAACAATGTTTTTTTTATTATTGTTGCAGTGATTTGTGTGATTAGCCGTTTATTTACAAGTATTAAACCTATGCAAGTGGTACATCCATGTTCAGATGAGGCTTTGATGGCCTATAAGTGAAGTTCACTGAACTAAAGAATGTTGTTTGATGATTGTTGACATGCTCTCCAAATAGAAGTTTTCTGAAATACAGATGCAGCAGTGAGAAGCGAGAAACATTCCAGGCATAGCTGAGCCCAGGCAGTGGTTGAGGTCAAAGGTCAAGCTGGTTGGGGCCCATCATGAGATCAGACCTTGGAGCCACAGCAAGGACCATTTCAACTGCCTGCAAAATAGCGGAGAGACCCTCCTGGATTTATCAGAGCCACTGCAAAGAGGTCGAGGTCCCAGGAAACCCCGGTACCCTCAAGACAGCACAATAGAGAAATCTCACACTTGGTTGTTTCAGTGGTGAGGGGGGAGTGCTGATTGAGCCCCCGTAGGGTAAGCTCGCACTTCAACCTCCAGCCTCTGATCAACTCTAGGGCAACCAAGTGCGAGGCGTGACGGACCTGTGTGCGACCAGGACCCTCTTGGTTACTTTGACTACGACGCTCATCCTTATAGGACCCCAGCTGGTGCCGGAAACAGCTGAACCAGGAGGAAGGCAGAGGAGATGGACACATGACAACTCTCACCTAAGAGAGACAGATCCAGCAGGCCCAAAATCAGGACTATGCATGACGAGAAGGAGTGCCTGAGAGGATCGTCCACAGGATGGGAGCTGAGGCCAGGAGAGAGGCTTGAGGAGGATCAGAGATCATCTTCAGCACAGCAGACATCACACAGAGAGCTGTGCTACTGAGCTTCCAGGAGATCAAGAGGAGACTTCCCACAGCAAGATTTTAAATAAAATGAAAGATTCAATATTGACGCTGAGAAAGACAAGTAAGGTGTACGACGTGCTCTGCCTTAAATCTTCAGCAGCGTTGGGATATGAAAACTCGAGGGATGAGGGGAGCGTGCCAAGCTCCATCGACAGCGCAGAAGGAGTTCGAGGATGACATCATGATTCTGTGAAAGCACAGGAACCAGAAGCTATGGTGGTGATGACAGCAGTTTCCTATGAACATCATCTAATGCTGTGCCACCATACTGTGCATACGATGACACTCTGAAGGCTGCTGGGATCATAACAGCAGTAAGACAACTGAACCCTGCACCCTTTCCACAGAGGTGTTTCTCTGCAGAGCGTGGACAATTAAGGAGTCATAAATATCCCCCTCACAGGACGAAGGCTTGAATGAGGTGATGGGGGTTGGTGGAGGCCATAAAACTAGAGTGCTGAGAGGTCTGCAGCTTTGGAAATAGCTGAGACCCATGTTGACAAACAACAACACTAACTGGTATGTTTGAATGTTTATTCTACATACATTTGGACTCTGGTCCTATGGACAACGAAACAACTAGAAGAGACATTATGACGCCCTGCAGAACTCAAACCACTCTGCAGAGACATGTGATTTGCACACCTGGAGGAAGCATCACCAAGCTGAGATGTTTTTGAAAATGTTACTTTCTTAGTTTCACTATTAAATCAACAATTTCTTTGGTTGCTCGTAAGATGCAGTTTGCCATGAGATGAGCTCAATGAATGGGATAACTGCTAATACATTTGTTAAACTGTACTTTTACAGTAATTTAGGGTGATTTGACATATGCTGAGTATAAAAATGTTTGCATTGAAACTGTCAGACATGAGGTATTCATAACTGGGAACTTTTCAAGCATAAAGGTCAAAAAGGGGGGAATGTTAGGTTTTGTATTGTTGATTGTCATTTATGCTTAGAAATATTTACTCATATATGCTTAGAGGTGTATAATCAATTGTGTAGTGATAGGACTGTGATCTTTAACAGGCTGCAAAGGCTTGGTGTGTATTCCACACTAGAATGCACACCCACATCCTGGGAGCACGAGAGAGGTCGTACCTTCTCTTATTGTTTTATGGTAGGATTAATGTAGTTACATCTGTTCTAGTCTAAGTGCTTTTTGTTTAGATGAGCTGCAGGACTTCCTCACCGTGTTATCTAGGGTGAGGGGGAGGCTACCCTCTTCCTGACCAAGGATGTATGACCCTTTGATCAGCAGTACCACACGCACACACACACACACACACACACACACACACACACACACACACACACACACACACACACACACACACACAGTATTCTTTGTTCACATGTATACCTATGTAAGATGCTATATGTTAATGACCCTATGCATATTCATGTAACCACAATAAAAGGAGTGCTATGGGGAGCCTGGCTGAGAGTCTGGTGGAGGTCAAGTGGTGGGACGACACTTGGCTCTAGGCAGGTCTCCCTCATGCATGAGTAAACCAGAGAACTTTGGTGCCTTGTGTCTATCTTTGCTGTGTAATTATATTGTCTTCAACGTTCCAGCGGATGGGTTCAAGTTACAAACCTATCAGTACCAACTACAGATGTATATGCAGCACAGACAATCTCTACTACAACCATCACTGCAACCAAATAACTTATCTAAAACCACTGGAATGCTTGGTTACAAGGACCCACAATGAGGAGGACCCTCCATGGAGACGGATATGCGATGCCAAGATCAAGGCAACATGGGGAGAAATTCCAAAGCTAGCTATTGGAGCTGTAGAGCACTGCCAAGTAAAGACTCATATCCCTGGCTAGGATCATGAAGAGGTATACAATGGAGACAGAATTCAGGAAAGTCAAAGTCAGAGTAAACTTCATCCTGTCATCTCTGCTATATCCAGTGCAGCATACAGAGAAGCAAGACGACAGGGCTCCGGTTACATCAGTGGAAAAGGGCTAATAAATAGATATAAAAAGGAGTACGAAAAACAAATATACACTTAAGTCTTAGGGGATCAAGAGAAGTTACAATTTAGAGTTTGGAGTGGTTTAAAGTCACCAGCTTGTAAACCTGGAGTAAAACATTTGTCTATAAAGCAGCATGTGGCGGTGGTGCCAGTGTCCGGCAGCTCCGCCTCTGTCAGTGCGCCCCAGGGTGGCTGTGGCTACAATGTAGCTGCCATCACCAGTGTGTGAATGGGTGGATGTAGTGTGAAGCGCTTTGGGGTCCTTAGGGACTAGTAAAAGCGCTATACAAATACAGGCCATTTACCATTTACCATCTTACAGAGGGAGTGGTGTGTAAAGTGCAAAAGAGTCTGTTAACAGTTTGTGTGGGGGTGTGTTGTGGGGGGAGATGGGGGCCTGGTAGTGAGTTCAGGAGTCTGATGGCTTGTGGGAAAAAGCTATTCCGTAGTCTGGAGGATCAGGCCCCGATGCTGCGGTAGCGTCTGCCAAATGGAAGGAGAGAAAAGAGTCCATGTGAGGAGTGTGAGGGGTCAAGCACAATCCAGGAGGCCTTACTGATGCAGCTGCTTGGTCCAGGCTTGTACTGTGTGATGGCCTGAATGCCCTGCCATAAACTGCGTGAGTCTTTTGTGTTGTGGACGTGGCTCTGGATCTTTTGTGCATGCACACGCTTTGCATGTCGGATGGCGCGAGAGAGGTGGGCTCTGGCTGTTCTGAGAGCCGGTTTATCTCCAGACCGGAAAGCAGCATCTCTCTCTCTCAGACATGCACGTACTGCTGCAGTGAACCAGGGCTTCTCGTTGGTTCTCGTGGTGTGTTTTTGGAGACCGTTACATCCTCTGTGCACTTACTGATGTAGCAGGTCACAAATTCAGTGAACTTGTCCAGGTCCAGGAGGCCGTTTCGTGTGGCTGCTTCTTTAAACATGCTCCCGTCTGTGCGCACGAAGTAGTCCTGAAGCGCTGCCAGCTACTCTCCACTGAGACATCCAAGGTATACTATCAGTGTATACAGCCCAACTGAGACCGAGCAATATCAGAAGAGCATATGGCAGAATGACACAACATATTGCACCAGTGCTTAGTGGCTAGTGGAGCTAAAAGCAGACTACAGTAACCTCCATAAACAGGATTGAGTATCCATCGCAGTGGCAGATATTCAAGTAGGTGTCCCAAGCAGGGGGAGATTGACAGTATCAGCCCCTGCGATGATCCACATCTACTGGCTAAAGAAAACAACAGATGCAGCAATTCAGCAGCAGAGGCTGGGGCTGAGTCATCCAGGACAGAGTTAATGAATTGAATGTGTTTTTCAACAGATTCGACACTGCAGTGAATGCTCACCCCCCAACAGCCTTACCTGTAGTCAGCTACATCCACAGCCATACCACTCTCTCTCCCTCCCTCTCCACATTGCACCGTTGCCTCCTGTAAAAGTCCTGACGCCCCTCTATCACCCCACCTATCTTTTTCACTCAAGACCAGGTTCAGAGACAAATGAGAAGACTCCACTCAGGCAAGTCTACTGGACCAGATGGGGTGAGTCCTGTCTCCTTAAGACCTGTGTCCCCACAGCCAAATGGGAACCGTGAAGCTGCCACTAGGAAAGCAGCAACCACAAAATATCTACAGACAGTAAGGCAAATCCTGAGATGTCAGCTGAGTGGGAAGAACAAGACAGAGGTGGGACCACGTCATTGTTTTGGATCCAAAGCAGCTGCTTTGAGGTACACTGGATCTGAGGAGGCTGCTCTAGCCATTCGCACACTGATAATGATTCCAAGAAATCTTTTGTTCAAAGATGCTTGGAAACTCCTTACCAGGCCATTCAGGAAATTGACTTGAGGCTTAAGTTTTTTAAGGTGGTGATTGAGGAACAGTATGGATGGACAGCACTAATTGCGACTTTGTTCTTACCTTGTGTCAAATATGTTGTTTCTTCAAAAGGTTACAAGATGTCCACCATCTTCAACAGGATAAAATAGGAAACTCAACACACATGCAAAGACACAGACTCAGAGAGACGGGCTTTACACAGTGACCTGACTACACTGGAAACAAGGGAACACACAGGCAGGGATAGCAAGACACAGAACAGAGGGAGCACAGAGAAACATGAGGGGCAAAGGGAAGAAAACCAAAACACCGACAGCAATAATGTGGCAAGTAAATAATAAACAATTCAACTCACTGGGTCGCAGACCATGACATAAACTTTATTATCTTTATTTTACTCCAAATCTAAAGGCTTTTCAAGTAAACAGTTTCAAGTTCAGTTCAAGTTGCAAGCCATCGGTGTAAAAGTCCAAGACAAGTCACAAGACTTTTTTCTTTTCAGTCATATGACTCAAGTCCACACCTCTGGAACAAGATCCCAGCAGTCAACACAGGACAATAAGGACAATAAGCTGGTGAAAGGAGGAAATAAAAGCCACTGACATCAATAGAATTAAAGTAGAATAGAATTCAACTTTATTGTCATTGCACATGTCACAGGTACAAGGCAACGAAATGCAGTTTGCATCCATCCAGAAGTGCTTTAGCCATGATATAGATATATTATAATATATATTAGCAATAATGTAGATATGTAAGTATATTACAGAAATATGTCTATTATGGTATGTTATAATACACAGTATGAAGGTATGTTATGAATATGCTATAACTTTAAGTACAGTATGTCCAGGCTGTAGTGAGTACAAGCTGTACAGGCTATGAACAGGATATAACTATGAAAAACTATACAGAATATGAAATAAAAAAATATACAGAAATATGAGATATACAGCTATACAGAAATGGGAACTATGCAGGTTATAAACAGTTGTAGGATTAAAAATTATCATATGTACAGAATGATTATTTACACAGAGCTATACAGTAGTGCAGTTAAGATAAGTGAGATATAATTCCTACAGAGGCTATATAAAGTGCTAGTGGTTGTGAATGGTGGTTCAGTCCATGTTATTATTGTGTTTGAGGGTACAGTTGTCCATTGTGGGTGTGTGTATGTTCAGTCCATGTGTTAACGTGGGTCAGATGTCAGGAGGCAGAGTTCAGGAGTCTGACAGCTGTGGGGAAGAAGCTGTTCCGGTACCTGGTGGTCTTAGTCCGGAGGCTCCTGTGGCGCCTCCCAGAGGGCAGGAGGGTGAAGAGTCCATGTGGGTGACTGGGGTCTTTGATGATTTTCCCAGCCCTTTTCAGACACTGCTTCCTGTAGATGTCTTTTATGGCAGGAAGTGGTGCTCCGGCGATGCGCTAGGCAGTTTTCACGACCCTCTGCAACGCCTTCCGGTCCGAGGCAGAGCAGTTCCCGTACCAGACTGTTATACATTTGGTCAGGATGCTCTCGATGGTGCAATGATAGAAGTTCACCAGGATGTCTGAGGACAGGTGGTTCTTCCTCAGAGTCCTCAAGAAGAAGAGGCACTGGTGAGCCTTCTTGACCAGCTTGGAGCAGTTGGTCGTCCAGATGAGATCCTCGGAGATGTGGACTCCCAGGAACTTGAAGCTGCTCACACGCTCCACAGCCGTCCCCTTAATGTGGATGGGTGGATGTGGGTCAGCATTCCTCCTGTAGTCCACAATGAGCTCCTTGGTCTTCTCGGTGTTAAGCAGCAGGTTGTTTCTGTCGCACCACTCAGCCAGACGATCCACCTCCTCCCTGTAGGCGGCCTCATCGTTGTCACTGATGAGGCCAATCACTGTGGTGTCATCTGCAAACTTAATGATGGTGTTGGAACCATCGGCAGGCCTGCAGTCATGGGTGAAGAGGGAGTAGAGGAAAGGGCTCATCACACAGCCTTGTGGTACACCGATGTTCATTGTGATTGTAGATGAGCAGTGGTTATCCAGCCGGACATGTTGGGGGTGGTTGGTCAGGAAGTCCAGTGACCATTTGCAGATGAGGGAACTGATGCCCAGGTCTGTCAGTTTCCTGATGAGTTGTGAGGGGTGGATTGTATTGAATGCTGAACTGAAGTCTATAAACAGCATTCTGGCGTAGGCGTTGTTGTTGTCCAGGTGTGAGAGGACAGAGTGCAGTGCGATGGAGACTGCATCCTCTGTGCTCCTGTTCTGGCGGTATGCGAATTGGTGGGGGTTCAGGGTGGGGGGGAGACAGGATTTGAAGTGTGCTTCATCACTTAGTGATGATGGGGGTGAGTGCTACTGGGCGGTAATCATTGAGGCAAGATGGGTTGGAGTTTTTGGGTATCGGGACGATGGAGGTGGATTTGAAGCAGGCCGGTACCACAGCGTGGGCCAAGGACAGGTTGAATATGTCTGTGAGCACTCCTGCAAGCTCCCCAGAACACGCTCTGAGAACACACCTGGGGATGCCATCAGGACCTGCCGCCTTTTGGACATTGATCCTGCTCAGCACCGCTCCTACATCGGTGGGGGAGAGAGTCAGAGGTTGGTGGTCTGGCGTCACGTCTGCTTTGGTTGTGGTTGTGGGGTTCCCTCGCTCAAAACGAGCATAAAAGTTGTTGAGCTTGTTGAGGAAGGAGACATCGGAGGATGCGGGGGAGGGTTTGGTGGTCCTGTAGTCTGTAATGGTCTGGAGTCCTTGCCACATGCGTCGGGGGTTGGAGTTGGAGAAGTGTTCTTCTACCTTCTTTTTGTAATGGTGTTTGGCTTTTTTGATGCCCTTCTTTAGATTAGCCCTGGCTGTACTGTAGGCGTGTGCATCTCCTGACCTAAAGGCGGTGTTGCGGGCCTTCAGGAGGAGACGAACATCCCGGTTCATCCAAGGCTTCCGGTTGGGGTACATGGTGATACGTTTCTGGGTGGTGACACTGTCTGTGGTTTTGGAGATGTACTCCAGTACAGATGAGGCGTACTGGTCCAGGTCTGTGTGAGTGAACGTATTCCAGTCTGTGTTTTTAAATCTGTCCTGGAGCACTGCGTCTGTCCCCTCTGGCCACACTTTAATTGTCCTCACAGCAGGTTTCACACGTTAGATGAGTGGTGAATACCGAGGTGTGAGGAACAGGGAGACATGGTCCGATTGTCCAATGTGGGGGAGGGGTGTTGCTTTGTAGGCTCCAGCCAGGTTGGAATAAACACGGTCTAAAGTCTTGTCTCCTCTGGTGTGGCAGGAGACTCCGCATTAGGTGAGCAGTGACTCTCAATAGTAGTGGAGTTCATGCACCAAGCATTGTTAATATAAATGCACAAACCTCCACCTCTGGTCTTGCCGGAGTCATCTGCTAGCCTGTCGGCTCGGTGTGTGTGGCGTCCTGCTAACTCGATAGCATTGTCCGGGCAGCTGTTGTTCAACCATGTTTCGGTGAAAAACATGACATTTGAGTCCATAATCCGTCTGTTGTTAGTGATGGAGAGCCATATCTCATCCATTTTGTTTGCCAGAGAACGGACATTGGCGAGGAAAATACTGTTGTTAGCTTTAGCTTAGCCCTTAGCCCATAGCCCTCCGCGCCTACCTCGCCTTTGTTTACGTTCTCGGCGCGGTCTGCGTGCACTTCCGCCCGGCCGGGGAGAGTGGGCAGCCTCTGGTGTTCTGGAGATCTCTGGGATGAGTCGGAGATCGGCGATAAAACTGTTGGAGTTATGAGTCCAGATGTCCAGAAGCTCTTGTCTGCTGTAGGTCAGCAACGCACAGCAATTCTGGATGAATAATCCGGTTAAAAGTAGATTAAAAAAACGCTAAATAGCAGATTCTGGAGAGACACTGAGCCTCGTGTTCACGCGCCGCCATCTTGGTCCTTGGTCAAGACAAGAAAGCTCCTTACCCGCTGTGGGTTTCAACCGAAATCCAGTGCTCTAAGACGCTAAATAGAACGAAGGTGCCCGCGGAGTGTCAGAAAATTTTTCAAATGAAAAATCTGACACTAGAATTATTGCAGTGGCCTACTAACCCCTTAAACTGTCAAAAGACTACACAAGACAAAAGGTGGATGAATTCTTTCTTGGTTAAGACAAACTTCATCACAACAACTTGCCAGGTCAAGAACACTATTGAGACAGATGTATCACTGTCCATCTATGGACACCAATCTAAAAGAGCCTGCTCTGTTCTGGAAAACATTTTTTAGCTTGACGAAACCAAGATAACCTTGTATGGCTGCAAATAAAACAGGATCACTGGGGTTTATGTGACAACAGATAAAAATAACAAAAGCTAACAAAAATCAATGCAAATGTGAACTTCATTAGCTTCCTGCTCAGAAGACCAGGGTTCTACAGCTGGCATTTTCTTGTGACCACCTTTAACCAGCAATAAACCCTTACTAAGACAACACTAAGACAAACTAAGACAACAAACACGTACAGTTACCCAGAACACAATCTCTGAAACCTGCTGGAAAAACGGTCCCCCCATTTAAATCAACAATAGTGGGACTCACTAAGTCGAGAATCTAAAATAAAAAGCTAGAACTAACTTACATGTGTTGACAACATACAAAACCCCTCTCTCTGGAGAATTAACTTTTACTTGGTGCTTCCAAAAAGCATTCAAAGCTATGAACGAGCCCACATGTGTTACAAAGTTGGCTCAAAATTGACAACAAAGAACAGAGACTGTACAGACAAAGCTTAGCTTGCTCATTTAGTTTATTTAACAAAGAAATCATGAACTATCACATGGGTAATGGTAGATATCAGTGGAAAAATGTCCCGAACAGATGATTGTAAAGATATGTGCAACATGTTGAAAGAAGTTGCCTGTAAAAACAGACTCGCCCTCAGGTGACCCTTGAAGAACAGGTGAAGACTTGCAATGTAATGTACTCCCACCTATAGTGTGGTGTAGCACTTTTCTAGTCTTACTGACCACTCGCAGTAATTTAGACTACAAGTCACATTTGTGTGTGATAAAAAATGATGAACAGACCGCATTAGACTTCATTCAAATGTTAGAAAATATTTGGTTTTCATATGGTACCTACTTCTTATGTGCCAGGAGCAGTTCCTTGTGGAGTGCATCGTGAGCCCTGGAAGCCTTCATGGGTTTTGAGTGCTCTACACAGGCGCCAGATTTGACTCCATTATCTGACACAGAAATGATAATTAAAAAAACAAAACAAAAGAAAAAATGTTAAAGGAGTAGCTCAAAGGAATGACAGATGCAAATATCTAAACTCGCTCTGCACACGCAAACAGATATTTCATCTGTGACATTTGTGAGGTTTCCTCAAACACAGTCCGACAGTCTTGTTGCTGTTGAACAACAAAATGTTTAAAAATGTCGGAGGTTTACCTGGTGATATTCCCAGGCAGGAGGCGATTGTGAGAACAGCAAACAATTAACACCACGCCGATGCTGTTCACAGGACAGCAAGAGTAACGATCAGGAGAATCTAGTCTTCGTTATTATTCCCCTCGTGCGTGTTATTACTGCGATTTCAGTGTTTTCACTTCACAGCTAAAGTGTGCAGTTTACTTTGTGTGCACTCAAATGGAGTCGAGTCAATTACCACCACCTGTGGCTGAGTAGCCTACAGCCAGATTAACTTGTGACACACATCTGCACCTGGCTCCGTCGCCCCGTTTGAATTCGTTTCATGCACAGCACATTTGTAACTTTTAATTTTGCCTGTTTTTGTGTCTTGCAAATAAACCTTTAAACTAAATAAAATTATATTATGTATTTATTTTTGACCTACAATAAGAAATGCCAAATTATATACACAAGTTTAGAGAAATCGCCACTCCTGTTGTTCATCATGATTTTAATGTTCTTTACCATAACAAAGAAATACGTCTTGAACAAATAAATTACACATTAGTGTTATAACATCACATCCTGTAAGCATAGTCTGACTGTGTCATTTCACTGGAAATGAACATTTTCACCCAATAAAGGTAATTCATCAACATGGCTGGAGAGAGTTGGTGGTTTAAAATGTCTAGCTTTTGGTAAATAATTATCTGAATCTTACAACCAAAGTGGTCATCTGATGTAAAATGTATAGAAATCATACTTATATACCAACAAGGCAGTGTACATCACTGTTGCAACAGCGTTGGTTTATGGCTTTTCTGATAATACCTGGTGGGCTGGTCTTGAGTCAAAGTGCCCGGGCCAATTTTTTGTCCCACTCCAGCTCGCCCTCCCACTTATGCTGGCTAGATGAAACAAGAAATCATTCATGCCTGTACATCTCTCTGTACATCTGTCTAAAAGCACAAGTATACACTGCAATAGTTGTACAATCCTTTATCGACCAAGCATCATTTAAGCCACCTGGACTTATATGGTAATTTTGGCTGGAAAAAGACCAGAAATCATATTATAAACGAATGCGTTTGTCCCCTTTTTTCAGAATAAACTCAGCTTTCAATATCTGGCCTCATTTTATATTATTGTATTGTTATGATGGAAACACAGTTTAAATTCGAAAAACAACAACAAACAGACTCTGTTTTTTCAGATTTATAGTTAAGTGGAAACAGGAACAAAATGCAACACAACATCAACTTTAAATGTGAACTATACTAAATATGTACAAAAACGTTTTTGAGCCTACTCAGTTTTATAAATCAGTTTTTTGGTGCGTTGCCACTTCTCCACACCCGCCTCTCTGCTCCGTGCGTCATCAATTCTTACTTGTGATTGCACTGTTATTGCATGCGCTTTCTAATGATGCACCATAAAGTTTCGTAAAGCTTGTCTTCTCGTCTTTCAGTAACCGTTTGAAGTGTCTCTCTAGTCCAAATGGTCGAGGAGTTACGTTAGTATGAAGCGCACATGGTAAAACCTAGGCTGTGTTGACTTTTCTTTTTTCAGACAGCAGTAGCTTGTGAACACTGTGTGCTACCATAATACACCAAAGATCCCTGTAAAGCACAGCTTCTCTTCTTTTGAAACTTTTCAATAAATTAATATCTGCACATCCTCTAAGAAGAGAAAATAGTTGTTAATTTGTTTGAGGGGCACCTTGTGTCCTTCGTTGGGACATTTATATATTAAAGCTCTTTGTATTGTTAGAGCTACTTTGTAATTACAATGAACATGTGTTACACTGGACATTAGGCACACAAAGAACTACAAAACACAGAAGCATGTGACTGATAATATTGTATATGAGTAATATTTAGACTTAGACAGTATTAATTACTTAAAATTAGTAACAGATAATCTCAAATAAAAATATTGTATAAAATAATCAATTCAAATTATTCAGTGCAAAACAATACTGAAGGTAACACAGCTGATCAACTGCAAGTGAAAAGTCACACAAACAATGACTATATGGCTAAACACTGAGTACAAAGTCAGTCTGCCTTTACCTAACTTGTAACATCTACAAAATG
The DNA here is from genome assembly GCF_057381915.1 of Diplotaxodon limnothrissa. Classification (NCBI taxonomy): domain Eukaryota; kingdom Metazoa; phylum Chordata; class Actinopteri; order Cichliformes; family Cichlidae; genus Diplotaxodon; species Diplotaxodon limnothrissa. The sequence continues at coordinate 13,067,988 of NC_140598.1, read as the reverse complement.
TAGCCTAAATTCATCACAGAAGTTAAGGTCACATCAAACAAAAAGACAGTATTCACACCTAGTTATCAGCTACAAGTATCCATAATATTTTGGTGTGCATGTACATAACAACGATGAACAACTAGAACATATTTGATTCACTCAGAAAATGAAAGCTATACACTTAAAAAAGTAAACTGTTGGATTAACAAGAAAAATTAATATGTACATCAGTTGCACACAATAAGTTTTGGTTAGTCAACATTAATGTTCTGATTTATAGCTGCACAACTCTTTTACATGCTAAATGAACATGATTTTTATATATTTATTATGTTTTCCAGTCATTTACAGTTATCGCATGTAAATATAACACAAAATGTTTGTTTATGTTTAACCTTTTTATGTTCAGTGTATTTAGTTATCTTATGTTAAACCAATATAATGACTTCATTTTAATAATTATTATATATATGTATTTGTCTTGCTAATCTCAAATTACAGATAAATATCAGTTGGTCTACAGGCTCACATCTGCAGATGATAAATACATTTTGTACATCATTTGGTTTAAATAAATATCTCTGAGATATTAATTCTAAACACTTTAAAAACAGCAAGGCAATGAACAAAAACACGTGTCTTTAACCAGTTATCTGTATTTTCTCAGTATTGCAGAATTACAAAACTGGACTTACACTTAACACTGTAAGCATGTGACACTCTTTTTTTGAACTGTAATACAACACAGCACTGAGAAAACCTGCTGCTCTCGAGCAAGAAAAGCTACAACAGGAAAATTACTAAATTGTCTCATAGCAAAGTAGTAAAGTGGGACGCGGCCCAAGACCAAGCTGCCATAGTACCTCAAAAGTAACCTTCAGCTCAGGAGAGTATCCAGAGCTACAAGGTAAGTGTTCAATACTCCAAATAACAGCAGCAGCTATTGCACTGACAGTTTACTGTAACTAGTCAGTCATTGTCAGTCACTGTCATTGTGTATAAACGGTGGAAGATGTAGGTCCAGCAAGAAGTGAGCAGTTTTCTAAATGCTGTGCGTGCTGTTGGTTGTCCCACAAACTGGAGTATGCCCAGTCTTGTCTATGGTGAACATGCAGCTAGCATGGAGCAAGCTTTCATTTAATTTGATTTAGTATATTTTCAGTGCTTGCAAACAGGATACACAACATTTGGATAACTGTTACACTACATCTGGGGTCTGTGTAGATTCCCCTGACCGCAGAAACTACAGGGTGGGCTATTTATATGGATACACCGTAATAACATGGGAATGGTTGGTGATATTAAAATCCTGTTTGTGGCACATTAGTATATGTGAGGGGGCAAACTCCTCAAGATGGGTGGTGACCATGGTGGCCATTTAGAAGTCGGCCATCTTGGATACAACTTTTGTTTCTTCAATAGGAAGAGGGCCATGTGACACATCACACTTATTGGTAATGTCACAAGAAAAACAATGGTGTGCTTGGTTTCAACGTAACTTTATTCTTTCATGAGTTATTTACAAGTTTCTCTTTGTTCACAGCCATTGACATGTCGGAGAGGTTAACAAGTGAGGAGCGGATCGAAATTGTGTTGATATCTGGTGAACGCAGTAACCGGGTCATTGCAGCAGATTTCAATGCAAGACACCCTACGAGACCACCCATCTCCCATGCTACAGTTAGCAAACTGCTTGCTAAGTTTCGTGAAACTGGTTCAGTGTTGGATTTGCCAAAATGTGGACGCAAGAAAACTGTCACTAATGAAGAAACATCAGTGGCTGTCCTAGCTTCATTCAGCAAGAGCCCACAGCGTAGCACTCGCCACATGTCACTGGAGAGTGGCATTAGTCGAACATCCCTTTGGCGGATATTAGCTACTCACAAATGGCACCCTTACAAACTCCAGCTACTGCAGCATCTCAACGAGGATGACACAGATCGGCGCACAGAATTTGCAGAATGGGCAAAACAAAAATTGGAACAGGACCCTCAGTTCCCACATTGGATGGATCCCTCCAAGACTGTTGGAACAACAAAAGTGATGGTTTGGTGTGGTATATGGGGTACAACGATAGTGGGTCCATTCTTCATCAATGGAAACCTCAAGGCCACTGGATATTTGAAATTGCTACATGATGATGGCTTTGCAAGCTCCTTTGACTACGATGACCTGGATGACTGAGAACCTTCACAGACATACATGATGATGTGTTTCCCTCTTTATGCACTGAAGCTGGCACGTTCCCTGAGTTTTTACAGCAAGATGGTGCACCACCACATTATGGGTGCCAGGTCCGAGCATTCCTAGATGAACAGTTTCCTGGAAAGTGGATTGGTCATCGTGGGCCAGTTGAATGGCCCCAAGGTCTCCCGATCTGACCCCCTTAGACTTTTATCTTTGGGGTCATCTGAAGGCAATTGTCTACGGTGTGAAGATACGAGATGTGCAGCACCTGGAGCTACGGATACTGGATGCCTGTGCTGGCATTTCTCCTGCGGTGTTGCTATCAGTGTGTGAAGAGTGGGAGAAGAGGGTTGCATTGACAATCCAACACAATGGGCAGCACATTGGACACATTTTATAAGTGGTCAGAAACTTGTAAATAACTCATGAAAGAATAAAGTTACGTTGAAACCAAGCACACCATTGTTTTTCTTGTGACATTACCAACAAGTTTGATGTGTCACATGGCCCTCTTCCTATTGAAGAAACAAAAGTTGCATCCAAGATGGCCGACTTCTAAATGGCCACCATGGTCACCGCCCATCTTGAGGAGTTTGCCCCCTCACATATACTAATGTGCCACAAACAGGACTTTAATATCACCAACCATTCCCATGTTATTACGGTGTATCCATATAAGTGGCCCACCCTGTAGTTTCTGCAGTTCTGCATGTTTATCGTGCCCAAGGCTGTGTGTGGATATTGTTACTGCTGACACACTTTCAAAGGAGCAGCTACATTAATAATAATAATTTTGTAATTGTTGCTGGTAACACCAGACACTGATAAAAGTTTATAATGGTCTGTTAATTTAGCTTTAAAAATGTAAATAATCTTAACTCACATTATATTTGAATATTTCTGATTTGATTCTCACACCAATTGACAATGGTTAACATTAGCTAACTGGTGCCTTACGTTGCTCCTGGCCAGCCAACATACTAGTAAAAAAAATGTTACCGCCAAATGTTACCTATATATAAAGGGTCTACGCTCTTTCTCATTGGTATTTTAGCTTTAAATTTGTATTTACCTGTAAAGTGTAGATCTCCAGACCACAATAAAGTTTCCAAACAATGGTGAACTGAGCTGCTGTCCAGGGGGCGGAGCTTCCAGAGAAAACGCATATATATGACAATTACAAGACTAAATTATGTTTAGATGACAAATTTAAGTTACTCATCTCGGATATATGATGTTCTTATATGCAGATTCAACAACCACGCCTATTGCATTTTTTTTATATCTCTGGTGAGTTTTACAAAAAGGCAAGCAGAATTAAGTGCTCTTTGACTTTGTCAAAAAGGATGTTAAACTATTTATAACAAAAAATCTGTTTAATTAAAAGTGTGCGACATGGTTAACTGACTATATGTAGACAAGGGATTAAAATATGAATGTGGAGCATTTGGTAAAACATATTAGACTCAGACATTAAGGATGGTTAACAAGATGAAACTTATTTGTTAATGACCATAAACCATTGAAGCTCATTTACTTGCTAATGCTAGCTGTTTCTGTATAAAGCGCCCACTATAATTGATCTCAGAGCGGTGAAAGCAGAGCTGGCAGCAGCCTGCTTTGTACACTGGTCTCCCATCAGTGAAAGACCAGAGGTTATGACAGCTATGTTTGAGATGAAAGCAAACTGATCGCTTTATTTTGGTACATTTTATTTTGTCTCTTTTTCCGATTTGACAAGGTAAGCACATGAGTCGTATGTGTTGGGTTGATGTTACAGCAGAGATGAGAGACAGAAGGGCAGTTTAGGTGATTCTTGGTGCATGCAAATCACGATAAAGAGTAGTACGCGTGAACCTAGACTGAAGTCACAGGTGCTGTTGCATACCAAATAGCAACTTATAGGTCACAGGGAATGGGGATGACTGATTCAGTATCATGAAAAGCGAGACTTGAAATGTGAGTCGATAGCAGACAGAGAAACAGTAGTGTGGAAACTGATAGCTAAAGTAGAAATGCATAATTGATGTTGTCATTGAGTAGGTGTATATGTAAATGCTTCACCCCAGTGCAGATAAGAAATGGTTACTTGACAGAGATTAAATGTAAAAATGATCATCTATCGCACTTACAAAACTACAAAATGTAGAAAGTAAAGAAATGCTTCTTGCCTAACGATGCCAGATCATGAAGAAAAATGCAGACAAGAATTTACATTTTGTAATTTGCACTGATGTTGCTCTGTTATGTTAGTTTTCTATAAAACAGAATAACAGTTACACATTCTGACACAGAAAGATATTCAATATGATACAGATAAAATATAACAGATGATATAAAGTCAGAAATGTGAAATGTGCAGACCTGCATCCAGGTATTCTATCAGGCGTGTCTAAGAAGCTGTTAAAATGAAAAATTGTCATGTATGATGTGACAGTTGGACATAGTGCCGCTCCATGCAGCTCTACGTAGTTTATATACAGCAGCCAAAGTAAAAGGGAAAGGATGCCGGATTTAGCCCTACCTTTGCTGCATTGTTCCTTCCTGAGAGCTTGTTGTTTGAGGACATCAGCCATAGTGTGGAGCTGACAGGCAGTGATACTGAGACTAGTGTTACTTGAGAGCCTTAAATGTGGCCCTCATTGTTCAGTGCCTCTTGGTCAGAAAGTGTTTGAGAAGTCGAACTGCGTTTGTGAAAACAGCGCTGTTGCATTTTTCAACTTATGACAAAGTATTCAAGACATCATTGGGGGACTCTTGAAAAGATGTTCCTGCGTGCAAAAATTGTGCAACAGTGTTACAGTACAGTCCTGATCAAAAGTTTAGACCACATGCCTTTAAAAGGTCAAATCTGTGCAAAAATAAGGATTTTTGTGGCTTTGGAGTGGATTGGATCAATCCTTTTTAGAGAGAGGGACTTACCATCAAATAGATGATTTTCTTCTAAGCCCATTTCATTTAATTTAGAGAGGCTCACCTTGTGCATGTTTAAAGGGATGTCGAAACCCAGGATGGGGGGCACGGCAGACCCACGACCAGGCCGGCAAGGCGAGGAGCTGGCCCGAATGGTGGCTGAAATGGCGACTACCCAGTGGAGTTGGTGCCTGTACGGGGAAGTCTGTGCGACCGAAGGCAAAGGTCGACGCGTGGTTGTGGTCTTGTCCTGCCTTCATTATTGTGGTTTATGTGCTCTTGGGTGGTGTTTTTCTGTTGGCTGTGTGCAGGAGGATGGAGGCTGGCCTGTGCTGGCAGACATAGGTACCAGGCTAGTAGTCTAGCTGCACCTAGGTGGGTCTGGGGCAGGCTTGGGGTTCTGTGTGTGCTCCACCTCCAGGCTGGGGCTCTGGCTGGGCCTTGGGGGCATGGGTCCGGGTTGGTGTGTGGCACTTGGCCCCAGCGTCTGTGGGGCTTGGCAGTACCCCTGGTCCAAGGGCAGGCTGTTGCCCTTGGTGGATTCCAGGGAACGGGAGTGCCTACCAGGGTCGGCGGGGTTGCTGGGTCCAGGGAGGGGGGACTTTACATAGAGTATGAGAATGTTGGTGTGTGTACAGTGTTCACTTCTGTTTGTCTCCATGTTGGGTGCATGCTGAGTATTTGCATATGTGTGCATGAGGGTGGCAATGCATGTTTGTGTCTGTGTGTGCCTGTTTGTCTGTGTTTATTGATGGATGGATGGATGGATGGATGGATGGATGGATGGATGGATGGATGGATGGATGGATGGGCTGACTTTTATGGTTTCTTGACTGACATTATGCTTTATATGATGGTGTCCTCATTGTTAGGGATTTTAATGTTCACGTTCTATTAATGAGCCAGTGGCAAAGGACTTTGTAAACATCACGGACACTTTTAACCTTGTGTCTCATTCCACACATAAAGGCGGACACACTTGATCTTCATTTATGTTCTTTTCTCAACTTGTGATGCAGTGTTCTCTGATCATGTTCCTGTGTTATTTGAAGTTCCTCTTTCCTGTACCACAGTTTTTTTTAAATATGTTTGATTGTTTGTGCTTTTCTTATTTGTGCCTATACCACAGTTGAACCGCACTCTCCTGCTCGCTGTAGGTGCCAGTATACCCTCTGTATTGCTTCACGACATCATCACAGATTCAGCCACTACCTGCTGCTTCTGGCCATTTGCACTCTACTCCTGCACTCCGTAGACATTGAGGGTTCTTGGGAGGGGTTGAGCTGACACCAGCTGTTGTCTGGCAAACGGTCATTGGCATCATGCCCCCCACCCCCCTTCGCCTCTCTGGGGCTGCAGGCTGGCCCGGTCGGGGGTCTGGTGGGCTGCTCTGCTGCTGCGTAGGCTGGGGTAATTGTCATGCTTAGTACTGGCACAAGATGGTGCTAAACATATTCTAAAAATTCTAACTTTAAGCACTTATTCCCTAAATCCAGTTTTTGAGAGCAGGGCTCCACGCTTCAAATAGTCTTCACACATGTGGAGTTTCATGTCCACTTTAACCCTGCATTTCAACATACAACTACTTGTATAGATGCCCTTCTCCACGTTAAACAGATAAGGGCATCTATTGCATTTTAAAACAGAGAGGGTAGACAGATACTTTAATATTAACATATCAATGAAAAAACATCGTTGGCTAAATGTACAACATATAAACAGCTTTTTTGCTAATACATAATTCATTTTTAATCATCCTGTAGATATATACAGTGAACCATGTCACACAGTTCTCCCTTAATTTCAGATGTGCTTTTATTTTAAAGTAAAATTTACTTTTTAAAATTATGATGTAGGCCTGTGTTTCTGAGCTGATTAAAAGCTTTGAAAAGCGTTGTTAATCTGTAGAGCCAGCACCCCAATACTGGAAATCTGAATCGGCTCTTTGTTTAAGAAATCCTAATGTTTGCTCCTGTGAGTATTACCGGTACCCAGTAGTCTTTGAAGAAGTTAGATGGAGCTGCTGGGTGAGGGGACTCCCCCAGTTCTAACTGCCTCTATCCTCCAGATGTCTACCCTGCCTACTCTGATAAAAACCCAGTGGTCATGAATAGCTTTGCAGGCCCAGTATTTCACCAGCCACACTGTTGCAGAAGCTCCCTTCTACATAGGTGGACTTGGTGGATTCAATTTAGTGGCTTGGAAAACTAAGCTCCAAGGTGATACTGTTTATTCAAAGGCTAATACTCAGATTTTTAAAAAGGGAATGTCCACAATTTAGACTTTCTGAAGATTGTTTTAGTAAAGCAATTTAGCAGGAGCAAAGCAAACAACAAACCAAGTAATAATAATAATCACATAATAATCAAATGACTTGAATTATACTTATCTAATTAACCTACTCTAAGCTAACACTGATTTTGTTCTGATCTTTGAGAGGAGAGAGACTGAGGAGAGAACAGGCACGCCTTGGCCACCGACGCACTTATGTGTCTTTCATGCTGATAACAATAATAATCCAACAGGAAAACAGCAAAACTTGTAAATTCAGTCCATCAATAATAACATTGATAGAGTCACTAGCGTTTTGTTTTTATAAGACGTTGTTTTTATGTATCTAATGATATTAGGATTCAACTGTATTGTATAAATACACATGTATAAATACGGGATAGTAAAATACAGTTTGCATCTAATCAGAAGTGCAAGAGCAGTAAGTGCAACAGGAGCAGATTATACACAGAGTGGGGGGATAACAGGTGGGAATAGTTATGAACAGATTATGTACAAATAAGTATACAGATGTTTATATAGAGACAGCAAATATACAGATGCACTGATATGTCTTTTGTTTTCAAATAGATTTTATATGGTATAGTTATGTGTGAAATAAATATAAGATCAGTTCCATTCCTATTTTCACTGAGTGCAGTGCATTCGTTTCCTGGTGCATGCTTTTGGCTTATAGTAATTCATGTAAACTCTGATATTGCTGCAGCTCTGTTCTGTGTCTGTCAAGTACCACGTGTCGAAAACAATACTTCCATTCACTCATTTCGAAACAAAATGGGTAATGAGCCTACATCCAGACAGCTATTCGGCACGAAATGCTTTTATTTTGAAAATACATTTCCGGTAACAGTCACGTTAAGTGAGGCAAACCTAACAATCCGACCGTCTCTCAGCACCATCCAAACATTAGCTTGCTAAATAGCTTCCAGCTACCCAAACTGAAGAAAACCGAGCGCTCCATCCAAATAATCTATGAGTCGCAAACGAAACCACAGTTTCACTGAAGCGAGCCTGTCTCCTGAAGCCCACGGCGTCTTCATGGAGCCTCCCGGGTCAGTAAGTGCAGCTGACGGTGATTTCGTGGAGCTGGAACCCGACGAAGAGCTTCTCTGCTCGGTTAGTGACATCACTGAGCACCTCGGGAGAAACATCACCGTAGTGCTGGAGACTGCGTTGTCCGAGATCCGTAAAATGGTCAGCATCCGGATAAGAGTATTGAAAATGGAACTTCGCGAGAAAAGCGAAGAAATCGAAATGTTAAAAGCACAACTGGATACAGTTCAGCGGGATGGTAGGGACGCATTTCCTGGCGTGGCGAGCGTAGAGCCGCCTGCAGAGGCTGGCTTCAAGAAACATGACTTCAGCTCTGGAGCCAAGCACAACAATATCGACCCACGGAGAGCCAAAGCGCTCATGTCTGGTGTGAAGAAGGAAAATATAGACGCCATTTGTCACTATCTGATGAAAGACAAGAACTCGAGAGGATGTGCTGAAATGGACGGAGACCAGAGCGACCAGGCCGGTGACAGGGAGGTGCGCCAAGGGCCAGACCCGCATTCCCTCAACTTGTGGTCGGACAGCGGGATGGCCGGGACCGTGTCTATGCACGTAGATTCCGAGTCCACCACAGATGACATCTTCAGCATGCTCCCTTCCGGTAGCAAGCGAATGTATGAATATGAATGGATGGCACCAATGGAATACACTTCAGACCTGAAAGGTAAACACACATAGACGTAGTCATAAATAATGCTTATTTACTTATAACTTGATGACTAATATGACTACAGAGCCAAGTACGTGTTTACCACAATATAGAAACGTATAAGTGCTTGAAGTAGTTCTCCAGGCTTGTTGAAGGGCATCCAAGGCTCTCCAACTCCAAATGCGTCCTAAAGCATGACTGAGCATGCGTTTCACACGCGAACCTCTCATGAACTCTTCTGTGCACATAGTGACCATTTTTGGCACTTTTTTTTTGTAGTGTTAAAATGGGAACAAATTATGTGTTTTTGCAGTTTGCTGCTAAAACAAAATAACTAATGACATCACAAGCCCAGCACGTTCAGGGTGCATCCTCCTGTTGTCCACGTGGGGACAGTGTTTATATTGCAAACTGTCTTTGGTAGATTTTTTTACCAGCGTCTGTGACATTCAACAGTTGGCTCACTGTTTGGATGCACAAAAGAAAATAATGACTACACTACACACTAACTACACACTCCAAATAAGCCGAGTGTCACAAATCTTTTACCATCACTCTCACTCTTCCCCTGGTTGGTGTGGTGCATTTTCCTACAGAAATGGGGAGTGTCATGTTTGTTTTTCCTTTGTTTTTCTCACAAGCACTTTCTGCTTGTGACGGCGTTCTTTAGAAAATCCCATTTTTACCTTTTCTTATTGCACTAAATGTGACGATGCATTCATGGAAAGCATCGTGTAAATCATTTATCATAAGTCTCATTTTGCTTTGTCTGTCAGCAAAATAAAAAAACTGGTACATATTGGTTCACACTTTGGACAAAAGTTGAAATGAGACACTGCGAGGTTGTGTCATTTTAAATCAGTCATGTGATTTGGGGGCCACTTACTTACCCTAACCCTATACAGGCCTCTATGGGGTTAGGTAAGTGGTGCTGGCAGACCACCTGACTCCAGGACATCACCATCAAGCACAATCATTACCTTTTTATGAACAGCATAAAAATGTAATACAATAATATATTCATACACTTCATGATAAATTTGATTTACATTGTTGACTTTTACTTTTCTGCAAATTCATGTTTTGTATTTTGAACTTAATTGTTCAAAAATATCCAATAATATATCAACATTTTAGATCTGGACAGTTTTGCAAGTAATAAGTCTTTATATTGATTTGATCTGTTGTATCAGTCTATTTATATGGTAACCACTGGCTTGTAGAACATTAATATTAACCCTGATTTTTCTGCTATTGTGCCGCAGTTATAAAGGAGCCTGATCATGAGAACGCCTGCACCACTGAGACAGAGAATGATGGGAATGAAGATGACTCGACCACGAGGGAGGGGTCGATACCTGAGCAAGCACAGACTCCGCTGTCACGTGCCGAGCCTTGCGACTTCTCTATGGAGCCTCAGAGCTCTCCAGGGGAGGAAGGGAATCCTTTGGAGGACTGCACAGACAGGCCTGAGGCAGGTGCGAATGTAGCGAATTATTTTAAAACCCCGTACTTATTGCATACAATTACAAGTGGCACATTGCAATACCAGGTCAGTGTATACAGCTGAACTATAATACTGGTGGTGACACATAGATAGGTTGTCTGTCATCAGTGACAGAAACTTTGATAAGAAAATAACTTTCATTTTGTGCACACTAATAAATGCAGCTGCCTGGTTGCTGCGCTCGGCGATGAAATTTTGTTTAGTGTTTATGTCATAAATGTTATCGTGAATTTATTTGAAACACTGTGATTTAATTTCAAGGCTAAATCACCCACCTTTAAGTGCCAGTTCACAACAATAATCAACTCAAGGCATGTTGTGTGGTGGACGTTTCAAATAACGACTGAAACCGACAATTTCAAACTAAATATTTACTTGGTGAAATTGCTGATGTTGACGAATAGCAAGGGATACATAACTTTCATATTCTGCACATAACCTTCATAACATCAGCAAGAGGCTAGCAGCAGCACTAGGATAATTCCCTGCATTTCAAAATAAAAACACTTCCTGTCTATACCTTTCAAAATAAAGCAAAAATAATTGTCACTAGCAGTTTAAACATAGCTGCAGTTTATATATTCACTGTAATAAATGACAAGAAGAATAAGCTGAATCAGCTGAACCCAATATCATAAAGTGTCATTTAATTTCAATTCACAACATCCCCCCCCCCCACCCCCCCCCCACCCCCCCATCAGCAGTTGTTCATCAGTATCCAGCTACCTTACATCTCTAATGGATGTGATAGCCGAACAGGTCTCTTCAGCAAACTTCCTCACAAGTGCGAACATTACATGAACAAATGCGTTTATCGCTCCCTGGAAAAAAATGCTATTCTCCCGATCCTCCAGGTTTGGGAGGGTCAGTTATTGTCTCCAGTCAAGACAACATCTCCCACTTTCAACACTTCAGAGCAAATCCAGAGCAGTTCACTTCAGAGCCGTCTGTCAAGTTGTCACTGCCAGTGGCTCCATAAGCTGGTTAAGAATCTCTACCCATACTCATCCTCGACCAATGTCCCCCCAGCTTGCGTTGATCGTCTGAGATGGGCAAAGTGTAGTCTTTGGCAGAATAGAAGTGAGTCTCCCCCAAACGGACCTCTGATGCATCACTGTACACATAAGAAAGAGGTCGTGAATTCAACATGGCCTCTACCTCAAGTAAAGTAGTTAACACCTCAAAGTTCAGGACTCATCAAGAATGGATGCTCTCCGATGCATTCATCACAGTATGAATGTGTATGAATGTGTATGAATGTTAGATAGTAAGCACTTAACGACTTAGAAAACGTGCTTGTGTGGTGTGGATGTGGGTTTGATTGGGTGAAAGAATTAGTTGTATAAAGCGCTTTGAGCTTTGAGTGCTTTTCTACTCTATCTGAGCACTCAGAGTAGAAAAGCGCTGTATAATAACCACTCCATTTACCAGATGTGGGGTTCAACACCTGGCCCTGTGGTGCAGTCAGAGTAACAGAACTGAATACGCTCAAAACTAGAGAGGCTGTGGATAGAGCAGGGTAGGACTGGGCGATATATCGAGTTTTTTAAAAATATTGATATATTTTCATACGACATATAAGATGTGACAATATCTCCCCCTCCTCCCCCATAGCTTCGCCTGCAGGCAATGACAAGATGGACACGGCAAATCTCCGTTAACGAGTTACCGCGGATCGCCCCGTGCGTGGGGGTGGACAGCGTCAACATGTTAGCGAGCTAACCGCCTAACACCATGGCCTAGCATGGCCTAAAATCCTTTCATTTTCTCATAAATTGACAGCGCGCCTTATGTATGAATTCTGGTAGTGCTTGATGACCGCAAACCAATTTTATGTGGTACACAGCGCTCAGCAATCTGTCAAATGTTTCAGTACGACTTTGCTAAGCTACGGAGCTGCACCGCTTGATGAATTGTTGGAGCATTACGGCTACCGAGGAGCCTCGCGGAGTGTTACGTACTGTGCTTCAACGTGATATTACCGTACTGTGTATAAGGACCATAAATGGCACCTGTTCAGAGACGTGGTTATGAAGCGGATTTCAAACTCAAGGCTGTCAGTCACGCAGTAGAACTTGGGAACAGAGCAGCTGTGAAATCTGTCTGTTATTATGCTCAGCGTCTGTCAGTTTACATTTTGACTGCACAATTGTGAGCTTTTTGTTATGCACAAAAACAGTTTTCTTTTATTTATGGAACATTATTATTTAATAAATGCTCATAATTTATTTTTGAGTAATTTCTTCATGTACATCTACGCTCTATGTTAATAAAAGTGCCTGTGTGACATCTGGGACACAGCAAAAAGAACTCTGTTTTTGTTCTTACCTTATGGCTTTAAAACTAAAATATAGAGATATGAATTTTGGGTCATATCGCCCAGTTCTAGAGCAGGGCACTATGACCAAAAATATTTATCACCATATACATTTGAAAATTTGCGATAACGATATAACTGACGATATGATTGACACTAAACAAAATACTTTACAACTCCACAACTTTATTAGTGCAAAAAAAAAAAACATCAGTGTATTTTCACTTAAACAAGCAGCTGTTTTTTATGTGCATTAAAGTTATATAAACATTTAACATTGCAAATGCAAATTCCTTCTTGACAGTTTAACCAAAAGGCATTTCCAGTGGAAATTGGCCGACTTATCCTCAGCATAACCATGTATAATATCCACTAAAGTTAAAAAGAGGTTATGCACACACAATACGGTAACATTATGTTGAAGCACAGTACGTATCACTCCGCGAGGCTCCGCCTACGATAGCCGTAATGCTCCGACAGTCCATCAAGCAGTGCGGCTTCGTAGCTTAGCAAAGTCGTACTAAAACATTTGACAAAATAGTGCTTTGTTGTGTATCTGACGGATGAAAGCTTAACCAGTTCCACACCACTGAAGTTGCAGCATTTTTACAAACCAATTCTGGTTCATCCGTTTCATTCAACGATCCGCTTTCGCCCTTCTCATTTTCCGTCGCCGCCATGCTTTTTCCGCCATGTGCGTATGAAAACAAAGGCACTGCACATGCGTCATTTTCTTATTTTTGCCCAACATTATACCGGTATTACCGTGAACGGTATGATATGGCCCAGCCCTAGTTGTGGACTCTCCATTATCCCCCCTCACCTTACTCAAAAGCACTGTGTCTGCTGTGGAAACCTTCAGGTTTCTGGGATCCACAGTCTCGCCTCAGGAACTGTTGATCCAGTCTATAATCCAGTCTGTTCTCTGCTCATCCATTATTGTAGGGCTTGGATCAGCCACCAAACAGGCCAAGACCAGACTACAACGGACAATGAGGTCTGCAGAAAAAGTCATTGGTGCTGGTAGGCGCTACAGAGCACTGTATGCCAAAACAAGAAGACAGCGTCTTTCTATAGGCCATCACTTTGATGAATACTTACTACATTCACATAGTCCTGTACCAGTCATAGTACAGGACCATACCTGCTGAAATCAAAGCGTACTGCATACACTGTTTTGTTCTTTTGTATGTAATTACTTATCCATCCCTTATTTATCCCATAATTTCATTCCAACATTTTTGCTCTCTGCACCATACGTGTTGTTGTTGTCTTTGTATACGCGCGCACATACGTGGTCAATAAAACTGATTCTGATTCTGACATTTCCACGACCACCTCATTTGTGTGCACTGTCTGTCCACATAACTCTCAGATCTGGTGATTTTGTCCCATTTGCACAGATTCATGGCTGCGTTTGACAGAATCTCCTTTGCTGTTGTGGTAACCAAAAAGGCCTTCTCCACAAATGGTAAATGGACTGATTCTTATATAGCGCTTTTCTACTCTCCCGGAGTACTCAAAGCACTCTATACAACATGTCACATTCACCCACTCACACCCATTCTCACAAGCACTGACTCTAAACTGAGTGCTTTTCTAACTACATTCACACTCCGATGGATGCATCGGAGAGCAACTTGGGGTGAGTATCTTACCCAAGGATACTTGGCATGCAGACTGGAGGAGCCAGGGATCTAACCACCAACCTTCCAATCAGTAGGTGACCTGCTCTACCTCAAGAGCTACAGCCACCACATTACATGAACTGCAACGGAAACGCTTCATACTGCCTGAGATGTTTTCTTATGGTTGCAGCTAACAGGAATAGGCCGGCTAACACACCAAATACCACTCATTCACATGTCTGTGAAGGTTCTCAGTCATCCAGGTCATTGTAGTCAAAGGAGCTTGCAAAGAAAAGCGTCTGGACTTCTTTAAGTTGCTTGAAGACGGGCGAGAGGTGAAACGTCTTCAAGCAACTTAAAGAAGTCCAGCCGCTTTTCTTTGTAAGCTCCTTTGAACACTCATTCACATAATGCACAACTCAGTTTTGCAGCCTTTGGTTGGAGGTCCATCAAGCCACAGAAACCAAACAGCATGTGTGTCCTGTTGTCCTAGAGCAGGGGTAGGCAACCTTTTTGATGACGAGTGCCATCTAAAATTTCCTCAGAAGTCAATGTGCCATATAATTGCATTAGCAATAAATTTAATAACACTCTATATTAACAGTTGCTGCGCTGAGCGGACAGCTCCTGAAACATTTGAAGTGTCAGAATGTGGAAATTTCAACATTGCTTGAAAAAACTGACAGCTAGCAACGTCCCTCTCACCAGTAGGCTAAGTGATTTTTAGCCAATTACAAGTTGAATCTGGTAGTTGGGGTTGTTAGCTAAGATACCGTCATTAAGAAGCGGTACAACTAATGTGTCTATGCGAGCTAATTTGCAATGTGCACCGCTGGCCCGGCCATTTATTTTTTAATTCACTGCATGAAAACAAACGCTGTGGTGACAGTGATGTACAGTCTTGTTGGTATATGTATGATTTCTATACATTTTACATCAGATAAAAACTTTGGTTTAAGCTTCAGATAATTATTTAATAAAAGCTAGATATTTTAAATGAAAATAAGAAAGTATGTCTTTGTGCCCCCCTCTCCCTGTTAATGCCCTACCTGGCCCCCTGGCAAAACTTTCCTAGACCCGCCCCTGCACAGTTACCAGCTGTCAGCTACATAAAAAAGGATCCTGGTGTTATTTGTCTCTCAGAAACAGTTCATAACTTCCCTTCAACTCATTCATGTCACCTAAAAGGTAAACCTGCTTCTCCATCACCTGCTCAGCTCTGATGATTCAGTAAGGACATCTCCTGGTTTCATCTTCATGTTTCCCTCTCACCACATATCCAAACCGATACCATGACCAGCAGCTTTACAGCTGTGGCTCCAGCAAACATCAGCTGATACTAGAAAGTAATATTAAATAAATTCTAACAACAGCTGATCAAGCTTAAACGTGCTGCTGTTGTTTAGCGCGACATCCGCTGGTTTCCTCTTTCTGGCGCAAAGTCAGAGATAAACAAAGGAGAGACGGGACTTGCATCAGAAATACCAATCAGCTGATCATTGATCAGTTTCATGATTGAATGAGAGAAGAAAAGGCAGCTGACAGCGTAAAGATTCAGAATGACTCCAGCTTTGTGTCTTTTTTTCATTCTAGCTAAAGTACAGGACAAACTGTGTTCCTTTTCAGCTCAATACGAAACGCTTGATATTTTCTCTGAATACGTGACGATTCCGTTTTATACGGCATGGTTGGCAACCCTACTAACTAACCTTATGAATAAAATAAAGTTCACTATTAGTAACATCATAGCACCACCCAGCTGTATAGAAACTCCGTCATGCTAGCTAGTATGCAGTACGAGTTATTGTAACTGACAGTAAAAAGTCAGCACAAGGAAAATAAACTCCACCTAAACTTGGTTTATATCTGACCCAGATAGACTGCAGGTCATAACTTCTTACCTGAAGTTCAGTTCATTGATCAATGGTCATGAAAATTTGCATAATTAAGATTAAGGAACTGACCTCCCAGCTCATTGTTCCTTCAGTGGGCTGGTTTCAGTCATCATGCAAATGTACTGTTTATAAGATTGAAAGCTGCAGTCAGCTGAGACTGAAAATGCTACGTCCAGATGAACAGAATCAACTTTTGGAGAACAATGGAAAATGCATAACATGAGGAAAGACGAGGAGAAAAAATTAACTCAAACAGGGAGATCAGTTTGAGAACAGAAAAAAACACCTCAGCACATGAATCAGCACATCTCACTACATAGAAGACATAAGCTTCGAAGGCATTTGGAGGAGGGGGGTGATTGTAGGTCTGTGTCAGTGTACATGCATATGTGTGCGTATGAGTGTGTGTGTGTTCCGTGTTCAGCCGAGAGAAAGTGTCCCTTCACCCAGTTAGACAAAAGTCAACAATCTTCGGTCGACGCGGGTGGCCTTGAATGAGGAGGGAGAAAGTCACAACACAGTCTTGTTATCCAAAGGAGGATTGTTATTCCCGTCAGCTTTTGCCTTGAGCATCCAACTGGCGCCATGAGATGAAGATGGTAGTTGTTTTGGTTAGTGCGAACAAACTGCTTCCAATTTTACAGTTGGTCTAATGTCTGTCACTGGTCACCAGGTCTCTCAATTCGTGTTGTTCTTCTTCAAGATGTTATCCATATAGCAGAGCCATGAGCTTCTCCAAGATCTTATCCATATAGCATTCAAAAACACAGTCTGAGTACTCACAGCCCTGTCCATCGTCTATCATGTCGGCCAGCCTTGTGGGATTTTGAACAGCTGTAGCCGCTTCTTGTTCTTCAGTAAGCCAGGTCCAATCAGCCAGAACTCTGTTATCGTGGTTCCGAATTGGTAGATGTCGTTCACTGTCCTCCATCGAGAGTGTCGCCAGACACACGACGCAACTTACCATCGAGTAGCCGTCAGCAAACGTCGCCGCAGGACAATCAGGCTCTCCCAAGCCCAGGAAGGTGTCAGTTTCATTAAGGGACCAGTTGATCAAATCCATAATTCTTCTTTAGGTTTTTAGAGAACCAGTCTGGGAGACTCTCTTAGGGTTAGAGAATAAGCGAGACTATACAATAGACATGAGAAGCCAAGCAGGAAAGACAAGGGAGAGGGAGAAGGAGAAAGTGTGACCGCCTCCATCAAGAGCCAAGAGAAGAAGAAGAATATAGAATAGGGCAAATTATTATAAACCTTGTTTGTAAGGAGCAGGATTTTCAATGTAATTCTAGATTTAACAGGGAGCCAATGAAGGGAAGCCAATATAGCAGAAAGCTGCTCTCTCTTTCTAGTCCCTGTCAGTGCTGTCACTGCAGTATTTTAGATCAACTGAAGGCTTTTTAGGGAGTTTTTGGGGGAACGTGATAATAATTCATTACAGTAGTGCATTGAGAATATCCTGTTAAAAAAATGACTCCTAAATTCCTCACACTATTAATGCAGGCCAAAGCAATGGCACCCAGGTTAAAGATCTGGTTAGATATCATATCTCTAACATTTTTAGTGCAATGACCTCAGTTTATCTGAATTTAGGAGCAGGAAGTTAGAGGACATCTAGGTCTTTGTTTTTAAGACTTTCCTGCAGTTTAAGTAACTGGTGTGTGTTATCTGGCTCCATGGATAGACAGAGCTCAGGATCATCACATGGCATTAGAAATCTTGGAGTCATTTTTGACTATGATATGTCCTTCAGTGCATATATGTAGGACTGCTTTCATCCATTTGTGCAAAATCTCTAAAATTAGAAATATTCTGTCTCAGAGTGACATGCATTTATTAGGCTGGACGACTGTAATTCGTTATTATCAGGATGTCCTAAAACTCCCTGAAAAGCCTTCAGTTAATCCAAAATGCTGCAGCAAGAGTACTGACAGGGACTAGAAAGAGAGCAGATTTCTCCTTTATTGGCTTCCCTTCATTGGCTCCCTGTTAAATCCAGAACCCTGCTCCTCACATACATCTCATCAGTCAGTGGACTGGTTCATTCACACAAGCACTTTTTCTATATTGTTTTTAACAGCATAGTTTGTGTCTAACGTTCACCCTTACTTAGTATCTTGCACAAGGATATTTGGCATGCAGACTGGATTGAACCAACAACCTTCTGGTTTGTAGGTGACCCGCTCTACCACCTGAGCTGCAGCCACCCACCTTATAGGACCATATCACCCCATTAGAGCACTTCTGATTTGAGACTTTCTTCTTAGAGTAGTTACGGTATCCAAAGTCATATCCAGTGAGGATGCAACACTATTAACAACTAGATCTGGGGGAGCTCAGGTAGCTGCTCTCCTCTATGTTGGAACATGTCATCGAAGACGATAACAGTGGAGGAATTATATCCGTAAACTTAGTTACAGCACTTTCAGACTGTAATGCAATTTATTCCCTACTGCTGTGTTATTCATCATTGTAAATTTAACTGTCTTTGTTTCAGACCAGCAGTTATCCAGTCACACCTACATCTGCTCAATGTGTGGAACCTTCTGCCCTGACTCTTTCTTTCTGGAGGAGCACATAAAACTAATACACTCAGACTCTGCTGGAGCCCTGGCTCTCCAGGCACTCCAGTCCACGTCCTCCACTACACCCTCCATGGGAGATAGCAGTGGTGATTCCAGGAGGGCTGGTGGGAGCCAAAATGAGGGAAGCACACAATTTGGGTCTGTTGCAAGCATCAGTCAAGGAGGGGGTCCTATAAAAAAGGAGATAAAAATTGAGGGGGGGTATGAATGTGGGGACTGTGGCCGCCGCTTCAACTACCTCGGCAACCTGCGGCAGCACCAGCGCATCCATACTGGAGAAAAACCCTTTGTGTGTCCAGAGTGCGGGGAGAGATTTCGCCATGCAGCCCGCTTAAAAAGCCACAGGCTAATTCACAGCGGTGCCCAGAGCCCGTTTCCTTGTCCTCAGTGTGGGAAAGGTTTCTCTGTGCTGTCAGGACTCAAGAGACACCAACGGGTGCACACTGGTGAGAGTCCATACGCATG
This sequence comes from Diplotaxodon limnothrissa, assembly GCF_057381915.1. Taxonomy (NCBI): domain Eukaryota; kingdom Metazoa; phylum Chordata; class Actinopteri; order Cichliformes; family Cichlidae; genus Diplotaxodon; species Diplotaxodon limnothrissa. Next base: position 13,048,512 of record NC_140598.1, on the reverse strand, counting down.
TCCTCAGTGCGGACGGCGCTTTAAAGAACTGGGAAACTTGTACACCCACCAGAGGATTCACAGCGGGGCCACACCCTACCGCTGTCAGCAGTGTGGGCGCAGCTTCCGACATCTGGGCACCTACAAGAGTCACCGCTGCACCCCGGGACAGTAATCGGCCTCTGCTTCTGCTCTCCACACTCCTAATACTATGAAGTCTAAAATGTAGATCAAAGATAGATTGTGATCCAGAGTTTGACTCATAAGTCGTAATTTCAGTGTTCTCTGATGACACCGTGAGGACGCTGGACATGTGAAGACTCGGTTTTATGAGATGATGCCCCAATGTTCATGTTCTGTTATATTCATGATGGAGATGTGCTTAATGAGCCTCAGTGTCTTGAATAAACTGACCTCAAGGCAAATACATTGAATTGTTCTTTAGCTTTCAACAGTATTGCAACGCCTTCATCACCAGATGAAGTCTGAAATTCTCTGAGAATAATCGGAAACCACCGGCAAAATGATTATTAAGCAAACCACTGGTACAAGTTACCTGTCCTGCAGTGAGATTGGTAAAGTTTTTTTCAATGTGTATACATTGAGCTTGGAAGTCCTATGGTGTATAGTGTATAGTATGGTGCTTATAAACATGACGGCAGGTGTGTCATAGCTAAATTCTCAAGAACCTGCTGTCTCTAAAGTCACTTAACTACTTCCTGAAGTAAAGCACAACATATTTTTTAAATTTAAAACTGCTTGAACAGACACAGAAACTTGTCAGCTTCTATGTGTAACAGGTAAGGTCCTAGATTTCTTCCTTTCTAATGATAAGAATATCATATTCACAGCCACATTTCTAAATTATGGCAAAATATTATATTTTTAAACCGGGTTTCATCTGGTCCTTTGCAGAGGGTTTGATTTTAGATTTGAGAAGTGATTCTACTCTACCGGAGTTGCAGCTCATTGAACATTGTACACACATCAAGAATACCTCTTCAGTCATTAAAATAATTTCATTTTGATCTGCTGACAAATTAAGGCGATTTACACATCTCTTTTATTAGCGTATAGTTAATATAGTTAGTATTTAAATATGTCCAAATGAAATCTTCAGAGCTCCGATGTGCAGCTGTCAATGTCAATATAAAAAGCAGCACTAAGGGCGCAGTTAGAGCTAAAGTTACTAACTCGAATTAATATTAATTGAAGCACTCTGTGCAATAAAACACCACATTAATAACTTTCTGCAGCATTATTCTCTCATCATGTCAATAAAAATGTTGCGTTTAACTTACATTTTGTATATTCTTTATATTTATCATCATCATCTGGTAACATTTGTGATTCGATTGGGGAAAAACCCAAGAGATCACTTTATGCGGAAGAGTCATATGACGTGCAAAAGTCCCATGTTTATATGAGCGCACACAGAGCTCGGCTTAACAGAGACAGCTGTTAATCACTATTGTGATACCTGTTATTCCCAACTTGGGTTTTAGGTTTGTTGAACAAGCAAAGGCAAAAAAAAAAGAAAAGCCTGTGTGTGTTTGTTTCTGGAACACTGAACTTTCTGCACTTATTTCAAAAGATCCTGAAACAACAACGCATTTTAATAATTTACCAAAAACGATGCCAAACTGGAGTAATGGCGTATGAAAAGCTAAGTACACTCCATGAACTCAGTAACTTGGAGAACCACTTGAAGAAGATGTTTTCTGTGTGACTTTATCAGTCTCCTCATCACATTGTTGTGGAGGGACTTTGGCCTACTCTTGTTTACAGCGTTGGTTCAGTTCAGTGTTTATGTACAGGTCTGCTAAGGCCCACCACAGCTTTCACGACATGGTCTGGACTTCGACTGGGCCATTGCAACACTTTCTTTTCTGTTTTTTTAACCATTCTGTTTGATATTTTCTGTTTTGTGGTCATTGTCCTGCTGCAGTATTAGAAAAGCTCATGACTGCTTCAATGACTACGAGATCATGTGGCTGCAAAACAGAACAAGCAGACCAAATAATTTTTTGTTTTGTTTTTTTGTGTTTGTTTACAGTTTCTTCATGTGAATTTGCTGTGACATCAAACCCTGGGTCAGTGATTTTGAATATTATCCACTTGTGAATAATTGTTCTCACTGCAGAATGAGATGCAATTGTTGGAAATGGCCTTTAACCCTTCCCAGATTAATGGTCAGCTTCCCTGAGTTAATGGCTTTCCTCCTCAGCATTGTGTAGACTTTTTATCTCCTGAAAATATGAATAAAAATAAATCTAACTACAAGTATTGGCTCCTCATATTATTTAAGTAATAAAATGATCTTTGTTACCAGGCCAGTAAAACACTGGTCTTTTTTTATGCATTCAGAAACTTGATGACATGCTGGGATATTTCAATCAGAAAGGCAAAGCATTTCTTATTTGACCAACATGGTTGAAGTATGTTTAAATCATGAATCTTTGATAACTAAAATGTAACAGTTTGACTCTCGTAGGTTCATATTAACTGATTTGTTCTCAAACCCGCTGAATCTCCAGGATCCCTCTTACATGTGTAACTAAATGGACGGACCTGACGAAGCTTTTGGACAGCACCACCCACATGTAGACTGTTTGTGTAACACCAACAAAACTTGGCTTTTGTGATATGTTTGCTGTCCTGATGCTACTTTGTGTTTATATTTAAAACCTAATTCTACAGTTTGTGTGTTTGATGATACAAAATTGTGAATTGCAGAAAAGTCATTAGCCACTGAAAGAAAAAAAAAAAGCACATAAGTGTCAAACATGAGTTTGACACTTATGTGCTAGAGGGTGTGGGAAGCCATAGCCCCGCCCCCCAGAGCATGGGACATATCAGGAAGGAACTTGGGGTTAGTAGTAGTTAGGATATTTGGCATTCTGACTGGGAGCAGCAGGGATCAAACCACCAACCGTCTGATTAGAGAAAGACCTGCTCTACCTTCTGAGGTACAGCTGCTCCAACTTAACATGTGTCTCATTGGACTGTGGAAGAGCCTATAAACTCCACAAATATGCTCTAGCTAACCAGTTAGTTTAAACACAAAGCCCTCTTGCTGTAGGGCATCAGTGCCAGTCACCTCACGATCTCAATGTCAGATTCTATTCCTGCATTTTGTGTTTTAAGACAGAGTATTTTATACACCATTAAAACTGCCTGAAAGATATCCATGCAGTTAGCTGTGCTCTGTGTCAGCCCAACTGAAATCATAATTTCATGTAGTAGCTTCTTTTCCCTGACTTCCATCCACAGACAGATGTGCACAGATGTTCAGACCTCGGTCAGATAGTGGACCAGCGTCGCTGACGAGAGAACACATCCACTGTGCCAAGACATTTATTGTATTTAACATTTCAAAGTTTGGCACACTTTTGCTCTTGTCTGCAAACATTAATAGCCTCTGCAGTCCAGCTGGCCCCGTTCCTTTTTATTATTCTGCACGGGCGTCTTCTTCAGCTACAGCTGCTGTGAAACATGAATGTGTGATTGAATGTGTTTTAAAATATATCAAGATACAAAAGTATTCTTGTCATTGATTAAGTCTATGGTGTTCTACCATCTTCAGTGTTTTAAGGTTTTAAAATAGGTTATAGATTTGTCTGGATTATTTTTAGCCCACACATTGAATTTTAGCGGTGTTTCCATGTTTTTCTTAATTTGTTTTCTTCACTATTATCTATTATAGGATAATGTAGGAATGTTTTCTTTTTAAAGCAACGTTAGATGACGGTTTAACAGAGGTGCTACATCATTTCAGTGTAAAAACATTTCACCCTTTTTCTTGGTGTAATGTTGGCCCATCAGCACAACACAACCCCTGTCTGTAAGTGCTAAAAGACAGGTAAAACACAGTGCTAAGCAATGTAGAAACAACCTCTTTCCAATAAATAAACACATGTTTCTGCAACATAGGGACTACCTATGTAACAGAAACTACTACCTACCCTATCCCCATTATTGTACGATCTACTGTACAATATAAAGCACCTTGAGGCGACTGTTGTTGTGATTTGGTGCTATATAAATAAACTTGAATTGAATTGAATTACCACTACACACACAGTGAATATAGGTCGGCATACATCGCTGTGCGGTCTGGAAAAGGCCTAAGACACTACTACAAAACTTTAGACACTTTTATTCTCCTTGTACAGAGGTGTGCATGGTCATGAAATATACAAAGCAACAATTGGTCAAGAAGGAGGTTTTGCCTACCAGGTATTCATCAGTGCAATTCTGGTTTCTAGTTACTTTTGCTGTTATTTATACAACTGGAACTGGATCTGGAAGACTGCTAAAAGTACAGCAGTGGTGAGAAAGCACTGCTGCATGCTGCATGGAGGGATACACATGCTGACAAATATGGCAATAAAATCCTTTAGACCCACTGTTTCACCAACCTTCTACTTGCCTTTCACTAACCCCTGTCTTCATGACTAACGCACTACTTCCTGTTATATTTTTGGAAGGTTGAGTTGGAGCGTGAGAATGCCTTGGGGTATGGCTGTCTTGACCTAGTGGTATAAAAATAATATTTAAAAACAAACAAACACATAGTTTAAAAAAGATCTGATGGCAAACCTCGCCCTTTTGTGAGGCCATGAGGGCTGGTATGTATTAGGATGCTTTCTTTTTATCACGATTAGAGCGAAGAGTTAAGTTTGGGTGAGTCCCATGAGAGCCTGTGGTTTTTAAGTGGGTTGTAGCACTCTTGACTTAGGGAATGGCTTGGTTAAACATTGCCTCCCAGAAAGAAAATGTGAAAGGAAGTTATGGGAACAGGAGGTGGGGTTCCAAAGGAGGCCCTAGACTGACCAATTTAAACTTGTTATTAATGACTGCCTGAGTTTTTGCATGGCAAACATCTGGATTTCTCCCACAGTTGGGCTGATGCACCTCCAGAACTCCCACCACAAGTCTCTTCCACCCTCGGCTAAATATTATCTCACCTTACAACCTGTAGAACTCCCATAAAGTACACTGGTTTGGAGGTGCGCCACAGTCTGTTTCGATTAGTGGCTGTCAGTGTGACAGCAGCGCTGTGCTATCTTAGTGGCTGGAAGTGGTCGATCTCTGCTCTGTAATGTTTGGTTATCAGCTTGGTCACAAAAACATGTTGTTCTGTCAGAAACAATGCTTGGTGCATTTTGCTATGTCAGTCTAATGCAGTACAGTCCCAAAACAAAGCTGAAACAGTTGCAGAGACTATCCAAGTATCTTTGGTTTGTTTCCCTGTCACAATCCAAGCTGACCAGGACAAAGACACAACACAGTGGAACTGTTTCTGGCCTTTTCTATATTTATCAACAGTCCAAAGCAATCTTTGTCTTCTGAGCATGAAGCTGCTGCTGATCACTCCCTCTCTTCTCACCCTCGCTTCAACTACGTCCATCAGCTTTATGCCTGTGTAGTTACTATAGCTCGGCACTAGCACACTTCAGTATTCCTCAGACATCCTTCCATTTTCCAAGACTGTGTTAAACAATCCAGTCAAAAAGTCCACTGTCTGTCCACAGGTATGTTATCTGGTCTTTTCTATTCTTCATCCTCTTCATCCTCTTCATATCTGCTCTCACTTCTTCTTTAGTAATGCACTCCACTCTCTCATTTACTATCCTCCATCTGTCATCCCTCATCTCTTATTTTCAGCATTCATCAGCTCCATAAAGAACTCTTTCTCTCTTCTCTTAGCTTGTACATCTGAAAAGTAAACATACTTTTTCAAAATGTTAAAAAAAAAATGAGAGAAATCAGAAAGGTCTGAAGTGACTTGTGAAAATGCACTATTCTAGTCACATTATTATGACTGAACCAAGTACAAGTACCAAGTATAGTTTTTATATTTTTACTAGTGTGTCACACAAACAGCAATATTGTCAAAAAAAGTAAGAAATCTTTGGGGGTGCTTTGATTCATTTTTAGGGGGGCTTCAGCACCCCCAGAAATGAGCTAAACCCCCCTTTCCTAGATTAAATAAAGTTGAGACCCTAGCCATCCTACCCCCAGCATGGCTCTAACGTCTTCTTCAAGAAAGAAAGCAGTTGGGGTCATAGGATAGCTCAACTTAAATATACTGAAGTTTCTTCATTAAAAAAAATATAAATAAGATAATCACAAAACATTAGTGAATACTTCACTGGGTTTTTAACAACAACAACATAGAAACACAACTGATAATGCAGGAAAATGTCTATGGGATGTTTGAAATTTCTTTACTTCATCCACTGTTTTGTAGCCCGTTAGCTCGCTTTGGTCACATAAGTTAGTATCCAGTCAGGTTCAGCTCCAAAGTGCTCCTGAATTCTAAGCAATTGTCCAGGTGTTGGGTCACATGCCTCCACACAAGTGTACTCGGCTGCAATGAAAGAAGCAGTGGATGGTGTACACCACAGTGAAACTCAGAGCTGCTCCTTTGTGTCAGGAGGTGATCCGGTGGCTCTCCGTCATCAAGGAGAAACCCGAATCAATCGGCATTCCCATGGGATCTTTGAATCCCCTGCCTGTAAAACAGGGATGTTACTGCATTAAATCAATAAATACTAATATTTCATTATCATCATGAAAATCAAATCAGGCCTCTCAAAATATGCCAATGCTTGTATATATGTCACACAGTGGAAATTTGTATTTATCTTGTATATTGTTTTTATTCTGATTTTTAGTGTTTATTTATGAGTGTCGTTTTATTTGCATGGTTTTATTCTGTTTCTATTGCATGGTTTTTAGTGTTTTATGTGACATAGTTTTTAATCCACTGTGGACTGGCTGCACATGGGACAAATTAGCTGATAGGGACCACCTGCTGAGGCAGGGGTGTGTCCAGAGGTGGCCTATCAGCTGTGTAAAGACCTTTTAAAAGCAGGCTAGCTGAGCCCTGTAGTGATGGGATTTCCGGCTCTTTTTAGAGATCCGGCTCTTTCGGTTCGGCTCACTAAAAAGAGCCGGCTCTTTCGGCTCCGAACCGGCTCTTCAGGTTGTTTTGTTGCTTTAATTAATTTATTATTAACAATAATATAAAATTATGCACAAAAGGAATTACTAACATAAAAACAAGTGGTTTTATTTATATATGTTTATATATAAATATATGCGGTGGCCCCTAGAGACAAAACACGTACAAACTCCAAAACACATTTCTAGCATGAACTGAACTTCCAAAGCAGAGCTACTAGATCACTTAAATTACACAATTGAAAGCATGTGTGTATTGTTTGTGTATTTATACACAGGCACTCATATATATATTCAAATAATTTAAAAAAAAGTTCATTTACCTGTTATTACCACACACCAAATCCGGTCGTTGGTACTTGCTGGCTTGTGTAGCCACAAGATAACAAAGGCTCAACACTGCGCCCAGCATCCTGGAGCACTTCTGTTGTCTTTTGTACGTGTTTTGAGTTTTTATATGCTTCTGAGTTTTTACGTGCTTCGGAGTTTGTACGTGTTTTTACGTGTTTTGGAGTTTGTACGTGTTTTTACGTGTTTTGGAGTTTGTACATGCTTCAGAGTTCGTACGTGATTTGAAGTTTGTATGTACTTTGTCTCTAGGGGCCACCGTAAATATACTTTTATTTATTCACTCCACATAAAATGTAATAAATAAATCATATAATACAAAAATCAACTATTCACATTTCAAGTTTTAACTATTTAAATTTCAGCTTTTTCCTTTTACAAATTTAAAGTGAAAAGAACACAAAACACTGCAAACCACAACACAATTAAATATAAATTATAATATGAAAACTAAAAGAACATGCATATTCTCTGTCATATGGACCTGCATGAATAAACTTTCTGAATCCTTTATCATCTGCAACCGAAAATAGTTGTGGATGATTACTATACCTTTCTAATGTTGTTGTCCCTGCCTCTCTTTCTCTCTCTCTGGCTCTGTTCCTGTGCTACTGAGTGTAACTACCGCCCCTCCCCCCTCTGCCCAGCGTAAAGCACAAGGCTCACATGCAGAGTGAAGCGGAAAAAAAGTGCGAGAGAGAGGCTGAGAGAAAGAAAAAAAAACCCCACGTGACGGCTCGCGATAAGGAGCCGGCTCGCGTCGTTCACGTCAAAGAGCCGGCTCTAAGAGCCATTTCGTTCGCGAACGACCCATCACTAGAGCCCTGAAGAAAACAAAAAGGCCCCAGACTGGAAGGTGAATGCGAGATGGCCGGCGTGACACGGCGGCCCAGTCCTGACCTCATGGAACGGCAACAGTAGGAGACAGCGCGTGTGATTGGCAGCAGGGCAGAGGTTTAGGGTCTCTACTGTTGTTTACTGGGTGCAGCTGGATTGGGAGAGGGACGCCATGACCTAGGGCCGCTTCTGGGAACATTGTTCTGGCCCCTATTTGTTATTTTACAGGACACCGACGCAAGGGCAGCTGTGGCGGTGGTCGCATGATGGATTCGGGTGCAGAGCGCAAGCTGGGCTGGGATATGATGGGCCCGTGGAAGGACAAGAAGATGGGAGGCGCTTCCTTGTCTGACGTGGACTCTGCTCTAAAGCTGGAATTCCTGGCCTGCTGATGGACCCATAATGAACATGTGGCATAATTATAGCAGGGTTTTAGTGAATGTAGAAAATGGTGGTTTTTAGTAGATTGACAACATTTTATTACGTACATTTTAAGAGGTTTTTTTTTTTTTTTTTTTAATATTTGTGCTCCCAGGCCGTAATAAACTGTTTCTGATCAGACCTGCTTCCTCTCTGTGCCCTGGGTGTCTGACTCGCTTGCTCCCCTTGTATTTTAAAGAATCTTTAGCAGGACATTCTGGCACGACTGCTTTAGTGTCCCTATGTGTTACATATACATGGCTTATCCACACAGCTGATTATTAAGGGTGAGCATTTGTTTTCTGTGCATTTTCTGTGCTTGTACAGCATTTGTCTATTTGCTGGTGTTTTCTTAAGCTGCAGAGCATTTGGCCTCCCAGTACTACAATGTGAATAACAGCTGGAACCCTCAGCTTTGTGTTTACAGAAGGGAAGGAGCTAACCTGAGGGTTGCATAGCTCTCTGATTGTCTCTCTGCTTCTTTGTAGAGACAGCAACATGTTCCCAGATCCTTGCAGCAAATGTGTACACCGTGTTATATTTATGCTAAATAATGGACAAACTATGACTGCTTTTATTTATCATATGCATCAGAGTTGTAAGAAGTGAGTAGATTGTGTCTGTATACTGAGACCTGCAGAAAAGTCGGTGATTTTGATAATTGGACAGACAGTGAGAGAAGAGACCCCCTCTGAGAGCCAAGCAAATACATCAGCTGGTTCTAATCTGTAGACTCTATTAGTCAGTACAGTCACAATGTGAGGTCCTGAATCATCCTGCTGTATTTTCTGTAAAAACACATTCCAAGGAAGGACTCTGCTGATAATAGTTATTTTTCCAATCACAGCATCCTTTTTCCCCTTTTCTGAGCTAATGACAGCAAATACTTCTAGGATTTTGAATACAGTAGTAAATGACAAGAATATCACAGCAATGACTGAAATAAATGGAAACCCTTGCTGCATATTTAATCTGCTCAGCAGCTTTGAGTGTTCAAATGCATTTAACAGATGCCACTTCCTGTCTCAGGTGACGTGATTGCCACTGCTCAAAGAAAGCTCTCCTCTAACTGAACTGTTATTTCCAATAAACTTTCAAACTCAACACTTTAACTTACAAATTCTTAACACAACCTGTTCTCCTCCCTTCTGGTACAGAGCACTGTACACCAACATAAGCAGCCATCTACAGTTTCTCTCCACAGGCTGTCACGCTGATGAACACTGTATTTAAACACACCACACCTGCTGCTGTATCACAGCATACTGTACATATTATTTTTATTCTGTTGTACATCTTTCTCTCATGTATATGCATTCATAGTTAATCCTTCTGTATATAGTAGGTAAGAGCCCAATTCCTTGTATGTGTACATGTACTTTCTCTGAGTCTGACAAGTGAACATCAGATAATGTCGAGGTGACTGTTGTTGTGATTTAGCACTGTTTATAAATAAAAACGAATGAATGAACAGATTTAGCTATAAAAATCATACCACATTTCATTAGTTTGAGTCAATTACTGTTATTATCTTTATTAGTATTTTTAGTACTCTATACAATCTTCTTTCCTCCCGTGTTAGTAGTCAGTTTTGAACGCAGGATACAAATCCCTTGAAATCTCATTGTCATTTGGGAATTTAAAAATCGAAGCTCCATCGGCAGCTGCACTGAAAGCAGTCTGTACACAGCTGGATTTCATCCAAGGTGGCCAGAAATGATTTCTTTAGTGCATTCAGGAATTAGCAGTACAAAGGGTGACTGATGGCCATTTCACAAACAAGGCCAGTGTCACAAAACAGCTGCTACAGCCACTCTCTGTGTAACAGTCACAGGGTTTATGGAGTGTGACATTATTTCAATGAACTATTACAAGCATTATACCTTTAAAATGGCAACAAGAAACAAACATGAAAGAGGGTTTTGTTCAATCGCAGCTCCACAATTCTGCTCCAACACAGCGAACTTGTGTTCAGCATTTTTCTGTGAGGGCAAATTGTGTCGCCTTCTGGACATTTATGTAGTTTCCCTTCATTCATTGCTGACTGAGGCAACCACACTTATAAAACACAGGTAACAGTTATGAGCAGAGATGTGAAACTGAGTCAAATTCCATTACAAAACAAAGACCTCTGTTACCTTTATAAGCAGGAATTACTTCATCTGGGACATGCTGAAAGGAATAAACATGTCAATAATCAGGACGGTGTGTGTGTGTGTGCGTGTGTGTGTGCGTGTGTGTGTGCGTGTGTGTGTGCGTGTGTGCGTGTGTGTGTGTGTGTGTGTGCGTGTGTGTGTGTGTGTGCGTGTGTGTGTGTGTGTGTGTGCGTGTGTGTGTGTGTGTGTGTGCGTGTGTGTGTGCGTGTGTGTGCGTGTGTGCGTGTGTGTGTGTGTGTGTGTGCGTGTGTGTGTGTGTGTGTGTGTGTATGTGCGTGTGTGTGTGTGTGTGTGTGTGTGCGTGTGTGTGCGTGTGTGTGTGTGCGTGTGTGCGTGTGTGTGCGTGTGTGTGTGTGTGCGTGCGTGTGTGCGTGTGTGTGTGTGTGCGTGTGTGTGTGTGTGTGCGTGTGTGTGCGTGTGTGTGCGTGTGTGTGTGCGTGTGTGTGTGTGTGTGTGCGTGTGTGTGCGTGTGTGTGCGTGTGTGTGTGTGTGTGCGTGTGTGTGCGTGTGTGTGTGTGTGTGTGTGTGCGTGTGCGTGTGTGTGTGTGCGTGTGTGTGTGTGTGCGTGTGTGTGTGTGCGTGTGTGTGTGTATTCTGTACCACATAGAAAACATATTCACAAAAAGACTTTCTCTGTACTTTCCCTCCTGTCACTATGAGTTTAGATTCAAGAGTTATTTAACTGTCCCGTAGTCCAGAGTCAGAGGGACCAGATGCATTCGTCACCATTCTTTCCCTCTGACACAGGGTTTGTTTATGTAAACGTCTTCACAGTTTTAAACACAGCTCTGCGCCCCTGCTGAGGGGTCAGGAGCTCCCTGTTTCTCATGAGACCCCGAGATCCAGTGGTAGCAGTCAGCGGCATTCTTATCGTGTGCCGTAACTCTATAGCGGTTGCAGTAGACAAAACCGAGTGCCACCATTACGACAATGAAGATGCAGATGGGTATGAAGAGTCCCACCATGAGCCAAGTGCTCCCCTTTGTCTGGACAGAATCCGAGCTGTCGTCACCTTCCTCGTCCTCTGTTAGGGGCGGCTGGGAAGAAGCCAGCCTGGTGGGAAAGGCCAGGTTTTGACTGGGGGTAGATTCCACAAAGGTCATTTCCTCTTTGCTTAACTCCGCCTCTGTGAACTGAAAGTTTTCCCTGAGGAGATTCGTCTGTGTTTCTCCTTCTGGCTCTTTGTGGTAACTGGACTCTTCAGGCATGTCTGTGACAGAACCCTGTGGAATCTTGCTTGAAGTAACGAGATCCGCCCCCCAGTTCCAAGCTCCTTCTACTGTTGAGGTGGGGTATAAGCGAAGAGCTGTAGTAGCTTCACCCTCATCTTCCTTGTACGGGTCTGGGGTAGCGCTGGAGCTAAGGACATGAGGAGTATTGGAGGCAGTTGCTGACAAAACCTTCAGCTCAGTCTGAAATCTCTGATCACCGTTTGACCAGTCAGCTCTGTCTACAGCTTCTTCTTCATCTTTATCAGTTCCCTGTGTCAGGGGGTCCAGCACCAGTGGGGGACTGGTGGCCCAAATTACATCAGAATTCAAAACTCTGGTGGACTCTGTCAGCCAGTCCAGAGACTCCTCCTCCTGTGTAGGCCAGTCAGTGTGGCGCTGCTCTGGGTTCCAGCCATAGTCCCACAGAGGTCCAGCCTGGCCTGTGACCCAAAGAGAAGGAGGAGTGACAGCATATTGGTCGTCTGCTTCCTCTCTCTTCTCACATGAATAGTTATCAGACATGAGTTCAAAGCCTTCACTGCAATAGCACTCAAAACCACCTTCATAATTCACACACATCTGCTCGCATGTTCCAGGAATCTCGCACTCATTGATATCCTGGCATTGCCTGGGATGCTCAGGCACTAAGGAATAGCCCAGATGGCAGTGGCAGATATGAGAGCCTGGGGTGTTCTCACAAGCATGTTCACATGGGTCATTTATACACTCGTCAATATCCTCACACTCACCCCCATCGTTTATATCATAGCCCTCGTGACACTGACATTCAAATGTCCCCACGGTGTTCACACAGATCTGCTCGCAAGGACCTCCGAGACACTCGTCTACATCGAGGCAAGTGCGTTCATCTGGTGCAAGCGTGTATCCATCAGCACATTCACAGTAGACATGACCACCAGCTGCCATGCAGAAATGCCCACATCCACCATTATCCTGGTCACATAGGTCGTGTGATATAGAGGAATGAGAACAAAGAGGAGTTTCTTTGGTCCATCCCACTGAGCCATCTTCCCTCGTCATACATGAAGCCGTCTTTTCTTCTTTGGCGCCTGAAGGACAGCGTACGGTAGCAACAGATCCAACGGGTACATGAGTCAGCAGTGCGCTTAGAAGGTTAAACGGTGTGGTGTAGGTAACATTGCCTTCTCCCTCACTCCACAGGGGAGGGCACATGCCTGCGTAGGCATAATGGCACAGATACCCATCTGCAGAGACTGCACAAGCACTGTCTATCCATTTAAAATTATGATCCTGGTCTTCAGTGCTGTAGCCCATAAACACACAGCGAGGCACTGAACACGAGTCAGGGGAGTCCGGGTTCTGCCAGTCGGTATACTCTGTGTCCTGGTCACCGGTAGTCCAAGAGAAACCTCGCAACGGGCGCGTGGTAGTGCACTGGCGAGGCTGGCGCTGAAGGCCAATCCATACTTGGACAGTAGTGCGTGAGTGGCGCAGATCCACAGTGGAAAAGAGAGTGGCAATAGCGGTTGCGTCCACCTTCCGCTTGATGGTGGCCAGGTTGCCACCTTTTTCTTTGCAGGCCCTCCATGATTCCAAAAAGGTTTTGCGTTGAAAATAGACAACAAAGCAGCCATCTGTGTTACAGAGTGCATCTCTTTGTCTCAGGTTCTGGGCCAAGACTGAAGAACATCCAAAAAGCAAAGCCAGCAGGGAGGTTAAGAGGAAAGCACTGCTCACCAGGGAGCCCATTCTTTATTTTAAACCGGCTTTATAGATCCTCTCTCTGCTTGCCTCTCACCCTGATTTTCTTTACACTTTTATCATCTGCCTTTAAAAGATTTTTCTTAATGTGATGTTTTAGTCTTGGTCTGAAATGTCCTCCCTGAATTTTAACTTCTTTTCCTCTGTGGTCTTCACTCTATACTGCTGAAACAGATCAGCACTGGAGTGTTTGCAGGCTCAAGACTTCAGGAAGCAGAGAGGGAGGAGAGAAGAGGAAATAGGAGTAAGAAGGAGGGAGTTATAGCAACAAGCAGGACGAGGAGAAGGGCAAAGAGGGAGGGAGTTAAAGGGAGATTAATATGTTATTGAAAGGGGAGGGGTGAGAGGGAACCCTGTGAATGTGTATGTCAGAGTTGGGGGAGGAATAGCAAACTGATTTCTTTTTCAGAGTATGTCATATGGTTTTCATAAGTTCCATCTGTGGACATAGTTGGTACTCTGCCATTTGGACAAGCAGACAGATATGTATGTGCTGATGCATCCAAACTCGTTCATATACAGAGATAAAATCGTGACATTTATCTCAAATGAAGATTAAATGATAGTTTGAATAAATATTCTTTCTAGAAAAACATCAAACATATTCTGTCTTCTCTTCTATATATTCCACCTTCTGAAACCTTTCAGTATGATTATGATAACACATTAACATGTATGCCACTCATGGCTTCCATTATGTCTCTTGCCTTTCAACATGTTTAGTGGTTATGATTGTCTTATCTTTCCTTTTCAGTTCTTCTGAAACTTTCCTTCTGTGCAAAGAGAGCGTTTTACCTACTTTTACTGAGGGCTTGCTCATAAGAAGTTAATCGTTTTCATTCTATGGAGCTGTGAGGTCCTGACTTTACAATGTAAATGTGCTGAGATGCCTGTTGTGTGAACTGGCTCTGAGTGAATCCAACCTGTGAAATCAAATTTGATTCCATAGAGTCCCATGCGTTTATTCATGTATTTTAATGTGCATGTGAGTTTGTTGATAATTAAATAATTCTCAGTTATTTATTCTTAATTATAATGTGGCAATGCTGACATCATGCAGCTCAATTCTGTTTTACTTACACAACAACATTCACCTCAAGGTGCTTTATACTGTAAGGTAGATCCTACAATAATACATAGAGAGAAAAACCCAACAATCACATGACCCCCTATGAGCAAGCACTTTGGCGACAGTGGGAAGGAAAAACTCCCTTTTAACAGGAAGAAACCTCCGACAGAACCAGGCTCAGGGAGGGGCGGGGCCATCTGCTGTGATTGGTTGGGGTGAGAGAAGGAGGACAGGATAAAGACATGCTGTGAAAGAGAGACAGAGGTTAATAACAGATATGATTCAATGCAGAGAGGTCTGTCAATGCATCACACAACCCTTGGACACAAAGAGGATACTTAGTTCAGCACAAATTGTCTTTACCTACATGAAAACAACAGCGCTCTCCTCCATGCTAATAATGCCAGGGCAGTAAAATGGAGACTAGTGCTTTAAATAGGACCTTTTAGATGGAGAAGGCTCTGGTTGTGTGTGTCTGGGAGAGAGGGTTAGGAAGTAGAGAATGGCTGGGGGTTCACTACTGGAGCCCTGAGAGTCTGACATAAATCAAGTTGCCTGCTTCAGAGTCTATAATGTGTTGGACGCACCTCTAAAGACAGAGATGTGAGGAGGGAATATTAATGCACCTTTTTTTTCTGTACTACACAAAAGAGCAAATAAGGAGATAATACATTTGGATATTGGAAACTGCTTACTTAATGTAAACAGATGTGATGTGATCTAAGTTACGTTTTCTATCTATGTTCTGTTTTATTATCCAAAATTCAGAGACCTAGTGCTCAAGACACAGACAACTTTTTCTCCACTGTGTGAGTCAAGCTCCAAAAACACTAATCAACAATTGACCATAATTAAAAATCACTATGTATTACCATTAGAAGGTATATACATATATTTTGGGTAAATTACAAGTAAAGAATACATCTTTTAGCTATCAGCTTGAGTATCTCATCTAAAGATATTTGGCATAAATACTCCAGTGCTACTGCGGGACAAGAATGGAAAAAAATATAATAAAAATAAATAAATAAAACCAAAACATAAAGAGTAGTCTGCAAAGACGAAGGAACTGTCGACAGAACAAGCTGGTTGACCTGTATCCTGCATCAGAGCTTGCTTCATCCTGCTGCATTAACTAGTTACCTACATGAAGACTGCCATAAGTTTGACTTATCCGATTGCTTTGTTTCACTTAATGCGCCTTATAATCCGGAAAATATGGTAAATCTACCTTCCTTTAGCATGTCCAGAAGTCCAACTTTTTGTGCGATGGTTAGCATCTTCCTCTGCCTCCTGGATGCTACCGCAGGTGCCTTTGTGGTGCAAAACATTTCGTTGTGTTAGTTGGGGAGAAAACATACAAACATACAGTACAGCACTTCAGAGTCACACTGCTAGGATAGAAGATTTATGTAAATGTCTGTACTGTACAGGAGACACGGCACAAGATTGATTGACAGCGGTCTGGACGCAGAACACAATGTGCTGTTACACAAATTACACAAAAACATTCGCGAAACAGCAAAACCGTAAAAGGTGAGCCGTGTTATAGCGAGGGACCACTGCATTCTTAGAGCCCAGTGCTCTCAGTGTATCAAAATGTGTTCAAGTAAGACAACAGAGATGTGGACTAACAGTAGCTGTGCACTTTAGTCTACACACACTAGGAAACTTTCTCTAATGGTGCTTCTTCACTCTGCAGGATCTTTCCTTCCTGCTTCAACACAAGATTTTCAGGGTTGACTTGTCAGTTGGAGTTATGTGACTAAAGAATTGAAAGGTGTGGTGCAATGTAAAGAGTTCCCTAACTGATCCTATTTTTAAATGAAATCTGTAAATAACTGTTTAGGAGCTGAAACAAGCTTCAAAAATGAGCTTTATTGTGAAATCAGCTGTAATTATAATTAAAGTGCATTTGTACTGTTTGTTTAACACGTTGCCATGTGATGTTGTTGCTATGGAAATAACTGTGTCCGTGATGCCACACAGTTCTTTAATTTAAGAAACACAACAGAAAACGGTCCTTTCCCTCCTGCTGGTAGGACAGCCCTTTTGCTGCTTGGAGAGGCTGTCCAGCATTAGCTGGAAGGGCTACAATTCCAGTTCCCGCCCCCAGCCCCCTTCCAGGTTTTCTGCTGTCAACAGAACCTGAAACCCAAACCAAGTCTGGTTTTAGACTGCTGCATCCAAATATAAACAACAACACAGATTTCAATCCAGTAAAATAGCTTCACGTCAGGTCTGACCACTGAACAAAGTCCTCTGGTTCAGCTCGCCTCAGTCCAAGCTGGAAGACAGAAGATGGTTTGTAATACTCAGCTGATACCTACTGAAAAAAGAAAGGGCATTTTTTCCCTTCGCTGCATGAACCACCCCGCCTCTCCCAGTGTTTGGGAGGGTAGACCACTCACAGCTTGTCTTTCTCTGGCCGGCGTTGCCAGAGAGTGAAGAGTCTGTTTACCCTCTTATCAGCAAACCCCTGAAGGCTCCTGACTTCCACCAGGGCCTGGGCCAGCTTCAGGACATTTTGTCCTGACTAACCATCAGGACTTTGGACCTCATCCTGAGAGGACTCTTTGGCGCAGATGTGGATACTGGATTGTTCTTTCTTTGTGATATTTTATGTTTAACTCATTAGTTTGGTTTTTGCTTGTTTAGGGGCAGACAGTCTGCAAAGGGGATGGGATCTTCGGGGATAACAGGAGGAGAGAAGCAGCAGAGAGTCGTGTAAGACTGCAACTGGCTAGTTACGGGTTTTATATCAGCTGCAGACACCAGATCCTGTAAGCTGGGTTTGAAGAGGGTACCACCATCGATTCTGTTCAATGATAAGCCGTGGTCTCCCTGAGCTGTCCCTGGGAAACAGCATCACCATCTGTCCAGCACCATGCAAAGATGGTGCTGGACAGATGGTACAATGTGCTCACCTTCTTTGGCAGGGAACAGAAGTGGCTGGAAACTAAGGGAGGCCTCGAAGGGAGGTGATCTGTTGCTGAAGAGGTGAGGCTGTTGCGGGTACACTCTATCCAGCGGAGCTGCTCACTCCAGATGGTCTGAGTTGGTGGATGCAGCACAATGGAGAGCAGCCTCCAGCTCCTGATGAGCCCGCTCTGTCTGACAATTTGTTTGCAGTTGAAAACTCGAGGAAAGACTGACCATAGTGCCCAGAGTGGGACAGAACTTTGGTGCTGCGTGACCCGGATCTTTGGTGTGCTGAGGAAGGCCGATTTGGCCTGTGGCGAGATCGTGAGGCGAGGCGAGCAGAGGACCGGTCCAAATATGATCAAAATGACACAGCTCTGGATGGCCCAGTTACCAGGGCATGGAAGGATGACAGACTTTTTTAAATAAGGAGAAGGAATTTTCTGGGATTGAAGGTGCTCTGGGTAAGTGGTTGACTAAAGCATGCATAAAATAAAAGCTATCATTTTGTTATTGATTGGTAATAGATGGATAATTAGCCACATTTACAGCTGTATTGACTTGTTGTAGATGCAGTCTACTTCATGTTTAAGGACTTTAATTAACAGATTGAAAACAGCGACATTAAGGGAAGAATATGCAGCGCCACACTATCAGATGCCTATCAGCACCTTTTGTTCCTCCTTCAATTAACTCTCAATCACAGAAAACGCGGAGCTCCGAAATAAAACTTACACCGTTAGTTCATCATTTTCACTCTGTACCACTTCTCCTCATCAGGCTGTGTGAAGCACAGTAAACAAAGAACCAGTAAAGAACCAAGGATAAAGGAGGACTAGTGCTGTGTCCCAATTCCTAGGCCCAATCCTTCAGAGGACCCAGCCTTCGTGGGCCGGGTCCTTCAAAGACCGATAAGGCCGCGAGGCTGTGAAATGGGACGGTCTAACCTTCAGATTTGCGTCACCGCTGTCTCGGTGGAGTTTAATAAACTCGGCCATCTGCTCCTTGCTATCTAAAATATAACAGGACACTGGAGTAAACTCTCGACCGTCTCACACTTCTGTTTAATCCGTTTTCTGAGTGACGTTTATTCAGCTGTGTGAAAACTATAACTTTAATCTCAGCCAAACCGATTTCCTCAGGATCAAATAAAACACTGAAAAAGCCAAACAATAACATTTTTAATTTTCTGGTGGAAGTTTCTAAAAATGACAGTCTTCATTAATCCCATGCAAACGTACACTGTGCAGAACAACCTGACATACTACAGAACAATAACACGATTCATTTCACAGATTGGAGTGTAAAGAAATTAAATACACATATTCAAAGGACCAGACTGATTCTGTTCTACAGATTGATGAAACTCCTAAACTCTTCATCCACTTTGAATGTGGATACCCTCAAATTAAAGCATCTGTGCTCGACACATTATGTCCATGTCCATTAAATAACTCTACTTGGAATGTGACTCAGTAAACAAGTAAAAAAACAAAAGTCAGGTCCATATATATTTGGACACTGACACAACTGTGCACCCATTTTCTTACCTGAGCTTCATCATGAGCTTTGGGTACTACCAGGAAAAATGAAACCATGGATAGAAGCAGCTGCTGCTGTCACTACATCTCAATATATCCCGTCAAGGAAACGGATTTTGCCTTGACGGGGTGGCTGTAGTAGCTCAGGAGGTAGAGCAGGTCGTTGGATTTCTAGACATGCTAAAGGAAGGTAGAATTACCGTATTTTCCAGATTATAAGGCGCATTAAATGAAACAAAACTCATTCTTCTTACTTCCTCTACTTCCGTACCATTGATTCATTAATGTTGAGTTCTCTATTCCCATTTTGTGGACCTGAAAACAGGGTTTGATCTTTGGTTTCATTCTATAATACTGGACTTATGTTTCTACGAAGGTTTGAACTTTGAGAGTTTAAACAAGAGAGAAAAGTGTGAAAATGTTCGTGCCTGTATGAGAAAAGTCTATAAAGTGTGAGAAGTTTTACAGCCTTAAAACATCTATAATAGTTGTAAAGAATTAAGTTGGCTACTTCGTGGATTTCACCCATCGGATGTTATTTTTAGAACGAAACTCCCGCAATAAACGAGGGACCGCTGTGTAGGATACAGTACTTTGTCGTTGGATCAAAGGGACTGTCTTGCTTTAAAAAAAGACAAAGGACAAGATTACTTAACAGTCAATGTTTAAGAGACAAAAGCACAGACGCTGGCAGTTTTATAAAACGACATTCTTTATTTACAAATTTATATTTTGCAGTAATTGCAAAATTCCTGTAAAAGACTGTTGTACTAAAACATGGTTCTGTAGCCTCTAACTGTAAAACAAGTGGGACACAGTGAGCATAAAATACATGCACATATCTGTACACTGTCACCAAAATACATCTGATTACAAAATATAGTGCTTGATACAAATATCTGGAGTTTGGATTCAGCAGATGTCTCAGATTTCACATATGCACGTGTGAAACAATCGTCCTTTGCATTTCTGTATGAAAATAAGGAGCCGTTTAAGCAAAAATAGACTCTGCCTTCTGCCTATTCTTTCACATGTACAGGTTGTGCATCTTCAGTAGCAAATACTCACTATTGGCTGAGGAAGTATTTTTCTCCAACAACAGTAAAAAACAAACAAACCAAAACAAGAAAGAAAAACAAACAAAGAAAAGCCTCAAACCAGTGCTTCAGTCTGATCATCAATCCCACATCTTCAAGGTAATGTCAGTGGGAGGAAAGTGAAACACTTGCAGTCAAACGAAGACGAGGAGAAAATACTACGACTATTTGGTCTCAGAGAGAATAATTAGATGGAAACTGCTGCTTCCACCTGGTATGAAGGGTATATCCAGTCTCTGTGAGGTAACGTCAGAGGCAAGACAGTGAATCAAACCAGGACAGGATCTGTACTCACACTACACATGCTCACAAAGAACTATAACTGATGCTACCGGCCCCCAGCATGCGTATGCATTTGTTGATTTGATGTGTGAGTGGCCACATAACTGAGCAGTTGCAGAAACCATGTTTCAGCTTTTATTTCAGGACGTGTCGCCTCATTTCATGGGTTGCATTTTCATTTTGGGTAAAGCCAGGAAATCTGGGATTCATTCAGTCGGGATTAGGAGAGTACTGATTATCAGTTTGCATATATAAATATATTCTTACAGCAGTCGATCTATACAGCACTTAAATCAAAATTTTAAAATAACTGCATGCTTTTCCTGATTTTAAACCCTAACTCTGAACATAACCTGGTCTTAATCAGTTTATGTGTTTGCACTAAGATGCTAGTGATTTAACCCAGTAAAATAGATCTCCCATGTGTAAGTGTGACTCTGTATCTCAGGTCAGGTCATGCACCAACTGGAAGGTTGGTGGTTTGTTCCCGGGCCATCTCAGTCTGTATGCTTAGACATGACACTGAAAACCAATTTGTTCTCCAATAAATGATTGAACTGAATTTTAGAGCTGGTGTGAATGAGGCATGTTGTGCTCCAGTCGAGTGGAAAAGCACTATATAAGAACCAGTCTGTTAATGATGCCGATATTACTGGAACATGTTTACATCCTCTGGGCTCAAGTAGTGCAAGCCAGCAAGACCAAATTTGTGCTGAGTTTTTCTTAAGATTCTGAAAGCTTCACAGTTTATCATTTATTATTAATAATCCTATTTCTGCATAGAGGTAGGCCCAGAATTAGACAAGAGTTTTTGTAATGCTGCCTCTGTTTACTTCAGTGAATCAAGTGGATTTTAATCAAACAGTCAAGTTATAGATTTTCAGCTATAATTCAAAGGTCTTAACCAAAGTATCGCATCGTGTTTAGGAATGACAGACATGTTCACATGTAGCAGCTCATTCTTCTGTCAACGACAGAAACATGAAACACTTGATTTTATAGATGTTTTTCTAATGAACGCATTAAAGCCATACATCCAAAATAATAAATAATCAAGTATCTAACTCTCAGGCTGTTACTTTCATCCTCTGGGTTCGATCAAGTTAAACTAGCTGTAGAAGCAGTGGCTCATCTGGTGTGTTTGTGGCAGAAGGGAAACTGCATGCCTCTATCATACAGGATGTTAGCAAAATGGTAGCAAGCAAACTTGACGACTTAAACTTTAAAGCACCTTGAGGCAACTGTTGTTGTGATTTGGAGCCATATAAATAAAACTGAACTGAATTGAATCTACTTTTAGAAATATATTAAACACAGGATGGGACGTTCTGCATTGACACCCTTCCTTTCAATACTCAACATCTGGCTTGTTAGCCTTAATGTTCACTCTGCAGAGGTGTGGAGTGCAGCTTTAACTGTTCAGATATCTGTCTGTGACTGTTGTTGGCAACACATTTACATAAAGAATGTCATTTTATAGAGACACACAGATGAGGACAAAAATATTTTCAGTTTGTCTTTTTTGACAGAGCATTGGATTTTCAAAATAGCATTTTTAAATTCTTTAGAAAGCACATATTACTTCTATTTGCACATAAAAGCAGAATCAAAGTTCAATGTAGTTATCCCCCTGACAAACTGACTTTATTGGGCCCCTGCACAAAGCCCCGCTCTGCAAAGATGTGCTTTAACTTCTTATAAAACTGAGAGTCATCTTCTGACTTATACACAGACTTTAGCGAGGGCTCAAGTCGTCAAACATCACACCAAAATGAAAAGAAAGACTTGAGGAGAAGAATGGTTGATGCTCACAAAGCAGGAGATGGCTATACAAAGTTATCACTGGGTTTCAAAACTGGCATAAGAAGTATGATCGAGAAACTCAAGGAGAACCACACAGCGCACAAATAAAACACGGTAGACGAGGAGGTGAACCATTTCAAAGACTCTGGAAAGGAAACTAGTAAAAGATGTTCTCAAGACCGCGGAACAACTGCCAAGACTCTAGACTTAGCCAAGCTTGGAATCAGTAAAGGACTGCAGACCAAGAAAAAGCCAGACTGAAGTAATCGAAGGAGAACCCTGAGAAAAATGGTGCATGCTGCAAATATGCTCTTTGACCAGATTAGATGAAATTGGAGCGCTCTGGTCACAAAGACCACACACCCCAAGGGACACCATCCCTGCAGTCAAACATCATGCTGCGGGGCTGCTTCAGTGTGTCTGGAACTGGGAATCTTGTCAAGGAAGGAATCATGAAGAAGGATATGTGAAGATGATAAAGCACAACTCAAGCAGTCAGCAGCAAAACTGGACCTGGGTCATCGTTTCGTCTTCCAACACGACAGCCCAAACCATACAGTGCTCGTTGTGAAGACCAAAACAAATACTAACAAGCTGGGGACAATCGTTCCTGCCCTTATCTGTAAATGCAACTGAATTGACTGGCATGCATTGTTTGTGGATTGACTCTTGTAAATTGATATTACTAAAAGAATCGTGAGTAAATCACCCAGCACAGTGTGTGACTTGATTACCAGACTGGATCTAATTTGAATTAAGTCTTCCTTCACGAGGCTACTGGACTCTGCACACTATTTTGTATTACTGGAAAATAAAATAATAATATAATCTTCTAGACCTTTCAGTAAAATGTAAGAAAAACCCCATTAATAAAAAGTTCAGGCGCTGTGTTTTGGAACAGGGTGGATCATAACATCAATGTGAAACTGACGCCCAGGCCAGCACTGTTTCTATTCAGCAGTTATACAAATAAACTGGGGTAAGTAATCAAATATTTCACCACACAGCCACATGGAAACTGGCAGACGGTGTGTCTAGTGGTGCCTCCTAAATATTGTAACTGGTTGTGTAGTACTGGGAGCAATAACTACACAACCAGAGTTGTTCACGTTGTTGTGGAGGAATTTCAGCCCATTCTTCTCTGCAAAATTGTTTTAATTCAGACACAATGAAAGGTTTTCGACCACCAACAGCGTCGTTACAGGTCATGTTGCTCACTCTGAAGCAACAAAGCAGCCCTGACAGTTACACCACCACCACCACCCATGTTTGACTGTTGGCATGATGTTATTTGTAGGAAATTAAGTGTTAGTTTTACACCTGATATACTGAGAGGGTAGTCTTCCAAAAGGCTTGACTTTTTGTCTCACAGGTGCACAAACTATTTTCCCAGAAGTATTTGTGGTTGTTTAGGTCAGCCCTCGTTTCCACCTCTGAACTTTCCCACAGAGGCCATTTTTTCCTCTTTTTGTATTCTTCAATGACGAACACTGACCTTAACTGAGGAAAGTCAGGCCTGCAATTCTTTAGATGTTGTTCTGGGTTCTTTTGTTTCCTCCCGGGTGAGTCATTGATGCACTCTTGGTCTAATATTAGTAGGCTGGCCACTCTGGGAAGGTTCACCACTGCTCCAAGTTTTCTATAATAGTGAATATCAGGTGTGCACGTCGCTTTTTACCTGCCTGGACTGAACAGAGCAATCAAGCACTTATGAGTCAAAGTAGGAAGCAGACAAGGAGATAAGTTCGAGGGAAATGATTTTTCAGTACCAGATGACTGATGCCATCGGGATGATAAACAGAACTGAAAGGTCCTTTGTTCCTTACAATCAGTTCATTCTGCATTTCCCAAAGTGCTTCGCTGCCCTCGACTGACAGCTTCAGGGAGGTAAGGCCGAGACAAAACACGCCACATGAAAAATGTTTGGAATTAGATACGAACAAAAATGACATATTTCACTGACTGAAGATCAATCTACAAGCTTTTCCATACGTAGGACTTATTGCTGAAGGTCAGAGCAATCTACTTTGTCTTCACAGTAAGAGTGCAGCTTTGTGTCTTCAAGTTTTCTGGGTTTTTTGTTTAGTTGTTTGTTTTCTCCAGTCTCACATTAGCTTTAACCTGTGACTGGCTTACTAGTGGACATGAAGCAAGCAGAGACACTGGGCGACTGTACCAGTCTGTCACTAAGAAGAAGGGTCAGGGCACACTGTTGTGTCACAGAAGTCTGGTGCAAACAGCTAAAGCTTGAGTTTGATTGTTGTAACTATTCTCTCATGATTATTCTTAATCATGCACAGGTCAGGTAATAGTTAAACCATAGTATCTAAACCACTTTGCACTTTAATGAAATGTACCTCTGTACATTGCACATTGTGCCATTCAGGGTTCAATTCAGGAGTTTCCCAGTTGGGGCTTATCATCTTATTAGTCACTGACTGGTCACAGATGCTACCCTCTTTAAAAATACCAGCTGCTGCCAGAGCTACTTATAGATGCACATTTGCTATCAAACCTCCGACCCTGAGGTCAAGGTCACTGAGAATCAAACTCTTTCAGGATTTTTAGTAGACGCACCAACTGCATCAATTTGAAAATCCTAGACGACTTAGTTATGATATAGTTTTTGTGTTCACAAGAGTGTTAGAGAACCTGACCTCGGACCTTGAGGTCACTGAGATTTACTCAAAGCTTCCTGTTTACTTGGGTTTTATTCAGTTTTTGCTGAATGTATTTGTTTGGCTTCAATATGATGTAAAAATAAGTGGTTTACATAATCTGGTTTATTTAAGAGGGCGCCATCAACAGCGACAATCCTGAGTGCTTGTATTTCTGCCTGCTGATGGCGAACGATGGTTAAAACAGCGACAAACCTTTTGTCCTTTGGGCATGTACTGGTGACTAATTTCAGCAACACTGACTAGCTCTTGTTTGTAGTAAAGCGTGTTCACGTTGCTTGCTTCTCTCTTAAATTATGCCCAAAGTGTTGGGGTTTGATTTAGTTGAAGCTAAATTAAATGAGTCCTACTCAGTCTGCACACATACGATGTAGGAAAGTCTAAGAAATCTCATTTTAAACAGAGACTAGATTACAAACTGGAACCTGCCGTGGAAAACTGGCACAAAAGTGAAAATAATTAGCAACTGACGTGAGCAACTTAGCAATCGCTCTGCACATACACAATATACAACGGACTATTTGTTGAAAATATAAATTAGTCATGTTTCTCACAAACAACGAGCCAGGTGAAAGGAGCAGGAAGTACGTTTGTTTCCAACCTGTCCTGTGATGTCAGTGAGGTGATTGCAGCCATCGTAATAATGAAAACATGAGGTGCAGCAAAGCAGACTCACAGGAAACGAGTCAGACCGAATGGAGTCCATCACAGAGTATACTGTGGTACCTTATCACAGAGATGTACCAGCATTCTAAGGACAACTTGCTCATCTGTGTTATGTCAGTTCTGCTGCACTATCCTGTATCTGTGTGGCAGTGTAGGACACATGAGCTGTCTTTGGAAATCGACTGTCCCAGTTTATTCTCAGCTTAGTCTCAGCAACGCGACTCTAACTTCTGCACACCATGAGAACCAGTTACAGGACTGGTGCCACATAAATACAGACAAACAAAGTGTCTACAGACCGAGGAACAGGTCTACAGAGTTCCTCCCGTCTCTGTGGCAACAGAGTCGTCACTGTTGGCCCAACAGACCTTAACTCTTAACGCTAATGAGGAAAAAAAAAAAAGTCAAAAAAGCAAAAACACCCTCAATTACTTCTTGACAACAGTAGAAATGTGAGGGTGGGACAAGGATCAGGAGAGGCAGGAGGAACTGGGAAAGGAGGTGAGGGTGCAGACTGGGAGGCTGTAATAGGAGGGGTCGGTGAAGGGGAACAGAAGGAGAAAGAAGAGGAGGACCCCCAGCAAATAGGAGGAGAGGACAGTGAGTCGGTAAGGGTGCTCCAGAGCTGTGCTGATGGCAGGGAAACCCATGTAGTTACAGAAGGAGTGGCAAAGTACCGGACCAATCAGGTGGCCTGTAACAGACAGAAAAAACAGCCATTTACTCCCACTGGTTGACAGCGTTACAGCTTCCGTCAGCTTCCCATTCAGCTGTGACAGGCGAAAAACAAATGCTTTGATTTAAAAATAATCCTTTAAATCCTGTAACTGAAAATATTAAAACTGTGTTTTAAAGACAGAAGAGAACATTTGGACAAGAGGAAAGAATTTTAGATAATCAGCTAACATGCAGCTTGGACACCAAACTGCTGAGTGATGAAGAGTATAGTTTATATACAGAAGAGAGCGCTCTCATCCAACTGCCGGCCTGTAACCTACCTCAGTACCACAGTACGATGAACAGGCACACTCAATACATGAGCTACTGGTAGACGGAGCAGTTGCTCCACACTGCAAGGCCACACTGGCCACCCTGTGCACCGTGTGACACTTTAAACACTCATCCAAGGCCAATGACACCAACGTCCAGCGCATAACTGCTACAGCAAATTAAATTACTTCATCACACTTATTAACTTAATGTCTCTAAATCCCGCACATATAACATTGCTGGAGACAAGGATAAACTATGACGTAGGCTTGTGGAACAAGCTGCAGGCTGCAGTGTCCCAAACAGTTAACTACATATACCATAGGCCTTTATATACGACTGTTTAATATGGAAAACATTTTATTTTTAGGTTTTACTCAATTACAGTGGTATGCAAAAGTTAATTATAAGTTAATAAGTTAATAATTTTCATGTTTCTCCTTCATAAATCGCTGGTTGTTTGGATCAGCAGTTTCATTTAAACAATATTTGAGAAGTGAAATGAAGTTTACAGGATTTACAGAAAGTTTGCAATAGTTACTTCAACTAAGTTAGGCAGGTGCATAAATGTGGGCACCCGCGTTGTTGTTTTATTGATTTGAATGCCTTCAGCACTAATTATTGAAACATAAAATTTGTTTGGTAAGCTCATTGACCCTTGACCTACATACACAGATGAATCCAGCCATGAGGAAGCGTATTTAGGGTGACCAGTTGCAAGTTTTTCTCCTCTTTGCATCTTCTCTCGAGAGCAGCAACATGGGAGCCTCAGCTCTCAAATGACCTGAAAACAAACCATGTTCAACATCATGGTTTAGGGGAAGGATACAAAAAGCTATCACCTCCCCTGGGAGGAACATAGTGAGGAAATGGAAGACCACAGGCACAGTTCTAGTTAAGGCCGGAAGTGACAGGTCAAGGAAAACCTTAGATAAGCAGGCGATGGATGGTGAGAACAGTCAGAGTCAACCCACACACCAAATGGAGTCACTGTGCATCGTTCAACTATTCAGCGCACTTTGCACAGGAGATGCTGTATGGGAGAGTAAAGCAGAAGAAGCCTTTTCTGCACACACTCCACAAACAGAGGTTTGAGGTTTGCTAAAGCACATTTGGACAAGTCAGCTTCATTTTGGAATAAAGTGCTGTGGACTGATGAGACTAAAATTGAGTTATCTGGGCATAACAAAGCATGGCAGAAACAGTACACAGCATTTAAAGAGAAACACCTGCTGCCCACAGTAAACTGTGATGGTGCTTCCATCATGCTGTGGGGCTGTGCCCAGTGCAGGGACTGGGAATCTTGTTAAAGTTGAGGGTCGCATGGATTCCACTCAGTATCAGCAGATTCTTCAGAACAATGTTCAAGAATCAGTGACAAAGTTGAAGTTGCACCGGTGCTGGATCTTTCAACAAGACAACGACCCGAAACACTGCTCAGAACCCACTAAGGCGTTCATGCAGAGGAACAAGTCCGACGCTCTGGAACGGCCATCTCAGCCCAGACCTGAATGTTATTGAAAATCTGTGGTGTGAGTTAAAGAGAGCTGTCCGTGCTCGGAAACCATCAAACCTGACTGAGCTGGAGACGTTTTGTAAAGACGAAAGGTCCAAAATACCTTCAACCAGAATCCAGGCTCTCATTGGAAGCTATAAGAAGTGGAGGCGGTATTTCTGCAAAGGTGGATCTCCTAAATATTGATGTATTTTTTCTGTTGGGGTGCCCAGATTTATGCACCTGCCTGATTTAGTTTAAGTAACTATTGCACACTTCCTGTAAATCCTAGAAACTTCGTCTCACTTCTCAAATATCACTGTGTTCGTCTGCTATATGATATATTTAAATGAAACTGCTGATCCAAACAACCAATCATTTATGAAGGAAAAGGGTGCCCAAACTTTTGCATGTCACCATATATGGCAAATCAAACTTGTCCATATTCAGTAAACCTTCAATTATTTTGTAACTGTAAAAAACATTCAGTGCACTTCAACGTTGAAAGCTATGCACAAATGATCTTAAATCCTCTTTCACATACAGCAGATATATTTTTCCCAGTAATGCACATCTGTTGGCTCATACGATGGCTGATCTGTGCATTTTATTTTAAAATGACGTACTGGTAAGTTTCTTTCATTTAGTTTATCTCAGGTTAATTGCTGCTTCAGGACTGATGACAGACAACATTTCTGTAAACGCTCTTAAGCCCAGGCTTGGACTGCCCGGCTCAGAAAACCCAAACTTAATCATACCACCCAGCGCCGGGCCGACGGGACGCTCCAAGAACAAGAATAGTGAAGGAAAGCCTCTTACCTGTTCTGATGAAGATGAAGGCTGTGTAGGCTCCAAACACTGCCGTGTAGGAAAACTGAAACACTGGTGCAAAACAGAAGAACAAAAGTGCATCTTCCTGCTATCCTGTGATGAAGTCACAATAAACGCAGTGAAAAAGATGTTCTCACCTGCAGAGACGAAAATACCCAACAGAGTGCCCTGTCTGAACCTCAGCAACTCAATCACATGGTGGAAGTGAGCTGGAAGAGAGGACAGAGCAGGCACTCAGACATGCTGCAACTTCAACACAGACATTATTGGAACACACTCTGTATTACTTATTATACACACTGCTACTTCCAATCAACACAAAAGTTAGGGGGGAAAAAACTTTCCAAAAAGCACTCAAAGTCGTGGCTTCTTTGTTTGACTTGTGCTCTTTTGCAGCGATATTGTCTGAGTGGCGACACCATCGTTCAGAAGAAAACTGCAGGGCTTCCTGCGCTGTAATGGTGGGTATAAAGGCTAGTGTCCTGTAAACAGGGTAGCGACAGAGCTCAGATTTTGCCTGTAAGTCTGGAGAGGATGAACCAGGCAGTGATCAGACTACAGCAGATGGAGGACAGAGGTGCTTTTGTCCCTGGTGGACAGTTCATGTGCTGGCTGAATTCTCATGTCTGAAGAACAACGAGCAGGGAGTCCAGGTGTTGTCCTCAGTGTTCGGTATATGATGCTTTGCTAACACAGGCCTAACAAGGTGAACTCCTGTGGAGTATGAAATGATTTAAACTCAGTGATAATGGTCTCTAGGTGAGGGACTGCATGTTTCTTTCCCAACACTGCGCCATCTAAACACCAACCTTTGTTTATATACAAACAGATTTCGCCTCCTCTTTCAGAAAGCTCCGTATAACGATCCACAAGCAGCCGGGGATGTAGTCACCTATCTAGCTTTTACTGAAGCACAAAGTTGCAAATCTGGCAGTTCATCCGTGTTGTTGGCAGTATATTTGCCAGGTGAATCGAAGCGTGCATCCCCGCCGAGTTTACGGACACTTTGTTTCGCTTCCCTCGTTAGTGTCTCTTGAGCCCGTTCAGAGCTGCTGCTCCTCCAGCTAAGAGCTAAACACTCTGGGTGGCACTGACTCGGCCTGCAGTAACAGCGAGGAATCCTGGAGTCATTTTTGAGAAGGACACATCTTTCAATATTAAACAAATATGCA
This sequence comes from Diplotaxodon limnothrissa, assembly GCF_057381915.1. Classification (NCBI taxonomy): domain Eukaryota; kingdom Metazoa; phylum Chordata; class Actinopteri; order Cichliformes; family Cichlidae; genus Diplotaxodon; species Diplotaxodon limnothrissa. The sequence goes on along the minus strand of NC_140598.1, from coordinate 13,018,300 downwards.
GAACTGCTTTCTTCCATTGGTGCAATATTTTGTAAATTAGAAGCTCGTGTATTTATTTCTTCTTAGCTGGTTTTATTGTAATTCATAATTACAGTAAAACCAGTAAAAAAACAATTTAACACAATTAACGCATCTGGAGTGCAGAATGACTCAAAATCCCTGAAATGTTTCTGTAAACACATTTCGGGCAGTTTGTCCAAGCAGTTACCTTCGAACATGCAGGCGGCAGTTGATCTGGTAGTGACGGGCAGCTGAACCAGTCAACTCAATATGGAAGATGATAAACGCATATCGGCCCTCTCGATGGGACTTTTGAGTATTTATTTCAGCACATTGTGAAGTTTTTAAAACGGCTGAATAAAAACAGAAAAATAAATAAACAACTTGTGGCTAAGCTGGAAAAAACTTGCACTCACCCACTCCGAAAAAGAGGGGGCAGGTTATGATAGCAGTAGAAGGACCAGCACAGGGCACCAACATGGGCAACATGCATGCTCTGAACACCAGCTCCTCAGTTAGCGGCGCCACCACTTGATTCCTCAGCCACCGCATATCGTTGGCACACAACATCCAGAACCACGGGTCTAGGGGAAGAAGCGAGAGCAACAGGTGTAAACCAAATTTAGAAACAGATCTAAAATCATGAATCAAGAATAAAACACAGCACAGCTTGTTGGCTCACCAAAGGCCACCCGGATCCCATCGGTGAAGCTCCACGGACAATCCATGGCCAACTGCATGAGTGGGCCCAGAAACAGGACCTGCAGCACATGGCCAGACAAATAAAAGTACTTCCAAATATTTGAGATGTTGCTGCCATTACCAGAGCTGCATATAAAATGTATGTTTTCTCCTCTGTCCACATAATGTCATTCAGCAGTGTAATTGTGAGCACTGACTGAATGACAGTAAAGGAAGCTGAATCTGAAAGTCAAACAAATCCGAGCATCTGTGTCTTTCTTGCATCTCGAGTTTCTCACCTGACTCAAACCATTGTTTTAGCATTCCTACTGCACACGTCACCACTGTCTCGCTGTCCTCATACTTCACTGGAACTCGTGATTTCCTCATGTGGGGCCACAGTTCCTTCTCATCATAAGCTTTCTATACATCCACAAAGACAGTACGACTCCTGACCTTCTTTATACTTCAACAACACTCTGAAAACAAACATCTGTCGTGTTATCTCTCAACACGAAGCCCTCGCCCTGATCATTGATCATCACCTCTCTTCATAACCAAACATCAATATTTTTTCCCATAGCTTCATGATATGGTTCATCAACTTTATCCCTCCATAGTTACAACAGCTCTGCACATCGCCCTTGTTCTTGAAAACCACCACTTCTCTATCTCTAGGTATCCTCCCACTTTCCAAGACTAAATACTTGTGTTAAAAGGTTCACTGAAATCTCTTCTAAACATCCACACACCTCCACAGACATGTCATCTAGACCAGCTGCCAGCGTTGCCCTCGCTGTCCTCCATCCATCCTCTTCACTCTCCTTTTTCTTTCCTCCAGCTCCTCAAGAGGTTCCACCTCTTCAGTACATTCGTTCAAGACTCTCTATGACTCTGTCTAGCCACATGGTAGAAGTCCTTTTCTCCTTCCTCAGTGTCAAGCCTCACATGTGAGTCACTATAAGCCTTTTTGTTTTTGCCACCAGCCTGTTTGTTGAACTCATAGACTCTGGGTATTTCCGCCTCCTTTCTTCATCTCCCTGGCTACTTTTCTGCTGTGGTTGTAGGTGAATGTAAGTACGAATGAAAGCAACACTAAAATATTTAACTACAGATTCACAGTTCTCAGTATATTTGTATAAATATCACATTTGTGAATATTTTTAGGTTGAAAATAAGTGTGTGAACATTAATAAAGTAACAATTTAAATTATTATTTGAAATTGTTTCTATACATTCTCATATTTTATTCTGAGTGACATTACAAGGACATAAAGGACACAAAAGCGTGCATGTTTCCCACAACTGATGTTTTCATCATTCAAACTAAAGAAAAATAAATGTTTTCTTTCCCAAAATATTCCAATCAAGCAGTTTAACGATGAACATGTACTAACCCAGTAGTAATGTTAGGTAAGCACACTGGCTGTTTCTTACCATGGTGAGGAGCAGAGGAAGTATAATGGCAGGAATGAGGCCTTCAAACCGGATTCCCATGAGAACCAGCAAAGACGGGCCATTCTGACACACAAATGAAAACAGAAACTGTGATACAACGCAGCACAAAATGTCCATCCTGAGGTACTGGAACACAGCACAGTTATCCAAGATCTCAACTCACCACGACGCCTGCAGATTCTCTCCATGCCCACACAAACAGGGGCGACAGCCCTGACACAATCAGGACGCTGGTGAAGCGTCTCTTTATGACAGCAGGATGGTCCCTGAGGACAGGGGACACGCACAGAACGTTATCCCAAGCACACAAGCAGGAGATACGAACAGCTTCTGTGTGCTGATAAGATGGAGGAGCTTTGGTTTAATAATGCACACATAGAGAAGCACATTAAAATCCTCCAACCAATAACAAATCTGCAAATGTAAAGTGATGCGTCGCAGACACACTCTGGTATCAATGTGAATGATAAAAGCCGCGCTGCATGGAGTCGTACTGAAGACTGAAACAACCCAAAAGTTTTCAGGTTCATTTCAGCCCCATTCAGTCTTACTGATACATCTATAACTCACAACAGCAGTTGCCTTGCAGGATTTACATTGTAGTAAAACTATTTAAACAGCGGGCTGTGAAACAGTTTTTTCATGCTTTAAAGTTGCCCATTTAAATGGTAACTGGTAAGTGGGCTGGTTCTTATACAGCGTTTTCTCCTCTGAGCACTCAAAAGACCGTCTGCAAGCGCCACAGTTTTCAGTGTCTAATTTAGTGGTCGTTGTGATCCGGGAGGTATGTGAGCTGTGGAAGCATGCATCACACGGTCACTGCAATTTACATCCATTCAGTTGGTGCAAGAATGTTTTAAATATTTGGTCCTAATCAGATTTCAGGTTTCTCCACCACAGCCCCCCCTCCCTCCTTCTCCTTCCCCTCTCACACCTGTGTCATTAATCTGAGTACAAATGAAGCAGGTGTTGACATTGTGGAAAACATCCTGTACCAAAAATGAAGTGTCCAGCTGAACTGAACGCCTACAGAGCAGTGGCCCGCACATCGCACATCATGAAAACCTTGGAACAGCTGATTCTACACCGACTGTGACTTCAGGTCAACAACATACGAGACCCCCGTCCTCTACATGCTTCACCGTGCCCGAGCTCATCTGGAGAAATCTGGCACTCATGTGATCTTTGACAAGCTCACAGAGATTACAGACTACCTGACAGAAAGACCACAGTCAGGTTGGAAAACTGTGTTTCTGGAACATTAATGAGCAGCACGGGGGCAACACAGGGGACTGTCCTGGCTTTGTCCCCTTTCACATCGCGTACAGCAGACTTCAAATACCATTCGGAGTCCTGCCACATCCAGAAACACTCAGATGATACTGCCATTGTGGTTTTAACAATGGACAGAATTCTGAATATAAGGATCCTGTAAAAGTCACAAAAACGACCTCCTGTTGAACACCTGTAAGATGAAGGAAATGATAGTAGAATTTCAAAGATTCAGGCCTCCTCTCCAGCCTGTGAAAGTCTTTGGGCTGGACATAGAAATATCTAGGGTTACACATAGGTAACAAACCACACTACTCCCTAAATACAGAAAAAATATACAAAAAAGGGCAGAGTTGTCGCTTGTTGCTAAGGAAACTAAGATCTCTTAACATCTGCAGTACAGATGTTCCTTCAGTCTGTGGGGGCAGGTGTGCTGTTCTAGTCTGAGCAGGGATGGAAATTGAGAAGCGGTCCCTAGTAGTTCAAGTCTTTGTTAGTCTTCTTGTCAGTTCAGCTCATCGGTTCCACTGGCACTTACACTACAATCAGCTGATTTCAGTTGATTAGTGGTACAGTCTACATATTTTTATGGCACAAAAAGACAAGAGCACGATGTGTGGGACAGAAGCACCTCGTTATGCTGCTAACACAGCGTTGGCATCTTCACAGACGGCTCGCTGCGCCTAAGCTATCCAAGAAGACAGAGGAGTTAAAAAGCTGAGTGAATGCTGATCCGAGCCCAGCAGCCAGACCTTGACCTTCAACTGGTAGCAAAAGCAGTGATGAGCAGTCGGGCTCATGTTTGTAAATCACTCTGGTGATCGTTTTAAAGCAGCAGTGGGGAACTCCAGGCCTCGAGGGCCGCTGTCCTGCAGGTTTTAGGTCTCACCCTGGGTCAACACACCTGAATCAGAGGATTTGTTCATTACCAGGCCTCTGCAGAACTTCAAGGATCAAGGACACGTCTAAAACCTGCAGGACACCGGCCCTCGAGGCCTGGAGTTCCCCACTCGTGCTTTAAAGTCTCCTTTTTTGGTTGATGGTTTTCATCTTTGCTTTCTGGTCATACTTGCATTCTAAAGGAGGACACACACATGATCTTTCTCTAATAGAGATTTGTGGTGGTGCCTGGGTCAGTTTACAGTTAAGTGGTAATTATCAGACAATTCATTTCAGATCATTTTACAGAGAAAGTAACACAGCAAAGAGTGTAAAAGTTACTATTACCTGGAGTACTTAAGTAATGTACTGCATTATCTCTAAGAGCAGTGTTCTGTGTGATAGATCGCTATTTTGAGTAATGACCCAAACACAACAAAGAGGGGAAATACCTCCAGCATGCACAAACCTCTGACCACAGCGTGCAGACTAACGCCTGTAAATGTCTCGAGGGAACCAGTGAGAATCATTAACACAATCAATAAGTGATATCTGTGAATCACTAAACACTTATCAGTTCCCATCACTATGAATGGAGTGGTGATGACGATGAGCTGCCACAGTCTCTGCTACATTAGTACCATCAAAGACAGCAGTGCTAAATGTCTGACGTTACTGTCAGTGCAACATTTTCCTCCCAGAACAGTTGTTAAACCAAACAGGAGGGTGGAGGCCAGCGTTTTGGTGCATTAGCTTTGTGCCATCCACTTGTTATGACTCTGTGGGCAGGTGTAAGCAGCTGCTCTCTACACCTGTGCAAACACAGTAGATAAGAGGGGAAGAAACAGGAGAGTTTCTATTGTCTAAGGAGCTGGGAAACAAAGGCGTCTGGACTTCTTTAATCCCGTGCATCTTATGGTCCGAAAAATACATATTTGATTTTTTTATTTGGCACACTGCAGTTTAATGTTGCAGAGCACCTCTTTTTAACTTCAGTGGATATTATACATGGTTATGCTCAGGATATGTCAGCCCATTTCTACTGGAAATGCCTTTTGGTTAAACTGTCAGCAAGGAATTTGCATTTGCACTGTTAAATGTTTATACAGCTTTAATGCACATAAAAAACAGCTGCTTGTTTAAGTGAAAATAAATGGATGGTGGGGTTTTTGCGTGAGTAAAGTTGTGGAGTTTTACTTTGTCTCGCAGAAATTATATCGTCAGTTATAAGGTTATCGCAAATTTTCAAATATATATTGTGATATATATTTTTGGCCATGCCGCCCTGCTCTAGTAGCAAGGAGACTTATGGCGTAGCACTATACAGCTCATCTATCTTTGTACATTCTCACGACTGCTATGAACCACTCACCATTCAGTCCTGGAATAAACACTTTTCCCTAGGAACAAGCAGAGAGTCACTGACGGGTCTTAGGCCCATTTGACTGGCGCTTTAGTAATCAGCTTCACAACTACTACCAGAAACCACTCACAAGTGGTTAGAGAATCTGCATTTTCTTTCCCTATATGACTGGGGCCAGCTAATATGAACATCGCAGTATAGTCCTGTGGCGTTTGCTATTCACAATGATAGGTGACAGGATACATGCATCTTTACACACAGTGACACTTAAGAGACCATCTAGTCTCTGCCCTGGTCCATTTTGAGTGGCAACATAATCAACACAACTTCAAAGTAAAGCCTGAGCCAGGTGCTTGTGATATAGTGGAGCATGAACATTTTGTAGTACAAGTATCACTTAGCTGCAGAATGAACCAAGGACTCATTTTTCCTCACAGAAAGGAATCCATTATTTTTTGTGCAAACTTCTGCATTGTTAGATTTTTGCCTCGACTGCCATCAAGTCGTTGCCAAACAGGATTCCATAAATTTAGCAGCCCTATTTTGTAGCCATTCAAATTTCAAGATCCCCTGATACAAGCACAGGAACGAAAGAAAAACAATCAGAGTCAAGCAAAACAAAGAAAATATTGCTTTTGCAATTGGCCACTTTGTTATTAAATACTTGCTCTGGCCCAGAATCTGACAACTGTTGCATCCATATATGCCCTTGTCAGATGACAGGAAATTCTTTGTGCGTCTGTGAGTGAAAAACTGAACCAAGTTTTACTTCAAGTTTAAAAAACACCCTGAGAAAAGAAGCTGTCCTAGTCTACAGCGGGGGCGGAGAACTCCAGGCCTCTAGGGCCCATCTCCTGCAGGTTTTAGGTCTCACCCTGGGTCAACACACCTGAATCAAATGATTCATTCATTACCAGGCCTGGAGAACTTCAAGAGAGGTTGAAGAGTCGTTTAGCCACTTAAATCAGCTGTGTTCAAGGACACATGTAAAACCTGGTCTGCAGTGTGCCCAGGTGGAGGTAAAGTAGCAACAGCCCTGGAAGCTCCTTACAGGTTAATCCAGTCAGAAACAAGGAAGCTGTCATTGCTTCATTACTGCACTGGTAGCCACACTGTGACATGAGTACTGAAGATTATCATAGAAGATACATTTCCTCAATAAAACGAACGGAACCGCGTGAAAAAGCTCACTTGCAGATGCCACCAGCCTTTCTTCAGTGACTCTTTAACATGCTCCACAAACATGCAGACTGATCAATTATTTCTAATTAAATATTAATTCAAACTTGATGCAAACTTGAGTATGGGTAAATAATACAGGAATGAAAGCAGTTCACTGACTCTCCTTTCAAATAAGCCCCACTATAAAGCGTATGTAGCTCACCTCGGCAGGTGACTCCTCCACACATATAAGCTGCCAACATAAAAACAAGCCAGCATCAGACAGAACAGCACTGACAACCAACACAGGCCGTCGGGAGGGACCAGCTCTCCACTGCTGTGCTGCATCTTCTCTGTCAAAAAGTTGGCTGGTAAATCATCTTCCTCTGTCATAATGAAGGCGAGCCAGGACTAAACCAAACAGCTGCTAGGAACCAGAGGTGCTGCTGGGTCATTTACCAAGATAAAACATTGGCCCACACGACCTACGAAGCTGTCAGTAAGCTCCTTTCAAATTGCGGGCTAACGGAGCTAACTGGTTTGCTAACGTCTACGGCGCTTTCTGATTACGTCATCGTATCTCCTTTCCGATATTTGCTGGTGCTACCGTTAGCGTCCTCTTCGTCTTCTTCTGGGTCGTGGCCGTGTGGGATCTACGATGCGATTAATCTACGATGCAGGTGAGTTCCAAAAGTTCGCGATGACCAAATGAAGCTTTCTGAAGCTTGTATCGAAACAGGTTACTCGAAGCTTTTCAACACTGTTCTCTGTGATGACATCTGCTGGCCAGAAATATGAAGAGCAGCTTCAATCTACAACTTGATATTAACTTCATTGAGCTTCATATGAGCTTCATTATGACTGCCCACTCTACAGAGGTGAATTGACAGTTTCGGTTTAATATCATGTAACAGTTCTGTGATATCGGGCCCATTTTTTTTGGGGGGGGGGGGGGGGATTTGATTAATAAATACTTTGGATCATTTGAGCATGTGCCACACTGTTCTCCTCTTAGTTCCTCCACAGTGACATCTGCTGGCCCAATTTGGCTATGACTACATCTTCATAATGCTTTCCTGTGAAGCAATTCCAAACAAAGCTACTTATTACACCAGACTGTCAATAACGGTGATCAACACTGAGGATTTTGGAGAAATCCTCACACAATCAAGGCAAGAAACATATTGAGCCTGTTAAAGACAGCAGGCTGTGACTGTAACAATTAGTGTCTCCATTTGTTAACATTTGCGTTGCTCATAATAAATCAATTTATAAAGTCAAACATACAGAGAAAAGACTGCTGTGTTTGCTGTAATACACAGAAACGTTCCTGAACTTTATCACTGGGAGTCTGGACTTTTGGTCATAGTGTACCTGCATAGCTGGGAAGAAAAGGGGGGATAGGAAAAAAACACATCTGTCAGGAAATAGTTTTTCTAGCTTTTGTTTGTATATAAATATAAATATACTTTTTATGGCGGCGCAGTGTGTGAGTAACAGATCATAGTGAGGATGATGTCACTCAATGCTACAAATAACATCTTCTGTTGAAAGCAGGAAAAATTGAGAGCACAGACGGAGTCAGAGCTGACCTGCCTGTTTTATTTTCTCCTTGAAAGCAGACGTGGTTTTTATTAAGATATTTTAAGGATTTTACAGCCCAGTTGTTTTTATATCTATATAATGTATATTTGATTTTGCTTTGGGTTCCAGTGTTTAAGTGAATGGATAGGCTAGTCTTCACAATCACCCCAACACTCTTGGGGATTCTCCAGTTTTCCAGTGTTTGGTTCACTCGGGTACATTTGGACCTCCACTATCCACAGTGACATTTCACGTCCTCCCTGCAGGACATCTCTTCAGACTTTCAGCCATTGCTGTGGTCTCTGGAATTAGGATAATTCCCTTTTCTTCATCCTCCAGCATCATTAGATGGGCAGCGCTTTTAGACATGTGCAATAATTTCACACTGTTCTGATGAGAGTGGGCTAATGTCAGTGTGTAGGCCTGCCAAAGGTGCTCCTACAGGTTATCCGAGGTCATAAACACATTGGAGCATTTGGTATGTGCAATGTTTCAATGTGTATCCACCTCTTGAATTAGCTTCTGCACCCGTCCAAGGCGGGTGTTCAGTGCAGGCCAGGCTGATTTGCTCCTGCACCTCTGTCAGCCTCTATTACAAAATTAGCCAACAAAAAGTGATGAATTCAAGTGTCACTGCAGCAGCAACTTATACAATATGGTGCCATTTAGAATATTGGAATAAAATAAAGGAACTCTTCTTTTCCGTGGTACTGAAAACTGGTAACTGGTAACTTTGTAATTCCCCAATGAGTCAATTCAGCACTTTGTTACAGCGCTGAAGCTACAGGTGAAAGACTGTAACTATAGAAATAATGACCAAATGGTCAGGGACTGTATTGTATTTGGAACTTGCTCATCAATAGTAAGGGAAAAGCTGCCCAGCTAAGGAGCAGACCTAAACAGACATAGGCCCCTCCCATGAGTGAGCTCAGATGCAGCTAAAGGCTATGGCTAGCAACAGCCACGAGGTCCACTCAATACAACATAAACATGGAAGAAAGGGCACAGTAGGGCACGCTGATGGGTTACGAGAAAGGTTAGAAGCACCAGTTAAGGCACGTGAGACACCACAGTACACAAGCAGAATGCTTGACAGTGTCTGAAATACAAAAAATATTAGTTTGCAAAAGCCTATAGAACGAAGTTTCACATGAATCAGGTCGTAGAGAAGTGCGCTCCATCAAACTGTTTGTGGTTACTGTAACTGAAGATGAGGCTGGCGCACATGCAGACAGAGAACTTGGATGCGAAAATGTAAAGACAATATTCAAGCTGGATACCAGTGCACAGACCAGCATCATCCCCTCATGGCAAATAAAGGGCACTCTTCTTCTTAAATCCATGGATTTTTTTGCACCCAGCATTTAACACAAGCTTCTTTTTTTGTCTTGTTGTGATACAGCCTGAGTTTATAATCGGTCTATAATCTTTAGTAATGTAATTGATCTTAGTTTCCCCAGTACCCTTGTGTCTTTACCCTGTTTGGGACGAGGATTATTGTGCCTGTTCTTTGTTTTCTATGTTTCAGAACTTGGTTTAAGTCCATCCAACCTTTCAGTGCAGGTTTTAGTCCAATTTCTCTGACTTTAGGTCAGAGACACAATATAAATAATTCATTCATTTTTGAATATGAAACCTTTTTTTTTTCCCCACAACTTGACTATATGCAGATGAATAAAGTATAACATTGCAAAGCCTCTTTGCTTTTCTGTTGTTTTACATGGTTGCATGGTCATAAATGGTTGCATCGCTTTGTCTCAATTTTTAACAGCTCATGGTTTTCCTGATACATTTATTTAACGCATCATATTTTGCCACACATACCTTATTGTAGAATTCTGTAACACAACCTTTTGTTTCAAATTGGCTTGAAAGGTTTTTTTATTGAATAAATCATGCAAATAAAGCAAAACAATACTAGATTTCCTTGACAAACAATCACCAGTGAACATCTAAATACATTTCATACTTTATTGGCCTCCTAAAATGGAAATCATTCAGTAAAGAACACCTGCTGTTACCATTTTTGTCCTGTAAATCTACATTTCAGTGACATTGCAAAACGGAAAATACTCCCAGGAGACACAGTGAATGATCTGAAATGACTATTGAAGCATATAATAAATTGAACTGCGTATTAATCTTTGTGTTATTTTATTGTATTTTTTAAATTACTTGTCTTTTATTATTTTATTCTATTATGATGTATGTGTTGTTGTTTTAAGAAACTGGCCGTATGGCACTTTTGAACTGAGCTGAGGAGAGAGAGGGGGAGACAGAGGTGACATCGCACTGTCTGCTGTTATTTGTGGGAGAATCGATTCTGGCGTAAGATGAACGGAAGAGAGATGATATTGCTTGTGATGCTCTGCGCTTCCTGTTCTTCTCCATCACTCCTCTTTACGCTTCCCAGGCCGTGCGGCGACTGAAGCCCCCGCAAATATTCCCTTCAACAGGAGGAATTCCACACAGATCCGAGCCGTCCTGGACCTCTGCTGGCAAACATCCGCGGGTACGGGCCTGTTTATCCCCATTTTCCATCACCTGTCTTTCTTACAGCTTTCCTCTTACAGCAGCTTCCTCTACAAAACATCAAATGTCAGGAGACGCCAGCCGGCCTGTCTTGTGCTTTATTCCTCCTCTGGAGAGGTGATGGGAATCCAAGTCGCCTTTTAATTCGTGGATTGTTGACTTTATCGCCTATTCAAGGCTGACGTGAGTCTTTATGAGGTAAAGAGATTTATGTGATGTCAGACTAATGTGAGTGATGAAGAACGGGTTTCGTTTGGTTGTTATATCGGCTACTGTGTACATGTCGTACACAGATATACGTGCTTCTGCATGGAGGGTGTGTGCTCGCAGTATGTAGCTTATGTTGTTCGTGCGGGGGAATCACCTACGTAAATGTCTTATTTTTCTCTGTGTAGCCTGTTTGTGTGATCACATCTGCTCAGATTACTACACGTCCTCCGTGCACACACAAACATGGCCCGGAAAAAACGCAATTGGCTGCAATCCGCGCACACATAAGGAATAAGAAGAGGAGAAAGAAGCCATATTTGAATCATCTTGTATCACAAATCAAGCCTTTGTGGTGCATTAACACTTCCATGTGACACTTCCAGCTTCTAGACGTTTCCAGAGTGAATGAGGCGGAGGAGGATTTGGTGGGATGGTCCTTCAAAAAGGCTCAGAGCGTTAAAAGTAACAGTCCTTCGACGATATTCACGATGCAACAATAATTAGTCATTTGTAACTTGATGGGATGTGACCGTACACAAAACACACGTCTGTGTATTCTCAGTGCTGCTGAGGCTTTGTGCTGTGATTCGGCTGCTAGTGGCTACAGACGCGAAGCCAAACTATTCCAAAGCATATTACTGTCACCAACATCACTAATGAACATATGCAGTTCTGTGCTGTAGTGCTAAAAATAACACAAAACAATAGTCTCACCTTTACAGTTGTCCTAGGATAAAATACTCAAAACCATTTTTCAATATCACATGAAATTTTGGACCCCATTCTGCAACAACTCTGAACGAGAAGAAGCAATTCTATGAAAATGTAAACGATAATTATCAACCAGTTTTGTTAACCATAAGGTAGATTTAACAAAGTATTTAAGTTTAGAGGTTGTATTCGCTTTGCAGATGATTTAGCTCTTTTCGTATGCTGAAGACAATATATTTCAGAACCAACTAATGAAGGGTACAACAGTACACTACCTAACACGTTTAAATAATTAAATTATTGTATAGGAAGAGAAATATGGAAATGTTAAAAATTAACTTTGGATCAGTGTGATTTCAGCTATGCTAAAATGAAGGCATCAAAAACAGAGCTTTCTTTGATCCAGCGACGGCCTGCATTTTAAAACTGACCTCACAGCGTGCTACAAAAAATAATCTCAGTTCAGCTACAGTTTTCCTGCTGCTCTGCACAGCCAGCAACCCACCTGGTTCTCCAGGCGTCTGTAATCCAGTCAGCCACAGCTCCATATCCCATCGGTGACCCATTCAGCCCAACAGCAATTATTGCTTTTCGGGGTTTTTAATCTAACGACTGCCTGCTAGTTTCTATGTTAATGATTAAAAACAGCTAACGTGACTGTTGAAAATTACTAATAGTTAATCTGCTATAATCATAAAGGACCAGTCGCACACGTCGTTGCAAGAAAAATGTGTTTCTTCATGAGGTTTTCCACTACTTGCACAGCTTTTCAGCTGCTTCAGGTCCCAGTACTCGAGTAGAGAAGGCATGGTTAGGTTGTGCTTGCCGGCTGTGACCACCAGCCTTCCCTGACACGAAATCCTAATCCCACTGCTCCACCCCTCCTCTGCAGGTGAGCCACAAACCATACCCGACCACAACGGCAAACACTACTGTGTGTCCCAGCAAGATTAAATTATAACTGTTGAAACAGGAGCTTGACCTCTCAAAAATTCCTCCTAAAGTGTTGTTCAGTATTACCTACGTTGACTACTTCAGCTGTTAGTGAGAGGACAGGACCTGTGTGCTTGCCTGCCTGCAGCAGAGGTGTCTAAAGTTGTGTCGGCTTGAGGAGGCATTTATGAGACTGCTGATATTTGAAAGTGTGATTTAATATTCGCTTTAGCATTGATTATTATCTGAGTATGCTTTTTTTTTAACTACTACCTTTACTACCTGGGTAACAGGCAGGGGTTACAGATATGGAATGTGGAGGACCTTTAAGGTCATGTGTAAGCGGTGCAATGGATACAGTGGTATGAAGGGATTTTGTCACTTTCCATAAGTCACACAATAATTTGTATTGTGCGTTCCCGTTGAGTCTTCTTTGTGTTTAGGCTGTGATCAGCTGATTTGTTTCTGCTGCTGCTCTGGGATTTTTTGCTCTTTGTGTATTTTTGTATCTAAATTGATTCCACCAGATATAAGTAAATGCAAAATGAGCTGTCATATAAAAGCAGCATGAAAGATAAGATAAGATAAGATAAGATAACCTTTATTAGTCCCACACGTGGGAAATTTGTTTTGTCACAGCAGGAAGTGGACAGTGCAAAAGTTATGACGCAAAAATTAGAATACAATAAGAATAAATACAGTACACAGCTGTACAGAATAGAATAAAATAATATACTATATACAGTAGAATAAAATAGAATAAAAATATACAATAAGATAAAAATAGAATACGAATGCTATATACAACTGAGTAAAAATACAACGATGCCAGAAAAGATTATTGCACTTAGTGTTATTGCACATGTGTGGATGTGTGTGTTTGTTCAGTTAAAGTCTTTGTTGTGGAGTCTGACAGCAGTGGGGAGGAAAGACCTGCGAAATCTCTCCGTCCCACACCGTGGGTGCCGCAGTCTCCCACTGAAGGAGCTGCTCAGTGCTGTCACAGTCTGCTGCATGGGGTGGGAGACGTTGTCCATCAGGGATGACAGCTTAGCCACCGTTCTCCTGTCACTCACCACCTCCACTGGGTCCAGAGGGCATCCTAGAACAGAGCTGGCAATTAAGTGAGTAAATCTAATCATCTTAAACTTATTGATGTCTGCCATCCTTGATGTAACCTTACAGTGACACAAGCATCAGTCTGCTCTGCACCAGACTAACCAGTTGAGCCTGCATTAAGCTCTATTTAACTGCTTGGTATTTTTATGTAACTTTTAAATTACCCAAAATTTTATACTTTAGTTTGCTTTGCAAGATGCTTTACAAAATAGCAATACATGCATTGATCCAATACCTGACTTGAAAAAAAAAAAAACCCAAAACAAACAATCAATCAGTCAATCAGAACTGAATGGATGGATGAATATTTCCGTCCATCCAGTCAGCCATCCATTTTGTGCTGCTTATCCAGGTTCAGGTAGTTAGGACAGCAGTCAGAGCAGAGAAGCCCAGGCTTCCCTCACCCCAGCCACCTGTTGGGGACACAGAGATGTACCTAAGCCAACCAAGAAATGTAATCTCTCTAGCAAGTCCTGTCCTAGAACCTCCTCACCAGTACGAGATCCCCGGAATACTTCAGCAGGCATCTTAGTCAGATTCCCGAACCACCTCAGCTGGCTCCTTTTGATGAGTAGGAGCAGTACCTCTACTCTGACTCCCTCTTTAATGACTGAGCTCCTCACCCGGGCGAGGCCAGCCACTCTTTGAAGAAAATTCACATATGCTGGTTGTATCCGTCACTCGACCCTTTTCCAGCTGAGAACCACAGTCTAGGACATAGGTGTCGAACTCCAGTCCTCGAGGGCCGGTGTCTTTAAACTTTTCCATGTGTCCCTGCTGTAACACACCTGTATTAGTAGGTCATTAGCAAGACTCTATAGAACTTGACTCCATGCTGAGGTGGCAATTCAGCCATTTGATTCATGTTACAGCAGCTCATGACTGAATGAACAACAATAAAAGTACTTTTAGAATTAGATTTTTTCACAAACTTAGATTTATTTACATTTACTTGAGGTTAGGGGTTGACACATCAGCATGCAGTCGGTTCTTACTAATGACCTACTAATTTTATTCAGGTGTGTTGCAGCAGGGACACATTTAAAAGTTTCAGGAGTCCTCAAGGACTGGAGTTCAACACCCGTGGTCAAAGTGCTAATTTTCATTCTCACGTTTCACAGCCAACAGAACCACATCCTCACCAAAGAGGAGACCCTCCCCGACTTGGCTACCCCTAGATATCCGATCCATGAAGAGAATCTGCGGCAAAGGCCAGCCACCAGAAAGGTGTTTGACTTACTTGCTACAGTTGTAGAGCTTGAATGGCCCATAACAACTGGCCAAACAGCCCCAACTCCTGAAACTCCCTCCACAGGATACCCCGAGGGACTTGGTTGAATGTTGTCTCCAAGTCCCGAAATTACATTAGTACATTGGTTGGCCAAATGCTCACAACCCCTTAAATATCTTCAAGAACATAAAGAGCTGGTTTAGTGTTCCACGACCAGGGCAAAAGTGGCTTTATTTCTCCTGAATCCAAGGGCTGACTAACGGATGGACTCTTCTCTCGAGTACCCTGTGATAGACTTTCCCTGGGAGGCTGAGGAGTATGATCCTCCGGTAGTTGGAGCACCCCCTATGGTCCCCTTACTTATGGGGGAGTTCGCCTTGTAATAGGAAGGTTGCCGGTTCGAGTCCTGGCTTGGACAGTCTCAGTCGTTGTGTCCTTGTCCTTGGGCAAGACACTTCACCCGTTGCCTACTGGTGGTGGTCAGAGGGCCCGGTGGCGCCAGTGTCTGGCAGCCTTGCCTCTGTCAGTGCGCCCCAGGGTGGCTGTGGCTACAATGTAGCTGCCATCACCAGTGTGTGAATGTGTGTGAATGGGTGGATGACTGGATGTGTAAAGCGCTGTGGGGTCCTTAGGGACTAGTAAAGCGCTATATAAATACAGACCATTTACCATTTACCTACTTAAACAGGGGAGTCAACAACCTAGTTTTCAAATCCAGAGGCACCCAAACCCCCAAACCCACCCAAAGACATGTCAGTCCTGACAGCCCTACATCATCCAGAATCTTCAGGAACTGAGGGGGAATCTCACCCACCCCAGGGGTCATGCCAGCGTGCGGTTGTTTAACAACATCAGTGTGAGAGCATTGAAGTCCCCAATAGAGTCTCTGTGTGGAGCACTCTCCAGCACCTCATCCAGGGATTCTGGCACTTAGGTACAAACGATAGTCAGGACCTGGGGCCTGAGGAAAACTCCAACGCACAGGCAGCGAGCCAGGGAGATACATTTGCACCACTGCCTCCCATTGGGAAACTCCAGGGTGGAGTCCACTCTCCAGAAACTGGTTCCAGAGCCTCTTGGCATGAGCCCAATTATATCTGGTTGGTATCTGCCAACCTCCAGCACCAGGTCAGGCTCCTTCCTCACCAGTGAGGCGGCATTCCAGGGATCAGAGCACCAGGTCCCCCACCTCTGACTGCCTCCCAGTCCACTAAGGACCGTAGAATATTACATTACAGAGCAATCCTTACCTTTGAAGAACACATCTTCAAAGGTAAAGATTATTTTAAGAGATAGAGATAGATCATGTCTTTTCTTTGGTAATACTTGCATATTAACACCCTCTTAGAATACTCTGGCTTTTAGAAAATGAAAATATTAAAGCGACTACAATGAAAAAAACTGAGATGAGATCATCCCATAATAGCAGCACTCACGTCTGATGTGGAGAATTTGGACAAACCTGTAATAGCATAACATCCTGACCTTGACAAGTACATTTTATAATAGTTTAACAACTTAAAGATAAATAATAATACCCAGTGCGAGCAGAAAGACACGTGCAGAGATCAGAGGCTGACTTTGTTACCGGGGGAGGGTAATCGTTCATAACACTGGCTTGTAGGATTTGTACATAATAAAGTGTTACATGATGCATAGTACACATGCTCTGTGGCTCTCTGCCCTGCTTTCAAAAAACAAAAATGTCCACGTCGGAGCTGATGTTTAATAAAGTTACATGTTTACAAATATATCTGCCCTTATTTTGACAACTAAACTGGATTTATGGGGAAAATTATACGTTTATTAATCTCAACCAGAGTGACTAAGAATTCGTCCAAGGACAGAAGTAGAACATCTTTATTTAAATAGATTGAAGAACACAACTAGTGAGGCAGTTTTGTCCTGAAGCCATATTTCAATGCAGAGTTCATTTGTCAGGGGAATATATTTAGCTCTCTGTTCATTTGTTTATAGAAGAGACAAATTTGGCTTTTCTGTCTCTTGGGCCTTCTTCCCTTTCTTCCACAGACAAACTTGCCCTGCCTCTTTTTCTTAACCATTTATGACATTTAATTGAAGTAAAAAATGACCTCTAAATTTACCTAAAGCCAAAATTGTCATCTCGATGTTTGTAGAAGCAACCTGATCTGTATTAAGTGATAATCAAGAAGAAAAAAACAAAAGTAAATATTGGGTCAGGTCTTCACAGTTGAATTAATTGAATACTTGCCTAATAAGCGAAAAGGTTTTTAGAAGTAATGTCTTACAAAATATGCTTTTCCATATTTCATAATGTCGTTCTCTACTCCTGAAAACTGTAGTGTGGCCCTTAAGGACAAATCACATGTCATAGTATAAGCACTAAAACTAAATCTGGAAATGCTACAAATAAAAAACAAAAATTTTAGGTCCTATTAGTTATTCCCTTTAATAGTTACTCTCCCCCCGTCTCCCATGGAAGAAGGAGGAATTCATAATCTGTTAAGTATTCACAATTTTTGAATATTTTTCAACAATGAGACAAATTATATATTATAAAAATCAGTATTTACTTACATACCTTCATAACTATGTCAATAAGCCTTCTGCTGCTTTACAGTCAAACTATTGTAACTAAGTACTTCTGGCTACAGTAGCTTAGCAAGTGTATCCACTCTGCTCAGAGCTGCATCCCTGTGTCTGCACACACAGGATGTGACTGTGGGTTTATTAGAAAATGTGTGGCTTAGAACAGGCAATTCATCACCCTGACACTTGTGCGCATGCACTTGCTGACACATATAATCAAACACACAAAAGCACCCTCCTCTCTTCTCCATCCACAGAAAGTAATTTAAGGTTTCTTGTGTCTTTTCTTTCTCCGCGCTCCACCTGTCCCTGTCATTTAAACCCCAGCTTCTTCTATTTTCTACATTGTTTCTCTCTTTCTGATCACCTTCTTCTTATAGTAGCTTTCATTCATTTCCTACATTATTTTTCATTTTCCATGGATTTGTATGGAGGACCAGAAGAGTCACATGCATCAAATTAAAGCATTTTGTGCTTCAGTAATGAATTGTGCAAAAATAATAATAATAACAATAATAATCCATTATTAAATTCATTTACAATTTCATTTTGTGATTCTTTTATTTATTTAGATATCATGCTAGTAATGTATTGTTTGATAATTTACTTTAAAATAAAAGGACTAATTATGTGTTAATATTTTAAAATGAATTATGAATCATTATTAAATATAAAGAGAATCAATAAGAAGTCCACATTCTTTGCTCTAAGGTCATCATTTTATGTTAAGAACGTAGCCATCGTTGTCAAAGATAAGAGAAGGACACTTTGTGACCTGTGCAGATCCAAGTGTTTACCTGCTAACTGACCCACAGAGTTTTCAGTCAGGAGATTGTCTCAACCCCACTTTTAAACCCTCCTGGCACCACATTATTGACAGCAGGAACATAAAATAACACACTGTTGTGTAGAACAAGTCCTCGACACCCTCGCGTTCAAAACGTATTTTGATAGGAGGAACAGCAAATTTAGACACATTTGACAGGGATTTCCAGTTGGTGAATTTAAATGTATGTGAATGATAGAGCATTCTGATTGGCTAATTTTTTTTATTGGTGGATTGGGTAAAAAAAATAGTGCAGAAGATATCAGCCTCTTTGTCTCCTGCAGTGCAGATGATTGGATGAACCACAGGGATCAACTGCTGCCCAGACTGTGGACTTAAATTTCAACGCTCCAATTACAACTTCCAAGCAGTTCAGCTGTTTTCTTGTGGATTCTAACTCCTTAGATGAGTATAATTCAAGTGATTTGAGTCTGTGATTATCATTTGGCTTAATAAATTATCCTGCAGTCAAAAAGACTAACTCTTTGTGAAACACGTAAAAACCTGAGCATTAGTTTACATCTTATAAATAGCTCTTACAGGTTAGTCCAGCCTTTAACAGTAACAGATCTTTGGGGCTTCGTTTTCCACGTAGTTAGCAAGTGCATTGATATAGAGAGAAGCTGCCAAGGTGGGTGTGGCTGGTGAAATTGGTACTTTAAGCTATTCCAGAAATAAATTTACCCTGTCCTGCTCTCACATATCTGAGGGCTTCTTCTGTGACAAGCTCATTATGGTGGAGGTCATCCTCTCTTCTTCTAATTTATGTTTTCTGGTTGAGCTACGACCAAAGGCTCTCAGGTACTGGCCAGTTCTTAGTTGCTACCAAAAATCCCCTCTGGCATTTTCTCATACAGCCTTCATAGTAATTAAGACTTCACGGGACAATGGCTGGAACTGTTATAGAACTTATAGTCTTACATTTAGCAAAAACCTGACCGGTGGGATGTTGCCACCCTCAGGTTCTTGGTAGAAAAGGCTGGCCTCTGATGACGTGTGCTGTCTTACCTTGTTGTTGAACCTTTGCCACCAGGAGCCAAAGCATCATCCTCCTCTCTTCAATGGCAGGGAGAGGTCTTTGGAAAACCACCAAGTTTCTGTTTTGAAGGAAAATTGACTTTGCAGCATTCCAAACTGCATCTTGGTAAAAACAGGAAATGAACTGTGGAATAATCTGATCAGCCAAGGCGGTGCATTATATCCATTATATGTGAAAGGTTAGCATTAATGTGGCGCCAGTGTCCGGCAGCCTCGCCTCTGTCAGTGCGCCCCAGGGTGGCTGTGGCTACATGTAGCTGCCATCACCAGTGTGTGAATGTGTGGATGACTGGATGTGTAAAGCGCTTTGGGGTCCTTAGGGACTAGTAAAGCGCTATATAAATACAGGCCATTTACCATATGTGAAAGGTTAGCATTAAGTACTAAGGAGCCAAAGACTGGCAGATATGTGTCCCGTCTTTGTGGACGTCGAGGTCCTTATTGTCCGGAGCTGCGTTCTAATGCCAGAAGTAGCCTTCAAGCTCACAGGCTCACTTTTTGACATCTTGTATTTTACTTCTCGGATTTTAACAAAGGAA
Source organism: Diplotaxodon limnothrissa (assembly GCF_057381915.1). Lineage (NCBI taxonomy): Eukaryota > Metazoa > Chordata > Actinopteri > Cichliformes > Cichlidae > Diplotaxodon > Diplotaxodon limnothrissa. The sequence continues at coordinate 12,998,192 of NC_140598.1, read as the reverse complement.
AAGTCAAAGGAAAGTTTGAAGATTAAGGCTTCAAACTTTCGTTTCGTTTATCGTTAGGGCTTATCAGATGTTCCCGTAATCCTCCTCTAGTTCCACTGCAATGGGTCTTGGCTGCCAGGGGCTTCTCATGGTTCTTCTTCATTCACCTTTTTACACACTACTCTGCATTTAATCCTGAGATATTATTCCTGTCTGGCTCTTTTGACCTGCCTTCCTCCGCTCACCTTCAGCCACATGGCTGCCCCCCCTGAGCCTGGTTCTACCAGAGCTTTCCTGATAAATGGAAGTTTTTCCTTTGCACTGTCACCAAGCGCTTGCTCGAAGGGGGTCGTTTGATTGTTGGGGTTGTTTCTATATTATCTCAGAATCTTTATCTTACAATATAAAGTGCGTTCTTGATATTTGACACTATATTAATAAAACTGAACTGAATTCCAGTGGGTGTGGACGCTTTAAGAGTAAATACAAATTCAAAACTGTAACACAGAGAGTTTCGATCCTTTGTAGACGCTCGACCCAGCTGGATTTTTACTGGGTGAGGTGGGTTTTGTTTTTTTAAATTTTGGGGTTTTAGTTTTTGCTGTATGTTATTGAGACAAGCATCAGGACCCTGTTATCTAATGTCAAATCTTTTCTTTAAATCAATGGTAAACAAATATAAGTGAATAAAATCTGAGAAATTATTTTTTGCAACTTTTGCTTGACTTTTTTCTGTGTATGACGACAGACAGTTACATACTTGCATCGGTCATGTAGTAAGGAAAGGTGCCTGCATTAAACAGGCTAATGTGGGCGGAGTTTCTTGCTTGTTGAAACATGTCTGCTGCCACAAAATGAGGAAATTCATGCTCATGTACTATTTTTAGGATTATATTTGTAGCTCCTTACTGTTAATGTTGCTGCTCCGTTAAAGTGTGGAGCAGCAACATTACCACCACGTAGCAGCTGCCCCTGTACATGCTGATCTACATGGTAGCTGCTGCAGTCAGTAACTAAGCAGAAACCTGAGTTTCAGTAGAACAGTTTTTATATGAAATGAAAGCTTTGTGCTTTTAGCTAATGTTATGCCAGCCTAGCCATGAAGGGGAGTTAGTGAAAAGCTTTCCTTTCATTTGTTGGAATAGCGTGCACATCGATTGGAAAGCTGTTGGGCGTCACGGTGTCCCCGTTAGTTCAGATGCTGTTCTGTTTCACTAAAGAGTTCTAAAAATGTAAGAATAACTTGTAGAGAGAATTGTACTTAACATTGAATCATAAATAAATAATATTCTAAATATAATTCCCATTTGTGTGTATAATATAATAATAATAATAATAGATGTTTAGTGTGTCTGTGATGTTACTTATCTGTGACTGATCTACATCTAACGTCTGAGTATGTTGTGACTGTAACCCAAAAGCCTTCTTCAGTTCATTTACACTGTGATGAGCTGCCTTAGATACCGTGAATGCTAACATGTGCTTATTTCTATATTTAGGATTGAACTGTGCTGAATGCTTTACCTCACTGTTGTGAAAATGGCTTTGAGACTAATGGATAGTTTTGTTATTTTACAGATACGTGATATTCTGCCTATGAAATGCAGTAGTTGGTTTCCATTTAGCTCTGTCATTGTAAAAGCTCGTTAGGATTGGTGAGTATTTCAAATGTGTTTGAATCACATTTGTTTTGTTTAAGAAATGCTCTGTACAATGATCACATGACAAATGTATTTAGTTTTTTCTTTCCCTCTCCTCTGTGAATGTGGATGAAAACAAGATAAAGAAAATTATAAATGTATGAAGCTTGTGCAACAAATATTTTTCATTCTTTTAAACAGATTGAGACATGCACTGACCAAACGTAGACTTTGATATACAACAGACTTCCTCTGAACCTCTCATAGAACTTATCAGTAAGCTGCAAAGCTTAACGCCTTAACTTCAAGCTTCGGTCTACGGCTGCATTGCTGAATCTCTGTCTTCAGTGGATGAAATGCAGGACACTTACTCATCTCTTCCACTTTGGCTGTTGCTGTGTACCTTTACTTGCTGTGTGGCTGCACGTCAGAGCTTCAGTAAACAAATCAAAACCAATTCAACTTCAGGACAGAAGCATGGTTCATTTGTTTATACTGTGTTATAATCCAAAGGATTATTTAACTTATATCTGACAATAATTAATATTATAAATAAAAATGTTAAAGCAGTAAAAAATACTTTTGGACCATTTTATAGATGAAAATGTAAAATAAAATAAATAATAACGTTATAATAAAACATTAGAATGATGGCTTGCACATATCTCATCAATCTCAAAACCCATCTTTTTCTCAGCAGAACATCGTCCATGTCTGCTCAGTGTTATAAATATATTTTAGGGCGTCATGATTTGAATTATTAATGTCGTGCGACTCACAGGGATATTTTTCTGTGGGGTCCCAAAACCTTGGCAGCACCCACGTGTGCAGCTGAGACAGTTTAGCTGCTTTACATCAAAGCGTCCACAGAGGAGACCACAGTGAGACACCAGAGGACATCAGGACTGTCCTTCAGTCTTGTGGAGTCATTTCACTCTGTCGTAGCTGCTGCTGTTATGTTAGACCGCTGCACACTGACTTTGTACTCCTGGATACTGTCCTGAGTTTCAGAATACTCTGGAGGAACTGCAAGTATCGTCTACTTTGTTTTGGGGCTTGAAGGCAGCAACTTTCAAAGAAAACACTGAAGAATCTGGGCCGTGTCCGGCTTTTACTAAATTACTATGAGAGATTAATATTTATGGACATTTTGGCTTTTCACAGAATATTTCCTGTAACAGACATTTTCTTTGTAATCCTCACAATCAATTTCTGTGCATGAACATGGTAATAGTCTTCTTTCAGACCACACTCAGGACTTGGTTAAGTCATTCACAAGTGTCTTGGCAGTTGTTCTGGGATCATTAGACACATTTCTAACTATTTTTATTAAAAAGGCTCAGCAGAGGATATAATTCCTCCATCAGCTCAGGAAGAACAGATCGTAATAGACAGTGAGGCCTGCAGAAACCTTGGTGTTGTAATTTGGGACTTTAAAAATAAAAACAAATGTAATGAATGAGAAAGAAACATCACTGCAAAGCTCTCGCACCCTGAACACAATCTGTTCCAGGTCCTCCCCTGTGGTAGGCACTACACAGCACTGCACCCCACAGGCGGAAACCCTCTGAACACTTAAGTTTCTACATAAAAGACTCGTCACACCTGCTGCTGAATCAAAGAGTCCTTTTTGTTTTTGTCTGTCTGTTGCTATTGTCTGCATTGTGTGTGTCTAATCTGCCACATACACTGAAATCAAAGAAATACCCAAATACTCGGTCTGCATACTGGGACAGTGAAGCTGATTCTGACTGTCTTTCAGTCTCTAATCTATTGTTTGCTACTGTTGTTTTGTACCGAGTGGCTCTGAATTTCTCATCCCAGGACTTGAAAATTGGAAAAACAGGCTATGTTGGATATGACTTTTGGTTTCTCAGCATCAGAAATTACTTTTCTCATGTTTAACCTGATTTCTTCTGTTTTTGGCATCATTCTCCCTCAAGTGACGGCTCAGACCTGATGTTTTTATACTGTATGTGAATTAAAAGCTAACCCTCAGCTTTAACTTGAAAGTTTGAACAGCACATCATGGTTGGCTCTATGACTAAATCAAAGAGTCATTTTTTTCTCAGGGTCATAATATTGATGATTGAAATTTATGTTTTTTGCTGAAATAATTTTGTTATTTGTAAAAACAATTTCCAAAGAAAAGTATTATGTTCAGAAATACTATGATGAAAAATCTCTCGCTCTGTTAAAAAAGGACGTTCATACTGTGAGGCAACAGTGTTAACACCACCACATTGTTGCTTCGCAGCAAGAAGGTCCCAGGTTCGAATCCACCAGGGCCGGGCCCTTTCTGTGTGGAGCTTGTGTCTGTGTGGGCTCTCTCTGACTTCCTCCCACAGTCCACAGACATGCAGTTAGTGGGGTTAGGTTAACTGGTGAGTCTAAAGTGCACACAGGGGTGACTGTGAGTGCAAATGGTTGTCTGCTCTCTATATTAGCCTGTTGCCAAAACTGTTAAATTTAATAGTTCAAGTCACCAATTAACCCAACAACAAACGAATAACGAACTCAAATAGCTGAAAACTCATGTACACAAAGGAAAACATGCAACCTCCACACAGACGGGGCCACAGCCAACCAGAAGACTGGAACTGGGAATCTTCTCTGTGTGAGAAAACACTGCTTAACGGTGCAGGTGGTAGAGTTCGAGGAAGCTATGAATACTTTTATATTGCAGCCTGTGTGCTAATGTTGACCTATAATTCATGCATGAGATTGTTTGCATTTTATCATCTGTCACACCATTGTGATATGATCAGATATTAAAGATGTGCTACACTACAACTTTAAATGTACGTTTCTCATTCAAACGCACAGGCTTTTATGATTTTCTTCTGACCTGTTCTCCCCAGCAGCGAGCCCCAGCTGTGGCCGGTGGGCATGGTTTTGGAGGGTAGCTCAGAGGCGTTGTGTCCCCCCCCATCTCTGGAGCTGCGCCCATCCTGCAACAAGAGCCAGCCCTCGCCTCCTTTGGGCTCAAGCTCACAACCCCACGATGGAGTCTTTCCTGAGGACAAGGAGCCTGTAAAGTATGGAGAGCTCGTCGTCTTGGGGTATGATATTAAAGTACTGTGTGCTCTGATGTACGTCTGATGTTAACTTCATGAATCTGCCTGATTATACAGGTGTGTTCATTCATGTTTGGAATTCTTAGGCTTCCTTAGCTCCAAGTCCCTAAAGTTGGACTTCCAGTTTAGAAAGTCCAACAAAAGCAGAGCATTGAACATGCTCTGTCTGTACACTGCGTACAGTGCACTGTGTTGCTAGCAACGCATGAATGGCTCAACCCTCTGCCAAGGAGCAAAACAAATTCTCTTTCTTTGCTTTTCCAGCTTTACTACTGAACAAATGTTTAAGCTGGGAATGATGTCACTCCCAGCTCTGACATTTGACCTTTGAGTGTCAAAAGTTCCACATTAAATGGAAACCATGTTTTAGCCATGAGATGCATTTGATAGACAGATGAAAATATTAGTAAATAAGATAATAATTCCCATCTTATTAATTTCTGTACTCTCTAGATGTGCTATAAAGATCTTGATGCACTAAATATTTTCTTGATTAGAAACAGTAGGTCAGTGTAGGTCACATGCATGTATGGAGAAATGATGATTCAGGGAATAGGCTAATAACAGTCAAGCCCCAGATTTTCATTTGGCGTCGAGGTCAAGGATATCTTCCTGTCTGCTTCTGAGCCTCTTTCAGTGTGGGTTTGATTTTGAGATTGAAAGTCCAGTTATGACCAGTTGCACTTGCACATCTGGAATTTCACCAGGAAGCTTACTTACTTACTAAAGAGCATAAACTTGCCAACTTGTCTTCAAACTGAGTTGACGACTAGTTTTCAACCACTCGAGGTTTTGCAGACATGTAACCAATAACCATGTGACATTAACTTGACCCATAATTTCTCTGTATTAAGTTCTTCTTTTTTAAGTGCTCTGCAGGCTTCATGAAGCTATTTCAAAGTTGTTATTTGAACACTGCTGCTTTTCAAATCATTTTGAGTCTTGTCTTTGTACTTTAGATTGGAAAGTTATTTCAAGCTAAATGAAAGTGTATTAGTGTATTACCAGTTTTACCTTGGTAGATGTGCATGCGTGTATCACTCCTATCAGCTGTGTGGGCTACATTTTGTGGGGGCGGGTCAGGCTCTTTGGAATTATCAAACAACCTGACGCAGCACTAATGTTTTTGTCACTTTTTACAGAAACTCAAAGTAATGTGAGTACTTCCAAGCTTTAAACACTGAGTGGTCGTACTCTGTCCTGCACTCCATGTTATCCATTGTTGATCTGCACATGTCTGTTGCTGCCACGGAGTCGCACGCTCGTACGTCACTGTCATGAGACACTCTCACAAACAAAATCACAGTTTAGTGACGCAGCCTGCTTACGGGAAAGTACCGGTAATGTAATTACTTTTTTGGGAATATTATCCCTTATATAACGCAGGAATGACTTAAAAACATAAAGACCTGGATGCCATCTAATTTTCTGATTCTACATTCAGATCAAACCGAGGTTATTGGCCGTGACACTAATAATCGTAGAAATAGAAGGATCTAACCAGATTCTTACTCTGGACTGCACTGCCTCGGCCTTCACTGTGAGGAGCGTCGGAGTCATTTTCGGCCAGGATATGTCCTTTAGTGCACATATCCTTACTGACCGAACACAATCAGTCAGGCTTGCAACCAGAGACCATCCGCCCTGCCACTCAGCACTGGCTCACCACAGGGATGTGTGCTGAGTCCACTCCTGTACACCATCTACACCACTGACTGCACCCCCCTATCCCTGCAACATCATCATCAAATTTGCAGACGACAGCACGGGGCTCATCACCAACGATGATGACACCGCCTACAGAGATGAGGTCCAGCGTCTGACAGAATGGTGTGACTACAATAACCTCACCCTCAATACCAGGAAAACCAAGGAAGTGGTCATGGACTTGTGCAAGACAAAAGCTGATCCCCCTCCCCTGTCCATAAAAGGTGAGTATGTGGAGAGGGCGTCCTGAGATGAGTTGGAACAGGCTGCAAACCTACTAGTGTTCTTCTATCACGCCACAATCGAGAGTGCTGCCATCCCTGTGGTACGCTGGTTGCACAACAGCCGATAAGAAGAGACACCAGAGGGTCATCAGAACTGCAGCGAAGGTGATCGTCTGTCCACTCTCACCCCTGGACTCCATTGTCAGCTCTAGATGTCTCTCTAGAGCCACGGCGATTATAACCACCACCTCTTCAACATCCTGCCCTCTGGCATCAGGAGCAAAACCAACAGACTAAAGAACAACTTGTCAGAACCATTAATGCAAATTAAGAGCATGAGCAGACCTCTGCCATACAGTCATTCTGTCGCTGCTATTGACTCTGTGCGATATTTTGGTCTTTCCTTTTTCTGTACAATATTCTGGCAGATGTGCAATTACCATCCTCATCCTTAATGACCACAGCCCTTAAACCCTTATTTACTTATTATATCATATATAATCCCCTTGTACACACACCCACAATGTTTCTGTAACTCATATACCGTGTATATAGTGTGCTTATAGTGTGCTCACGTGGTATCATGGGGTTATTTTAACAAACGAAGGACATTTTGCCTGATAATTATTTTCATCCTCCTGTAACTTTACTGTATAAAGAGCTAAAACCTCTTTCAGGAGTAGTTTGTCGTTATAAGAAGTGTTTGTGAACTAAAAATGAAGAATGTGGGATACTGTTTGTCCGTGATTAAAACTGTTGTGCAGGTGAAGCCAAAGGCAGGAATGCTTCATCATATTTTCTAGTCTTTGGCTTGGAAGGAAGTTGGTTTGGAAGCATATTTGGCGATGCTTCATCCTCTGCTTTGCGTTTGTGTGGGAGCCGCATCAAAAACCTGTCCGTTATGCTAGCAGTGTCCAAGCGTTCTTTTTTTAAATTCATACCGTGCCCCCCCTGCAATGGCCCTGCGCCCCCCCTGGGAGGCACACCCCCCATTTTGGGAACCACTGGGCTAAAGTTGTGTCTCGTTACTCTTAAGTGTTCCTGGAGTCTCTGCGTCATCACATCCTTATCTTCTCCATCCACCCTGAGAGTAGGTGAAGTTGTTCCAGAAATATTTGTTGTTAAGCAGTGTGCCAACATGCTTTCAGCACACTGAAATCTTTGGCAATGACTGAGCATGAATTTGACTGAGCCTGGTGTTCGCAGGTCTTGCTTTAGCTCAAAATGAACCAGAATCTGTCATTTTAAACAGATATGGTAAAAAATGTCTGATAATGATGAAAAAAGTCCAGCATTCTTGCAAAGTGTCATATGTAAGCAGACACTAATGAAAAAACAAAAATAGGACTGACCCAATGCTCAGCAATGGATGAGTCTTTAAAGCATACTTTTACTCGTGTTGTGCTTTTGCGGGGAGTTTTTCCAGCTCCTCGTGATTTGTCAGCGCTCCTCACTCCGGATGTTCCTGCTACCTCTCTCTCCTCTCTGGCCCCAGCAGCTAGCTCCTCAGCGACTGTAGGACTGTGTACACTCGCTGCATCTGCTCCACCCAGGTGTCATTGTGGATGATAACATCATTCACGGCAGCATGTGCAGCGTGTGGATGCAGCATGGTCCATGAGGCGCAGCAAAGTGGTGCTCTGACCAGGAGGAGTGACAAATTAGTGCAAATTACTGTATATAGAGTGGAGAAGACCTTTTTTTCCCCTTGGACTGTGTAGACAAGGTAATCTACCAGTAGCATGGGGCATGGGGCAGGCATCTTCACTACAAGAACGATGGGGCTACACCAAGCTTTCTGTGACTCCTCTGTCACCCCCATCTCCAGCATAGCAGCCACTTCTTTCCGAATAATTTGCTTGTTAAGCACAGACAGTCTATAGGGACATGAACACACTGTCACACGTTTGAAAATGATGCTCTAAAAGCGTTGTGCAACCAGGCATTGGGAGAACACATCTCAGTGCAGAACCATCCACTCTCTGGTGTTGTGTGAGATGGTCATCACAATGGAGCAACGATAGAATAGATCGATTTGACACATAATGTGCTACAGAAATAAAATTGACATGATATTGACATTAGCAGAATTTTGCTAAGCCAGCATCCAATATCAACATCAAAACAAGCAAAGCACTCTTGTCACTCAGTACACACAACATCATCATCAGACATTAAAGACTGGCTGACACAGAATTTTCTTACCCTAAACAAAAATAAGACTGAAGTTATTGTTTTTGGATCAGTTAACTCATACCCTCGGCCCTTTTACCTGTCATCATTCCCAGACTGTAAGAAATCCTGGAAATAGCTCTTTTAAATTAGAGAAGCAAGTTTTCAGAGTTGTGAAGACCAGTTTTTATCAGTTCCGTGAAGTTGCAAAGCCTTATTTTCCTCCTAAAGACCTGCAAAAACTTATTCATGCCTTCAACACCTCTTGATTGGACTACTGTGGTTCTCTTAGTCCAAAATGCTGCTGTATGTCTTCTAACAGGTGTTAGAAGGTACGATCACATCACTCCAGTTTTATCAAATTTACACTGGCTCCCTGTCCATTATCGTGCTTATTTTAAGATGCTTTTACCTACTTTCAGTTTTATGTTTTAAATAAACACCCAGCTATTGAAGCAATAGCAACTAAACAGCACTGAGATCATCTACCCAAATGTTTTTAGTACAGCCGAGGTCTCGATTAAAGCATAGAGGAGATCGAGCCTTCTCAGTTGCAGCGCCTAGACTCGATACTCATAGTTCAGAGTCTATACAGTCTTTCAAATGCTATCTTGAAACTCTGAAGACTCTGAAATTTTTTTTACATTGGCTTTTAATTCGAGTTCATTTTGAGTGACACCAGGTCCTCTTTTTGTGTGTTTTTATGTTAAATATATTGTATTTGCTTCTTGCTTCTTTCTATTCGCATGTCTTATTTTCCTGTATTTCTTTTTTCTTTTGTTTTCTCTTGTTCATGAACTAACTTGTGAAGCACTTTGGTCAACTTTGTTGCTTTTAAATGTGCTACAGAAATAAAAATGGACGTTGATATTGACAGTAGCAGAGTTTTGCTAAACCAGACAGACTATCATTGGAAAATGTTGTTACTGCGTAGTGACAAAAATATTTATGTGACCCTGAAAGGGGATCCAGCTCGTGGTTACAGCAAGATGGTGATAGATTGTCTGACACAGCTAGAAAATGACAATCCTATGGACTGCAGGGGAAAGCTACACCAAGTCTGTACTGAAAACCCAAACGCCACCCAGCCATTGGCTCAGTTTTTTTGGATAATACCAGGGTGGAAATAAACTCTCAGGACATACCACAAGTCACTGATCACATTAACTTGGTGGACAAACACATGACGTTCACCAGGGAGGATCTGAAAATTAAAGGCTAGATTTCTTAGACTGTGAAATTCAGTAATGGGCATTTAAAAGTTATCATGTAACATAACCAACACATACAGATGAGTAAATAAGGTTTGACTCTTATCCAGTGAAATACAAGTTTGACACAAATTGTGTTCATTCTGTGTTATGAAACACAATGAAAACCATCCTCACCCACAGATGCAGCAGCAAGAGCAGCAAAAGTACATGATATCAAAAAAGCATTGAGTGAATGTGAGGACGCTCCAGGTAATCCAGGAGAGAAGGATCACCGCTGCATAAACGAGAACCTTCAGTGGTCCCTTATATGTGAGCAGGCCCATTTTTTCAGAATGCCACCTCTCTGTGGCTTTCAAACCCCAAAACACTTTGCATTAAAAATAGGTCCACTCCCAAGGTCAGCTGCCCTGGGACAAACAGGTTGATGCAGTGCACTCTGTTAAGTTCCAGGAGGATTGCTGTAAATTACACATCAAGAAAACCAAACAACCTCTGATTGAATGGATGCACGATACAGAACAGCTACCATGTGAGGCTAGGATTATTTACACCTATAGGCCAGTAATAAGGGGTTCAAGGATTCAAGGAAGCTTTATTGTCTTTCTCATTGCATGTTTCCATGAGGTGGAACAAAATTACCCATGGTCCCAGTTTTCCATAAAAACAACAGAATGACAAGTAATAAAACAGTACCAAATAGAATAATACAAATAAGTGAAGTGCAACAACCTGAGTAACAGTATGGAGTATAGATATAGAAGTGTTTCAGTTTTATTTCTATAGCACATTTAAAAGTCTCAGGTACATCAAAGTGCTTCACAGACGAGCCGCATTTGCGGGGTTACAGCAGTAAAGGAGCAGGAAATACAATTATCAGCAAGAGAAATACAGTTATAAAATGGTGACGTGACAACAAGCATGAACCGGGGAAACGTTAAAAACTAAGTTGTTTGGAAGGCAAGCTTGAACAGGTGGGTTTTTAAACGTGATTTAAAGGATTGGCTCAATCGGCAAGCTGTTCCAGAGTTTTGAGTGTAGGTATAAATATTTTAGCAGCAAAGTATCAGCTGATTAAGGTACTACAGTAGCAGTTTCTTGTCCATTATGCACTGAGAAGTCTCAGAGCTTCTGGAATGAAGCTGTTTCTCAGTCTGGTGGTTTTGCGTTTGATGCTCAGCCTCCTGCCTGAGGGGACAAAGAGTGGGTGTGCTGGGTGAGTGGGGTCCTGCATGATACAGGTGGCCCTCTTCCTGCATCTGGAGGTGTATATTTCTGTGACGGTTAAGAGGCTGCCTCCGACAACTCTCTGTGCAGCCATCATTTCAAACTAATCCCTCTTTCAAAGATGAGGGTGATGTGCACATCCTGGAGAAGGAGGAATGCTGGCTTGAGCACAGAGTCAATGAGGTCATTTATGTGAAAAGGGAAAGACCATCTCTGAACCAAAGAGGGGCCAGGGCTGCATCTTTCACCATCTTACGGTGCAGTGTGCAGCCCTTCCTCAACTCCCCTTGAATGGTATTCATGACCATTGTTCAATATCAGTTTGCATATCACCACAGTCTGACCACACACCTCACTGTCAGTCAGCAGTGCTAGCTTTGGTCATTATGCAAATGCACTGTTTATAAGTCTATGGAAACCTGCAGTCTGCTGAGACTGAAGAGTTCATTTGAGTGAAAAGTGATGAAACGTTTCTTCCACTGAAAATGCAACGCTCAGATGACAAGCATCAGTTTTCTGGGATTCTAATTCATGTTATTTTTCATTCAGATGGTAGATCTGCACATGAGCTGTTGCTTAACAAACAGAATTATAATTAAATGTTATTCAGCGGTTACACGGGATGGTTAGTGTAGGCTAAAACTAGTCATTTGCAGTATTTTAAAAGATTTTTGTTGACCTTTTTTTCTTTAATCTGACTGCTGAGTATACTGACTTGCCTCTTGAAAGACTCATCAATTTGAATTTAAGTTGCTCATGTTTTTTAAACACTTGCCAAGTACTGCTTTTGTACAAGTTTCTTACTGGCTACAATTTGGAAAGCAGCCACAATGGCTCCTGTAACAGCTGTTTATATATTGTAGAATATAGTTGGTACAATTCACAAAGAGTAGTGAACTTCAGAGCCAGCAACATCAAGGGTCAGATAGCCTGTCGACAAAGAACACATCTCCAAGAGCTACCAACAGATATGTGACTGACATGAGTCGTTGTTTTACCACCTGCCAAATCCCACTTTAAGCCGTGCACCTACGTAGTACACTTGAATACATGGTGCATGAAATAGTTTCTTTCTGAAACAGATTTCTTCCTCATCCCAGGTTGCCAGTGTTGATTTCAAAAGTCCACTGACCAGCCCAGCACTGATGCAGTTTTCCATTGGGAGCACCTTTGACTTATATAGAATAAAAAAAAAAGAAAAACTTGCTACGATGTTTGTTTTTCTGCTAAGGAATTATTTAAACTTAAGTCTTTATAGCCATTATAGTGAGGTACAATTGATTTTATTTTTCACAGGCACAACGGGTCACTGGCCAATGGGGACAAAGGTCGCAGAAGAAGTCGTCTGGCTCTTTACAAGAGACCCAAAGCCAACGGGGTCAAACCTGATGTTATCCACAATGTCTCAACTCCTTTGGTGTCAAAGGTAAGAAATCAGTTTGTTATACTATTAAGTAATTCATCATTGAATTGTCACTGATCTGAGCAAAAAATAAGTTACAATAAAAATATGTATATACTGCTCAAAACATTAACCTGATATTTTCAAACATCCACTCAGTTAAACTTCTGGGATATTGATCTAATCAGAGCAGAAGGGCTTATTGATCAGTTTCACCTTCTGCTGGTTAAATACACAAGGGATCATGAGGGAACGAGAAATGGGAGGGAAACACAGCTGGAGCTAATCAGACACGACGAGACAGAGGAGGCAAAAGAGAGGGAGAGGGGGCGAGAGAGGGCGAGAGAGGGCGAGAGAGGGAGAGGGGACGAGAGAGGGCAAGAGTGGGCGAGGGAGCACAAGAGAGGGAGCACAAGAGAGGCAGAGGGGACGAGAGAGGACGAGAGAGGGCGCACAAGAGGGGGCGAGAGAGGGCGAGGGAGCACGAGAGAGAGAGAGGAGAGAGAGGGCAAGAGAGGGCGAGGGAGCACAAGAGAGGGAGAGGGGACGAGAGAGGGCGAGAGAGAGAGGGGACGAGAGAGGGCAAGAGTGGGCGAGGGAGCACAAGAGAGGGAGCACAAGAGAGGCAGAGGGGACGAGAGAGGACGAGAGAGGGCGAGGGAGCACAAGAGGGGGCGAGAGAGGGCGAGGGAGCACAAGAGAGAGAGAGAGGGCAAGAGAGGGCGAGGGAGCACAAGAGAGGGAGAGGGGACGAGAGAGGGCGAGAGAGAGAGGGGACGAGAGAGGGCAAGGGAGCACAAGAGGGGCGAGAGAGGGCGAGGGAGCACAGGAGAGGGGGCGAGAGAGAGTGAGGGAGCACAACAGAGGGAGAGGGGGCGAGAGAGGGCGAGGGAGCACAGGAGAGGGGGCGAGAGAGGGCGAGGGAGCACAGGAGAGGGGGCGAGAGAGAGTGAGGGAGCACAAGGGAGCGAGAGAGGTTGAGGGAAAGAAATGATGGAAACATGGACAAAGTTTCCAGACAGTGGAGGCATGGAATGAACACGAGAAGAACAAGGGGTCAGAAAGGGGACACGAGACACAAGGACACACACAGGCACATAAACAAACACACAGAGAGGGACACAGAGGACAAAGACACAACGGGAACCTAAACGGACGAGGAAGTCAAACAGAATCAAGTCAAAACTAATAAATCAACCTGAAATAATAAAACAAGAAAACTCAAAACACTGGGTCAGAACCATGACAACATGAACGGTTTTAAAGGTGGAGCCCACTGATATTTACCTTCCCCCTCAGTTTTTGACCAGTGTCCTGCATTTGAGGTGTTTATTAATGGGACCATTATGCCCAAACACCATATTAGGCATGCTTTTTTATTTGAAAAGCCCGAAGAACCGCCTCCCCTCCTTTTTTGTCTTGGGACGCAGGCAGGCTGAAATGGCTGTTTTTCCATCTTTGCATCAGCCAGCCTCCAAAGTGGTACCCCAAACACTGTAACTCCCTCCGTCCAACAGCGCACTTCTTTGGGTTGGCCGTGAGCCCTGCATGCGTCACGGACATCTAGGTAGGCAGCAGCAGCTCCAGTGTGTGGACGTAGCACCATGAGGTGCTGGAAAGTGGCTCAGAGCAAGCTGAACTGAAGAGTGAGGAATTGGCACGACCCATACCTCCAGTAGCCCTTGGTTAAATCCAGCATCATAAAACAAACAGCAGTGCCAAACCAGTCCAGGAGCTCATTGACCCGGGACATGGGATTGGCATCAAACTGTGAGACTTCGTTCACCTTGTGGTAGTCAACACAGAACCATATAGACCCATCTCTCTTTATTCCAAGAACTATGGGGCTTCTATTACTCCCAGCTTCAGCATTTCAGCCAATTCCTTTTACACAGTTTGTGTCTTGTGCTCAGGTAACCTGTGGGGCCGTGAACACACCGTCACACCAGGCTGCACACCAGATTCATACAGCCGGGCAAAGTAGAGAACACATCTGTAAATCACTGTTGCAACACAGCAACATCCACTCTCTGGGCCACAGCTGTCAGTCTATGCGTTTTTCGCTTATACCCTAATTTTCACCAGAACCAAGGGATGTTTATGAATGTCCCCACACACACACCTAACCTCCACCCGCTCTGTGCCCAGCAGTGCGCCTGGGGGAACCAGGGTTTAGTGGACCAGGGTCTGCCTACAGCCCAAAGCCACCATAGCATGGAGTATACCTGCCTTGGAACTAGTGTTGGTCAAGTTACTTGAAAAAGTAATCAGTAACTAATTACTGATTATTTCCCCTAAAAAGTAATCCCGTTACTTTGCTGATTATTTATTTTCAAAAGCAATTAGTTACTTAGTTACTTTTTAAAAATATGAATAGGTATTAAAGCAATTCTACTTTTTCTGCATAATCCATCATATAAAATGTAATCAAATGAAAACATTTAAAACTTGTTTTATTAGTTTTAATCTTTTAACTTTATGCATCAAGCAAAAATTAAATTATATGCAACATTCTCTGACTGGAATAAATTTGTTTACCATTTAAACCCATTTCCTGCATAAATAAAATATGTTGTTGTGTTTACACTCACTCTTTCAAATAGATGCAGGTAAAACACAGCAGAAAATAAATAAAATGAAAGACTCAGCGGTCCTGTTGCTCTATTTTCACCTGTTTAGCAGGAGTGGGGCAGGCGGAGGTTTGCCCTGGTGCAGGTGTGCCGCGGCGGTCATGTCGGTGGAGGGATCCGGGAGTTTCTCTGTGAATTTCACATTCCCGTGGCAGCACACTCGGTGCTTGCTCGAAAGTTTCTGTATTTTTTTGCTGTAAAAAGAAGTTTTCTTCCCACGCAGTGAACAGCAGACACTAATGTTTTTGTCACTTTTTACGGAATCAAACTCAAAGTAACGTCAGTGCTTCCACGCTTTAAACGCTGCACGCTCATACTCTCTCCTGCACTCGTTACATTATCCATTTTTGAGCTGCACACAGCTGTTGCCACGAACGTCACACTCGCTTACGTCATTGTCATGAGACACTCTCGCAAACAAAATCAAGGTTTAATAACGCAGTAACACCGTGTGCTAACGGGAAAGTAACAGTAATCGAATTACCTTTTTTGCAATAGTAATCCCTTACTTTACTCGTTATTTGAAAAAAGTAATCAGATTACAGCAACGCGTTGCTTGTAACGCAATACTGCCCATCTCTTCTTGGAACCTTACCGGCGACCCGGAACAGCGACGAAGTTTTCCTTGTCATAAGAGTTTGGTGGGCTCCACACCAGCTGTACATGGTATAAAGATATTAATAGTAGGACAGCAAGAATTAATAACAGACAAGAGGAGTATATACAAAACAGGAAGAAGGTGCACAACAGAGGACAGGACCACATTACAGGACAATTGCAAAGTGTTTGAAAGTAGCTCAGTGGACTGAACATCGAGTCCATGTGTGAACGGCCTGAGTTATGAGGGTTAGTCAGACAGTGGCTCTGATTTTTGGGTGGGTGGGCAGGGGTGGGGTGTGGGGGGAGTGTTTGTTTACCGTCCGGATGCACAAGGGGAAGAAGCTGATTTCTGGAGGTGCGGAACCTGATTGACCTGAGGCACCATCCCAACTAAGCCTTGTAGTTGGGAGACTAGCATGGTGGCATGGTTTCATAATGAATTTCCTCAATTGAACCTCAGATGGCTCTCCTGTTGTGTGCCTCACACGTGCACCCTCTGAGGTTTAAGTGTTGTAGCTAGTGCTAAAATAGTGCTAAATTAATCTTGTGTGTAACTATTGTGTGTGTTAGCAGACTTGTGAGAAGTCTGTGGTGTATATGGATATATAGACATGGAGTCAGGACTGTTTCCTGTGGGGCATCTGTACTGAAACGTGAGGGTAACAAATATGCCAAAGTAAATAAATCAGCTAGGGGGCAAATACTTTTCACAGCACTGTATCAGTCCAGGTGCCAAAAGAGTTGAATCGGTCTGTGCAGTAAGCTCGCAGACACAGACCCAGCCAGGCCACAGCAAAGCTCAATAGTATAGAGAGCTTTGTGAAACAGTTGGGGATAGCCCCTTCCTGTCCCAACACGACTGTACACTAATTTGCAAAGCCAGGTCCATAAAGACATGGATGACAAGTTCCAGCCAGTATCTCTTAAACTCATGCACTAACTCAGGCTCTTCCCCACCTCAGAGGTGACATTCCATGTCCTTACTGGGGATTGATCTGCACAGGACTCTGCTCCTGGGTGCCACCCAGCACAGATTCCACCCATCACTGTGGCGCCTCCTGCGGGTGGTGGGCTTGCAGGACGATGGGCCTATGTCCCTTTAGGTGCGGCCACCAGATGCTCACCCTCGGGCATCCTCCCCAGGCCTGGCTCTAGGGCGGGGCTCCAGTCAACCTATCCCAGGCAGTGTTCCCTAGATCGTGCACTCATAGAGGTCTTCTGAATCGATTTTTGTCTGGTCCCTCAACCAGGACCAATTTGCCATGGGAGACCCTACCAGGGGGCAAAAGCAGACAACATAGCCCCTGGGATCCCTGGGACACACAAGCCCCTCCACCACGATAAGATAGCGATTCGTGGAGGGGTACTGTTAAGACATTTATGTAATATAATTTTAAATAAAGTTATTCTAGTATTCATTCCTTGTCAGGATTCAGACACTTTCTGCCAGGTACTGCAATAAATTCTGCATTGTTTATTACCAGCATTCAGGTTGGGAGGTCATATGACTGTAACCCATGTGAAATACAGGGCTACTAAACCCCTTGTAATTATTTTGAGTTATTGTTTAGTATTGTTATACAGTGGCGCTCTGAAACTATGTATGATGACCTTACATGTTGTGCAAAGGAAGCGCCGTCTGTGTCTTCCTGGTGAGCTCTTTCTAAGGAAACTGGACTCAAACTCTGAGCACAAAGAAACCAACATCTGTCAAGTTATTTGTGTTGGAAAATTTCATTTCATTTTCAAAAACCTCCTTCTCGACCCACCTAAATGTCTGGGTCTCTGTTGAAGCTGATATTGCACAGGTCTTGAGTAGAGGCGCTGCGTGATGATGATCATGCTTCGATTGCACAATCCTAAGAATATAGAAATAGATATAGAAAAGGACATAGATACAGCAAGATTACATCTCCCTCCCTTTTTTACAAAAAACTAGTCTCACTTAGTAGAGAATGAGTTTCTTAAATTGGGCAAAAGCTGGTTTTCAAATTGTTTTGCATTTTGAAATATGCGGGGTTTTTTGGTTATGTGTCTTGAGATTTAAAAGTGATTATTTTTACGTTTGGATTGCTTCTGTAAATGGTAGCTTAATGCATTAAGAACTAGCGAGCAATAATAGCAAACGTTGGCAAGATTTAATGTAACAATTATTGAGCAACACTAATGAGATCAATACAGTAACCTGGAGACCCCCAAATGGGAGTTATGTAACGTATGCACCACCTTGAAATTACATATTATCCGAGAAGTTGAAGCTCTTTTCTTTTCCCTCCTGCTTCAGTGAGGTGAGGTTTGGGGCCATTTCCCTGCTTTTCAAGTTTTCTCAACCAGTGCAATTCTTCTTTGATGGTCATCTGGGCACAGGTCTTCATTAAAGCACAGATGCTCCAGGTTTGGGAGCCCTATAGGCATAGGTCCTGGCATCTTTGATACATGATAATTCAAGTATCTTGCTTTCCATTTTTTTAGCTCAATGTTATTGACTCTCTTGATAGTTTCATATTTTTTTTCACTTCTTTACTTTCATAGTGGATTAATTCCACTGACTCTTTCACGCGATTAATAGCTTACAGGTCATTGGCTCTTTCATTAAAAATATACAATTATTTATATACAATTAAAGTTTTTCATGTTCGGTCTTGTACAAACAGCAAACTACTACTTTAGGCCAAAAAGACCTCATTAGACTTGGACTCCTCATTAGCGAAGAGAAAGAAAAAAACTGTTTCTAGTTTTAACCTCATCACTCTGCCAAAGCCTTAAAACTTCAGCTGCCATGGCTACGGGCTATTTATTTAACAGTCTTTAATAACCTTACTAACCTGAGCTAACGGAGTCGTATTTCTCATCTGTGCAAGTAAAACTAAGAGGGAAGCTTTGAATGCTCAACTCTGTGATCAAAACCAAATAAGTTGCAAAAGCAAAATTTATATGTAATGGTTAATATTTAAATCTGCCTTTAGAACATGGTTAATGGCTGCATTAATAATGTAAAAAAAACACACCGTGCTGTCACATTGACAGTAAGACATTGAGGATAGATGCTGTCTGTGTTGTTGTTAATATTATGATTAGTATTTACAAAAAACACCTATATAAATCCAAGTGCTGTTGTTGTCTTTAAAAATAGAAAATGCTCTCCAAGTAGATTTTCTGGAGGTCAGTGATGTGATGTGGTTGATGTATAATCTGTTTTCCTTTGGCAGGCACTCAGCAACAAAAGCCAGCACAGCATCTCCTACACACTGTCACGGAGCCACTCTGTAATTGTGGAATACACCCATGACACCAACACAGATATGTTTCAGGTCAGTGTCTACACACACACACACACACACACACACACACACACACACACACACACACACACGTGTGTGGTTGCCAATTCAACGTTTTAGTTTTGTTTCCTGTTGTGGAAAAAGACACTGGACAGTAAAAAATCGTGTAAAATATTATAACAACGTACCACAAACAGAAGACAGAGCCGTACCACTGGACACTGGTCGGGGTGAAATCTGTTAGCTGTTGAACACCTACCCTCAGATAGTCTTAGCTCGAGGAAGAATATGAAAAGGAAAATAGTAACTGTAAAAACATAAGCTGAAATTTGATGATATTTATTTAAACTTGGACCTTTCATACCGAGTAACAGTATGACAAATCAAAGGATAATCGAGGTTTAATAATGGCTACAAGCCTTTATTCAAGCTTATTTATGTCTCTCAGGATGAAAAGGTTTAAAGATTACAACATTCTCCGATGTTCTTTGTCACTGATTGACCTAAATATCACATATTTACAAAATTAAACTAATATTTTTTGTTTTTCTGCTTCAGACTTTAAAGCAGTTGTTGTAGATCAACATAAAGCTGTAAAACCAGCAGCAGTTGTTTTCCAGTCTGCAGTCAGACCTGTGTGCCCTCAGCAGCTTGCAGTTGTTTTCCAGCCACCTTCTCGTATGAAGAAGACCCAAACAAAGCCAGGGCTCCACTGTTCTCTATTTAAGGGTCAGATCCATGAGTGGAGTCCCTGCTCCTTCTGAATAACACACAAAAAAGTCTGCATGTTTGACCTTTTGTGTGGTACAGCCTGGTTCCAGTAACTATTAAAATACTGTTCCTGTCACACATTGTTCTTTTTATAATTAAAACATGCACGAGCCAGGCTCGAAAGCATTTTGTTCGTTGACTCTCACTTTGTTGATAGTCAAAATGCAGCACCACATAGTAAACACAGAGGCGTGTCCGTTGTACATGGACTTGATTGGTTCTCGTGTGGTGCTTTTCTACTCAGAGCGGTCAAAGTGAAATCACTAATCACAAGTGTTGTACTACTTTATGTATTTGGTCAAATGTTACTGAAAACTGGCTTCTGCCATTCAAAACGTATGGACCCATTCTTATTGGTTAATCCAGGTCTCACCATTTTTCAGAATAATCATCTTTGTGCTGGTGTTACACTTTCCACATCTGCCTGGCAACTAAGTAAATCAATTCAGTCTTGCTATTATTGTAGGGCCAGGTTGTTGGCCTGTTCTTCCTTTACACAGTGAGGTCTATAAAGTTTTACTAAAATCACACAGCTGACAGAAACTGAAGAAAGAAAAAATCAGCTGGAACATATGATTATCTTCTAGGATTCTTCACCCGACTGATGCTTGTATGCAAATAATTGCACATATTTCTAAAACATGCACAATAAGACTGCACTGGAGTGTTTGTGCTCAGCATGTCTTTGTATGGTCTCAGTGGGCCCTCTCTCTCTCTCGGTTCTCTCAGATTGGCCGGTCCACAGAAAGCATGATTGATTTTGTGGTGACGGACACAGCCGGCAGCAGTGGTCAAGTTGGGGGTGCGGTGGGGGAGGGCGGAGGCCAATCAGTTCAGAGCACCATCTCACGATACGCCTGCCGCATCATGTGTGAGCGCAGCGCTCCCTACACCGCTCGCATCTACGCCGCTGGCTTTGACTCTTCCAAGAACATCTTCCTGGGGGTGAGTGTTCCCTCCCACGTGGGTGACAGGCATCGCTTGGTACGCGCCACTGGTAACCATAGCAACCACGGTAGTTTGACAGAAGGGATGTGGTTGTTCCACCCACGTGTGACATCAGAGCTGCAAGAATGCATGTCTGTTCATGTGATGGAGCTGCATGAAAACGTGAAGGGGTGTGTGTGTGTGTGTGTGTGTGCGTGCGTGCGTGCGTGCGTGCGTGCGTGCGTGCGTGCGTGCGTGCGTGCGTGCGTGCGTGCGTGCGTGCGTGTGTGTGTGTGTGTGTGTGTGTGGGAGTTAATAGTTGTTACTCATGAGTTATGAAAGAGACTTTGGTCATGTGTTTAATCTTTAGTCAGTAAACAGATCACATATTATAACATTTATGATCCAAATTAATATTCGGTGCTGTGTTTAGTGTCTTACAGCTGAGTTCATCACTCCCTGCAGACAACATCAGCAGACAGTGATGCAGGGCAGCAGCAGCATATTTTGCAGCATGAATGGTCTGACTATAATAGTGGGAAGTTTAAATCCTGCATTTAAAAGTGGAGAGGACGTCTTTCTCCTCTCCTGTGGCTGGTCTCATGGGACAGAGAGTTAAAGGCTCTGTCCCATGTAAAGTATTGAGAGCTGCAATAAGGTCTGTTGGGCCAAGCACAGATATCAGTCCACTGTCTGATACCAAGATCACTGTGTTGTTTCTGCGCTGTGAATCCAGACTGAAATTATGCAAACGATCACAGAGCCCATTTAGATCAGCTTTTTCAAACAGCTTAATTATATCTACCTTATAAACCTGTGGTACCTAACTTATTAATAACAACAAACTCATCTCCGCTTTATTTAGAGGCAGAACTTTTTTAAAGAGTTTTACAGGGATGGGGTCTTGTGCATTTAGCGGCAGTCTGCATAAAGTAGCCCAGAGAGATCAACGGGAGAGAAGTGGTCTGTAAAGTATCAGCAGTTTCTGAAGCAGTTTGACTTGTTAACAGATGTGTGACTCGAGACGGCCGTGGTTACAAAGTTACTGAAGTCATCACTACTGCTAAAGCAAAACGATGCTCAAACGTGCTGCGACTCTTTGTCAGCCAGGCTAAAGTATTGAAAAGCAACATAGTGTCCTTCTGCTTTTCCCTTCATCAGTAACTAGTAACTAATACTAGGTTTAAAGGAGGTTTCTGAAACAGTTACAGTCTCTCTATGCTAAGTGAAATCCTGCATTTGAACACCATTTGTTTTCGGATGTGACAGGAAGAGACAGTATAGCAAGTAGTTTGCCTGAACTAGCTTGCAGGCTTTTCTTCATTTTTTATAATACTGTACTCACCAAATGAAATAATCTATACATGTTATGGTTACATACAACGGTTTTCTACTCCGGACTCATCAGACACTGGTGCCTTTGACTCCCTAAACACGTAGTCTGCAAACCTGTGGATAAGTTCACCAACTAAACCACTTTTTATATCTCTGGGTGTGTTCTCAAAGATATGCATGTTAACTTAATTAATTCTAAATTAACTGCAAGTCTGAGACAGTTGGTGGGAAATCTGACTTCTACAATATATAAACCCAGATATGAGCTATCTGGGGATATTTTTTCAAATTAGCCTCCGGCTGTTAGTTCCCGTACGGTATTTGAAATATTCCTTCCTTTCTAAATGTTGATAATCTTAAGAACCGTAGCAGAAGCAGGGGGGGACAATTTAAAATGTGACACCTCTGTGCTAAGAGTACCGAGGAATGATAATAAGATTGACAGCCCTGACAACGTGGCTATCAGAACTAAATTTCTGGACTGCTTTTCTACTCTGAGCACTCAAAGCGCTTTACACAGACAGATGTATAATATTGCACGGAGCAGATGTTGTCTTTTCATTCATATTTAGCAGCTTTGTTGTTTGTTACTGTTGCCTTTCCGTCAGATCAAAGCTGTGTGGTTAGTCCCGTCTGACCTCTGGCATCAACAAGATATTTTCAGCCAGTATTGCTGCTAACTGGATTTTTTCTCATTTCTCTGTAAGCGGAGATGGATGTGCAGGTCAGCAGTTTCAGAAATAATTAGACCAAACACTTCTGGCACCGACCAACGTGCCACATTCAAAGTCACTTAAAGCACCTTTTTAGCATTTAGCAAAGCCTGACCAGAGATTATAGCCCTGCACACTTCAGAATTCATCCTGCTTCTTTAATCAGCAGTAACATAAACACTGAATCTAGTTTCACTGTCAGCCATACAATCCATGTTATGATGATGCACGCTCAATCATCCAGGTAAGTAAATCTCCAAAAGATCAGTGGTTGTTGATCAGTGGTCATGAGAATCTGCATAATTAAGATTAAGGAACTGACCTCCCAGCCCATTGTTCCTTCAGTGGGCTGGTTTCAGTCATTATGCAAATGTCCTGTTTATAAGATTGAAAGCTGCAGTCAGCTGAGACTGAAGGAGTCACCTGGTGATGACGAAACGTTTCTCCCACAAAACGCTACGTCCAGATGAACAGGATCAACCTTTGGAGACGATCCATGTCATAACACTGTCTCCACTGTGTTTGGCAGATGAAGATGTATGAATCTGAATCTACTTCCTTTCCTTCTCCATCATTGTGGTACAAGTTTGTTTCATCTGTCCAAAGAATTTTTTTTTCAAGCCTAAGGAGGCTTTAAATGTTTTCTGGCAACGTCTATGTGGAGTGAATAAGGCACAGCGGGTCCAGGGATCAGTGTTTTGAGCTATTTTATTTACATCACAACACCCCAACCTGAGTCCCCGTGTTTTTAACTGTGCGTGATTAAGGATGCCGTGCAGGTGCGCCCGCCCTCCCTGCACGGCACCACAGGCCACGCCCCACCACAGTCTAATTTGGCCTTCCTGTTTTGAGTGTAACACCTAGTTTGCGCCTTGTTGTTGTGCATATTTACATTCATGAAGCGGCTGTTGATTGTGGACTTGAAAATATTATGAAGGAAAGAAATCTACAGTCATTTAATTTAGTTTGTATTGACTCGACCAGCTAGATAGAGAGAGAGAGTTTATTCATCCCACGGGGAAATTGTTGTGTTACAGCAGGTGATAAAGAATACAAATAAACAAGAAATAAACAACATAGTTAAAACAAAAGTGGCACAGGCACCTGTTAATGGTCTCATATATGATGACAGTGTAGCAGAGGAACAGCAGCTCCTGTGGCAGGTTGAACTCCGAGTTGCAGTGCGTATAACCTCTGCTGGGCCTTCATCCCGACAGACTCTATATGTGAGGACCAGATTGTGTGTAAAGGCAGATCCCAGGAATCTGAAGTGAGAGTATTTTTGAGGATGATAAGACGATGATGGTGGGAAGGTTTCTCAGAAAGTCCATGGTCATCTCCACAGTCTTGAACAGGCTCAGCTCCAAGTACTTCTGACTAGGGATGGGTACCGGTGTCCGGTGCCATGATGGCACCAGTTCTGACATAAACGGTGGTAACCAGACCGAAAAGCAGCGCACATTTATTTCGGTGCTTTTTTTCCTGAGCTGTGATACACTTCTAGCCAATCATTTTACGTTTCCGAGGATAGTAGGCGGGGCCAGGTACGTACGTTCTGTTAGAGCAGAGCTACAGATTAAAAATGCCCAAGGCGAAGCGGTCAAAAGTCTGGCTGTACTTCACAGCAAAATATGCAAACTCAGCAGCAACAAGTGCTTTAAGCTGATACTGTGATACTGTCAAAGGAGGTAACACCTCAAATCCGATGAAACACCTGGCGACGCATAGCGTTTTTTTTAAAGCCCAGAAATGCGCCGTATTTGATAGCTTGCTGCGAGACCTCACACCGAGCACATCTACTGCGGGTGGGTTGACTGTTATGCAACATCCCCCAAAAACACGAAGAGTCCTGGCCCCTAGCCCTGCCAGTGTAGCAGAAAGGATGACGGATGATGATGCAGCAACAGCCGTTCTTCTCTGCATGAGTAGCTTAATGTTGTTCGTGTGTAATTTACGTTGAGTAGGCTAACCACGTTATTACATTAATGCATGTAAGGTGAACTAGCAAACATCATCATAGCTACATGTGGCTGTCTTCTTGTTTGATGGCAGATACTCCCTTCACCCTGGCCAAAAAGGCTAAAATGACCAAAGAAAAAGAGGAAAACAGTTAAACATGAGAGGTTTTTGGACAAAGTTTGTGTTTTTTCCATTGTTTAAGCACTGCTTCCAGCCAAGAGTGATACCATATATGCCCCATAGCTGCAGAAAAGGCTAACATTGTTATCTTTTTACAAAAAAACAGCTGAACATGAGAGATTTTTGGACCAATTTTGTGTTCTCCATTCTTTAAGCACCAGTTTGAGCACCGGCACCGTTTCAAAAGTACCGATTTGGCACCGGTATCGGATAAAACCTAAACGATACCCATCCCTACTTCTGACTGCACCAGTCCACCTCCCATCGGTACACAGACTCGTCACCATTCTGGATCAGAACAATGATGCTGGCGTCAGCCACTAACTTCAGGAGAATGATAGATGGCTCTCCGGAGGCGCAGTCATTAGTGTAGAGGGAGAAGAGCAGCAGGGAGAGAGCACACCCCTGGGACAGGCTGAAATGCTCCTCAGCCTCACCTGCTGCTGCCTGTCCAACAGGAAGCTGGTGATCCACTGATAGGTGGAGACGGGCACAGTAAACTGGGGAGCTTTCAGTGGAGGATTAAAGGTTAACCTGAAGGCCAAGACATAATGGCTTATATCCCAGGTTGGTCGAGGTGTTGCAGGACATAGTCCTGCATCCTTGGCCAGTCTGTTTGCCCAGTAGGCAAACTGGACAAACAGGGGGTCTGTGATGTCCCTCAGGTGGCTCAACACCACTCTTTCAAAAGACTTCATAACCACAAACGTCAGGGCGCCAGGCCTGTAGTCATTTAATCGTATCATGGTGGATTTCTTTGGGATGATGGATACAAATCCAGAGACCAGTTAAAGATGCAGCTGAAAATGGTTGATCAGCACAGACTTTCAGGCAGGAGGGGGACACGCCCTCGGGTCCTGCAGGCTTCCTGGTCGTCTGTCTTTGGAAGAGCAGAAAGAGCAGACACAGGAGGAAAAAGGACAACGTAACATAATCTGACATCTACAATAATAAAAGTCACTTTTAATTAAAGATAACATTTGAGATATGATAAGATGAGATCAGGGATAACTAATATATTTAAACGGATGGACATAGTGTAGAATCTACATGGTAACTTACAACATCACAACCCTGCGTCCTGACCGTCCACTTAACCCGAAGTGCACTTCACCAGAACTGTAACTACAGGTTTGGTCGACGCAGCAACAACTGAAGGAAGGTTACATCATAAGTAGATTTCCTGCAGAAGTCTAAGTCAGGCATAAATCAGGCCCTAAATGTTACTTTTTCTTTAAAATGCCAACATTTATATTAAAGTAATATTTTTCACAGGCTGTTCTGTGTTTTATTTACCTCCATAAAACACTGTTGTTAGAACACGCTGTGGCAAGTGTGCACATTTTGTAGTCCACCTACTGTATCCCTGCCTGCACCCCCTAAGGAAACAAACCCCTCCAAACACCTGGGCCATTAAAACATGGCCATGCTCTCCTCCAGCTCTAGGACTGTGTTGATCTCACAGACTGGTCCATCTTTGGAGAGCAGGAACTGGAGACCTTCACTCAGGCTGTCCTGTGTGTACAGAATGTGACAGAGGCCAAAGCAACTGGTGTGGAGCACCCAATAAAGGCCTATTCTATTTTATTCTATTCTATATTTTACTTTCAACACAGCGGACATCTGGCGTAACATCTGGCTGTTCTCTTCTCCTAAGTCCATATTGATTCTCCTATCCACTAAAAGAGGTTAGGAATAGGACACAGGAGGTACTTTTGGAACGCACCCCTAGTTTCTGATGAGCTGTGAAACAAGCGCAGCTTTGACAACAGCCGACTGTGGCAGTGACGTAAAGGCTGGATGCCAATAGGTGAGGAGCTTTATGTAAGCCCTGTGTGGGGTGAAAGGAGAAAGAGCTTGATTTACTTTGGTACACTCTTCATTTCTGTCTGTTTTTAGCCAGATTATGCACTGTAAATATAAATGAGGCCCAATGACACTAACCTGTGTAAATAGAAAATTATGAAACTCCACGAAATATGAAACAGAGACCTGATCATAGTTTGTATTGGGATAAATTTACATTAGGTTAAAAATGATCTACGACCTGTTTCATGCATCTTACTGTGATGTTTTTAGTAAAAAATAAACAGAAATATTTTGTTTTCAAGTCCACAAAAGCCTTTCTAAGCTGAATTACAGTCAGAATGAGGAACGCAGCCCTTTATGCTTAATAAAGGTTATTTTTATTGTATGTAAAATAGTTTTAAGTTAGGAACTCTTAGTGTGCTTTTCAAAGTCATCATCAAAGCCAGCATCTCTGTGCTTTAGTCAGTGCACTGGTCTACACTGAGCTAGCAGAAGGCAAACGCAGCCATAGCTGTTTCCTTACTAACCATCTCTAACAACAGCCTCCAGCACCTCACAGTCTTCACGTTAACCTGAATATCTGCCTGCTCTGTGTGTGTCCATGTGGGGAATCTAAGGAGCGGGCTGCCAAATGGAGAACATCAGACGGCCTGATGGATGGTCTGACTACCAATGGTGTGCTGGTCATGCACCCAGCAGGCGAGTTTGTGTCTGAGCCGGCTCCTGGGGTCTGGAGAGAAATCTCAGTCTGTGGCAATGTCTTTGCACTGAGGGAGACACGCTCAGCCCAGCAGAGAGGAAAACTGGTAAGAAAGCAGCTGATGTGTTTCATGCAGACTTCATGTGGATACAAGTGTCCAAACTACTGAGCCTGGCTTAAAATTGCAGGGCTTTCTTTTGATGATTGATTCATCACAGACTGCAAAGCTAAACAATATCAAAAGCTACGAATAACTGTATTTAAAGAGTCTGTATTTAAAGAGTCTGTATTTAAAGAGTCTGTATTTAAAGATCCTGTTATGTTTTTTTTATTAATATTTCAAAAAGGAGGAAAGACGTCCTCTCAGCAGTATTAGCTCCTGATGTGTGTTTGAGTGCAATTCTTTAAATGGGATTCTGAGCTACAGTTAAACTGCACGCTATTCTTTAAACCGTGCAATAATGTAAAGCCCATGTAAAGGCCCGTAGCCACAAGGACCAAACAAAAGAAAAGAAAAACGTCAGTATACTCAGTATGCAGTCGTACAGCACAGTCTCTCTGACATTTAATTAGGAGGCAATGATTTGGTTGGTTTCTCTGTTATTACAGAAATATCGAGTCGAATAACGAACTCGACTTAAACTAAACTAAACTTAAATTTAGGTCTTGGTTGACTTTATACAAACATTTCTTGGCCCAGGATAAACATCCAGTTTTTCCCAGCATGTGGATGATTTTAACTCCAGTAACAGTTTCAGCTGATTTACAAAGAAAAACGTTCTGAGGAAATAGACCAAAGCTGGACGAACACAGTGTCATAATTCACCACTACTTCCTTTGTTTGAAACATTCAAGCTGTTGGCTGCACACCATCCTGTAATGATGAATGAAATCTTATTTTTCAGTCCATTTCTGGGGCCTGCTGAATAATCTAAATCTAAATAATCTAATATAAAAGCTAATCTAATAATCGAAATGATCACAGAAGGTGTACAAGTTAAGTAAAGCAGTCAAAGACGAACTGCAGCTTAAGGACGGTGACCTTAGAGCAGCATTAGAAATAATGGAAATAGTCAAACTAGGAAGTATTTATTCTTAGCGCATTGAAAGAAAGATGCAAATATAAAAACAATAAATGCATAAACACTGAGTTTTCTTTGTCTTTTGAGTAAATAAATTTAAATGTGACTGAATATTTTTTTCTGCCTGTGTTCAGACATCTGCTGACTTGTTGCTTCGTCGAGACATAAACAAACAAAGCTGCTGTCTGGTTCTACACATCAGCGGTCTCCAACCTTTTCTACGCCACGGTTTAACGTCAGACAATTTTTTTACGGAGCGGCCTTTAAGGTGTCGCAGATAAATGCAACAACATGATATGACCGAGACAAAAACTGTGGTACTTTGTAAATATAATAATAAATCTGAATTCACTGTGAAGCTGTGTAACTTTATTAGCAGCTTCCTCCTGAAATGCGCCAACAACACTGAGAGCAACATCATAATGCTTTTTGGTCGCTATGGTAACGTGTAAATATTTCTTTCAAAATAAGACACACAACTACAACACAGGAAAAGATGATAAAATCCTGAAAACCCTAAATTTTACACCCGAGCCTCAACTCTCACAGACCGGTACAAACAACTCACAGACCGGTACTGGTCCCCAACCCGGGGATTGGGGACCGCTGCTCCAATGCTGTACACTCCATAGATTGCTACATCCCTTGAACCTTGAACCCTTGAACCCATTGTGTGGTGGCATAGAAGTGTAAAAGTTTTTCTAGTTTAAGAAAATTCCCAAAATTCCAGGAATACGAAAAATGATTTTGCCTGGTTCAGTTTCTGATAATGATGCTTTCCTTGCTTCATATCTACACTCACATTTTCCTTTTTCTGTTCTGCTCTGAAGGTTGAAAATGAGTCAAACACACTCCAGGATGGTTCACTGATTGATCTGTGTGGAGCAACCTTGCTGTGGAGGACCCCCCCCGGATTGCGGCATACTCCTACTCTCAAACAGCTGGAGTGCCTTCGACAGGAGCTGAACGCTGCGAGGCCTCAGTGTCCTGTGGGCTTCAACACGCTGGCCTTCCCCAGCCTGGCCCAGCGCGAGATTGTTGACAAGAAGCAACCCTGGGTTTATGTCAACTGCGGTCACGTACACGGCTACCACAACTGGGGCTACCGGAAAGAAAAAGGGCCCCCCGGCCCCGGAGGCACAGCACCTGCCGGCACAGGTGAGAGGGAGTGCCCTATGTGTCGAAGAGTAGGCCCCTACGTGCCGTTGTGGTTGGGCTGTGAGGGGGGATTGTACCTGGACGCTGGGCCACCCACTCATGCTTTCTGCCCCTGTGGTCATGTTTGCTCAGAAAAGACAGTAGCAGGATGGAGCCAAATCCCATTGCCCCACGGCACTCATGCCTTTCATGCTGCCTGCCCTTTCTGTGGTACCTGGTTGACAGGAGAGCAGGGCCACATCAAACTCATCTTCCAGGGGCCCGTTGATTGAAGCTGAGGGAATTCAGTGCGGGCAGATTGACTAAGGACCTGCTGACTAAAGACTGTGTGTGCTGACATGATAAGCTGAAAGCAACTTGCAATAGTACATACCAAGGCTTCACACGGAATATGAAGTGTATGGAGAGTATGTAAAATAAATTGTGTTGAAAACAACACGTCTTTATCTTTTTTTTCCTGTGTCAGCCTTCTAATAGCCAGACTGCTGCTCGCATCCATGTAGGATGCAGCTGGTAAACAGTACAGCCAGGGGGCGCCAGAGGGAGGAAAGGGTCCATGATTGACAGGATCTCTAGAAAACAGCAGAACAATCTATTAGTCTTTTTTTTTAAGATTAAAAAAAAGACAGAAATGATTAACCTAAAAGAGACAACTGGACACTAGAAACGTGTCTAATTGCAGGCGGCCCCTTGGAAAATTACATTTTAAAAAGATATCCAAAGGATCATTTAAGTCATATTTGCCAATACTTAATTATTTCAATTATTTTGTCCTAAACGTTATGCAGCCGTCTGCCAGCAGTTAGCGCAGCATTGTTGAAAGCAAGATACATCTGTTAATCTAAGCCTGATCGTTTTGTAAACGCTACTGAAAAAGTTGCTGAAATGAGCTTTCTCCGAAAGGTGGACGGGCTTCTCCCTTAGAGTGTCAGGAGCTCAGCCATTCGGAGGGGGCAGAGTAGAGCCGCAACTCCCCTAAGTTCAAAGGACACTAGGCTGTCACCTCCTGGGTAAGGTCTTCCGACCAGGCATGTCCTACCCAGAGGAGGCCCCGGGATAGACCTGGGACGCACTGGAGAGATAACATCTATCGGCTGCCCTGGAACACCTCGATGTTTCCACAGATAACCTGGAGCCGGTGGCTTCCCTGCTGCTGACCCACAACCTGAGAGGAAGAAAAAGGATGATTTATTGTTTTGTTATTTTAGATTTTAAGTTTTGTTGAAGTAGTTATTAATTTTCAAACAGCTTGCATCATTCATGGTGCGCAAACTGCGCCACACTTTTCAATTGCAATTTATGAGTTTTTCAAATGTTAATTTGTCGTATTTTAGTAATCCGTGAACATCCTCTATAGCAACACGTTTTCATATTTAACATCAGGTTATTTAAGTGTTGTCTTCCCCGCTGTCTGGAGCATAACGTGTGATGCTGATAATGCACGATGCGAGGTGCCACACATTTATTCATTCTGTGATTAATGGTTTAAAATGCCTTTGTTAATAGTTTTTGACATTTTCCATTAAAGCAGTTCTCAAGTGTACCTATATATCTGAGTGTTAACTTAGTGTAACTTTTAATTTATTTTTAATTTCTCTATATCTCTACATCATATATCTAATAATGTTATTATTAAAAACATTAAAATGTAAAAAAAAAAAAAAAAAGACTTGCAGATATCTCATCAGTTTTGCACAAAATCAAAACATCGAAGCAAAATTTTGATCAATTTCTGCACAGTATCATATTTTTAGAGTCAGCATGGTTTACAATATTAAAGTTCTGGGGCCCGAAGTTGGATGTTTTCCCCCACAGGGCCCCAAATCCTTGGCCTTGTGTCAAAAAGTAAGAAATTATAAATTAACTATGATTAACCATATTAGAGAAACTTGAAGGCCAATTACATCACAGCAAGGCGACAAAGGAATAATAAACACATAGATGAAAATAAAAATCTTAGGATTAAGCTCCAACAATCAATTAATATAGAAACCAGAGTAATAACAAAGTACAAACAAATATCAACAATTTTTTCATCAAATAATTAAGTAAGAAGAACAAACAACAAAATAATGTAGTAAGAAAGTAAAAAGAAGATAAAATAGTGATAATAATATAAAACAATAAATAAAAAAAACAAGGTTAAAGGTGAAGTTGAGATAAATAATGATAAATTAAAAGTAAGGAAACAAATACATAATAGCAAAATAAAAAAGTTCCATTTCAATACCTGGCATGATACATTTTACCAAAGGACTCGATTAAAGTGGCTTATTGGTCACAAAGTCAGTGAGAACGCAACAATATCAGCAGTGTTTAAACGCCTTATTAGGGGAAACAAACTGAGAAAGTCTGTTTTTGTTTGATTTTCTTTTAAAGCCACAGATTGCAATCCTGTGGTTTTATCTTAAAAACCTTCAGTTGCTGAATAGTAAATGACTTCCTGTTGTGAATCATGACCCCTGGCAGAGTATCTTAAACCTGTTGTTACAAACCTGGGTTTTAGGATGGACAGTGAAGTTGGACACTCAAATTAGGGCTACTGTCAAGTCCAGTTTTTATCATTTAAGGCGTTTGGTAAAGCTAAGACCTAATTTATCCAGGTCACATTTTGAACAGTAATCCATGCTTTTACTTCATCTCGTTTGGATTACTGTGACGTCTGTATTTTGGAGTTAGTCGGTGTCTTCTCTCTCGTCTGCAGCTGCTCCAAAATGCTGCTGCACGACTTTTAACCAGAACTCGTAAAAGAGAGCTCATAACTCCCATCCTCGCGTCACTCCATCGGCTGCCTGTACATCGTAGAGTTCATTTTAAAATTCTTATGTTTGTTATTAAATGTTTAAACAGTCTTGCCCCACCTTACCTCTCTGAGCTTCTGCATCCTTACTCAGACCCCAGGTTTCTCAGGCCAGCTGACCAGCTGCTCCTGGAGGCACCCAGGTCCAAGAGGGGGCGGGGCCTTCTCTACTGCTGCTCCTAATCTGTGGAACAAGCTGCCCCAGCACATCAGAGAGGCCCCTTCACTGTCCACTTGTGAAACACGTCTTAAAACCCACTTTTACTCTTTGGCATATGACACAGCATGACCCTGATTTTGTCGTTTTAATCTAAAGTGCTCATTTTATTGTTTTAAATGTCATTTTAATTATCATCTTATTTTTTTATATTTTTATCTTTATTTTAATTAATTAATTAATTTATTTTTACTTATTCAATGTATCATTTCTGTGTGAAGTGTACAGCACTTTGTGTTTAGCTGGGAGTCGTTCTGAAAGTGCTGTATAAATAAATGGTTTGCTTGCTTCTAATTGTTTGCAGTTGTAAAAAACAAAACACCAGCTATTCTACTTCATCATGTTCAGACACAGGGACTCAGCTCGCTGTGATCTCTGCTACAGTGGATGGATGCTATTTCTGTTCATCACCAGCCTATTTTTTAGGTCTCAACTCGTCATATTTCTTTTAACCTCAGTCATTCACAGCTCTGGTTTGTCACATTGTAACAACATGGCTGCTTTTTGATGTTGCCAAATTGTTGTTGAACATCACCAGCAAGTCCTGTTATCATCTTATTGAATGAAAACTTTATGTTTAAAGAATCACATGCACATGAGTCAAACCGTTACTAACTCTTCTGTTAGCTTAGCTTTTTGTTTCCAGTGGCGCCCAACTTGACCACACCCCCTGTCTTCATGCCAAAGGAGGTAATTACACATGTATAACTTGTTATGTCACGGAGCTAGCTGAGGTGTAGTCCACAGAGTGTAATGAAACTATAAATGTTACAACTTGTCTATGTCTTGGACCCAGACCAGTCTCGTTCCTTCACAGTGTGTCTTGTGTAACTGAGTGGATGTCTCATGTTGTGAGACTCGTCTGCACACTCCACTCTTTGTGGTGGTGCGATGGGTGCTGCCACAGACTCTGTGGTGCTCCGGGGCGTTGACACGCTGGCCCCGGGCCGGCCTTCTCCCTGCTATCACGGGTTGTGGTGTATAAAGGGAGCCTACTGAACCAGTCGTTCACTGTACTCTACCTCCCAGTCTTACCTGTCCCAGCCCTCCCTCCTACCCATGCCTTCATGCAGCACGTCACTCACACACTCGTGGTTTTGACGGGGTTTCGTGCTTCACATGGGGTGTATGTAAGGCCACTCGTGGGTTTGCTGGCTGTTCTGCACAATGGCCCCCACTTCCTTTTTTAATTACACTCGAGCCATCATGGTTTCCAACACACACACAAATACAAATTGAGGTAACAGTGGTACTATAGTACTGTTCTCCTTGTAATTACAGCTCTTTATGGGGCATTAACTGCTGGGCCATTAGATTTGTCTGACAGATACAGAAATAACAGGAAATAACAAAAAGGTTAATTTCTCACAGGCAATACTACATTTGTTAAACAAGAGTCGTGCACAAAGAGTAAACCACTAAGAAGGACATAGTGATTGTCTTTTCAATATACTTTAAATCAATCAATAATGAATTCAGAAATATGACAAACATGAACATGTGCAGTAGTAATAAGGCCCATAAATAGGCCTAATAAAGCACATTGTCGTAAAATGCAATGTGAATGCTGTGAATGCCTGAAATGCTTAAAAATATCTGAAATATTCAAAGCTGAACTTGCTGAATGACCTGATGTTATCAAAATATCAGCCAGCTTAACAGTAAAAAGCAAAGTATCAAAATGGAAAATGTGCTAAACAAAACTAAAAAGCACAAAAACTGAGAACTAACTACAGATCGTCAAAACGAAGAAGAGCTGAAACAAATGCTCTACGAGAGAGAGAAACAAATTCAGTGTGAATTCATTTAACAGGAACACAGTAGAAAGTAATCATATTATTTGGATTGTCGAACTGATTGATGGTAGGAACTACTTCTTGTATCACCTCTCAAGCATAATGAATGTTTTTGTGTGCACAGTCAGATGCATGTACCCTACTAATCGCACAATTACAAGCTTAGCAGATAACCTCAGGTTTAATCATGGGTTTCAATGTCAAGGTGAAGGTAAAACAGTGCATCTAAGCCCTGTGGCTTACTGAGCTTACACAACATTTGCAAGATTACTTACCATTTAATTTCTGTTTTTTTAATTGTTGCTCTCACACCGCTACCAGGGCTGCAGCTTCATTATGTCTGACTCCTCTCATGTCTTAATGATAGACCTTTTATACTAAGAAGCACAGCAAGCCAACATTTACAGGACATGTAACACCCAGGCCACAGATTGCAGGTGTTGTTCCTGAGATATGCTGAAGCCACTCGCCTAGCTTGGGTCCACCAAGTGCAACAGTGCAATACTCCTGTTACCTTCATCCTCCACATCTTTTCAAGTTCTTCTTTCAACCCTTGGTACTTCTCAAGCTTCTCATGTTCCTTCTTCCTGATGTTGCTGTCATTTGGTATAGTTGCATCACTATGGGTACTACTGTCTGCTTGGTTAGCCATCACCAGTTTGCCCGTATCTGGAAGTCCCACCGGATCTTAACTCGGTCATTCTTGACAATCCTATCACGTTTTTTACCTCGGGACATCCAGGCTACACTCAACGCAGATGTTCCTGTACTCTATGCCAGACACTTGGTTATGGCATACCACGTATGCCCTGGGTGCCTGCATCTTGCCTCCGCCTGTTTTGTTCTGGATTGTCTCAGGGGCATCTCTGCACAGCCTGCACCTAGGCTCTTACCTGGTGACTACCTATCCTCTCTTCACTACTATCCAACTCGACTTCTCCAATCCAGATGACATTCCAATGTCGCTGACCCTAGAATCAATCAATCCCATTCACTCTTGGCTTACAGATCGGTGTTAAGCATCTAGAGGTGGTGGCTAACGATTACTCTATTCTATGGTTACTATCCATAGCCAGTGATCTTACTGAGGGGGTTCAGGCAGAACAGCAATGGAGCCAGAGCATCTCCTAGGTAAATCCCACACTTCATGGTGACTTTTGTGCAACTGGCTTCAAACTGGCCTCTAGTGTTGTTCACCACATTCCAGACTCCTGCCAGAGAGAACACCACGGATGGTTCGGTGGAGCTGGTTCATCCTCCTGGCTTCCATCTTTTCCATCTCTTCAAGTTTATCTTAAAACCAAGCATCTGCCTGATCACAGCTGCCATGGTGGGCTAGCTGCTTGGTTGTGGTGATGGGCACAAGTAGGGACTGTCCACAATGTTGCATTCACATCTTCTTGTCATCCAGGTTTGCCATCTTTCAGGTCAGTCTTTTTGTGTGTGTGTGTGTGTGTGTGTGTGTGTGTGTGTGTGCGCGTGCGCTTAGCAGGGAGAGAGCACCAAAGTGAAAAAGACAGCAGGTGACAGCTGAGCACCTGCTTTTTATAAATAAACATCAAGTGTCTTTATTAAGCCACTAAGCAGCAATAAATGAGTCCAAATAACACAGGAAACAAAATGGGAAGTGAAATAAACAGAAATGTTTGACATGTATCACA
This sequence comes from Diplotaxodon limnothrissa, assembly GCF_057381915.1. Taxonomy (NCBI): domain Eukaryota; kingdom Metazoa; phylum Chordata; class Actinopteri; order Cichliformes; family Cichlidae; genus Diplotaxodon; species Diplotaxodon limnothrissa. The sequence goes on along the minus strand of NC_140598.1, from coordinate 12,961,934 downwards.
TTCAGAGACAAAGACGGCCTCCTTATATTTCCATGGACTACACAGCAGAGCAGGATTCAGGGTCTATAAATCAGAAGAATATTAAGACTTGATGAAAGAAAACATTTAATTAAAAAATTAATCAGTGCATCATCATCATCATCATGTTGATTATGACATGACTGCTTGTTCAGCATCTATTCAATTAAGACTAAATCACCTTCTGCAAACTGAGGCTTCTATGTTAGTTCCACACATGAAGCAACCATCACACCTGCTTTATTCAAATCTATGCAGAGCTAGAACTTTCTGAAAGCGCGCACACACACACACACACACACACACGACTCAACAAGTTTTGGGGGGTATCTGCATTTTCTCATATTTTCCTTTTCAAGGTGCCGTCTGCTGTTTCTTTTTTCGATGTTTGTCCTCATACATGTAGCAGTTGTGCTCACATGAGCTGGAAATGCTGCCAGGTTGAGAGAAGGGAGCCAGAATTTGGGGGGCTTCATTTTTTTTGACAGCAGGTCAGGACTGAACTGATCTTGAGGTTTACCAATTTTCTCTGACATCGTTGGCTAAAGGCCGTACTGGAAGTGCATATCTGGCCATAAAACCAAAAGCACTGGACATCCAGACACCCACAAACACAAGGCACAAGATGAAACTGGCTGCAGTATATAAGTACAGCTTTCTTAGGCATTCAAATTCCCATTCAAATGCAAACAAGACACAAAGAAGAGCACTAAAGAATTTGATGAAAAACCAGACATATTCGTGGACTGAAACAATGTGAGGTCCATAACAGACAAAGAACATCAGTTTCCTAAAACTGCCTCAACCAGCACATCTCTGCACCGGCTTCATCTGCAAACAAGAAGGAAATCTGCTGTTATGAAACCGGACAAGAGGCCTCAATTAGAAAATACAAAACGAAATATAAAACAAAATACCAACAGAAAATTTATTGTAAGATAATTGCAGGATATTGCCAGTGTTGTCAGAAGAAAGCCCTGTTTCTATCAGCAGAACCAGGTTCCTTTAGAGTTTCCACTGCAGGGATTAGGGCTGAAATTTAGTTTCCAATAAAATTATTTTACCCCTTAAAATCCACTTAAAAAGAAACTCTAGAGAGATGCTGGTAATGCTTAACATTTCAATCTTGTGTTCATTACTCTTCAGTATTTCACTCCTCTGTAGCTCCTTTGTTATTGGACAGAAGTTTTTACTGTTTGCAATCAATTTGTTGATCAATTTGTTGATCAATTTGTTGGCAGTCAAATGAGGTGAGGGGTGATGTTTACCAAAAAATATTACTCTGAAAACAGTTTCACTGCGGTTATCCTAAAGTACGTGTCCAACCTCCCACACAAAAGAGTCCTGTGAAGGCTCTTTAATGCCCCGTTCACAGTGGCCTCTGTAGCTCAGCACTGACCAGTCAGACGCAGAGAGCAGTGATCACGACAGCAGAACATGGTTGCTCATCTTTATTGCATTCCAGTAGACTGACTGGCTCCAGACTGCAGTGGAAACACAGACGAACTCCAATCTAAAGGAACCTTTAAGATCCTGAAAAACATTTCCTGGGACAAAACGTTCTGCAGGCTTTGATGAAACATGACTGAGTGAATCTCTTCACTCCAGCTCAGTCATCCTTCATCATCTATGTGCAGTGTCAGGGAAACACCTTCATGGCCCGAGTTCAGTTTATCATCCATACAGAATGTAGCAAAAAGATGCTCGAGATAATTTAGAAATGGTGCGATCACAGTTTATCCAGCAGAGCAGCTCTGATTCTATTCAATACTTACATTCTGTATGTAGATAAATACAAATATTGGTGGTTTTATTGATATCTGAATTTTTGACTCAAATCAAAAACAACAACAAAACAACAGTAAGAGTCAGGCTCAGGTGACCCTGTGGTTCATCGTGCTAGTCTCTGCTACAAAGGCTTAGTTACTTTACTCTTACACTATAAAGAGACTGAGAGCAAGTTCTCCTTCTGCCATCTTTCACATCAACACTTTCCACCTCTCTACATGGATGAAACAGAGTGCAGCACTAAGGAGGCCGTAGCAGAGAGTCCCAGTCTGTTTGAGAAAGAGTGAGCGAGGCGTGTCCACACAGAACATGTGACTATATATTACACAATAAATGATACATGATGAAGCAAAGTCAGACCCGGGTGCTCGAGTTAAAAACTTTGGGGGGAAATGTAACCGTTCCAACACACAGACCAACAGAGAAAGCAGACTCTGGTCGACACAGTCAGTGGGGTCTGCTTCCTGCTGGCTCACAGCACACGTCTGCATGTTTAGTACACTGGCTGACTGAGGCGAAAGAACGCTGACTCCTCAAACAAGAGTTACATAATAAAAACATTCACCTTGCTTTTGTCTAAACACACTATAAAAAAGTGGCTCAGAAGAGGAAGGAAACAGATGAAGGAGAGGGGCTCCCTGATTGGGCTTTCCCTAGACCATCCATCCATCCTAGACCCTCCTCAGGAATAACAACGATGCGTCACAGTTAGACTGCTAGCATCCTACAGAGTTCAGGTCATCCACAGTGTGTAGCGTAGTGAGTGTGTGCAGAGCGAGTGAAGTTTGGGCTGAGATCAGTAAAAACAGACGGAGCCCAAGGACAAATGCATTTGGCCAAACGGCTTTAATTTTTGTAACTCGTGCCATCACTACTGTGTGTGTGTTTCGTAGCAATAACCTCACTTGAATTTGAACCTAATCTTTTATCTCCATGTCATTTTAAATTAATGCCAATCTCCTGCCGTATCTCATTTCCTTCTGCCTCCACGGCGAAAGATAAAATGGTCTCAGTGTGTTTCCTGGTTGCTTTCCTCTCTGTCTAATCAAACAGGTCTGAATTAACCCTCATACAGATTCAATCTGACTTTGCAGTTTAGACCTCTGTCCGAGCAGGTCACAGGGGGAAAGTCGGGAGTGGGAGTGGGCTATATGGTGGGGTGTGAGTTCTACGGGTGATGGGAGGGAACAGAGTAGAGAAATCACTGAGATGGTTGTAGGTCCTTTAACAGCAGCCCCCTCCAGACTGCCTGACGGGGGTGCTATCGATTTTTAAGTTGGGCTTGTCCCCGCCGGCTGTGGCCCCAGGGCCCATGCGTTTCTTGATCTCGGCTGCCATGGTCATGAAAGCCTGCTCTACGTTTGTGGCATTCTTGGCACTGGTCTCCAGAAAGGGGATCACCAAAGAGTCCGCAAACTCCTGAAAAGATAAGAAGAAAATTCAAGTGCAAACAGTCAGAAATCTGCAGTCAGAATATTTCAGCCCATTAGGTGTCTGTGTGGGTTCTCAGTCATCCAGGTAGTCTAAGGAGTTTAGAAAGAAAGTTTCTTGAAGATGTTTCACCTCTCATCTGAGAAGCTTCTCCAGTTCTAAAACCAAATGTTGGAGAGTCCCAGGTGTTTAATCCCTGGTGGGAGTTGTCCCGTAATACGGTAGTTGACCCACTCTTGATCAGGGTCACCCTTTCAAGTGAGATCACCCGATGCAAGATGTGAGTGGCAGTTGAGGCAGCACGATCTCAAAAATGCAACTTCCACTAGGGATTAAATACCTGGGACTCTCCAACATTTGGTTTAAGAACTGAAGACGTTTTCTAAGCTCCTTAGACGATCCCCCGACACTACTCAGTGCAGCACTCTGATCAACTGAAGGCTTTTGAGGCAGGTTTTAAGAGAACAGGCTAACAGTGATTTACAACAGTCCAACAATAACATGAACTAGTTTTATATCCATCCAGATATGCCTTCATGTTTGATATGAACAATCAGGTCCCATCAAAATGACCTCGAGAGAGAGAGAGCGAGAGAGAGACAGTTATTCATAAGCAGCCACACCTTAGCAGTTGTGTAGTCCACTACTTTCTTAGTCGTCAAGTCACACTTGTTGCCCACCAGAAGTTTATTGACATTTTCACTGGCATATCGGTCAATTTCCTGAAGCCACTGCTTGACATTGTTATAGGACTCCTGTGCAATGAGAATGAATATGAACAAAAAGCCGTCTCTATACATGAATACAAAGTATCTTCAAAAATCAGGGCATGACAGTGTTCAAATCTTCCTCCAAACCTTGAGGAGAACATAGCAAGACAAGACTGTCATTTGTTACCAAGTTAACACTCCTTCAGATAAAAGTAGCAAGTATTGGCAAATATTTATTTATTAATTAAATAGACCATAACTCCATAAAAATGCTCACTCACTTGGTCTGTCACATCATACACAACTATGATGCCATGGGCTCCACGATAGTAACTGGAGGTGATAGTACGAAACCTCTCCTGGCCTGCAGTGTCCCACTGGAGGGATGAAGAGAGAGAAAGAGGAGCAAAGGGGAGGATATATTAATATATTACAATGATAACAAGCATATTATGATAGAAAACCAATTGTGTTTGTGAAAAATGAAACATTCATGAAGCCACCAGTTAAGCAGTGTCAACTGTTGCTTTTACCATTTAACACTGCAGATGTAAATGTAAATGTCCATAACTGACCCTAAATCCATGATACACTTAATAATAGACCAAAGTTAACCTGCACCGTCGTTGTTTTAAGTTTCTGTAGTCTGATTTCTGACAAAGGTAACATTTCTATAAAGTTGCCAGTAGACTGAATATTTCTGTTTTCCAGATGACTCTAGCCTTTTAATGACTTGGTAAATTAGAAAGCTTTGAGGAAACACATCTACCTTGAGTAGACACGCCTCAGGGCAGAGTCAAGAATACACTATACTGCCAAAAGTATTCACTCGCCGATCCAAATCCCTGAACCCAGGTATTCCGATCACTTCCATAGCCACAGGTGTATAACATCAAGCACCTAGGCATGCAAACTGCTTCTACAAATGAGTCCCTGTCAGGGGTTAAAGCCAGCGTGATATTGCTATAGGCTGCCACCTGTGCAACAAGTACAGTCACCAAATTACCTTCATACTAAATATTCCAATAACAAAGTGGAAGCAATTGTGAAGGACAGCAACTCAGACGTGACGTGGTAGGCTATGTAGACACGTTCTGTTGGGTAACTTCTCCTGGCGATCTGATGGACATATCTGAGTTTGGCGGTTGCCAGAACAGTACTTGTCTGAGTTTCAAAGTGTAAAGCTTGTTGCAGGAGGTTTATGATGTAGGGCTGTTTCTCAGGAGTTGCCCAGTGGTTACAATGAAATCGTCCAATGTACATGTAGTATAAAAAGTTCAGCAAGGATTTGACCTGTCACTTCACAAACGATCAAAACAAACATCAGTTTGGACTTGAGGAAAAAGAGTTGTTGATTCTCACAAAGCAGGAGATGGATATGCAAAGTTATCACAGCATTTCCAAGTATCAAGAGCTGGAGTGATTGCATCATGAAGCAGTCAGAGCAAAAACGGATTTGCATCATCGCTGTGTCTCCCAAAATGACAACGATCTAAAACATATTTCTCTAATAGTGAAAAACTACCTTCAGAAAACTAACAACAACTTTACTGACTGGCCTGCACAGAGCCAACTAAAAATCAGTAGGGTTAACTGAAGATCGAGCTCCTTATCAGAGGATTATTAAATCTGGAGGAACTTGAGCTGGGATAGCTGGGAGGGAGAGACATCGGTGTGACTTGTCAAAAACTAAAGTTCACTCACTCCAGGTTCACCAGTCATGGCGTCAGGTCTGCTGTGTAAATATAAATATAAAGTATTGACCCCCATGTTCAGTCCACCAAATGTAACCAAGCAAACAATCCACTTTCTAAAAGCTGACATCTCACAGATTACAGAATTGTAAGTTTTGTCACACTCTGGCCAAATTTCCCTCAACCAGCCCCAAAAGAAGACCATAAATGTGGTGCTCTGTGTGTACATGTGCCCTCACAATCTGCAATTTGATGGTCTTGCCATCCAGCTCGATGGTGCGAATCTTAAAGTCCACTCCAATGGTGCTGATGTAGCTCTCTGTGTAGGTGTCATCCTACAGAAAGAGGAGGGACAGCATGATTCAGGCCAGCAGCAAAACCAGTTAAAAACAGTCATTCAGTCCAACAGAAGTGAAAAACATCTTACGGTGAGGAAGTACTACTTACAGCAAAACGCAGTAGAAGACAAGACTTTCCTACACCAGAGTCTCCAATGAGCAGGAGCTTGAACAGATAGTCACTGAAATACAAAGAACAAGGCTGAAAAATTACCATTGCAATAAAAAACAAAAACAGTGGGAAACATTTTATAATACGACCCGACTAAGTGCAAATCCCCCTTTAATTAAATGGAACCATTGTTCTTTTAATTTGAAGTAGGGATGCTCAAACAAATGTGTACCAAGTCACAACAAAAACATAAATATACTATAATATACACAATATTACCTCATCTTACAACAATCAGACCTATGTGACTTTATAACAATGGACAATGCAACTTTTTTTCCTTTTACAATTACTGTTCAAACACAACTGTCAAAAGGAGCGTGCAGATAAACGTTAGCTAAGGTTAAGCTGATACGACTCGACCCCTGAAAAGTGCCGCGTTCTTCAAATCAGGGGTGGGCGATATATCGCATAGACTCGATAAAGGTATGGCAAGTGTTTCCACATACAATGGTTAAAATGGCTTTACTGAAACAAACCAGTATAAATTACCACGGCAACATTCACTTTTTTTCTTCCGCACACTGTGAATGCATCATTTATCGCCCCCTCCCAACTGGAGAATATTCTACCCGGCACACTGCAGTGAGCATGTGTGTTTGTATCCTACCAGACATGGAATAACAGCGCCAGGAGGAGCTTCAGGTGACGGTGAACAAAATGCAGTAATTTGCAAAACATGCTGTTAAACTATTGCTGCAAAAGGTAAAGTCGGAAAAGTCGAGCTGCAAAAGCACGAATGTTTTAAACGTCTCCCCACACGCCAAAGAAAACGTTAAGCTGTGACAGCTGTGGCTGTTCGTGGTCAGTCATTTTCATAGTCACTATCTAGACTTTTGTTTCTGTAATTTGAGGGCATCACGTTTTTTTAAATTGTAAATATTTTATGTTCACAAAAAAGCATCTTTTTAATTTCAATGTTTTAGTAGGGCTGCTCGATTATGGCAAAAATGATAATCACGATTATTTTCACTGAAATTGAGATCTCGATTATTTGACGATATTTATTTAACAATAACAATGTATTGAATAATGACTTTAAAGATTGTCAAAAAAATAATATAAAATAGTGTGCAAATACTGATAACAGTGCAAATGTTTGCAATATAAAAAATAAATGAAAAATGAGTTCTGACTCCGCGAACCCATAATATTTCCACACCACTGAAGTTTTTTTACCTCTCTTTTCAACCAACGGCAGTCACTCTCCTCTCCAAATAACTTCTGCTTAGCTTTCCGAACTTCCTCTTAATCAGCGGTCCCCAACCCCCGGGCCTCGGACCGGTACCGGTCCGTGAGTCGTTTGGTATGAGAGAGTTGAGGCTCAGGTGTGAAATGTATAGTTTTCAGGGTTTTTATCGGTTTTCAGCATTATTTTGTTATCGTTTTTATCGTTTACTCGGTTTTCCTGGGTCTTTTCACATGTGTTATGAATAAATCTTCTTTTTTTCGGTACCGGTACTAGTTGTATTTTGTTGTATTTATCCGCGACACCTTAAAGGCCGGTCCGTGAAAATATTGTCGGGCATAAACCGGTCCGTGGCGCAAAAAAGGTTGGAGACCGCTGCTCTTAATTGTTGTGACACGTGTTCGAAATGCAGAGAGGTGCGCTCGATTTGCCACACGGAGCAGCGCGAGAGTAAAGCACGGGGGAGGGGCTAATAATCGGCTCAGTCATTTTTAATGATCGTTGAAAGCCCAGATCGTAATCGTGATTAAAATTCGATTAATTGAGCAGCCCTATGTTTCAGTCTCATGAATTCTTGTTTGACTTACTTTTTTCTTGCTATGACTCTTTGTTTGTTAGAGGTCTATGATTGACCTCAGAGAGACGTACTGTGACAGCATTGCCATCTATGAAAAACCTCTGTGTGCAACTGATGGATAAAAAAAATGGTTAAAATAAAACATTTCAGTTCATTCTGATTTTTAGTATTCAAAGTAGAAAAACTATTAAATGGTTGGTTTAAAACGAGTATGCCAGCGCTATTTTAGGCACTCTATGGTTGAAACATTTGTTTTTGGAGGTTATTCAAGCATAATGTGATATATACGGTTTAACTACAGCCAGCTTTAAGGCCTGTGCTGATTAATTGAGATAGTTTGATCATACTTAAGACTGAAACGTCACTTAATGGCAGGACTTCTGTGAGCACTCCTGTAGAATCGGGATATAGAAGACACGTTGATGCTTCGAGGAGGTAATTACTGAAGTTAACTCAGAAAGATGAATCACAGAATCATTACTAGTTAACGTTAAAGGGATGGTTGGCTCAACAGAGCTCTGACTGTGTGTCAGCCTGGCTACAGAGCTGAAGAGAAACCTGGGGTTGTTCTTATTTTCTTCAATCAGTGATGAATAGTAAGATGTTCTGGCTTTGTGGAGGGCTTTCTTATAAAGCAACAAACTATTTCTCCAGGCTAAATGATGATCCTCTAAATTTGTGAGACATGTTTGAGAGTTCTACCAGTTAGTCAAGCACTTCTGACGTGAGACTTTCTTTTTCAGAAGACCTACAGAGTTTTACGCAGTGGAGAAGTGAAAGAAGAAGAGGGAGGGACGTTTGTGGAAAAAACTTTGCAAATAAATAAACGCTGCAGAGTCTTTGCTTTCGATTTGCACTTCTTCCCCTTATATGTTAACACTTTTATACCAATATTGTCTGAGTGGCAACACCCATCATTCAGAAGAATACTGCAGCCACTTCCTGTGCCTAACGGTGAGTATACTGGGGCCTTTACTCCTCCCAATTTATTTGCATATAGCTGCAGCAGACAAAACAACTCTGACTCTGAGTGTAGGCCTTCAGTGTTTTGTGTGTTAGAGAAGATGAGACTTAAAGAAAGAAGAAAGAGAGGACACTTTTTTCAGATGCCGGTTGTTACTTTGCATCGTGTTTTCACATCCCAGGTGAAGGGGACCCCTTCTCAGATGACAAAACTTAGCTATGACCCTTAATATCGAGACTCTGAAGGTGCGAACATGAAATTAAATTTGCCTCCACAGCCTGTGATGCCTACAAGTTCTCTGTCCTCTACCTTTGGTGTACTGCCACAAACTTAATGGATTAATTCTAAGTCTATGAAAATGTATCAAATGTAATTACACACTAATGGATGTATATTTACAAAAGAGTACAAACCTCACATTGTTGTAAATATTTTATAATATCTTTTCATGGGACAACGCTGAAGCTATGACACTTTGATGCAATGTGAAGCAGTCAGTGTACAGCTTGTATAACAGTGTAAATTTACCTCTGCTGAAAATAACTCAACACACAGCAATTAATATCTAAACCTGGCAACAAAAGTGAGAACACCTTCAAGTGCAAATGTCCAAATTGTGCCCAGTTAGCTATTTATTCCTACTCAGCGTCATGTTACGAGGTCTCAGGTGAGAAGCTGGTGTTATTGCTCCCCCACTCTCTCATTCTGGAAGTTCAACATAGCACCTCATGGAAAGAAGAACTGTCTGATAAAAAGAATTGCTGCTCTACATAAAGTTGCCCTGGTTATAAGAAGACTGACAGCACCCTGAAACTGAGGTACAGGTCCAAGAACACACAGCGGTTTAACAGGACTCACTGGAGTGCACAGGCAGATTATGAGTGTACGATTAATCAGTCATAATCCCTTGTACATTCCTTAAACGTATAAATATTTATATCACGTGTGTGTGTGTTTGTAGATAGATAGATATGAACACATTCAGGGTAATTAATGTAACAAGTTCCATGGTGTGACATTCAAGAATTTCGAACTAAAGTGTGGACACTATGTTTTTGGTTAGCAACAGCCTACACAAACAACACAAATGAGCTGCCTTTGCATACATCTAAAAAGCATTGCTATGGAAATAGTAAAGTTTAAATGCAAGTGGGACTAAAAACGTATTTTTGTCGAGTGTTCCATACTGTGGCCGTCTCCATGGAGAAAGGGGAAACAGTGGGCGGAGCCTGTTCGCCCAGGCTACAGGTCAGCCATAACACGCCAGTACAGCCCAATCACCAGCTGGTAACGTTACACGTTTTGGCTCTGGTATCTGAAACGAACAATAACCGCGTTTCTTTCTTTGTTACTACATTAGTGTTTCTCTCTACACTGCACTGTTTTGTTAGGGGGTCGTGGTTAAAGGTCCGCGGTCACGGGGGAAACGGGAGACACGAGCAAGCAAAGTATTTGTTGATGTGTGGAGAAACCGCACTGGGAAAGCTGACACGTTAAAGAAGCTGTTCGCACCCTGTTTACAGAAGCCGAGCCGCTGTTCTCCATTAGCACAACCAGCCTGGTGTGATGTAGCAGAAAACTAGCCAAACACAATGATACTTCCTGGAAGAAGACAATAACAACAGCCGTGCAGCTGATTGTGTTTAATGTGAAACTCACTATTCGGGATTCATGCTTGCAGTCTGGATGTTTCTCTGTCGGCGACTCGTCTCTTCCTACTCAGGAAAAAAAGATGACTTGTATGTCCGGATATCAGAGGCACATCGACGGTTGTTTACCGTCCCCGTCACTGCTCTGACTCCTCCGCTGTAGTCGGCTTCTATCGGCTCTTATAGCTTTAATCCTTACGGACATAAAATCGTTTCCTCCGGTTAGGTTAGTGTATTTTCTCTCTTTCTGCCTTTCTGTGACCGTTCTTTGCTAAATGTATACGACGACTGCGCAGGTGCGGTAGTGACGAAAGGTGACGTGTAATTACGAAGCGTAAACCTTTTTTTTAAATACAGAAATGGTGGCTCGTGGAGCTTGCCAGTAGCTCCCGGTGTTTCACGTTAAATGACTTTTACACCGGATTAGATTTTTTACATATTCTCCGTGTTCCACGTGCTGCATCCGCCGATTGGACGGCTTCGCTGACGGGTCTCCCTGTGTGTCACGCGGATGACAACCAGCTGTTTAACACCTGCTGCTTGTTTAGGAATCACGCCCACGCTAACCTGTGCTGGTCAGGTTAACGTGGACATCTGTGTGGTCAACATAACGTCATCGCAGCCAGTGTGCCTTGCTTTGTTAGCGCAGAGCTGCTGGAGCTTGCGTTTACTCTCAGTGTGACTTTTCTGATCTCAAATTATAAAACGTGATTTAAATTTAAAGGCATCATACAGTTTATTGGCGAACCTGTGTGTGAGCAGGCTTTTTGGTTTAGAAATAAATATATTTAATGACGCACATCGATTAGATTAGCGACCGTTTACCTCATAGTTCTTCCACCGATCTCCTTAAATACTATTATATTCAGGAAACTCGTCATAGGCACAGGTAATCGATGGTTATTGTGAAAACTATCTTTAAATAATCAATCCCAGGTGTTAGGGGGAATATGCAAACATTGCCAGTGTTGATTGAGTTTATTTGTAATGTGTTGATTCAATAAATGAGTTCGAAGAATGAGAGTTGTTTTAGCAATTCAGAAATAAACTGGTGAGTCCACTACAAACCATCTCAGCAAATAAAAATGCATGTTTTTCTTTAGCTTCCTTTTCAGATAAGGATCGGCTCTAAACAGACACGTGTCTCATGGTGTTGCAGCTCAGCTGATGGCACAGCCGGAGGGAAAATGAGACTGAAAACATATGACCAGTTTAAATTACAACACCAGTTATTATGTGGGGCTAAATGAGGAATTCAAAGTCAAAGTCAACTTTATTGTCAATTCTGCCACATGTACAGGACATACAGAGAATAGAAACGACGTTACTCTCAATCCCTAGATAAAATAGCAAATGAACATTTAAATATAAGAGTGATTAAAAAATGCAGGTAAAATAATTAAAAAGTAAAAATTTTAATAAATACAATACAATTTTACATATAACAAGAAAGCTATACAATATACACTATAATGGGTAAATGACATTGGGTGTAAACCAGGCAGAGTAGTGCAAATAGGCAAATAGTGCAAATGGAGATTTGGTAATGTACGGTAAGAGATAGTGTAACAACAAAGTCTTATGAGGTAATGGCAGTCCAATGCTCCACAAAGTGACTGGTAACTGGTGCAGGCCAGTGAGTGAGTCAGAGTGTGTGTGTGTGTGTGTGACAGAGTTCAGTGAGACCGTGGAGGAGAGAGGGGGCAGAATCGGGAGGGAGTTAAGCTTCCTGACAGCCTGATGGATGAAGCTGTCCTTCAGCCTGCTGGTCCTGGCCTGGAGACTCCGCAGCCTCCTCCCCGACGGCAGCAGCTTGAAGAAGCTTTGCATTGGGTGCGTGGGATCAGCCGCTATGCAAAGGGCTTTTTTAGTGAGACGGGTGCTGTAAATGTCCTGGAGGGAGGGGAGAGAGACACCAATGATCCTCTCTGCAGCTCTCACTATGCGTTGGAGGGTTCTATGACATGTATGTATATGAATTGTATAAGTTATAAAAATTATGTATGATACCACACTAATCACACAGCATGAGTGACATCAGACAGATGTGAGACCTCAGAGCTCCCTTATTGAAATCATGTATAAGCTTCATTTTCTTCTCACTGTGTGCTCTGAGATATTTATAGTCCTTCACTATTTTCACATCGACCCCCTGCATTGAAACTGGGGTCACTGGTTTCCTGGTTCTCCTAAAGTCCACAATCATTTCCTTGATCTTTGTCACACTGATCTCTAGATGTTTGTGTTCACACCGCATGACAAAGGAGTCCAGCCCAGCCCAGCACTCCATCTCATCACCTTCACTGATGCATCAAACCAACGAGAGTGAAGATAGCAGGTCTCTGTGCAGTCTCCATATTCCCTCTGACTCTGCAGTATCGCTGTTAGCTCCTTTGTTTTGTTTGCTAGCAACCTAACGTTCCTCATTACAATAGACAGGAAGCAGTACAGCCCCATACTTCTATTTTGTAGAAGTGTTTATCAAATAAAAGGGCTGGTGAGTCTCGATCAATAAAGCAGCACTGACATGCAACAACATACTGTCCTACTCATGATGTCCAAAGTAATTTGTTGGTGCCGTAAATGAAGAAGAGGAAACTCGGGATCAGTGATTGAGATTTCGCTGGTATATAATACTTTATTATGGGGCCATTAAATTAAGAGTATGTCAATGAAAAATAAAACAGAATATGATTTGCTGTGGAAAGAAAGGAAAGGAAGGAAGGAATTACTAAAAACAAAAAAATATTCCAAAATAAAATTCTTTGATTGTGTGGAGTCATTTCTGACTGACTTGGCTGAGTCAACCGACAATAAACATCCTAGAGAGGGTGGTTTTAAGAAGCAAGAGTTGGATACCATTAGTGGATATTTAATGATGATACAGAAGTTCCTAATCCCAAAATAGATAAAGATTACATGACTGATGTGTTTAAAGTAGTGCGGTCAAAAATAACGGGTTAACGTAAATTAATCCGTTAACACGATTAAAAATGTTTAATGCAATTAACGCATCTGGAGTGCAGAATGACTCAAAATTTCGAGCAGTTTGTCCAAGTAGAGTTACCTTCGCACATGTGCAAATAGGCAGTTGATCTGGTAGACGCATTTTAAGGGGCTGAAACTCCTCGACCCTTTGTTATGACCCGGCCTACGGGTAACCGGGACCCAACATGCAGGTGCGACTCCCCACTCCCACGACTCCCATGACAGGCCAGCAACACACTAACTAAAGGGGCTAATCAGCAGTTTATATTCTTCAAATATGAACAATGTCAAAATAACAAACAAAAAGGTTTCTCCCGTCTTCAGAAAGTAAAAGCAAACAAGACAATTGTCTAACCTAAGCTCCTACAAAAAAGAGAAAAAGGGCTTCTCACTCACTGCTGCAGTGCTCAATGTGTACACATGAATAAGACTTCACAAAAATGCTTTTAGCTCAACACAAAGATATCGTAATTACAAACAGCTCACACTGTACGAAAAGACTTTCTCACACAGATGCTCAGAACTACAAACAGCTAGCTCTTTGTTGGGTGTAGAGCAGACAAGGGAGGGCGCTGTCAGCTGGAGGTTAAGAGGCTGCTGTCCATTCAATCATCCAATCCAGACTTCAAGAGCTTGTTTGAATTAGCCAATAAGCTCTCTAACCTGTTTCACCAGCAAATACACAGACACACCCCCACACCCAGCCTGGAGGGAGGAGATTCAAAGAACACACATACACCAATGGGAGGAGCCACACATCAAAACAGCCAGCGTGTGATCACAAACCACAACATTTCATCGAATCGAAACACCTTCATCTAATTTGAATGTATGTATTGTAATGTACTGATACCCTCAAATGAAACCTGAGAGTCTACAGATTATGTCTGTTATTTAACTATAATTGGAATTTGTTTCAGTAAACAGTTAAAAAAAACAACAACTTGTGTGAGAGTCCAAATACATGTGGATGTACCTGTAAAAATATATCTAAAGGATTAATGGATAGTTTTAAAATTACAGTAAGGAAGTATGAGAGAGGAGCAAAGAGTTAAACTGATAGTAAATGCATTATAGACGGTATAACTAGAGTGAAGTGGTAAAAGAACTTGATATGCTAGTGCGTTATTTAGATAAAGAAAAACTTTGGTTTAAAAACTATCAGCAACAGAGGGGCACCACAAGCAGCTATTGACTGCACAGACTTCAGCCACTGCACAGAGTCCTGCCATTTTCAGAAGTTCTCTGCTTACTCTGTGATGGTTAGTTGCATCGGTCAGGGTAAAGAGATGGAGTCATATAATGTGGTGCACACAGAATCATCTGCAGCTCAGTGTGACAGACACCAAGGAAATAAATGTGGATCTTAAGAGGACCAGGAAACCAGTGACACCTGTTTTAATTCAGGGGGTCAAAGTGGACACAGTGAAGGATAATAAATACCTCAGAGTACACAATGACAATAAACTGGACCGGGTTAAAAGAAAAATACTACTTCACACTACAGGAAGGGTCAGAGCTGTCGCTATTTCCTGAGGCAGCTGTAATCTTTTAACATCTGTCAGACAATGCTCGGGATTTTCAGCCAGTGCCATCCTCAATGGTGTTGCATGCTGTAGTTGAGGGTTGGGATGCCAACAGACTAAATAAACTCATCTGCAAGGCCAGTAACATTTTGGGGTGGAGCTGCACTCTGGTGTAGGTGGTGTACGAGAGGTTTAAGGTTTATTTATTTATATAGCACATTTAAAACAACAGGGTTGATCAAAGTGCTTAACAATCAGCAAAAATCATTGAGTCATTGAAAGGCAATGCAAGGGAAAAAAGTTAACAAATAAACAACAAACACACCAAAAAAAAATCAAAGGTGACAAACATAAAACAGGCCTGATGATGATTTAAACTAATTTGATTCAAAAGCCAAAGTAAAAAGTTGAGTTTTAAGACGCGATTTAAAGGAATGAATAGACTCAGAACTACAGGAGGTTGTTCCAGCGTGTCGGTGCTGCAATTACAAAAGCCCGATCACCTCTGGACTTCAGCCGCGATCTAGGTTGTTCTAAGAGCATCTGGCAAGATGAACTTAGTGCTGTCCTGGGGTTATACAAGCTGAGGAGTTCAGTCAGATAACTGGGTGCCAAATTGTTTAAAATGTTAAAAGTAAGGAAGAGAATTTTAGAGTATAAGGTATTTGACAGGGAGCCAGTGTAAATTAGCTAGAACTGGGGTGATGTGATCATACTTTCTAGTACCTTTTAGAACCCGTGCAGCAGCATTTTGAACTAACTGCAGACGGTAAAGGGAAGCGTGTTGGAGTAGAGAGAGTTACAGTTACGAGAGGTGGATGTTGTCCAAGATGAGAACAATGCTAGATGATTCCTCCCACCCACTCCATGACATGCTGGCCAGTAAAGAGGCATGTTCAGTGAGATACTGAGATTACCCAAATGCAATGCAGTAGCTGCACACCCTTACTATCATCTACGTTCAAAAAAGAGTTCAAACTAAAAGACAGCACATAAAACTAGGAAAGCAAACTTCAACTAATCTTAAGGGAACACAAACTGTAAGTGAGGACAAAACAACACAGGATGAGGCAACAAAGTCCCAACAGAGTCTCGTAGAATAAACGCACACCAGGAAAATTCCTCCCCAAACACTGGGGAACACAGCTGAATGGAATCAGACAACAAGACAAGGGGAAGCAAAACTAAACACAACAAACACGAGACGAGGGACTATCTAAACAAAACGAGTAGTAACAAACACTGAGAGCTGGGGTCCGTTCTTCGTACCTCGCTAAGTAAATTAGCTGGATTAGATTGTTGACGATTTCGCGTGATCTTGGATCGTTCGGTTCCCCGAAGCTCATCCGGGACTTGCTGTCATAGCAACAGAGCCGTAAGCGTAAACCTGCTCGGGAGCAGGTTTACTTTATGTAAACAGGATTAGATCGCGGCCACGCAGGTATGTCCGCTTCATTTATACGAAAGCAACAGCGATATTCCACCACTGTTTCACCATAAATAAATAACATCAATGTAACTAAAGATAATGCAGCACTTGATCCTTTTATTGATGTCACACAGATACATACAGGTCATTTCCTAAAAAAGGGAAATGTACTATTAACATTCTATTACATGTATGTGATTATTTCAGATGTAATTCATATTTCAGAGTAGTAATTGTAAATTACTTCGTGTAATCAAGATGAGAGACCACGGCTATAAAAGCGAAGGTGGATTTGGGAAGCCTGTCGCAGCCATGTCCTGTCCGTATACGCGAGCCACCCATTGCGGAAGGTGCAAGATTAATAAGGAGAGTTTTCAGAATTCAGCGTATATTGCGGGACAGACAGGATCCTTTAGCTCAGCGCGACAGTGTGCTCATAGAGAGATATCGATTTTCCCGTGAGGGTATTATTTACTTAACCAACTTGTTGACGAGGGGGTGCAGGACCACCACCTGTCTTTTTTTGCTCTGCCCCTTTTCTTGGTTGCTGTTATGAACAAACAAACAGATTATTTCAGGGTCTCTTTCCAAGAGACTAAAAGCAATATAAGTGATAAATATTACCATTCTGTAGAATATTCTTATATTTCACTTTTACTTGTTCCCATGTTCTAGTGGGTCCTGTTGTGGCTCTAATGTGAAAGGGGATATAATATAACATAATATAATATAATGTAATATAATATTGGATAATATAGTGTGATATGAAATTACTTACGAGTTTGATTTGTCAGCAACTTTCTGCCAGCCCTCTCTCCTTGCTTTTGCAGCCTTTGCAGTGTTCCCTTGCGTTTTAATTAAACTCTGAAACTCCTGAAATCCCTCAATCAAGAGTTCTTGCTCTGCTGCCGAAAAATACAGAACGCACTCCTTCGACATTTTCGCCGACCAATCAAAGGGTTGCCGATCAATGTTTCTACTATCGATGCGTAGCCCCTTTTACGACACCCAGTGATGTCACATTACTTCATCCAGCTGTACTAATCGTCAACAGCAGGTGTGTTCGGAGAACCGGATTAGCGAGCTCACGGTTAGCGTGATGATTTGGTCTTGGATGTGTCATTTGATCTTGGATGTAGTAAGCGACGTACGAAGAACGGGCCCCTGGACAAACATGGACACATGACTGACAGAGAAGACAGAAAAGAAAACAAACACACAAATGAGACTGAACCAGAAACAGAAACACAAGGAAAGCAGGAAAAAACTGAGATTGAAAAACCTGACTGAAATCAAAAAGATACTGCACGAGTACGAAAGTATGAAATCAGAAAACATAGGGGAATTTTCACATAAATGGTTTGTTTACTCTGATCTGAAACAGTTGATGAGTTTGAAATGAGAGAAAAACCCAAGTGAACTACAAGTGAACCAAAATGGATCACTACAAACCACGAGACAATGTTCAGTCCACCCATCGTCCAAATGTGTCTGCGGTGGGAGCAATAAAAACAAATACAGGATGAAGCTGCTGTGTGACTATTGGAGAACACAGAGAATCCACTGCTAGTTGCTAGCCCATGCACACCTTTGCACATCTATAGCATTTTCCTAGATTGATATTGCAAACCACACGTTGCTACAGGTAGGCAAACAAAAATGATCAAAAATACAAGCTAAAGAAAACTGAAAACATCCCCCAAAACACAAAACAGGGACTGTGACAGAGTAGGAACATAGATCAACACTTTCTGAAACACTCAGACAAACAACCATGCCACTCACCTTTCTACCTGATGCTCTGTTTGAACTTCATAAGCTGTCTTGACCATGTCTACATGCCTATATGAATTACTAACCTGAGATTGGCTTCTCACGTCACATGATGTCAGACGGGCTTCTGTACGTACATTGTTGTACTGAGATTTTCCTAAGCAGAAGACAACACTGGGGGCATGTCGCTCGGCTACAACAGGAAACTAAGGCTACATTTTGCACTGAATCACCAATAAAAGACAGCAGAATATCATCAGCGTACAGTGAGATCTTATTGGAGGTGTGTCCTGTATTGTAGCCATGTATTTCTTTATGTTTCCGAATTGTTTCCGCCAACGACTCTAATGCGAGGCCACACAATAAAGGGCTCAGCGCGCATCCTTATCTCGTGCCATCAAATAGCTTAAATGGTTCGGAAAGGGTTTTTTGTTTGTGAGTATTCTGGCACACGGATTACTATATAACAACTGAATCCAGGAGACAAAATTAGGTCCAACTCCAAACTTACTTAATACTGCATATAGATATGACCATTCGAAACAGTCAAAGGCCTTTTCTGCATCAAGGCTCAGTATCACTAGGTCTGTGTGCGCACCGCGGATGACGTCAGTGCGCACACTGTGTCTGAGGAGGATGTGCGGAAGTGCTTCAGGAAGGTGAACGCACGCAAAGCTACTGGTCTGGACGGGATTCCCGGCCGCGTCCTCAAGTCATGCGCGGCTCAGCTGGCTGGAGTGTTCACGCACATCTTCAACCTTTCCCTCTCTCTGTCTGTAGTCCCAGCCTGCTTCAAAATGGCCACCATCGTCCCTGTACCCAAATCCTCCACCATCTCCTCATTGAACGACTGGCGACCTGTAGCCCTGACCCCCATCGTGAGCAAATGCTTCGAGAAGCTGGTCAGGGACTTCATCTGCTCTGCACTACCCGACTCACTGGACCCTCTACAGTTCGCATACCGCCACAACAGGTCCACTGATGATGCCATAGCCCTGACACTACACACTGCCCTGTCACACCTGGAGAAGAGAGACACGTATGTGAGAATGCTGTTTGTAGATTACAGCTCAGCATTCAATACCATCGTTCCCTCGAAGCTGGACAGGAAGCTGCAGGATCTAGGACTGAGCAGCTCCCTCTGCAGCTGGATCCTTAGCTTCCTGTCTGACAGACGCCAAGTGGTCAGACTGGGCAGCATCACCTCATCCCCCATCACACTGAACACTGGTGCTCCACAGGGGTGTGTACTGAGCCCTCTCCTGTACTCACTCTACACCTACGACTGCACGGCCACTAACAGCTCCAACATCATTGTGAAGTTTGCGGACGACACTACAGTGGTGGGTCTTATCACCAACGGTGATGAGACGGCTTACAGGGAGGAGGTCAGCGCCCTGACCCACTGGTGTCAAGACAACCATCTCACCCTCAACGTCGCAAAGACAAAGGAGTTGATAGTGGACTTCCGGAGGTGCAGAGAAGTACACACCCCCATCACCATCAACGGCGCTGCTGTGGAGAGAGTGAGCAGCTTCCGGTTCCTTGGTGTACATCTGGCTGAGGATCTTACGTGGTCAGTACACACAAACAAAACAGTGAAGAAGGCGCAGCAGCGCCTCTTCTTTCTCAGGAGACTGAAAAGATTCGGCATGAGCCCCCGCATCCTCAGGACCTTCTATCACTGTGCCATTGAGAGCATCCTCACTGGATGCATCACCACCTGGTATGGCAACAGCACCACCTACAACCGCAAAGCTCTCCAGCGAGTAGTGCGGTGCTCTGAACGGATAATTGGAGGTGAGCTTCCCTGCCTCCAAGACATCTACAGGAAGCAGTGCCTGAGGAAAGCGGGGAGGATCATCAAGGACTCCAGTCACCCCAGCCATAAACTGTTCAGACTGCTTCCATCAGGAAGGAGGTTCTGCAGCATCCGGTCCCGAACCAGCAGACTGAGAGACAGCTTCTTCCACCAGGCCATCAGACTGCTGAACATTTCATAGACACCTCAGCTTCACTACTGGAACTTCAACATTATGCACTCCATACTGTACAGTAATGCCACTGTTTTGCACATATTCAACTCTGTATATTTTTATATATTTTATTTATTGTTTACTCTATTTAATTTGTAAAATATGTGTACACACACACACACACACACACACACACACGTAGAAAAATATTTAGTATACACATCCAGAAATGCATATACTATTATATATTGTACATATATTTATTAGTTTCAGATGTAGCCATTCTTGTATTTTGCTTGTTTACATTATTGTATTTTGCACAACTCTGTTGCTTGTGAAGCTCGCACACAAGAATTTCACTCACATGTGCTGTACCAATGTACCTGCACATGTGATGTGACAATAAAAGTGATTTGATTTGATTTGTATCTGGATCCCTAGAGGAATAAATAATGGTAAATGGCCTGTATTTATATAGCGCTTTTCTAGTCCCTAAGGACCCCAAAGCGCTTTACATATCCAGTCATCCACCCATTCACACACACATTCACACACTGGTGATGGCAGCTACAATGTAGCCACAGCCACCCTGGGGCGCACTGACAGAGGCGAGGCTGCCGGACACTGGCGCCACCGGGCCCTCTGACCACCACCAGTAGGCAACGGGTGAAGTGTCTTGCCCAAGGACACAACGACCGAGACTGTCCAAGCCGGGGCTCGAACCGGCAACCTTCTGATTACAAGGCGAACTCCCAACTCTTGAGCCACGATCGGCAGTGATGTCTGGCGATTGTGGGTTATGACGTCTCGGGTTATAAGATGCATGCCTTATTGGGATAAACCCTCTTTGATCTGGGTGAACCAGTTCACCTATGTGGGAACTAAGTCTCCTGGCTAAAGATTTGGCCAGTATTTTCTGATCTGTGTTCAATAAAGAGATTGGTCAGTAAGAACTCACCAATTCTGGGTCTTTTCCTGTCTTTGGAATGAGAGCCACAGTTGCTTCATTCAGGGTCTGTGGGAGTGCACCATCTTCCAAGGCCATATTAAACATTTTCAGCAAATATGGGGTTAGTAAACTGCTTTTTATAAAACTCATTACATAGACCATCAGGTCCTGGGCTCTGCCCGTTTTTCAGGGAGCGTATGGTATTAATCAATTCTGGACATGTTAAGTCTGCATCTGGAGATGTCCTGTCCTTTTGTGCTAATGTAGGCAAGTTGCATTTGCTTAGTAAATCCACATAATCACAGGGGTTGCATTACACGGAGATGTATATGTTCATACAACTGTCTAAAAGCAGTATTAATATCCTTATAAGAATTGGTCAACAACCCTGAGTCTGACCTGACTGCATGAATGGCCCTATCACTTTTTCTCTTCCTTAGATGATTGGCCAGTAATTTATGTGGCTTATCACCAAATTCAAAATAGGTCTGCTTAACATACATGAAGGCCCTGGAAATTTTATCTGAGAGCAAGTTATTGAGTTTATACTTCAGAGCTGATATTTTACTATGTAGCTGTACAGACGGTTGTCTGGCATTCACAGAGTCCAATTTTTGTATTTGAACCATGCGTTCCATGTTATTACGTTTACACAGCCTCTCACATATGCTTTAAACGTCTCCCACAATAATAGAGGTGATACATCGTCTTTGTCATTCATCTCAAAAAACAACTTGATCTGTTCTTCCAAATAATTGCAGAATGTTTTCCTTGTAAGAAGTTATTGGCTGACTCACCAATAATAGACAACACTGTACTCCAATGACCTGCTCAGTCATCAGATCTGTTTCCAGTAGTCCCTGGGATGTACTTGAAAGAGAAATTTGGATGAGCAGCTGTGACACAAGACTGAAAATATGTATTTATATTTGTTGCAAGTAAACCTCTGACAGCGAGTTACTGTATTCACTCTTACGTACATACTTCAAAAAATGTGGAAGTAATTTGATTGTAAACATTAATGCAGTGCTGGATAGTATTCAGGAAAGTGAGCAATCTGGAGCTGTGTGTGACAAAAGTACAAACTGCTTTGATGAGTTGTCAGATTGAAGTGAGGAGTGAATGTAGATGAGTATTGAGAATGAGTTTTCTGCTGTGAGATTCATGGTCAAGCACGTACAGGTCCCCAGACCTACCTTGCAGCATGTGCAGTATACAGACCAGGGATGTCAAATATAACACCTGGTAGCCAGAACATCAGCAGAACATCTGTCTACTACCCAGCTGCAAACTGACCAATTGAACAGTTTTATCGCGTCCTCCGTATGAACTCCTGTCTGGCAGGAAGATGTGTACTAAACTGGACATCCTCCCTTTGCCTTCTACGGTGTCTCCACTGGATGACTTTGCACGTCACTCAGTGAAGAAATGTCAGTTTAAAATGCAGCATGACGCTGATCATAAGAATCATGCAGAACTTTCTACCAGGTGAGAGAGTGAGGATAAGGAAACCATAGAGGCTGAGGTCTATCACACCAGGCAAGACCCCGGGTACAGGCTGTGCAAAGACGCCACTGAGACAATCCAGCGCATATCCAGGCTGTCTTTTTGTTGTCATTCTTTAAAAAAACTATTTTGTAAGTTATTTTTGTTCATTTGTCATTATGGAGTCACTTTAGCTGTGGTTTCAATTTACTGAAAAGTTCATATTTACAGTTGTGGTCAAAAGTTTACATACGTAAAGAATATAATATAATGGCTCTACCGAGGGTCCCGTTATTTCTAAAACTCTGATTTTTCTCTGATAGTGATTGGAACAGATACTTTGTCACAAAAACATTCATGAAGTTTGGTTCTTTTACGACTTTACTATGGGTTAACAGAAAAAAGTGATCCCATCTGCTGGGTCAAAATTATACATACAGCAACATGAATTAGAAATTTTGGTGACTTAGAAAGTTGTCAGTGAACTGAGCTTCATAGCGTGGCCTCTTAACTTCTTGTGAGTGATTATGAGTGACTACAGCTGGTGACTTCTCCTAGGCCAGTTAAATAGGGCTCACTGGATACAAACGCCCACAAACGCTACAATGGGAAAGTCAAGGCAGCTCAGCATGGATCTGAAAAAGTGAACTATCGACTTGAACAAGTCAGGAAAGTCACTTGGGGCCATTTCAAAGCAGCTGCATGTCCCAAGAACAACAGTGCAAACAATTGTTTGTAAGTATAAAGTGCATGGCACTGTTTCGTCACTGCCAAGATCAGGAGGAAAATGCAAGCTATCACCTGCTGCTGAGAGAAAATTGGTCAGGGGGGTAAAGAGTCAACCAAGAATCACCAAAAGGCAGATCTGCCAAGTATTAGAAGCTGCTGGAACACAGGTGTCATTTTCCACAGTTAAATGTGTTTTGCGTCTCCATGGACTGAGAGGCTGCCGTGCAAGAAGGAAGCCCTCACTCCAAAAGCGGCACCTTAAGGCTCGACTGAAGTTTGCTGCTGATCACATGGACAAAGATAAGACCTTCTGGAGCAGGGGTGGGCAATTCCAGGCCTCGAGGGTTTTAGATCTCACCTCAAACGAAACTAAACAAAAATCGAGCTTTTTGGCCACAACGCCCAGCAATATATTTGATGGAGAAACGGTGAGGCCTTTAACCCCAAGAACACCATGCCTACAATCAAGCATGGTGGTGGGAGTATTATGCTGTGGGGCTGTTTTGCTGCCAATGGAACTGGTGCTTTACAGAGAGTAAATGGGATAATGAAGAAGGAGGATTACCTTCAAACTCTTCAACATAACCTAAAACCTTTAGCACGAAGGTTGGGTCTGGGTGTTCCAACAGGACAATGACCCCAAACACACATCAGAAGTGGTAAAGGAATGGCTAAATCAGGCTAGAATAAGGGTTTTAGAATTCCCTTCCCAAAGTCCTGACTTAAACCCCATTGAAAACATGTGGACAATGCTGAAGAAACAAGTCCATGTCAGAAAGCCATCACATTTAACCGAACTGCACCAATTCTGTCAAGAGGAGTGGTCAAAGATTCAACCAGAAGCTTGTGGATGGCTACCAAAAGCGCCTAATTGAAGTGAAAATGGCTAAGGGACATGTAACCAAATATTAGCACTGCTGTATGTATAATTTTGACCCAGCAGATGTGATCACTTTTTTCTGTTAACCCATAATAAAGTCATAAAAGAACCAAACTTCATGAATGTTTTTTGTGACAAAGAAGTATCTGTTCCAATCACTATCAGAGAAAAATCAGAGTTTTAGAAATAATGGGACACTCGATAGAGCCATTATATTATATTCTTTACAAGTGTATGTAAACTTTTGACCACAACTGTAACTAAGCGTGTTCTGTGGTCACCTTTAATTTTATTCACGTATCATGTTGCTGTCATTTTTAACTCATTCTTGTTTTAATTGTCATTTAATAAAGAAATACCAGTCAAAATCTGTCCAACTGTCTGTGAGGTAGCTGTGGCTCAGGAGGCAGAGCAGCTCATCTGCTAAGTGGAAGGTTGGTGGGTCAGTTCTAGGCAAGATACTCAACCCAGGTTGCTGCAGATGTGTTGCATTCATTGTAGCATGAATGTTAGACAGCACTTTGACAGTTTGCTGGTGCATGAATGAAACTAGCTGCATAAGGTGCTTTGAGTGCTTGAGCAGAGTAACAACTAGTCAGTTTACCATAAAAGAGAATTTAAGGGTCGCATGTTGCTGACATAGTGCTTTATCTGACTACTAGTGAGTACAATAAAAAGAACTGAAGTATTTTATGGCAGTACATTTGCAAGACTTGCAGAATGTGTATCACTTTATGTGTCTGATTTCATGACTGTGACAGTTCTTGTGTTTCTACAACACTGCTGCTAGTTGGCTGCAATTCTGAGCTGACAGAGGAACTGACTGGAGGACAGGAAGTGCTGAGTCTTTTCCTGGGATGTTGACGAGGAAAAAAACTCAAGTCAAACCCACGTGCAAGCAAACAGAGAGAAAAAGTTGATGGAAAATGTTTGGAATAAATGTGTTCATCTCCAAAAAATGCTTTGGGGTAGAGGTAGGGGACAAAGCAAAGAGTGATTTAATAATATCATGTGACTCAGCTGCTCACTGGGTGATTATTAACGTGAAGTCTACGCAATTTAATTTTAAGGAAAAACTGTGCAACCTTTCCATGTTCAAGCACAGACACGTAACTGAATTGTTCTGGTTATTGGTGTGCAGATAAACAAGTGGCAGCATTTATAATAAAAGAAAAACTGAAATAAAGCGACAGCTTTTCACTATGTACGTCAGTGTAGAGCTCACCGAACCAACACAGGAAATAATCCACATTTAACGTCATAATAAAAGTTGCTTCGGTATAATCAGTATACTTTGTTAAATGTTGATTGAAAAATGTAATAATGTAATATACCGTTAATTAGGTTATATATGACATTAAGTGAAAAAAGATTTTGTGATATATTTATAAATGTAAATAACAACAATATGAGAAAAGGGAAGTAAGCAAACAATGAAACAAAGATCTCCCTCTTTGCTTACATCAAGGTCAACATATTGTATTACCCATAAAACGCACCACAAACACATACACAAAAAACATTTGCACCTAATTCTACAGTAAAATCAGAAGGATTTATTTATTAGTAGTATTTATTTATATTGATTTATATTTATTAGTAGTAGTAATAGTATGTTAATTCGGACTCGTTCGTATTGACCTACAGGCTCACTAAGTCAAACTTTTGAAGACTTTTACTTTGAAAAGGAAAAGCGAGGCAGACCTCCGTGTCCCTCACTGGGATTTACCAGGTGCATCGTGCACAGGCATGTGATGCTGTGCTGCTGACTGGTCGCAGAGGACGTTGCGCAGCTGCCTTGGAAATGTCAGCCCGGTCGGAGCGGGATTCTTGGAGCCACAAGTACCGGAGACAGCTTTCCACTGACGTCCAGCAGTACAGGCATATGACGGAGATACTACACCGGCCGAGCGGAATGGGTAATGAGACAGATCCTTCTCATGCTGCTGTTCACTACAAATTAGCAGATGCGTTTTATATTGTTTTTTCACAGTAATTGTGTGAAAGCCTGAAACTTAAAGACAAATTTTGTTTTGCTGTTTTCTGTTTATATAAGCAAATTATCTGTTGTAAAGCAGCTGACTGTGTGACTTACGTAAAAATATGTGTCTAACATCGTGTTCTGTTAAAAGTTCTTTGTTAAAGTTAAGTTCAGATACTCTTTGTCACTAAAAAAATTACATTTAGAAGTAAAAGTACACAGCAAATCCAGCATGTCCAAATTAACACTGTCGGATTTGATTTCAACACTATTAAAGTGTCTATATGGGTCCACACCAGAGTGTTAATTTAACTCTTTTTGGAGAGTTGGTACGTTAACTCTGATTTAGTGTTAAACACCAAATCTGTCTGGAGTTGATAATTTAACACTTGGTGTTAAGAGTTTATATATTAACTCTCAAAGAGTATTTTAGTTTAACTACGTAAGAGTTATCTTCTAATTCATTCTAAAAAGCGGGAATTTCACCGTTCTGAACTTCTAGAAATTTCTTTTGGAAATAAACATTTACTAAAAAGATGCAATGGTTTTTGAAAAACATTTATTCTGAACTGTGCACCACAATTTCAAAACATTTTCTGAAAGATGTAACAGTATACATGTTCTCACTTTCATTAGAATTTTGTTTATCAAAAGGTCTGACATGGTAAATGCAAATAACAGCATTCTCATCACTTATTTCTTCAATACAATATGCATGTCCTTCATTCATCCCTTTGTGGAACTTCAACGCACTTCTGCTCTCCCCCATATTCCATCTTCACAAGCATATCCTGTGCGGAGATCGAATAAAAATTAGTTGACACTAATTAACGGCACAAATAATCCAGTAAACAATTGCAGCACAGTAAAAAAAAAAAAAGGAATCCTCTTTGAGCCATTACTTGTGTAAAGTATTTTCCCAAAAGACAAAGACACAGGCAACAGGTAATACTGAACTAAATGTAAAACCTCAACCTTTTTCATTTTTACCTAAACCGTGTGCACAAAACTCTGGAGGGATCTATGCTAACGTAGAATCGAGTCAGGACGTCTGCTACTGCTGTTTGCTAGTTTTTTTTTTTTTTTTATGGGCGATCGTTTTCAGGCTTCAAGTAGCACCATTATACCAACATTTCACATTCTAGACATTGTTTTAGGTGTATTTGACCAAACGTTTGACTGAAAATTCACATGCAAGCTTTTTTCAAGGCTGTGGTATTTGCCTGCAAACAATACCTTTCAGCTAGCTAAAACAGAATATTATGCTATCAGCGAGCAACGTGGCTAATGCCTTTCACACAGCTTTGTCTCAACTCCAAAGAGCCACAGAAGTAAAGGCTAATAACAATTGAAACAATCTTTGAAAAAATGACTTACCAAGCATGGCAAACAACTCAAATATGTAGAGCAAAATGTTCTGAAACGGCTTCACTTCAGCTTCGATTGGAGCCGTGCTGGGGGCGGAGTCTGCGAATTTACTCTGTTGGTGTCATAGCCCCTGTAGGAGTTCAGAGTTAAGAGGTCAAGAGTTAATGTTTCCATTGTAACACCTCCAGATTTGACAGAGAAACACTCATTTTTAACACTCGATTTTAACTACTATCATTTTACACCTCAGAGTTACATTAAAAGAATGTGACTCTGCTTAGAGTAAAATTAACTCTACTTTTGCAAGAAGACTATTAACACCAAAAAATTTAACACTTTTGAATTTGCTGTGTAGCGTTCTAATAAGAAAATTTCCTGCTGTAGCTGATTGTACATGAGATCATGAAATTGCAATAAGTCACACATTAACATATAAAAGCAGGATTTTACTGTTGGTTTAGGTACTTTTATTTTTAAGGATTTTGTGTCCAATCCAACGAGCTTGGAAAGCAAAGCGACTGGACTTGTTTAAGTTTCCTAAAAACGTCCAGTCACATGAAGCTTCAACCTCTCATCCCAGAAGCATCTTCAGTTCTAACAATAAATGGCAGAGCCCAGGTATTTAAGCCCTAGTGGGAGTTGTCCCTGAGGGTGTTGACTCACTACTGGTCATGTGCCTCGTCACACGAGCCAAGGTGTGAAAAAGGCTGTGGGTCATTATAAGCAGAGGTTTGATGAGTTTCTACCTGCTACATAAGGAATGACAGTGTTGTTCCATTTAAATGCATCTTCACCATTTCTTCAGGAAGCTTAAAGAAGTCCAGTCGCTTTCCCTTCCTCCTTAGACAACCAGAACCTGGATGACTGAGAACCTACACAGACATTTTGTGTCCAACTGCATTCAGTGGTTATTTTCGCTGATTACTTTTTCCACCAAAAATGGTTTAAATTGTGCTAAAAGAGTGGTGCTGTTGGCTAGTTGATTATTCAACTAATGTTTCATGTGCAGGAATGAACTGTTAGGTAGCTACATGTAGAACAAAACACCACATTTTAAACATGTTGTGTGCAAAAGTCCTAACCATAGCAACTAATAAAAATATGAATCCCCTCTCAGATGTATTATTGCAAAGAGTCACTGGATATTTGTAGAGTAATTTAGTAATTGAGTATTGTATTTAGTTGTATTCAGTTATTTCGAGACTTATTATGCAAACTTCAAGCATTTTATTAAATAAACAGTTGTTTGCTATTTCACAATATTATTCGATAGCTAAACATTTAATTACTTTGAGCAAACAACTTCAATTGTTCATTGAATATTGTTAGTTAAATATGAAGTTTAACAAATTAATTTTGCGTGACTGAACAAATAATCAGATAAATCCAACTGTAAAGGTCTTCTGTATTTTAGATATAATTTGCACATCTATAATTATGCTTTATCTTTCACAGGTTATTAACAAATGATTGTATAATGGTAAAATGTAAAAACACATAACACTTTATGTTTTTAGCAGTGCATGGTTTGTCTGGAGATGCTGTGAGTCTGAAGGGAACTCTGTCAGCGTATGAGGAAAACTTCCCAGTAGGTGAGTTTATCAATTCCAATTTAATGCTGTCAAACCATCTTTAACTAATTATATATATAATATATAAAATTGGTGATTGAATTATGAACATTCATTGAAATACTTGGAAATTCCACATTTCAAGAGCGTTACTAGAGACTATCACAACTATCACACGTTTTTTCCCCACAATTTTCAGTGTTATGATGCAAGTCAAGTTACAGTAAGTACTTTCTTGACAGATGATTGGTTAACACTACAAGTAAACGTGAGTGTTAGTGAACGTGAAAATGCTGTATCAGTGATGAAGTTGCTTATCTATGATGTGATCAAAGTAGAGCTGAATCAGAGTAGTTTACTATTCTTATACTGGTTAGTAGGTATTCTATCTTCTTAAGAACTACTAGAATAACTCGCACGTTAATGGCTTTTTTTTAATATCACATCATCACTGCATTGTCAATGACGTTTTCCCCTCCTGTAAGAATTCCACTTGGGAGTAAGGCTCACCTATCTATTGTTTCATTCAGCAAACTCTGAGATTTGGAGCTGAGAATGCCTGTCTGGGTCAGGTGTAGCTCATATGGTCATTACAAAATAGCCAATAACAGGTACTAGAGGCTAGACAGCCTTGGTAAAGGTCCTGGTAAAACCTTGATGCACAGTCACATTGCTAATAGGTAAACAGTGGCTGACTATATACAAAATTCCCTGCTCACCCCTGCAGGGGACATTTTATCCTTCAAGCTCGCGTCCTCTTACAGAGCCCTGGGAGTTTGAGGGTCCAGCGCAGTTTCTTAGCTCTTCCTAGGACTGCACTCTTCTGGACAGATATCTCCGATGTTGTTCCTGGGATTTTCTTGAGCCACTCGCCTAGCTTGGGGGTCACTACACCTAGTGCTCCGATTACCACTGGGTCCATGTTTACCTTCACCCTCCACATCTTCTCGAGCTCTTCTCTGAGCCCTTGGTACTTCTCCAGCTTCTTGTGTTCCTTCTTCCTGATTTTTTTGTCATTTGGTATCACTGCGTCTATCACTACAGCTGTCTTCTTCTGTTTGTCTACCACTACTATGTCCAGTTGTTTAGCCACCATTTTGGCCGTCTGTATCTGGAAGTCCCACAGGATCTTACCTCGGCCATTCTCGACCACCCTACTGTCCCGATTTGACCTTGAGACTACCAGGCCTTATTCGGCACACATGTTTCTGTTTCTGTGCGTCTTGCACCCTGCTGTTATGTGATGTATTATCTCAGAGCATCTTTACACAGCCTGCACCTGGGGTCTTGCCTGGTGTGATAGACCCCAGCCTCTATGGATCTTGTACTCAGAGCTTGTTCTTGTGCTGCCATGATTAGTGCCTCTGTGCTGTCTTTCAGTCCAGCTTTGTCCAGCCACTGGTAGGATTTCGGATGTCAGCCACTTCCTTTATCTGCCGGTGCTACATACCGTGCAGGGGCCTGTCCTTTCACGATGGTACCTCCTTTTGCTCCTCTTTATTGGGTTTCTGCTGCTTGAGGCATTCACTGAGCATGCAGCTGTCCATGGCCATCTTCCTGAGGTACTCGTGTGATCGATGTCTCGTTCACTCTTGGCATACAGCTTGATGTCCATGTACAGGATTGTTCCATTCCATAGTCGGTAACCATAGCCACTCTTTTCAATGATCTCACTGAGGGGGTTCAGGCCAATCCAGAACAGTAGTGGGGACAGGGCATCTCCTTGATAGATCCTGTGCGATGGGCTTGAAGTTGGTCTCTAATGTCCATCCCCATCGACTTCCTGATGAAGGCTTTTAAGGTCCTGTTATTCTTGGACAATTCTAGGCATTCCAGTATCCAGGTGTGGGCCATTGAGTCATGAGCCTTCTTGTAATCAATCCAGGCAGTGCACAGGTTGGTCAGCCTAGTCTTACAGTCTTGCTCTGTCTATCAGTACCTGGTGTTTCGGTTCTCTGGTATTCCTGCCAATTCGTTTCTCTTCCCTGCTTACGTATTGAGCCATGTGCCTGTTTTTCTTAACCTGCCTGACAGGAACTTCCACGTGATACTGAGGCAGGTTATTGGCCGGTAGTTGGATGGGACCGGTTATTTCTGGAGTTCCCTGGGGATCAGGAATCTTGGACCTTTGGTTAGCCATTCTGGGTGTCTCTCATTGACTACCAGCTGGATATCTGCCACTATGATGGTTACTGGATCCTGTTCAAGGAGGTTGCTGTGGTCTGCTCTTAGATCCACTAGCCACTGAGCATTGTTATTATGGTTTGCATCCTTCTCCCATATGCTTTTCCAGTGCTGCTCCGGCTCCAGCCTTGGTGGTGCTGTTCTCATATTGTTCCCTACTGAGAGTACACCTTGGATGGTTCTGTGCAGAATAGATGGTTTATTTTCCTGCCTTCTACTTCTCTGTGTATACCTCTTCAAGCAGCTGTCCAAGG
Organism: Diplotaxodon limnothrissa; assembly: GCF_057381915.1. Taxonomy (NCBI): domain Eukaryota; kingdom Metazoa; phylum Chordata; class Actinopteri; order Cichliformes; family Cichlidae; genus Diplotaxodon; species Diplotaxodon limnothrissa. The sequence goes on along the minus strand of NC_140598.1, from coordinate 12,930,311 downwards.
CTGGTAGTCTTTGCCTGGGTGTCTTCAAGGCCTCAGGCATAGACAGCTTTCTGTGCTTCTTAGGCACCTTTCTGCAACTCCATTAGTTGTGCTACCTTGGTCTTGGCCTCTAGTCTCTTTCTCCATGGTGGGTACTGCTCCTTGTGGCTGTTCATCTTATAGTCATCTCACTGATCACTGCTGCCATGGTGTTCTGATCTTGGTAAGCGGCTACGGAGGGTCCAGGTTTCAAGTTTCCCCATGATCCTATTATGTACCTTGTCAATCTCTAGCTGTGAGAGCAATTCCTTCTTCTGAATGTTTGAACACTGAGCTACTAGTTGTTTTGCTGTCAGTCTGGAGAAAGTTGCACACCAAAAATAGTGATGTTTATAGAAGTTCTTTGAACCATTGTCAGATGCTGGGATTGCAAGGGTTATCATGTCAGAACACGCTATGGTCTCATGAAGTCTATTTTAGATGAGTTAGGAGTCAGTGTTTTTTTTAATGCATGATAAAACATTTTAGGAGGAAGACAAATCACCCTAACAAATCATATTGCTTTTAGTGGTACTTTGATCCTGGAGTATTACAGGAAATAATCTAACCTGTAAAACTGAAGTGACCTCAGTAGAAAATTATGAAACATTTTAAAGTGGTTTATACCTTGAACCCACAAGTTCCTCTTCAGTCACTTATTAAACTGTGAGAGAGACACTCAGTTTCATCATTAGCTCATCATTGGATGATTTTATTTACAGTGAACTCACTGGCAGTTTGTATTTTAACCCATGTGAGTTGATCTTCTATTGATCTTCTATTGTTATAGAGGCTTAATAGAGGTTTTGGCCATACCAGATCAAAGGTAACCAAGAGCACTCATTTTATGAGATCTCCTTGGGTTCAGTTTTGGAATTTGGCCGGAATCCTATTTGTAGGTTGAAGCCTATATGGAAACAGTTTATATGGAAATGATTGCGCCTCCCTTCGCTTTTCGAGAAAGCTCTGTATTGCAGTTGAAAGCCTGGTAGATATAGTGAGCTGTTGGGGACATGTTCACCCAGCCAGATATCATTGAGGCACAGGGCTGAACATTCGCTGGGTGAAATGAAAGAAGCATGGACCGGCCAATGTACGATCGGAAGGAGTTTAAGTTTCTCATCAGCATCTCCTAATCCTGTTGAGAGCTGCTCCAACTAATAGTTTTGCAGAATTCTCCAGATGGATGAAAGACAGGGTAAAGTTTTATTTAAAAACAAACAAAACAACCTGATTACTTTGTTGATGTGTGTGTGAACAGGAAGGAAGAGCTGAAAACTGAACAGATAAACACAAGCAGGAAAAGTAGCACTGAGCAGTATTCAGGCTGCTATCAGCTGCACCATCTTGAATATGGAGATTATTAATGACTTTCATTTATAACACTGTATTTTCCTAATTATTCATTCTGTGCCGTTTACTCTTGTTTTTATGCATGGTTGAAAACATGTTGTATGGTTATATCTTTAATAGACACCACACAGCCATATATGTAAATTCAAGGAGGCATAAACTCATTTAATAAAATATGAAATAATTGGTCAACAGATACATTTTTTTAGCTGATTTCATTTTCATTATAATCTGTGTTGTCCAGTCAGGACAGGAAAGCTATGAAATCAGCACATTAGAGTTGATTCACTCATAGTCTTGTCTGTCACGTCTATATTAAGTGTGTGTTGTGTGTTTAGCTCTTCCTGTACTGCTGGATGTGGTCAGGGGTCCAGACCATCTTCCTGCAGATGAAAAGTCACAGGAAATGCTGCGAGGGAAACTGTGCATGCTGGAGGCTGACAGCTCCGAGGTCAATACCCTATTTAAGGTATAACTCCTGACTCATAACACACAGACACACACAAAAGCCTTCTATTGAGTATTTTAGTCCATTATATATGTGCTCCAACACAAAGTTCCTCCATGAATTGATAACAATGCAATAAATATCTTCTCCTTAGTTTGTTTTTTGTGTATTGAAAACTTAAAAGTGAGTGAAGTATCCCAGGAAGGCAACCGTCTTCTGGCCTGCCCATCACAGAAGCTATAAGGTGCTGAACATGGAGAACATTGTTGGCCATTACACAGCTTACAGTGTGGAGAAAAAATGTCTTCTTTGTACTTTTTGGGGGGAGGAGGGAGCAGTGAACGAGTACCTGAAGTGCTCATGGATCTCCATGAGCCTCATGGTAGGCACTGTTCCTAAGTTGATTTCTGTTTCCTTCCTCGTGGAGTGTGGAATGTACGGCTTGACGTAGCAGCAGGGGTGGCAGTACTTTGTCTCTAAGGAGCTGCCAACTGATAAACCTTTTGGTCAAAGAGGTTATGAAATGTTGAATTTTACCTGAGGGGGTCGCTCCTTTAGTTTAGGTTGAAACTCTACCCCTGAGGTTTCAGTGAGCCCCAAAACCTCACTACTGATATTCTGTGGTGAAACATTTTATCCTAATCAAGTGATGTGTGGCTGCAACAGTTCCCAGTGTAGAATTCAGCAGGGATTGGCTTTTGAGGCCGCCGACACTTTGCGAGCTCAGCTCCAGGATTCTGTGGGAATTCCATGGAAATGGCCGGAGACGGTCTGCCAGTGATGCCTGTGCATGCTTGACACTCACACCGTTCATGTTTCAGAGGGAATATTCTTACTGACCACCTAAAGTGCTTTAGATTAAAGCTTTCACATTTAAACATATGTTCGTACAGTACTTTATTAACTCCATCTGAAATGCCAGCAGCACTGCAGTATGTATAGTATAGTATAACAGCTGTTTTTACTTCAGGGGCCACAATCGGCCTGCAAAGAGAGAGACGGTTTTGTTAAATATGAAAGGGGGCAAACATTTTTGGTATTGAAACTATATTTTCTGTAGATTTATGGCTTTTCCTATTCATAACCCCCCCCCCCCACCCCCCCACCACCGTCATTCAATGAGCTAACATAACTTTTTCTGTAATTTTACTCATCTGTTTATTACAATGTAAGCCCACAGACTTGTGCTAACATATTTGTCCATCTTCATATTTCTTTAATACAGTGGCTTTCAGAAGTATCCGGCCACATTTTGTCACATTACAGCCACAAACATGAATCAATTTTATTGGAATTCCAGGTGAAAGACCAACACAAAGTGGTGAACACGTGAGAAGTGGAACGAAAATCAGACATGATTCCAAACATTTTTTACAAATAAATAACTGTTTATCAAAAGTAAACGTAATTATTCAGCAGAAAATTGTCCCCATTGCTGTTAAATAGATTAATATTGAACTCATTTTAAATACTTTATATTCTGCTCATTGTGCAGCCTCGTATTCTATAAAGCATGTGTTTGTGATACAAATGTAAAAAATGATTTTTCATTTAAGTGGCGATTGAGGAGGAAAAGCTGAGAGTGGCCATGTGAGGAGGTTTCAGACAAACTGATCAGGAGTTGAACCCTCTAAAGCGTACCCTGTCACTGGTGTCAGACAGATGTTTCACAACATCTTTTAAACATCTGTAACTCCTCATCCATTTTAATTGAAAAAGTTCAAACACTTCCTGACAGCTCTGCCGTGATATTAGGGTCACTACAGTGATCCTAGGCTCTGTGTCGCAGCGCCCCAGTGAAAACAAAGGTTGGTTGAGAGAAGAGTGAGTGAGTGTTATGGACCTCCACAGAAAACAGACATTTGTGTTCTTTTCACTGTGTTGTGTTTTGATGTCATTTGTGTGCACTGGCAGCCATGTGATTGTGGTCAGTGAGCAACCTGCCACTGTTTGAATTATTCGAGACACATTTTGGGCAGATCATCATCATATATGTTTTCTGCTGGTTTTGTTTATTTTTAAATACTTATTCTGAAGTTTGCTTATCTTCATGTGGTGTTGCTCACTCTCTGTCTCATACTTCAAAAACATCTGGAAAGTGGTGGTCTTTAGAGTTTTTATGGCTGGAGCTGTGAAACATTATTGGACCACGTTTCAGTTAAATATTAACTCTTCTCTTCTTGTTGTGCTGCCACAGCTCATTTTTCTGCTGTACTTCCTGTAACTGCTGTAAAACTGTAAAATGCGTTTTACTGAGACATGAAAAGTGGCTGTCAAAACCTTCAGTTTGATGTTTAAATGACATTCATTATGTGTCAGTTTGTTAAATGTGAGCATCAAATGATAATTGGATCAGATGGACAGTTAAGAAACTTCAGTATCAACACTGTTTTCTGTTTTCTTCAGGAGCTGTCCGCCCATCTCATCTCCATCAACAGTGAAAGAAAAGCCATTTATGTGATGTTCACAACGTTTGAAGACATATGGAAGTTCACCACATATTACAAAATAGGTATGGAGTACACTGTAGCGTGGCTCCGCCTGAGCTGTACCTGTAGGTACACCTGTAGCTCAGAAGGTAGAGCAGGTCATCTACTGATCGGAAGGTTGGCGGTTCGATTCCTGGCTTCTCCTAGTCTGCATGCCTTGGGCAAGATACTAATACCAAATTGCTCTCCGATGCATCCATCAGAGTGTGAATGTTAGAAAACAGAAAAAAAAAATGTGCTGGTGTGATTGGGTGAATGCACAAAGTTGTGTGAAGCGCTCAGAAGAGTAGCAAAGCATTATATTAGAACCAGGTGGAAGTATATGTGATGTCATCTAAGGAGCTTGGAAAGAAAAAGTAGAATTGAGCTGAGAGATCTATCGCTTTATCACCTCTTCAGGTTTTAAATCTTGTTCATAAAAGTAACTAAGTAATTAATTACTTTTGAAAATATGTAATCAGTAAAATAACGGGATTACTTTTTGGGGGAAGTAATCAGTAATTAGTTACTGATTACTTTTTTCAAGTAACTTGACCAACACTGCTAATGACAATTGAAGTTGTATAACTGGAGACAGACTATGTTCTGTGTGGAGTCGAGTGTGAGGGACTCTGTTTGGAGGCTATAGCTTGGACAGTGAGCCCAAGAACACCAGCAAATCTACAACAGAATGACTGAAGAAGGAAAAAAACGAGGTGTTGTACTGGCCCAGTCAAATCCAAACCTCAATCCAACTAAAATACTGTGACAAGAAGTTAAGAGAGCTGGACATAAACAAACGCCTGTTAACCTCAATAAACAGACAAAAGATGATGTAGATGTTGTAGAGATGAGGATAAAAGTCCTCCTTTTAAATTAATACATAAACTTCAAGTTATTGTTGCTAAAGGTGTTGGATTAGTGGAGTGTATTTGGTTGTTCCACACTGCTCTGGCATTTTGTCTTAGTTCTTGTTAATAAATAATGACACAGTGTAAAATGTCATGTTTTGTGGTACATCTTATCCAAATACCTCACACTGCCTTCTGTGAACATCCTCCTCTCCTCCAGGTTTCCTGCGCCATTGCATGGAGAACCTACTGCTAGAGCAGACGTTCTGGCTCAGTTCTTTGAAGGATGACTTTGCTATTGAGGTGACCATTCAGGAGGAAACACTTAACCTTTTCTACAGAGGCATCCTCCTACAAGAAGGTTGGCACTAAAATATCATTTTAGAAGGTGATTAGACATGATATCAGGAAACTGTAAATTAGTAACAAAGGTGTGCATTTACCTGGTAAAATCTTAGATGAGTGAAAGGATAAGTTAACTATTTAAATTAGTTACATATGTTTATATGCTGATAATTCCAATTCACACCAAACGCAACATCATTTTATATGCAGGCATTGAGAAAACACAAATCCTCCCACTCAAATGCCATGTTGTGTAGTGAATTTAAAGGACTGATATAAACTTGTTCTGAGAAATAATTTCACAAGCAGCCTGACTGAGGTCCATTTATTTAAAGGACCAGCCACACCTGTATCATTCCTATACCAAACAGTATAGGAACCCATGATATTGCTTTTTTTGGGGGGGGGGGGGCAATTTAGTCATGGGTCCGCTTATTTAATTTATGGCCAGATCGTACTGTCATAGCTGAGGAGATCAGGTGGGCTCAGGAGGCCAGTTTGGAAGATCAAGCTCAGTGTGTTTATTTACAGTTAATGTTCAGCAATAAATGCAGGTGAGTGAATATTAGTCAGCTGATCTCAAAGCTCCAGCTCAGGCTGTTGCAGTTTTCCACGACAAAATGTTTTCTCTCTCTCTTTCCCTCTCTGTTGGACATTTCTAGCCCTCAGAATGTAGACAACAGCAGGAGCCAGTCAGTTTGTGCAATAATGTCACTAAGAGCTTTTTGTATTTTTAATGTCATTAATGTCCTTATGACCTCCAGCTTGGCTGGGGAAGGCGTTCCTCCAGACTAGCTGGAGGGCTCTGAGTATCCCAGCCACCAGGAGGTCTGGGCTGCCCCCAGTTTTTTAATTTTTTTAATACATGTGTACGGAGTTGCTGTTTTACTGTCATTATATAAGTAAACTTAGCCTGGTCACTCTCTTTGTTGTTAGGTTCATTGTTTGCCAGTTGCAGTGCTAGCCAGATGTTTGACAGTTCAACCTCTGGAGGAGACCTGTACTTGGAGCAGGGAGACATAGCCCAGTTCGAGCCTCCCTTCCTAGGCTCAGGGTGGACTGTTCTCTGTCTGGCTGATGGAGCGCGGGGCACTGCACCTAGACCTGCTCTGGAGCCAGTCATCCCTTTCCATCAGTGAGTTACAGCCACATAAAGGCCCGTGTGGACCTTAAGCAGTCTCATAGTAACTTTGATGTGAACATGAAGCACCGTAAATGAGGTCAGATAATCCCATCTGTCCACAGGTGGTTTCTCAAATCTTGTGCAGAAAGCATTTTAATAGGTGATGGTAAATCTACCTGTGACTTCCCTCTGCACTTTGGTAAGTGTTTGCATTATGTTAACTTCAGTTACTTTCATTTATCTCATATAATCATTTCCAGTCTAGCCTTGAGGTCACTGTGCTAGGACTAGGGCTACAACTAGAGCCTGGCTCACAGTATCGCCTCCAATTCATCCCAAAGGTGTTCTGTTGGATGGAGGTCAGGACTCTGTGCAGGCCCTCAAGTTCTTCCACACCATTTATGGAGCATGCTTTGTGCACTGGTGCAGTCATTTTGAAACAGGAACGGCCATCTGCAAACTGTTCCCACAAAGTTGGGAGCATGAAATTGTCCAAAATGTCTCGGTATGCTGAGCACCCCCAGACAATAATTCCCCCCCCCCCCCCCCCTTTACCCAGCTTTACACAAAGCAGTCAGGTGGCATGCTTAACACTTTGTATGTATTGGGTTTGGTGATGTGACAGTTGGCCACACATACGCCACGTATACCATTGATTACATTTGGGCAAATATGCATTAGTAAAGTTGATTTTCCAGTTTTCAGAGATACTTATTGCTACAGAAACCTCTCTCACAGTTTGGGACTATCTTCATGCAGTGTCTCCTCTGTTTAGCCAGAGGAACCTGTCTAGCTAAAAAGGAGTATGATGCTGAGGGCCCGGACGAGCTGAGTGTGTCACCTGGTGATCCCATCACGATTGTGGGATTTTTGGTGCCTTGTTTTGATTGGTTCACGGGGAAGAAGGAAGCAACAGGAGAAATAGGTCTGGTCAGGACAAGCTTGGTAAAACCGTCCACTGACGCTTACGAGTGAGTGTAACAGCCGATACAGTATACAGTTATATTGTATTACACCATTTTAGGTTGAGATGATGACAGTGTGTACCTGTTTTCTTCTCTGTCACCACTCCAGCTCTGCAGAGATTTTTTTAGATGAAGAGGATTGGATTTTCTCGAGTCCGCAAGAGGAAAAAGTCATCGAACAATCCATTGCCATATTGAAGAAAAAATCTCATAATGATATTGGGCATAATTACAAACTAGGTGAGAAGGAAAAGGAAAACGGCTTACTGATACCTACCGATGCTCATAGTACATATGCTTACATACCAGTTAAATAAAATCTTTGCTGTAAATACCATATTTTGGTTTAGCAAGCTAGCTAGTGATTGTTGGATGACTAATAATAAAGACTGTGCAAGTAGTATTTTGTCTGTATGTCAGCAAGATTATGGAAAAAAGACCAGCCAGGAGCAGCTGTAACATGGGAAGAGAAGAAAAAAGTATTAAACGATGGAGCAGATCTAGGTCACCAAATTGCAAGATAGGAAAGTTATAAGATATTACAATTGGTTGTGTCTGAGACATTTTGACACAAATAGATGAACTCAGCCCAACAACAGGTTGTTTAGTGTGCCAAAGTTTGTGGCAAGAATAAAAACCTGACAAAGAACCGCCATCCAAGTCCAACACGAAGACCTGTAAGTGCTGCTGTCAGCATTGCTTAACTTCCATTGATGAGTTCATGGAGGCAAAATCTACAAGCATAATGAGGTGTTATATGAATTAGGGACATGAAAAATTGCAATCCTCCAAATGATTACTTACTTATTAAATGTAAATTTTTGACGTGTTGGTGGCATTTGAGGAAAAGTCTAAAAACATTACGTACCAACCAGCCTGCTAACATCTGTGCCATCTGTGAAATCTTGCTGCTAGCATGACTAAAATAATTCAGATCACTGTAAACTGCCACTGCTGTGGTTATGGTTGTGTTTGATTAAATATACAAAAACTGTTGCCATGTTGTCACAGATGAAAGAAACCTGTGTCTGGTGTCCTTTGCTTTACTGTGACAAAGTTACACTCTTTTTGCCTTTATAGGCTGTTGCGCGCAAAGATTCCAGTTAGATCACCGTGCATATAATAATTTTATGGCATTTCTTTGTGTCTATGAATTTCAAGACTTTTGTGGCCACAGTCCAACTTCTCGCTTGTTTTGGATGCATGCAGTTCTCTGTCGCTACCGTTTTGTATAAATAAAGGTTCAAAGACAAGTATAAAGTACATTTGTGTATATAATTTGCACTAAGTTTTGTTTCTGAGCATTTATTTACCAGTTACTGAGGATTTTGTTGTTTACACATTCACTTTCTCATAATGGCTGTTGTTCAATCTTAGATATGGTCACTTATCAGGATTCTGAGAAAAAAACATCACGTAAGTATGACATTAGCATTTCTTTACTAACTGGCCTCCTGTGCATGCCATCATTATTGTCTCTCTCATTATTCTTTTGCAGCCAGCTTTTCAAGAAAAGTTGAGTCTGAACAGAAAGAGTTCAAGACAAACATTCACAGGTTTCTTGATCAAGACAAACAGTCGACCCCTCATTACACCGTAACCAAGAGGGAGACTCTAGAGGAATCGGGCCTGGCTGCGGAGGCAAAAAGCCCCAAACTTCCCTCTTTCGTGGTGCAACCAGTTGAAGGGAACAAGAACACATTGATTCCACTCTTATCTTTTTTGGACGGCCGAGACTACAAAGTAGAGTTTGGCATTCTGTACGGACTGAGTTCTGAAAAACTGGCCTCCTCCACTTTCACTGGTCACTGTGATGAGGATGAACTGATTTCCTTTCTGGGTGTTGCCAGGGAGACAGCCAGGAAGAAACACCTTTTCTGGTCACAAACTCGTTTATGCTTCCTGTTGGGGAAGCTCTGTGTGGGTAGGTCAAAGTTCAATCAAGCCCAGGTTTATTTTGAGGAAACTCTCAGTGTCCCAAGAGAAGGCTTCACAGACCTCAGGCTGTTGGCCAGCATCTTCTCCAACCTTGCTGCAACATATCTTTTGCAGAAAAATACAGAAAGTTTCTTTGCTGTGACAGAACGACTTGTTGCCTTACTAATAGGAATCCCAGATTGTCTGAAAAGCTTAGAGGACAACTCTTCTCTTAAATACATGCTCAAGAAAGCTATCCTCTCTCACAACAAAATGGCAGAAGCCCGGGCTTGTCTGCTGTTGGCAAAGCACCACTGGACTTCTGCTATGGGAGCTCAAGTTGTTCCTTATCTGGAAAGGCTACTCATTCTTTGTGATGAAGCTCAAAGACCATGGAGGATCTCTCCCAGTCATGGATATCTGGCACTGGGAAAGCTTTACAGTGAACTTCACCGTCCCCACCTCAGTGCCAGTTCAGTCAGGAGAGCTTCTCTGCTGCCCTCTGCCACGCTCTCTGACTGTCTTGGCAGTATGGTATTACTTTTGGACACTGTCGCTGAACAAGAAACCCCCGTTCCACCTCAGATGGCTCCATATTTGCACAAAGCTCTCACTTTTCCAAAGCTCCAAAGTAGAGAGAGAAACCATTACCAAATTTTGAGCCACCAGCTCACTGTTTGTCTTTGCCAACTCTATTGCAAACACAAGATGACGGGACATGCGATTTGCCATATGCAGGCTCTCATCAACAACAGTCCTTCGAGGCAAGTTTGCGTCTCTGTTTCAGAAAGAAAAGGTTTTCTCATCTGGCTGGCGTGGCTTTACATTGACAACAGTCAGCCTGCAGTTGCTTTGGACATACTGGAATCAATCCTGGCTTCGATTCCAGAGCACTGCACAACTCCTCAGGAAGGTGAGGGGGTTTCTATAAATCGCATTAAAAATTTAAAGTGTTTTTTAGTTTTCACCCAAATTTGCACAGATGCCCTTCAGGCTGAGCCTCACAAAAGTTTAAGATTTGCTTCTACAAATATGTCCTTTACAGCAAGTTCACTGTAAAGCTGATAAACAGGAAGTGATATCATATTTTATTTGCTTTTTATATTCTTGATCCCAGATCTGTATGGACCGTCTCTTCCTGAGTTTTCATTTCTAAAATGTGTCATTTGACCTTAAGAGACTGGAATAAGCAAAGCTGTGTGTGCTGAGCTGTTTAGCTTTTTCATTTTGTCTTCAAACTATACTTTGTTTTAAAAACTGCAGCTCATATTTCAAAGTTGTAATCTGCTGTTTCACACTCTTAAATGTAGTTATGAACCAAGGTCTACCTCAAAGGCAGATAACACACAACAAGTAGTTAAACTTCAGGAATGTCTAAAGACATAAAGACCTGGACGAGCTCTAATTTCCTGCTTCAAAATTCAGATCAAACTGAGGTTTTTGTACTAAAAATATCTGAAACATGTCTAACCAGATGCTTACTTGGGATGTTGTCACGTTGGCCTCCAGTAACAGTAAGAATTTTGGAGTCATTTTCGACCAGGATTTGTCCGTTAATTCATGTATTAAATATGTATAACTTTCTTCCATTTGTGCAACATCTCTAAAGTTAGAAACATCCTGTCTCAGAGTGATGCTGATAAATTAGTTCATGCTTTCATTACTTCCAGACTGCTCTACTGTAATTCATTATTATCAGAATGTCCTAAAATTCCCTGAAAAGTTCATCTAAAATGACACCCTTTGTACTTCTGTTTAGTTAGAACTGGATCAGGTGACTCTGAATCCTTCCTTAGTAATTGGCCTAGGAGTGTTTCTGCTTCACACTCATGCATCACTCAGCATTTAATGATTAGTTATTATTAACCTCTGCCTCTCTTCCACGTCTTCATTCAGAGTTACATCAGAGTTTAACCACAGCTTTGCACATATAACTATTTTGGTATCTGGGATCTTGACTAACTCATTTTGTTATATATATTACATACAGCTGAAACTTTTAACTAAAGAAAGCGGTCACCTTTAGAAAGACTCAGACCTTCAACTGATTAATAAAACTATGTGGAGTGTACTGTAGGATGAAGATTTAGCAAACAGGCATTTCTTAAATGTTAAAGTAAATTTCTTTAATGCAATACAAAGGTGTGGTTCTCAACATGCGGGGCGTGGCACTTCGATGTATGGGTGATGTTCGGAGGGCAGCAGAGAGCTACCAGGCTGCTATTGACATCTGCCAAGAGTTTGAAGATATGCCAAACGGGGCCGTAGCTCAGGCCAATCTAGGTGAGCTAGAATATCCTACTGCGCATAAATGTTTCGTTCCAACTATGTTATGACTCTTTCTCATCTTCATAAAGGGTTGTTGTGTCTGAAGGCTGGAGCGAAAACACTAGCAGAGAGGCATCTGTGTGAGGCAGTTCAGCTTTTCTCTGAGCTCAGTGAAGAAAGCAATGTGGAAAACTTTATCCCCGTATTGATGGAGCTGGGAAAGTATTATGTGAAGCAACAGCAGCTGGACTATGGGAAAGGATGCTATGAGTGGGCTCTGCTTCTGGCAATCAATGCTAACTTGTTAGAGTGTAAGTATGAATGTCACATAACCATAGCAGTATCTTATATTCTGTTAAAACTGTCCTTCTTTCTCTCTGTCACTTCGCCAGACGAGCTCGGTGTAACACGATGTCTGTGTCGTCTGTATGAGTGTAAGATTCCAAACCAGGTTCAGTGGATAATCTACAGTCAGCACCGAGTCCAGCTGCTGAGACGCACCGGATACAGAGAACAGGAGGGAGAAGCACTGGAAGCAATCAGCCAGATCTACCTTTCTATTGGCACAGAACAGTACGTGCATGTAGACTTGCAGTATGACTGGAATATGACATTCACTTACCTTTTATGCAGCAAAGTGCAGTGTTCTGTGGTTTAGATCAGATCGGGACTGAAAGCTGAAGGCTCCGGCAGTTTGAGAGCGAAGTGCTCTATTGAGGTCTTTATGATAAGACGAGGCCTGATTATTCCAGACCTTCCATTTGAGGAGAAGAATTTTAAACACTCCTGTCATGTTACTTTCACAGTGCTAAATGTGTTTTGCCCAGTGCTGGTTTCGGATATTTTTGTTTAGCTTTTCCATTCTACAGAACTCAAAGGGATCTATACACATTATAATTTCACACCGCTTGCTCCTCTTTTATCCTTCAAGCTTCGGTCCTCTGCCAGAGGTCTGGGAGCTTGAGGGTACTGTGCAGTATCTTAGCCATTCCTAAGACTGCGCTCTTCTGGACAGAGATCTCTGATGTCATTCCTGGAATCTGCTGGAGCCACTCACAGAGCTTAGGGGGTCACTGCCCCGAGTTCTCCGTTGACCACGGGGACCATGGTTGTCTTATTCTGCTTCTCCACCACTACTATATTTGGTTGGTTAGCCATCGCCAGTTTGTATGACTGTATGAGTTGGCTTGAAGTTAGCATCTAGTGTTGTTCGCCACATCCCCATTGAATTCCTGATGAAGGCTCTTGGTTGATCTTGTATAGTTCTACACATTCAAGGATCCATGTGTGAGGCATCCCATGACCAGACTTTCTTGTAGTCAATCCAGGTAGTGCACAGGTTGGTCAGTCTGATCTTACAATCTGCAACTATCTACCGGGAGCAGGACTGTCCAGCCTTCAGTTAGCCATTTTGGGTGTGTCTCATTCGTTAGCAACTGGTTCATTTGTGCTACCAAGCACTCATGGAGTACAGTTAGCTTCTTTAGCCAGTAGGCTTGTGTCATGTCAGGCTCTGATGCTGTCCAACTCTTCATGCTTGAGACTCTGTTTTGGATGTCTGCCACTGTGATGGTTACTGGATCCTGTTCAGGGAGGTTGCTGTGGTCTGCTATTAGCTACACTAGCCATTTAGCATTGTTATGTCTTGTTTCCTCCTTTCATGTGATCTTCCAGTGTTGCTCCATCTCCAGCCTTGGTGGGGCTGTTTTCATCATGTTCCCCTGCCATTTAGCGTATACTTAACCTGTGGTAGCTATAACTCAGGTGCTAGAGCAGGTCACCTACTAATCAGAAGGTTGCTGGTTTGTTTGCCGAATGCTCCAGTCTGCATGCCAAGTTGCTCAAGTTGCTCTCTGATGGATCCATCAGAATATGAATGCATGTGATTGTCAGATAGGAAGAGTATATAAAAATAGTTTTTTCCCACTGTCACGAAGTGTTTGCTCATAGGTGGCTGTATGATTGTGATGATTTTTTTCTAATATTGTAGGGTTTACCTTATAGTGTAAGGTGCTTTGAGGCAACTGCTGTTGTGAAGGGTAAATGAAATTGAATGGAATCAAATTAACACTGGGACCACTGTAGACCTTTAAAGTTATCTTTGAATTGTTTCAGGGCGTACCGAGCTGCTCTTGACTACACCAAGACCAGTCTGGGTATTTTCATTGACCTGGGCTGCAAGGAGAAGGAAGCATATGGCTGGCTACAAGCCGGGAAGATCTACCAGCTGCTGGGCCAGATTGAACTGGTGGACATTTATGTTCAGGTCTGATACCAGTGTTTTCATTTGTATTGTCTTAAACTTTTATTATTCTCAGAATTGCAAGTTTACATTGAAAACTATGTCAGCCATCATGAATATCTCTCAAATTCAATCCATCCATTCGTCTTCTTCCACTTATTCTGGGTCAGGTTATGGGGACAACAGCCAACTCCCCAGTCACTTCCTCCAGTTTATCAGGGACACACTGAGGCATCCCAGGCCAATAAAGAGATGTAATCTCACCAGTGTGTCCTGGGTCTGCGCAGAGTAGAAAAGTATTATAAAAGAATTACTCCACTTACCACAACTCTTAAGTCAGATAATCAGCAAAGAAAATGTGTGGATGAAAGAGCAGTCTTCACAATTTTAGCGATTTTGGCTTTGGCCAAAATGAAATTTGTTTATCATACACTGAAATCCTGTATTTCTGGTGTTTTCAGGCAGCTCAGGATGTAGCTTTGAGCACAGGAGACACAAGCTTTATCTTGAAGCTTCTTGAAACTGCAGGAGACATTTTCTTCGACAGCTGCCGGGACAGGGACAAGGCTGTCCTCTTCTACAGGGTACTTTAGAATAATGTGATTTCAGTCATTCTTATGTAGGATTAGATTATTTATCCATGTTTGTTAAAACTTTTTCAGCATTATTGTGCTATGATGATATTACTGTAATTTCTCCAAAATTGGTGCAAACTAATAAAAGCTCAACACTGTAATTATCATAATTAAATGGCTGTATTTTTATGTTCATTGCATGTAGGACCGTGCTCTGCCAATCGCAGTGAAGAGCAACAGCATTCACAGTAGACTGAGGTTGTGCAATAAGCTCACTGAAGTGATGTTCTGTCTCAAGCTGTACGGGGAAGCAGTGGAGTTTGCTCACATTGCAGCTGACATCAGTAAGAGTCTGGGTAAGCAAACCAGCACACACCGAAGTCGTTTCCATCTTTTGTCTTTCATGAAGTGTGTCAGCACTGGACCAAAGTGTATTCTCTGTACTTTTCAAAACTATTGCTACTATAATTAAAAGCACTTTAAAGATGCAGCTTCACCCAGTCCCCTTTTTTCAGGCTCGTCAGGTGCTGATGCTGACTTAAAATATTCAGGTTTAGGAGTTGTTGGTAGTACCCAGTGTGTACCTGTACTGTCACTGATTGCTAACCTACATAACACAGAACATAAATTAACCATTTTTAAAAACCCTTTGGATAATAGGTGTGTTGTCAGGTGACTACATGCTGAACTATGGAAGCATTAATGGCATGTCGGAGCGGTAACATTAACAGTTTTACAAACTGTACATATGTAAGGGGCTTCCATTTGTCCTACAGGTAACTTCGAATAGACACTCAACCAAGGGTTTCCTCAGCACACAATTATTGCTTACTAGTGTTTTCTGTTCCTGTCTATTGCCACTCAAAGCAAGAGTGTTAGTAGGTTATTTGCTAACTTTGTTTTGTAGCTTTTTTGTGGTGCTTTGTGCATCCACAAATCCCAGAGCCTGAATCCAGTTAAGCTGCTTTGCACTGCCCACAACAGTATCAGCTGTTATTTTAGATAAGCTGCCTTCAACGATTGCATTTTCCTTTTCAACATTAACTTGTTCTAAACATTAGTTTGTCTAGTATTTTCATTATCTCCTGTATGACCTGAGGCGCCTCAAGGTACTTTGAATTGTGAGATAAAGACGTTAAAATAATACAGAGAACATCCTAACAGTCAAACAAACATTTTCATTTTTAATGTAATTTACTTGGTGTTTGCAGTATTTTTTTCTTATTAATCTCTATTAATATAATGACGATAAAATTATAATGTCTTCTTTTGGTTTTAGTAATTTTGGGGTGTGTAATGACAAATTATAATAAATCATGACAGCTGTGAACAGCACGTATGATTAGACTCCAAAGTTTGCTCCTATGAAAACGTATCACTGGCTTACATGCTGACATTAGGTCCTGTGCTAAAACCAAATGAACTGTGTACATGTAGGTGAGCGTCTGAATGAGCGAGTGGCGTGCCACCGTCTGGGCTCACTGTACCACTGTCTGAAACAGTGTGAACTGGCTGAGCATTATTACCTGAAGACCCTGACCCTCTGCCCAACACCTCTGCAGTTCGATGAGGAGCCACTGTATTATGTGAGGCTGTACCAAACACTGGGAGACATTATATTCACTGATCTGAAGGTAATGGACTGGGTCATAGATGTGGGTTGTTTTCTGTATTTTAAACAATAAAATGTGAATCTGATGAACATAGTGATCTGCGATATGCCTAAACTGAAATCCTGCCTCGACAGGACCCTTTTGATGCTGCTGGATACTACCACTTAGCTCTCGCTGCAGCCATGGATCTGGGCAACAAAAAGTCTCAGTTGCAGCTGTGCACCCAACTCGCCACCATCTACCACAACTTCATAATAGACCGGGAGCGCTCGCTCTTCTTTTATCAAAAGGCACGAGGATTTGCTGCAGAGCTGAACGCAAAGAGGATAAATATTTCACCAGGCCAGCAGTACAGCAGCGCACAATACAAGAATATAGGACAGTAGGAGGGACACTGCATGAAGACAGGAGATGCTATTTGTTGGTACAGAGTAGACATGAAGCAACGTTCCACACTGAAGCTGCTTTTCAAAGTTTCACAGTTTTGTTTTCCAACATGATGATAAAGTCAATAATTCCAGAGAAAAAACAGATTTTTTTCAGCAGTTTAAATAATAAAACGTCATAACTCTGAGCCACCGTTGCTGTAAGACGAGCGTGCCAGCGGCATAAACCAGGCATATACTGAAATTTTTTTATCATTGAAATGAAATACATAATGAAATATTTATTTAATATCGTTTGTTTTAGGTCACATAGAGGGATCTTTGTCTCAAACCTAATTAAGCTCTTTAATTCGATGTTTCTTTCTGAGACGCACCGTGTTTGATGCTGTTTGCTTCCCTGAAATCTGAATGCCTGTGGGTCTCTAACTTTATCTTTGTGTTTACTTCATATTTCATTTAAATAGACAACTGTGAACAGGTACGTCCTGACACGTGGAAACAGGGAAACACTGTTCACTCGTTTAAAATCGACAGCTGGTCACTAGTGAACATCCCAGGCTGGATCTTATTCATGTAACTTTCTTTTTTTTTTTTTTATTAGTTTTTCTGTTTTCACAAACAGTACATAATTACATAACATAATAAAGTGTACAATTCAGAACCAAAAATAAATAAATAAATAAACAAAACAAATAAACAAAACAAAAAAAACAGACTGATAACTAAGCACAGAACGACAGCTCAGTTCCATCTAAAAAATAAATAAATAAAGAGAAAATACAATACAGTACAATACCTGTGGTCCCAGTATTACGTTGCAGTTTGAACACTCAAGAGAATCCTTGTAACATAATATTAGAAACATCAGATTCCACATAATTCAAGTATGGTTCCCACACCTTAAAGAAATGATCTGTTTTTGAGTGCAATACACATGTAAAGATATTCCAATGGCACTAGATCCAACACTACTCATTGCCAACCTAAATCCATTGGAGTATTATATTCTTCTTTGCCGCATCGGTGAGAACACAGTACAATCTCCTATTATTCTTGGATATTAATCGCCGGCTGGGGAGGCCCAGTATAAGAGACAGAGGGTCCATCTCCAATTCACAACCGAAAATCTTCTCCATTTGAGATAACACATTAGACCAATATTCTTGCAATTTCAAACATGACCAGAAGCTGTGAGTTAGGGTACCAATTTCTGTCTTGCATTTGAGGCACATGGGTGAAAGGGTAGGATTATACTGATGTCTGCGAAATATGGATATATGCATTCTGTGTATGATTTTTAACTATTGCTTTGGTACGATTACAAACTGAGATTGATTTGGCATAACTCCAGACATCTTTCCACTCTTCATCATCAATTGCTATACCTAACTCCTTTTCCCATGTGCCTTTAAGCCTCTGTGACATCACTGAAAGTACAGAATATAAAGCCTTATAAAATATCTTATTCATGTAACTTTCTAAAGTGCACTTGCTTACTACTTTGATGTGACTTTGATGGGAGAAATAATTATTCAATCCCCTGTTGAATTTTTATGAAATGAATAGTCCTTTACTTCTGTAGTCTAATAGTTCTTTATAATAATTTCAGTTTGATGGAGAGAGACAGAATCTCAAAAAACTCAGAAACATTACAGTTACTTGAAGTTGATTTAAAAATTAATTTGTGCGTTTTTGATCCCCTACAAGCCAGTTTGACCCCAGTGTAATCTGTGCACCACAGAGTCAGTCAATTACAAACACTCCTACTCTCAGTTTGTTATGTGTACACTGCATGAGTGTGTTATGGGATCAGCCGCCTCAAGGTCAGAGGTCAAGTTTTCTGAAAATAGTTTGAATGCAGTAAATGAGTTATATGAGTGACAAGTACGAACAGTTCTAAAGACGTTCTCGTATTTTTAACAATTACCGGATGATTCCCAAAGAGTTGGTGATCAAATATTGTTGGGTCCTGAAAAAAAACTGGATCAGTGGACAAAAGAAGTCACGAAGCTGAAACGGTACATCTGAAAGTTGTGACTTTCACCTGCAAAAGGTCACACACACACAAAAAGCAACAGTATCTTGTATAGTATCAAAAACGGTAGCTTGTGTCATATGAAGCATGTCAGTTTGCCTCCTGTTTCTACAGGAGCAGAGCAACTGCCAGTACAGTCCTGAAAACCTGGAGGAGCCTCTGTTGTGGTTTGGGGCTGCCAGACAGAATTTTGTGTTGCGCTGTTCATTTTGTCTGCTGTATTTTTCTTTATGTAAGCTCTTAGTGGCAGCTGACTAGCTGGAGACCAAATGGTACTGACTATAAACTGGGATTGGAGCATAAGAGAAAGCATAAATGTACTGTCAGATATTATCTGTCATGCTGTACCATCTAGAAAACATCTTGTTGGCAACAGCTTCATTCTGTAGTTTGGAAATCATTCCTAACCAACGCAGTAAAATCATCGTTGAATAGACTGAAGTCATGGATTAGCCTTCCGAGAGTCTGGAATCTCAACATCGTTGAGGTAGTGTGGGATTATATGGACACCGACAGGAACAAAGGAGAGATTGTTGAAAGAGTCTGCAGATCATCTACCTCCTTTAAGATGCTCGGAAAACTGTAGACCTGAAGACTATTTAAAGGAAGTACAACAAATGGCACTTAAGAGAGTGCCATTTGTTGTGTTGAAGAATAGAGATGGCCAGCAGAATTGTACAAACCCTGGTTTTGCCTCATGTACTGTTTTTCCATGTAAATTAGGTGCAGCTATTGATTAAACCTATTTCCCGTTTTCCTAGCAAAATATTAAAAAGTGACGATTGACCCAAGACTTTTGTATAGTGCTGGAAATAGTTGGGGTTTTTTTTGTAAATCATACAATTTTAAATTCTAAATCTTTTCAGTTTTTATTCTTTAAACATTTTAGTGTTTCAGGAGATCAATCCTGGATTTATTTTTTATTTGTTTGTTTGTTTGTTAACAATAATAAATCTTTTTGGATGTCAGAAAAACAACCTACTGTCTTCTGAGTTGACACAAGGACAAAGTCATTAATATAAAAACAGAAAAACCATTAATGCTTCTAATGATGTCAGTGACACACGTTGTGTAGTTTACATTATTGGCTCTAAGAAGACGGGAAAGAGCTTGGGTTTGGAAAAATGCTGTGGGTGGAGTTACAAACACAGTTTCTACGTCATGAATCAGTTACCCTGACCTTCCAATGACACCAGTCTGAAACATTCTGTGGAAGCTGGTTTCTGCTACTGGAAACAAAAGAGTAACTCCAAGAATAACTCAACATTTCAAGTTAACAAGTAGAAATTTAAGAAAAAAAATTGATGTTAAGTTAAAATTTTGAGTTAGTAAAATAAGTTAAAATTTCTAGTGAGCATTGCCAGTCTTGAATTACGTAATTTCTTCCGCTTCTGCTTCAAGAGTGACAAGGACATTACGTAACTTCACAGCACTTCCTGACTGCCAGGGCTAACTTGAAATTTCGAGTTCACTCGTCAGAGTTAAATGACTTATATGAGACTGTGAGACTTGGATCTGACAAAAGAAGCATTTGAGTTATTTAGGTGTAGGCTCTGTGACGAGCACTTCCTGCCTCAGTGAACACAGTTTTTTTATTAATATGTATTGTGAGGAGGATCTTGTTCTATTCTATTAAACCGATCATAACTTTGTTTATTGCACTGATGTTGAAGATCTTGTGGTTTGCAATGAATTTTGAGTATGATGCAGATAATTGGAGGCTGTTCATTAACCAGCCCAAAATATGTAACGTGTTCAGCTGCACATTTCCTTTGCATCTGTGCCAACTGGTCATTCTGTCTAGTTAAAAAACACCTATGAAAAAAAACTGTATCTTACTGAATATCTGTATTTTTTAACGTGGCATCACTGAATTCAAACATTCAAGACTTGAGAGATTCTCAAGTGCTCAAATTTTACACTATTCATATTCTGATTAAAATAAACTTAAAAAAATGTGGACAAGTGGTTTTTATGTTTTTAATCATATTTTTAATAACAGTATTACCATCCCCAGTAGCAAGGACTTTTTTTTAAATTATGATCTTTTCCTAAAATTGCATAAACAATAATCTCATGGCTGAAAACTTTGCTTTCACCATTTTTCAGTATTTTCATCTCTTGGCAGTATGTTATATGACTTTAGCTGCCAATGACCTGTTTTTGAGTCCGATAGCTGTGATGTCACAAGACAGTACTGGTCAGTTTTAATGATGGTGCTGATGAACATTTCTCATGACACTGTTGGAGCAACATTGACAGGGAGACTCAGTACTAGTTGCTTTGATTTGGTTTGGTAAAACGCCTACAAGAAGAGAGAAGCGATCACCCCCGATCAGACTGTTAGCACTCTGTTAGACCTCTGCCTCACCACCACACATTTAAATACAACAAGGGTTTTTACATGGACCTTTACATGGAGGAAGTGGAAAGGAAGGCTCTTGGCTCTTTCAAAGGAAGAGTACCCAGCCACTGGTACAGATATGTGGACGACACCTGGGTCAAAATCAAGACACAAGAAGTGGAATCCTTCACTACGCACATTAACGCTGTGGATAAAAACATCAAGTTCACCAGGAAGACACAAAGGACAACTGTTTGCCTTTCCTGCGCTGTGCACATTGAAGAGAACGGCAAACTCAACATCGAAGTTTACCGGAAGCCCACACACACGGACCAGTACCTCCTCTTTGACTCCCATCACCCTCTGGAACACAAACTTGGAGTAATTAGGACCCTACACCACCGGGCAGAACATGTTCCCTCTAAGCCTGAAGGAAAAAAGAAGGAACACACGCATGTAAAGGAAGCACTCAAAACGTGCGGCTATCCTAAATGGGCGTTTTTAAAGTCAGCAAAGAGGCACAGAAAAGAAGACCAGACACCAGCGAGGGAGGATAAGAAGGACAGACGCAACAACTTTGTCATCCCCTATGTAGCCGGTGTATCAGAAAAACTCAGGAGAGTTTTCTCCAAGCATGACATCCCGGTGCATTTCAGACCCAGCAACACGCTCAGACAAAAACTGGTTCACCCGAAAGATAAAACGCCAAAACACAGACTTAACAATGTGGTGTATGCTGTACAGTGCAGCGAGGAATGCCCAGACCTCTACATTGGAGAGACCAAACAGCCACTTCACAAGCGCATGGCACAACACAGAAGAGCCACCTCCACAGGACAAGACTCAGCAGTCCATCTGCATCTTAAGGATAAAGGACACTCTTTCGAGGATGCTAATGTTCACATTTTGGACAGAGAGGACAGATGGTTTGAAAGAGGAGTGAAAGAAGCCATCTATGTCCACTGTGAGCGACCATCTTTGAACAGAGGCGGGGGTTTACGACACCAACTCTGAAGGAAACGGCTTCCAAGGCCTAATCTGTGGATTGACTTCCTTCGAGGCGTGGACGTCTATCAGCAGAGAATGTCCCTTAGTCTGTAACACAGTCAAATATATTCTCAAGTAATATTCAAGCATGCCATTCAGCGTGTTAGTACGAGCTCGGGAGCAGCTTGGGAGAACAAGAAAACAGAGACTGCTTTAGATTGTCTTCCCAAATTGACTCAACTTTATTCACAAGTACAACAGTTTATATAGAGGGTAAAATTCATGAGACAGCAGATTATCAGTTTAAACCAGTACAGACCAAGATAAGGGAGCGTCTTCCTGCCCTTGGGTGAAGAAGCATCCTTTGTGTAGTTTATTAGTTCAGCTACAATTGTGATTATCTCAGCGACATATTTTCAAGGCACAAAACGAAGAGTTCTTTCATTAGTGAAATCTGAAACAAACCATTTGGCCTTCAACAGGCGTCTAAAAGATTAAGAAACTAATGTAGCTGAGGGAGTGATCTCTGTGGTATTTCAACCTTGTACCAGCCTGTGATTCTCACACATCAATTCTTGGGTCAAAGAGAAAAATAACTAAAACAAATGGGCCTTATTGAATAACAGAGTTTTCCTGCATAATGTCACTATAAAACAATATCCAGTAAATGCTAACCGTAGTGCTAAAATACCTAACAAACTCTCTGCCATCTATAATCCAGTTTTGAGATCCCTTCCCAGACGCCTTAACGCCCACTCACATCCTGGGCCATCTGACCACAGGAATTCGCATGATAAGGTGGGGCCAGGTTTCACAATGAACCCACCCGAAACTCTGGCTGATTGGGACCCACACCCAGTTTCACACCTTGTCTCAGGCGATTAGAGGATCATCAGGGGGTCCTTTTGTCCTTCTGTGGGGGGTCACTCCCACTAGGTTTATATCTGGGACTCTCCACCATTTGACCTTAGAACTGAAGAAGCTTCTCGGATGAGAGGTGAAACGTCTTCAAGTAACTTAAAGAAGTCCAGACGCTTTTCTTTGCAAGCTCCTTTGACTACGATGACCTGGATGACTGAGAACCTTCACAGACACTATATCAGAGAATTTTACCAGCTGATACAAACCACAGGAAGACATTTAAAGGACAGATCCTTGGCCATAACACGTGACGACTTTGGTAACGGCTACACTTTATTCTGTTTCAATCTGGAAGCTGACAAAGGACATTCAGGGAATGTGTCGTTAATTAAAACTGGGAACGTGAGATTGGAAACCCGTTTCAGAAATCCACTACCCCGTACAGTGAACCTCTTGTGTTATTCTGTATTTGATTCAGTCATTGAAATATCTAACATGAGACAAGTGCTCTTGGACTACTATTGAGACAAAAACGGTCATGAACACTATAGAACTATCAGCCGTGGTCGGCGGCATTATCAATAAAAACACACATTTCCTAGGCGTGTTAGCCTATGATCAGCTAACCACTGAACGGCTTCAAAGACTCCCAGCTATGGGTATTGTAAACACCCACCCTTCTACGATGCCAGGGGAACATTGGCATGCTGTTTATATTTCGAGAGACAGACGCGGTTATTTTTTTTGATAGTTTTGTTCACTCGTTAGACAGTTCCCCCCCAGCAATAAAGATGTTTCTTCTAAAAAACTGTTCCACTGTTTTATATTCAGGAAAACAAGTGCAGAAGGACTTCTCCATCACATGCGGTCAACATTGTGTATTTTTTTTTATATCATATGCAAAATGGTGTATCTTATGCCCGCCTGCTTAACATGTATGGGTCTAATTTAATTTGTAATGATGCTATGGTGTGTCGATTTGTCAACAACATACAACCTGTTGCTGTATGCAGTGATTATGTGTGTGTGCAATGTGGATACTGATATGTACTAATGAGAATAATAATAAAAACAACATGAGAGCATGATTTAATCGAGTCAATGGTATTTATTATCAAATCTCGTATATATATATATATATATATATATATATATATATATATATATATACATATATATACATATATAGATTCATAACATACTTTGTTTAAACATAAATAAAAGACATCAAACATTAACCAGTAATAAAAGACATAAAATAGTTAACAGTAATAAAAGAAAAGAAAAGAAAACAATTTAGCAGCAATAAGTGAAAAAAAACCCCATAACAGTAGGAAAACACCAAACAGCAAATATTTTTAGCAGAAGAACAATTTCTGCAATAAGAAAAAAACCTGAATTCAAAAATCCAACCACTCTACAGGACCCCCCTTTAATTTGTTTTTTTTTATTCTTTATTTTTTTTAGTGTACTATGTCGCAGCGGTCCACCAGGGGTGTTCTTTTTTGGTGTGTGTTTTAAAAAACCACGGTCTTCAGACAGTGACGTTAGAAAACGTCTTGTTCTGCTCAACGTATGCCCCGTGAGAGCGAGCGCGTCTCTAGGCAGAAACAGCGTTTTATACACACCCATACTAAATGCAGCCAGGGTGGTATACGTGAATGGATCAACTTGAGTACAACCCAGTAGCGTGTCACGATAAATGCTGCATGCTTTACGCAGGACATCAACATCATTAACACAGTAACGCCTGAGTTCAGCCTGAAAATCAAAGGGATTCTGCGAGGCAACCTGGTACCATTCCATGAATCGCACCTTATCGCTTTCAGACATGTGCTCATAGCCGTAGAAGGAGGGATCTGGG
This sequence comes from Diplotaxodon limnothrissa, assembly GCF_057381915.1. Lineage (NCBI taxonomy): Eukaryota > Metazoa > Chordata > Actinopteri > Cichliformes > Cichlidae > Diplotaxodon > Diplotaxodon limnothrissa. Next base: position 12,905,648 of record NC_140598.1, on the reverse strand, counting down.
TACGGGCCCACATAACGCTCATTATCCCTCGTATTAAACCTGTGTGGGAAATGGCTCTTCTGCAGGTCTTGAAAACCTAAAGCAGAGGGTATTTTGGCAAGGCCCATGGGCAAAAAGCTGAACGAATCAATCCACCGCTGGTCATAGTCCCTGTCATGCATTAAAATCACACGGCTGCCGCTCATTATGACACTAGGTGTTATGCTCTGTCTGACAAAGTACTCGAGGAGTATGTAGTTATCAAAGCCAGATGCATTATGTGCTATGAAAGTGTACCCACGAAACCTTGGGCGTCTGTAATGCTGCACAAACGCCTCCACACACTTTAATGTATTAAATCTGAACTTATTGCCCTTCAGATCAGACGCACACACAAAGTTAGCCTCGTGTTTACCGTTGTGGTACCGCGTCTCAAAATCATATAAAATGTATTTATCGTTAGGCTTCTGTTTTTCAACAGGCTGTATGAAACACTGATGGTCGGAGTCTCCTGCTAATTTAGGTTCGCGGCGGTGCTCGCATCCCGGCTGCGCACATTTGTGTGGCAATTTCTTGGATTCTCTATATGTGGTGCCACAGTGCATGCAATGTTTCATATGATCACAGGGGATCATCAGAGAATCTCATCATAAGGTATGTGCGCCAGTCTTAAGCGAGACCCACCACTACTGTTCTGAGCTACCGTGACAATAAACTCTAATTCATCATCACCGATAGATTCATCATTACTCTGCATAACTTGTGCAATTTGATCGAGAAACAGCTCCGGATCATACCGATCATCAGCGTTTAAAACAGCCTGAACATCTGAAGCCAGCGAGGGGCCACGCAGGACCACGTTTAGAACACTGCCCTGTTGGGATCCCGCCACAGCTCTGTCTATCACATTGGCTAAGCACTCGCGCACTCGCGCCAGCACTTGTTCTGGATGATCGAGACTTATACCTCTAAAATCAAGGCGTTCACGCAATTCGCGAGCATTAAAATTAGATATCTCTCTAATGTGTGACTGAGAGCGACTGCCGGACCCAGACTGCACAACGGGCTCAATTACAGTAGTATCTGTTTGTGAGAAATTTACAATGATTGAGGGGGTGTGTGGTGTTGCAGCATCACCAGCGGAGCCCGGACACGCATGTGTGGTTGAAGTAATAGTAGAAGCGGTAACAGGCTCAATAACAACTGCAGTAGCTGCAGCAGAGGTGACCCGGCTAGATTGTGCATCAGACGCAAAATCACCAGCAGCACCAGCTATATGGTTAGCATCAGTAACAGCAACGGCCCGAGCAACACCTGCTGTACTATCACTATTATTAGCAACAATAGCCCCATCAGCAATAGCAGACGTAGGAACAGTCTGACGAGGATGTGTATCAGATGAGGATGATGCTGCTGCACTACTAAGTCTTGCATGCAAAACTTGGCATTTGTTTACTATTTGCGCAGCCCACTGGTTATAAGCCTCAAAGTCAAACCATTTAGCTCGAGTGGAGGTACCATCATTGTGTTTGAATAATTTACGGGGTGGGTCCATGGTGTGGATTTTAAAAGTCAGCGATTTAAAAAGCGGGTACTAATGAGATCTAATAAACCCCAGGTACTGTTTATTGCCTGCCGGGTACTAGTTAGACCACCAGCTATTTCATGCAAGTCGCCCTGTGCTGCTTCTTGATGTTGGTTGAGTTTAGCGACTATTTCTTGTAAGCCCTCCTGTACTGCTTGTTGATGTTGGCTGAGTTTAGCATCGATCAAAGATAGGATATCATTTTTTGAAACTATATGACTCCGTTCAGCAGGCTGAGCATCTGGAAGCTTCATGTAAACATCATACGCCGCTGATATTTGAGAGTCTGTTATGCCGCCTTCTTCGAAATCTATGTGTGAATCAACGCTCTTTCTGACACATTCTGGGGTGGTGGGTATATGAACTAGATCAAAATCTGATATACTGTACTCAAAAACATCAGAGAAATCACGAGGTAGCCACTCACTCGGGGGTGTTGCAGGTTCGCTGATGAAGATCGGTTCTGACTCTCCACTGTTGCACAAAGCTCCAGGTTTTTGTTGTTCTGGGAGGTCGATACTGCTTAAACATTCCAAAAACGTCTGGAATCGTACGGTGTCCTGATCATTATGAGGAGGGGTGCTGTTCTGCAGTCTGTGAAGATAGATAGACATGTGTTAAAACATATTATACATGTACCCATTTCAAACTGAATAAGCGTGTCTCCCTCTCTATCTCTTTTTATCTAATTTATATATGCCTATGCTTACCTTGTAGTGTGCGTTATTCGGGATGGTCCTGCTCCTCCACACACACGGTTCTCTGGCGTGTGTAAAACGGTCAGTTTAGAACATTTGTAATTGTTTAAACCCCTTTTAATTTTTTTTTCTTTTTAAAAAATAATACACAACTATACATCCCGTTGTATACACACCTGATGTAAGGTAGGGCTCTGTGGTCGCGGGGTCTGAATGTTTTCCTGCTCAGTTTGTTAACCCTGGAACAAATCAAACAAAAACGTTATTACATAATTTAAAACAATCGCTAGTTTAAAACATACATACGTTTTAAAACCCAGTAATGCTGTACACACCTTGTGCCTGTTAGAGAACTAGTTCCAGCTGTAAAAGCGCCCGTTTCTAAAGAAAAGGGTCCTGGGCCGTTCTCCCGAACTCCTAAAAATTAAGCTTTTGTTTTAGGAAAAAAAATCGTTTGAATATCCTATAATATGTTAACATAACACTTTTTAAAAATACAATAATAGGTTTTGTTTTACTTACCGTTTACATGTCCATGTTATAAAGAACGATGTTAGTGTTGATGATCGCAAAGAAAATGGTGTGCCCTGCAGCGAATCTTGAGGCGTAAATGGCTCAGGGTTTCGGGCTCTGAGCGTGTTTTTTTTATATAGGGTGGGTGTTTCCAAAAAGAAAGGTATGTCTCCAACCAATTTAAATGAGACCCTTCAGGGCTTTTGTCTTCTCAAGGAATTACAAAGGAGCCGATACTTCAGACAATAGGCGGGGTCGCCACCCAATTGGTAGCTACACCTGCCCCATTTACCTTGTCGAGGAATTACAAAAAGAGCCAATACCGGCCACTTTAAACAATAGGCTGGGCCCTTGTTCGCATGGTACTCTCAACTAGTGATACCCAGCGGTGGGCTTTTGCAATCCTGAACAAATTCAAACAATTAGCCAGCTGTTGAAAAGTTGGAGCGGGTCTGGGCGACTGGTTTTAGAAGTATCACTGTAGCGTTTATTTTCTAAAGGGCTGAATGTTATTTGCGACTATCTGTTGTGTTAAAAACTACTCTGAAACCATGAAACCCCTTACAGAAGAAATGGCCCGTTTGATCCGTTTTTAAAGAAATAAAATGCTCGCATCGGTGCAAGGTGTGACACCGGAATCACAAAATGAGTGTATTTAAAAGACGATTAGTTTGAAAAGAGCGATACTGGCTGCTTATAGCATTTATTTTCTAAAGGACTGAATGCTATTTGTGACATTTACTGTGTTAAAAACTAGCTGGCTGGCTTTGTCTCACTCTTAGTTCAACATTCCGAAATCCCGATTTTTAAATAAAATGATCGCATCAACCCTGGAAAGAAAAACTAGTTAAATTAAAACTAGGGGTTTGATTAAATGAAACGCTTGTGAACATGCTGACATTACCCATTCAGAAGAAATTCCCATTTGTGCCATTTATAAAATAAAATGCATGCCTCACTGCAAGCTGAGACATTGTCAGATTTAGAAAATTAGTGTGATTAAAACACTATTACCAACACTTTTGACTAGAGCACCCCCTCTTTGTTAAGGCGCACTGTGAACCAAAACAGCTTCCACTCCGCCAAGAATGAAACAAGAAACAAAGAATTGCTTTTAAGAACACATACATAACTGAATGTTGCGATACACCTAAGTGATAAAAAGAGTTTAATTAAAAACCCTATGGTTTGATTAAATTAAAACCCCGTTAAAAACCTATAAACTCATATAACCCCTCTGATCCCCTGTGGTATTTCCACACGAACAACCATACCCCCACCACACCTGAACGCGCATGAGCACACGCACGAAACCGGTCAAACCGGTTGTCAAACCGGTTTGGTTGGCCGCCATCTTGGACTAGTGCCATGTATTATGTGAACTTATCCAAGAATTTTAGAAACTGCACCTTTGGTATGAATTTTAAAATCCTATGTCAACTCGTTCTGGGGTTATGACATTCAAGATAAAACAAACCGATGGTTGAGTTCGGCAGGTTGGAGACTTCTGTGAACAGTGTTAATGTCATGATCCTGGGTCCTTTTGACCCAGCGTTTTGTGTTTTCTCTTCGCGATTTTGGTTCTGTTCTTCCTCTGGTTAGTGTTTACTCTGTTCTGCCCGTGTGTTCCTGTATCTAGTCCGCGTTTCTTAGTTTGTGTCCTTTCATGTGTAAGTTCCTGTTTTATTGTGAAGGTCTGTGTCTTATGTGAGTGTTTTCAGTTTGCCTCCCTAGTCTCGTCATGTTAATTACTCCCAGCTGTGTCCCCACCTGTATGTAATCCCCCTGTGTTCTCTGAGTGTATTTAAGTTGTGTCTTCTGTCATAGTAGTTGCTGGTTCGTCTGTGTTGTTTCCCCTCGGTCTCCCTGCATGTATTTCCCCGGACCTCCCTGCACCGTCATTCCTGGTTTGTGTGTTAGTTTACCCAGTTTAGGTTTCGGTTTCATGTTCACACCCTGTTGCTGTTTGTACCCACTGCTGTAAATAAACACTCACCTGCACCAGAGCTGCCGCCTTTTGGATCCTCACTACAAATCCACACGGCTTGCCCCGCAAACCGTGACAGAACGAACCAGCCACTACTATGACAGAAGACACAACTTAAATACACTCAGAGAACACAGGGGGATTACATACAGGTGGGGACACAGCTGGGAGTAATTAACATGACGAGACTAGGGAGGCAAACTGAAAACACTCACATAAGACACAGACCTTCACAATAAAACAGGAACTTACACATGAAAGGACACAAACTAAGAAACGCGGACTAGATACAGGAACACACGGGCAGAACAGAGTAAACACTAACCAGAGGAAGAACAGAACCAAAATCGCGAAGAGAAAACACAAAACGCTGGGTCAAAAGGACCCAGGATCATGACAGTGCCGCCTGTAGCGCAGGCCCCAGTAGCTCCAGTGCCGCCTGTAGCGCAGGCCCCAGTAGCTCCAGTGCCGCCTGTAGCGCAGGCCCCAGTAGCTCCAGTGCCGCCTGTAGCGCAGGCCCCAGTAGCTCTGGCTCCAGCATTACCGGTTCCACCCGTTCACTCCGTGCAGGGAGAAAGCCTAAGTCCTACTCAAGGTGCTTTTCATGATTCAGCCGCCATTGGCACTGTTTGCCGCTCCAGGGCTTCCCCAGAGGCTAGGTCCCAGTCCTCAGCTGATTCTGGACCCCTGGAATTTAAGCAGCCACCTGGGAAGTGCCCCGTGTCAGTGCTGTCTGAGCAGGGCCAGTGCTCAGCACAGCACCCATTTCCTTCATGTCTGCCAGTGGACTCCATGCCTGCTGGCTTTGTGATGGCTTCTGCTGGAGGGTCCAAGGGGCCCGTCCAGCCTTCGTCTCGTATCTCCGCTGGAGGGTCCGAGGGACTGCTCCGGCCTTTGTCTCGTGTTTCAGCTGGGGGGCCCGAGGAGCCCGTCCAGCAGCCTTCCTCGTCAGCTGGTGGTTCCGAAGAACCACACCAGCCTCATGCCTCGTCGGCTGGAGGGTCCGAGGGGCCCGTTCAGCCTCCTGTCTCCGCTGGAGGGCCCGAGGAGCCTGTCCAGCCGCCACCTGCGGCCGCTTCGTCCTCGTCTGGTCCAGCTTCATCCGAGTCCTCGTCTGGTTCAGCTTCATCCGAGTCTTCGTCCTCGTCTGGTTCAGCTTCATCCGAGTCTTCGTCTTCGTCCTCGTCTGGTCCGGCGTCATCCGAGTCTTCGTCCTCGTCTGGTCCGGCCTCATCAGAGTCTTCATCCTCGTCTGGTCCGGCCTCATCAGAGTCTTCTGCTACGCCTGGTCCTGCGGCCTCTGCTTCTGCTACGCCTGGTCCTGCGGCCTCTGCTTCTGCTACGCCTGGTCCAGCTGCATCCGCCTGTGCTTCTGCTACGCCTGGTCCAGCTGCATCCGCCTGTGCTTCTGCTACGCCTGGTCCAGCTGCATCCGCCTGTGCTTCTGCTACGCCTGGTCCAGCTGCATCCGCCTGTGCTTCTGCTACGCCTGGTCCAGCCTCTGCCTGTGCTTCTGTTACGCCTGGTCCAGCCTCTGCCTGTGCTTCTGTTACGCCTGGTCCAGCCTCTGCTTCAGCATCGCCTGGGCCAGCCTCTGCCTCTGCTTCAGCATCGCCTGGTCCTGCCTCTGCTTCAGCGTCGCCTGGTCCTGTGCCCTCCAAGCCTCGGCCGGTGCGCCTGACACTTGGGCGCCGCCGCTGCCTTCCGCGCGGCCAGCCCCCTGATCGCCATCGCCTGAGTCGCCGCCGTCGCCTTCCGCACGGCCGGCCCCCGGACCGCCATCGCCTGAGTGGCCGCCGCTGCCTTCCGCACGGCCGGCCCCCGGACCGCCATCGCCTGAGTGGCCGCCGCTGCCTTCCGCACGGCCGGCCCCCGGACCGCCATCGCCTGAGTGGCCGCCGTTGCCTTCCGCACGGCCGGCCCCCGGACCGCCATCGCCTGAGTGGCCGCCGTTGCCTTCCGCACGGCCGGCCCCCGGACTGCCATCGCCTGAGTGGCCGCCGTTGCCGTCCGCACGGCCGGCCTCCCGAACTGTATCCACGTCGCCGCCGTTGCCGTCCGCACGGTCGGCCCCCCCGAACTGTTTTGGACTCCTGTGCTGTCGGCCCCCTGGCCGGCCCCCCGAACTGTTTTGGACTCCTGTGCTGTTGGCCCCCTGGCCGGCCCCCTGAACTGTTTTGGACTCCTGTGCTGTCGGCCCCCTGAACTCTTCTGTTTTGGACTCTGTTTTTTTTCCTGTGTTTTGGTGTGCTTCGTTTCTTTTGGTTTTGGGCTCGTTTTTTGTTTTTGTCTTTTGGCCTTCTGGTGCTCCGGTTTTGTTTTGCTTCGAGCCCTCTGTAGTATCAGGTAAATGTTAAGTGGTAGGAACGTTTCTGCTGGGTTGTTGTTGTAGGGGGGGATGGAAAATAATAAAGGACACTCATCGAGTAATGGCGCGTCTCGTGTGTCTGTGAGTTATGCCTCCAGTCAAATAACATCCATAACCTCAAATAACGGAACATGGTGTCAGAAGACAATTGGAAACGTTAGTTGGGCATAAGTGAAAGGTTTCGGCGTCGGTGCCAGGTTAAAGGTCGGCCATAGAGGAGCTGCGCGAAAAGAGACGTGGCGTCATGAGTCAGTTTCAAGTCACCCCGCCGGAGAAGTTCACTTTTAGGTCCGACGACTGGACCAAATGGATAAAGCGTTTTGACAGATTTCGCATCGCGTCTGGATTGGAGACGCAAGCGGACGAAAATCAAGTGAACGCCCTTATCTACACTATGGGCGAGGAGGCAGAGGACATATTGGTATCCCTGCACCTGACTCCCGAAGAGGCGAGCGATTATGAGACCGTTAAAAGGAGGTTGGATGCTCACTTCGTAGCCCGAAGAAACATCATATTTGAGCGAGCGAAGTTTAACCAGCGCCAACAAGAGACGGGTGAGTCAGTTGACAACTTCCATACTGCACTGCATTGTCTGGCAGAACATTGTGGATACGGGACTTTGCATGACGAAATGGTGCGAGACAGATTTGTCGTGGGTCTGAAAGACAAACGATTGTCAGAACAGCTACAAATGGATCCAGAACTAACGCTAGGGAAAGCGCTTAACAGAGCCCGACAAAGTGAGCTTGTAAAGAAGCAACAAGAGATGCTAAGCACTAACTTTAAAATGGATATTACCAACTCACAACTGAACCGCGTCCATGCTAAACGGCAAGAAGGGGCACGTCCCAAGCAGCTGACACCGCTACATAAACAAACCGCCAAAACACAGAAAGAAAAAAAGACACAATGCAGAAGATGTGGAGACATAAAAGGTCACAATCTTCAACAATGCCCTGCGAGGGAAGCCGCATGTAATTACTGTAAGAAAAAAGGACATTTTGCCAGGATGTGCAGAAACAAAAAACTGTGTGAAGTCAATGCTGCAACAGTTTCAGAGAACAGCGATACAGATGATGAGGTCGCTTTCTTGGGTTCCCTCTCTGCGGACACCAAAGAGAGTCCATGGGTAACAGAGATACATGTGGACAAATGCAACACATTCTTTAAAATCGACACCGGAGCGGATGTCACAGCAGTCCCAGAGACTTTCTACACACAGCATCAGTTGGGGAGATTGGATAAGCCCAAAAGGGTTCTGCAGGGCCCAGGAGGAACACGTCTGAAGGTAAAAGGCATGTTCACAGCCACTCTCAGCAAGAACAACCACAAAACCAAAGAAGACATTTATGTCGTAAAGGGTTTATGCACACCGCTGCTGAGCGGGCATGCTGCAGTGGCACTACAGCTGGTTGCTAGAGTTAATCATATTAGCTTAGACTCTATTGACGCTGTCAAACAAGAATTCCCCAAGCTTTTCAACGGCTTAGGCAAAATGGAGGGGGAGTACAATATTGTTCTGAAACCAGAGGCACAGCCGTTTTCCCTCTCGACCCCTAGGCGAATCTCTCTTCCACTCTTACCAAAGGTTAAAGAAGAGCTGAACAGGATGGAGCAGCAGGGTGTCATTTCCAAGGTGGAGGAGCCCACTGATTGGTGCGCGCCTATGGTGGTGGTTCCTAAGCGCACAGGCAAAGTGAGAATATGCAGCGATCTCACTGAACTAAACAAATATGTCATGAGAGAGAAGCATCCACTCCCTTCAGTAGAACACACACTAGGACAGCTTGCAGGAGCAAAAGTGTTTTCAAAGCTGGATGCCAATGCAGGATTTTGGCAGATTCCCTTATCCAGGGACTCTTCTTTGCTCACGACCTTTATTACACCTTTTGGTCGGTATTGTTACAATCGTCTGTGCTTTGGAATCTCATCAGCCCCAGAACACTTCCAGAAACGGATGGCACGCATTCTTGAGGGTTTAGAAGGAGTCCTCTGCCAGATGGATGATGTGCTCATCTGGGGGACGTCACAAGCAGAGCATGATGAGAGACTTCGAAAAGCACTGGTTCGACTGCAGGAGGCTGGAGTAACATTGAACGACAAGTGTGAGTTCTCCAAGAACAGGATAAAGTTCCTGGGGCAGGTCATTGAGGCATCGGGGGTTAGCGCAGATCCTGACAAGACGCATGCCGTGAGTTCCATGGATGAGCCCAGCAACATAAGTGAGGTGAGACGCTTCCTGGGCATGGTGAATCACCTAGGAAAGTTTCTTCCTCACCTGGCGGAAAAAACGCGCCCCCTAAGAGATCTACTGAAGAAGTCCAACCTGTGGTCATGGGGGCCACAGCAGCAGCAGGCTTTCGACGGCATCAAAAAAGAACTGACAACACCCCCAGGGCTTGCTCTGTATGATCCAAATGCTGAAACGTGCGTATCAGCTGATTCATCTTCGTATGGCTTGGGAGCAGTGCTTCTCCAGCGGCACGCCGATCTAGGGTGGAAACCAGTAGCATACGCTTCAAAAGCTCTCAGCGCGACAGAGCAGCGATATGCTCAAATTGAGAAGGAGGCCCTCGCTTCAACATGGGCCTGTGAGAGGTTTGCAGAGTTCCTAATTGGGAAAACATTCCACATTGAAACAGACCACAAACCTCTGGTCTCGTTGCTTGGCTCCAAGGGCCTGGACGAGCTTCCACCTCGTATACAACGTCTACGCATGCGATTGATGAGGTTCTCTTATACCATATCTCATGTTCCTGGTAGAGACATTGCAACAGCAGATGTACTGTCCAGAGCTCCTGTATGTGACACAACTGAGGGTTTGCCGGAGGAAGAAATCAACTTGTATGTGGAGTCCGTCATAGCAAGCCTGCCAGCCACAGAGCCACGACTCAGAGAAATCCAGACACATCAGGACAATGACAGCATTCTAAGCCAGCTGAAGAAGTTCTGTGTGGAAGGATGGCCAGATAAGTACTCCATCGGAAGGGTTTTCCAGCCTTATCTGCCATTTTCAGGTGACCTCACAGTCCACAATGGTTTGCTTCTTTATGGGAGCAGAATAGTGATTCCCACATCGCTCAGAGCAGACATTCTGTCTAAACTACATGAGGGACACCTAGGAATAACGAAATGCAGAGAGAGAGCTAAACAATCTGTTTGGTGGCCAGGCCTGAGCAGTGAGCTGATAAAAGTGATTGGGACCTGTGACACTTGCTGCCGTGAGCGGACTAACCACAAAGAAACCATGCTACCTACCGAGTTCCCACAAAGACCGTGGGCCATGGTGGGAACTGATCTGTTCCAGATAGAGAATAAACAGTACCTGGTCATTGTGGATTACTTTTCCAGATTCTTCGAAGTTGCCAAACTGACATCTACAACATCAGAGGCAGTGATCGAGCACTGTAAATCAATCTTTGCACGTCATGGCATACCAGAGCGGGTTCGCTCTGATAATGGACCTCAGTTTTCGTCTGATTCCTTCAAAAGATTTGCACAAGAATGGGGTTTTAGCCATGAGACATCCAGTCCCCACTTCCCTCAGAGCAATGGGGAGGCCGAGAGGGCAGTCAGGACCATCAAAAGTCTTCTTAAAAAGTCTGGCGATCCCTATCTCGCCCTTATGGCATACCGGGCCACTCCATTGGCAAATGGCTACAGCCCAACGGAGCTTCTCATGGGTAGACGGATAAGGACAACTATTCCTGTCATCCCATCACAGCTACATCCAAGAGGTACGGACACAGACAAGCTCAAAGCTATAGAACAATCGTACAGACAAAAGCAAAGACAAAACTACAACCGCAGACACAGAGCACATGATATGCTACAGCTCAATCCTGGAGACAAAGTGTGGGTCTCAGACATGGATACTAGAGGGACAGTCGTGTCCATGGCAGGCTCACCGAGGTCCTACATCATCGAGACAGCAAAGGGCACGCTGAGAAGAAACCGTTACCATCTTACATGGACACCTGGGGCACCAGAGATTTCTGGCGATCCACCAGAGGCTTCACCTGAGAACTCTGTTCCAGCTGCACAGATTGTGTCGGTTCCAGACACTATCTCACAGGAGGCCAGCCAGCAGACTCCTGAAGCTGGGAGCCAAATCCAACCCAGGTCTAGGAGGCCTCCAGCATACCTAAAAGACTATGTTTGCTCATAGGGCTTGGAACTGAGTGAGCACTGGGGCAGAATAATCCCCACACTCAGGCTGAGGGCTGGGTAGTCTACCCCATCCCTCATAGAGACAATGAGAAATAAAGCAAATGGTTGCACTGTTTAAACATGTTGTTTGTAGCTGCACTGAATAGTTCAGAAATGTGCACTTATGCTTAGTGTTCAGAGTTGTATACTTTGAGAGTTTATTTTTGGACATTCTGAGTAGTCTGGTTTGAAACCAAGCGAGTTCAGTAAACAAGCTGTTACCAGATAAAGCACAAGGACATAGTAATAGTATACTTTAAAGCGTGCGGGTCTAATCTGTTTTCTTGGTTATATTCCAGCATCACATCCTATTTAGTAGGGGGGATGTAGTATCAGGTAAATGTTAAGTGGTAGGAACGTTTCTGCTGGGTTGTTGTTGTAGGGGGGGATGGAAAATAATAAAGGACACTCATCGAGTAATGGCGCGTCTCGTGTGTCTGTGAGTTATGCCTCCAGTCAAATAACATCCATAACCTCAAATAACGGAACACCCTCCTTCCTGGGTCCCCCGCCGCCCGCCCTGGTCGGGTTGTTTTCTGTTTTTTCTGGCTGTTTTGTTTCTTGTTGGGCTGTCTGGAGCCAGCCTTTGAGGGGGGGGTACTGTCATGATCCTGGGTCCTTTTGACCCAGCGTTTTGTGTTTTCTCTTCGCGATTTTGGTTCTGTTCTTCCTCTGGTTAGTGTTTACTCTGTTCTGCCCGTGTGTTCCTGTATCTAGTCCGCGTTTCTTAGTTTGTGTCCTTTCATGTGTAAGTTCCTGTTTTATTGTGAAGGTCTGTGTCTTATGTGAGTGTTTTCAGTTTGCCTCCCTAGTCTCGTCATGTTAATTACTCCCAGCTGTGTCCCCACCTGTATGTAATCCCCCTGTGTTCTCTGAGTGTATTTAAGTTGTGTCTTCTGTCATAGTAGTTGCTGGTTCGTCTGTGTTGTTTCCCCTCGGTCTCCCTGCATGTATTTCCCCGGACCTCCCTGCACCGTCATTCCTGGTTTGTGTGTTAGTTTACCCAGTTTAGGTTTCGGTTTCATGTTCACACCCTGTTGCTGTTTGTACCCACTGCTGTAAATAAACACTCACCTGCACCAGAGCTGCCGCCTTTTGGATCCTCACTACAAATCCACACGGCTTGCCCCGCAAACCGTGACAGTTAAAGAGATGCTTCAACAGGTTTCTAAAGAAAAAATGAACAAAGATCAAACAACCTTGCTTGAAAGTTTCAAGGATGCTTCTTTTCAGGACTTTGCAGACTGCACTTGGACGAGATGGCCGATCATTACTGAGAATAGCATTAATGAAGCGGAATAAAGAAATGAAAAGGTGACTCTCACATATGCTGCTATGATCAAAGCATGGTTTTAAAATGGCTACAGTGTAGTCTCATTGTGTATCATCTGGTGGTTTAAAGGCAGAGTCGGAGAAAGCGACACTGTTAGCCAAATCAGGAGCCTTAAAATAAAAGCAAATTTCACAGGAAAAAGAAGCTAAAGTAAAAAAGGAAAGAAAAGAACTGGAGATAAAAACGGCTGTAACAGTATCTAATGCTTAATTTTAGCTTTAACTACTATTAAAGCAGTTGTTATAGCTGGTGGCTAGTAGAAGCTACTAGTGAAAGGGGTTCGTGTCTCAGAGCATCTATTTGTGATGGAAGGATCAAGAACCTTACTTACCAGCAGCCAAGGACAAAGCAACGACATTTAACGCCCAAAGATTAACAGCTACTCAGCAACAAACAAATCAAATTTGAACCATTAGAGAAAAAAAATACTCAATCTACAGCTACTTTTAGTATCCATCCATCTTCATCCGCTTTATCCGAGGCCGGCCTCATGTACTGTTTTTCCATGTAAATTAGGTGCAGCTATTGATTAAACCTATTTCCCATTTTCCTAGCAAAATATTAAAAAGTGACGATTGACCCAAGACTTTTGTATAGTGCTGGAAATAGTTGGGGTTTTTTTTGTAAATCATACAATTTTAAATTCTAAATCTTTTCAGTTTTTATTCTTTAAACATTTTAGTGTTTCAGGAGATCAATCCTGGATTTATTTTTTCTTTGTTTGTTTGTTTGTTAACAATAATAAATCTTTTTGGATGTCAGAAAAACAACCTACTGTCTTCTGAGTTGACACAAGGACAAAGTCATTAATATAAAAACAGAAAAACCATTAATGCTTCTAATGATGTCAGTGACACACGTTGTGTAGTTTACATTATTGGCTCTAAGAAGACGGGAAAGAGCTTGGGTTTGGAAAAACGCTGTGGGTGGAGTTACAAACACAGTTTGTACGTCATGAATCAGTTACCCTGACCTTCCAATGACACCAGTCTGAAACATTCTGTGGAAGCTGGTTTCTGCTACTGGAAACAAAAGAGTAACTCCAAGAATAACTCAACATTTCAAGTTAACAAGTAGAAATTTAAGAAAAAAAATTGATGTTAAGTTAAAATTTTGAGTTAGTAAAATAAGTTAAAATTTCTAGTGAGCATTGCCAGTCTTGAATTACGTAATTTCTTCCGCTTCTGCTTCCAGCTTCAAGCGTGACAAGGACATTACGTAACTTCACAGCACTTCCTGACTGCCAGGGCTAACTTGAAATTTCGAGTTCACTCGTCAGAGTTAAATGACTTATATGAGACTGTGAGACTTGGATCTGACAAAAGAAGCATTTGAGTTATTTAGGTGTAGGCTCTGTGACGAGCACTTCCTGCCTCAGTGAACACAGTTTTTTTATTAATATGTATTGTGAGGAGGATCTTGTTCTATTCTATTAAACCGATCATAACTTTGTTTATTGCACTGATGTTGAAGATCTTGTGGTTTGCAATGAATTTTGAGTATGATGCAGATAATTGAAGGCTGTTCATTAACCAGCCTAAAATATGTAACGTGTTCAGCTGCATATTTCCTTTGCATCTGTGCCAACTGGTCATTCTGTCTAGTTAAAAAACACCTATGAAAAAAAACTGTATCTTACTGAATATCTGTATTTTTTAACGTGGCATCACTGAATTCAAACATTCAAGACTTGAGAGATTCTCAAGTGCTCAAATTTTACACTATTCATATTCTGATTAAAATAAACTTAAAAAAATGTGGACAAGCGGTTTTTATGTTTTTAATCATATTTTTAATAACAGTATTACCATCCCCAGTAGCAAGGACTTTTTTTTAAATTATGATCTTTTCCTAAAATTGCATAAACAATAATCTCATGGCTGAAAACTTTGCTTTCACCATTTTTCAGTATTTTCATCTCTTGGCAGTATGTTATATGACTTTAGCTGCCAATGACCTGTTTTTGAGTCCGATAGCTGTGATGTCACAAGACAGTACTGGTCAGTTTTAATGATGGTGCTGATGAACATTTCTCATGACACTGTTTGATCAACATTAACAGGGAGACTCAGTACTAGTTGCTTTGATTTGGTTTGGTAAAGAAACTTTTACTTGAGGCAGATGAAACTGTGGTGTCCTTTGATGTAGTCTCTCTCTTCACTTGCATACCTACAACTGAGGCAGTGGAGACCGTCCTAAAACGCCTACAAGAAGAGAGAAGCGATCACCCCCGATCAGACTGTTAGCACTCTGTTAGACCTCTGCCTCACCACCACACATTTAAATACAACAAGGGTTTTTACATGGACCTTTACATGGAGGAAGTGGAAAGGAAGTCTCTTGGCTCTTTCAAAGGAAGAGTACCCAGCCACTGGTACAGATATGTGGACGACACCTGGGTCAAAATCAAGACACAAGAAGTGGAATCCTTCACTACGCACATTAACGCTGTGGATAAAAACATCAAGTTCACCAGGAAGACACAAAGGACAACTGTTTGCCTTTCCTGCGCTGTGCACATTGAAGAGAACGGCAAACTCAACATCGAAGTTTACCGGAAGCCCACACACACGGACCAGTACCTCCTCTTTGACTCCCATCACCCTCTGGAACACAAACTTGGAGTAATTAGGACCCTACACCACTGAGCAGAACATGTTCCCTCTAAGCCTGAAGGAAAAAAGAAGGAACACACACATGTAAAGGAAGCACTCAAAACGTGTGGCTATCCTAAATGGGCGTTCTTAAAGTCAGCAAAGAGGCACAGAAAAGAAGATCAGACACCAGCAAGGGAGGATAAGAAAGACAGACGCAACAACATTGTCATCCCCTATGTAGCCGGTGTGTCAGAAAAACTCAGGAGAGTTTTCTCCAAGCATGACATCCCGGTGCATTTCAGACCCAGCAACACACTCAGACAGAAACTGGTTCACCCGAAAGATAAAACACCAAAACACAGACTCAACAATGTGGTGTATGCTGTACAGTGCAGCGAGGAATGCTCAGACCTCTACATTGGAGAGACCAAACAGCCACTTCACAAGCGCATGGCACAACATAGAAGAGCCACCTCCACAGGACAAGACTCAGCAGTCCATCTGCATCTTAAGGATAAAGGACACTCTTTCGAGGATGCCAATGTTCACATTTTGGACAGAGAGGACAGATGGTTTGAAAGAGGAGTGAAAGAAGCCATCTATGTCCACTGTGAGCGACCATCTTTGAACAGAGGCGGTGGTTTACGACACCAACTCTCTGCCATCTATAATCCAGTTTTGAGATCCCTTCCCAGACGCCTTAACGCCCACTCACATCCTGGGCCATCTGATCTCAGGAATTTGCATGATAAGGTGGGGCCAGGTTTCACAATGAACTCACCCGAAAGTCTGGCTGATTGGGACCCACACCCAGTTTCACACCTTGGCTCAGGCGATTAGAGGATCATCAGGGGGTCCTTTTGTCCCTCCGTGGGGGGTAGCTCCCACTAGGTTTATATCTGGGACTCTCCACCATTTGACCTTAGAACTGAAGAAGCTTCTCGGATGAGAGGTGAAACGTCTTCAAGTAACTTAAAGAAGTCCAGACGCTTTTCTTTGCAAGCTCCTTTGACTACGATGACCTGGATGACTGAGAACCTTCACAGACACTCGTTAGACAGTTTCCCCCCAGCAATAAAGATGTTTCTTCTAAAAAACTGTTCCACTGTTTTATATTCAGGAAAACAAGTGCAGAAGGACTTCTCCATCACATGCGGTCAACATTGTGTATTTTTTTTAATATCATATGCAAAATGGTGTATCTTATGCCCGCCTGCTTAACATGTATGGGTCTAATTTAATTTGTAATGATGCTATGATGTGTCGATTTGTCAACAACATACAACCTGTTGCTGTATGCAGTGATTATGTGTGTGTGCAATGTGGATACTGATATGTACTAATGAGAATAATAATAAAAACAACAGGAGAGCATGATTTAATCGAGTCAATGGTATTTATTATCAAATCTCGTATATATATATATATATATATATATATATATATATATATATATATATATATATATATATATATATATATATATAGATTCATAACATACTTTGTTTAAACATAAATAAAAGACATCAAACATTAACCAGTAATAAAAGACATAAAATATTTAACAGTAATAAAAGAAAAGAAAACAAAACAATTTAGCAGCAATAAGTGAAAAAAAAAAACCCATAACAGTAGAAAAACACCAAACAGCAAATATTTTTAGCAGAAGAACAATTTCTGCAATAAGAAAAAAACCTGAATTCAAAAATCCAACCACTCTACAGGACCCCCCTTTAATTTGTTTTTTTTTATTCTTTATTTTTTTTAGTGTACTATGCCGCAGCGGTCCACCAGGGGTGTTCTTTTTTGGTGTGTGTTTTAAAAAACCACGGTCTTCAGACAGTGACGTTAGAAAACGTCTTGTTCTGCTCAACGTATGCCCCGTGAGAGCGAGCGCGTCTCTAGGCAGAAACAGCGTTTTATACACACCCATACTAAATGCAGCCAAGGTGGTATACGTGAATGGATCAACTTGAGTACAACCCAGTAGCGTGTCACGATAAATGCTGCATGCTTTACGCAGGACATCAACATCGTTAACACAGTAACGCCTGAGTTCAGCCTGAAAATCAAAGGGATTCTGCGAGGCAACCTGGTACCATTCCATGAATCGCACCTTATCGCTTTCAGACATGTGCTCATAGCCGTAGAAGGAGGGATCTGGGTACGGGCCCACATAACGCTCATTATCCCTCGTATTAAACCTGTGTGGGAAATGGCTCTTCTGCAGGTCTTGAAAACCTAAAGCAGAGGGTATTTTGGCAAGGCCCATGGGCAAAAAGCTGAACGAATCAATCCACCGCTGGTCATAGTCCCTGTCATGCATTAAAATCACACGGCTGCCGCTCATTATGACACTAGGTGTTATGCTCTGTCTGACAAAGTACTCGAGGAGTATGTAGTTATCAAAGCCAGATGCATTATGTGCTATGAAAGTGTACCCACGAAACCTTGGGCGTCTGTAATGCTGCACAAACGCCTCCACACACTTTAATGTATTAAATCTGAACTTATTGCCCTTCAGATCAGACGCACACACAAAGTTAGCCTCGTGTTTACCGTTGTGGTACCGCGTCTCAAAATCATATAAAATGTATTTATCGTTAGGCTTCTGTTTTTCAACAGGCTGTATGAAACACTGATGGTCGGAGTCTCCTGCTAATTTAGGTTCGCGGCGGTGCTCGCATCCCGGCTGCGCACATTTGTGTGGCAATTTCTTGGATTCTCTATATGTGGTGCCACAGTGCATGCAATGTTTCATATGATCACAGGGGATCATCAGAGAATCTCATCATAAGGTATGTGCGCCAGTCTTAAGCGAGACCCACCACTACTGTTCTGAGCTACCGTGACAATAAACTCTAATTCATCATCACCGATAGATTCATCATTACTCTGCATAACTTGTGCAATTTGATCGAGAAACAGCTCCGGATCATACCGATCATCAGCGTTTAAAACAGCCTGAACATCTGAAGCCAGCGAGGGGCCACGCAGGACCACGTTTAGAACACTGCCCTGTTGGGATCCCGCCACAGCTCTGTCTATCACATTGGCTAAGCACTCGCGCACTCGCGCCAGCACTTGTTCTGGATGATCGAGACTTATACCTCTAAAATCAAGGCGTTCACGCAATTCGCGAGCATTAAAATTAGATATCTCTCTAATGTGTGACTGAGAGCGACTGCCGGACCCAGACTGCACAACGGGCTCAATTACAGTAGTATCTGTTTGTGAGAAATTTACAATGATTGAGGGGGTGTGTGGTGTTGCAGCATCACCAGCGGAGCCCGGACACGCATGTGTGGTTGAAGTAATAGTAGAAGCGGTAACAGGCTCAATAACAACTGCAGTAGCTGCAGCAGAGGTGACCCGGCTAGATTGTGCATCAGACGCAAAATCACCAGCAGCACAAGCTATATGGTTAGCATCAGTAACAGCAACGGCCCGAGCAACACCTGCTGTACTATCACTATTATTAGCAACAATAGCCCCATCAGCAATAGCAGACGTAGGAACAGTCTGACGAGGATGTGTATCAGATGAGGCTGATGCAGGCACCCTATTAAGTCTAGCTATAATATCGTCTAATTTGTTATTTGTTTCTTCAGCCCACTGCATAAAAGTCTCTAAGTCAAAACATCTAACAGGAGTGGAGGTTCCGTTATTATGTTTAAATAATTTATTTGGAGGGTCCATGGTCTGGATTTTAAAAGTCAGGGACTTGAAATTTTGCTGCAGATGTTGTCTAATGTACTACACACTTTGTTTATGAGTTTGGTAAACTGTTGCCTTTGTACCTGTGCTTCTTGGTGGTATTGATTGAGTCTAGCTTCAATCAAACATAATTTATCAGCTATTGAAGCTATATGACTCTGTTCAGCAGGCTGAGCGTCTGGAAGCTTCATGTAAGCATCATACGCCGCTGATATTTGAGAGTCTGTTATGCCGCCTTCTTCGAAATCTATGTGTGAATCAACGCTCTTTCTGACACATTCTGGGTTGGTGGGTATATGAACTAGATCAAAATCTGATATACTGTACTCAAAAACATCAGAGAAATCGCGATGTAGCCACTCACTCGGAGGTGTTGCAGGTTCGCTGATGAAGATCTGTTCTGACTCTCCACTGTTGCACAAAGCTCCAGGTTTTTGTTGTTCTGGGAGGTCGATACTGCTTAAACATTCCAAAAACGTCTGGAATCGTACGGTGTCCTGATCATTATGAGGAGGGGTGCTGTTCTGCAGTCTGTGAAGATAGATAGACATGTGTTAAAACATATTATACATGTACCCATTTCAAACTGAATAAGCGTGTCTCCCTCTCTATCTCTTTTTATCTAATTTATATATGCCTATGCTTACCTTGTAGTGTGCGTTATTCGGGATGGTCCTGCTCCTCCACACACACGGTTCTCTGGCGTGTGTAAAACGGTCAGTTTAGAACATTTGTAATTGTTTAAACCCCTTTTAAATTTTTTTTTCTTTTTAAAAAATAATACACAACTATACATCCCGTTGTATACACACCTGATGTAAAGTTGGGCTCTGTGGTCGCGGGGTCTGAATGTTTTCCTGCTCAGTTTGTTAACCCTGGAACAAATCAAACAAAAACGTTATTACATAATTTAAAACAATCGCTAGTTTAAAACATACATACGTTTTAAAACCCAGTAATGCTGTACACACCTTGTGCCTGTTAGAGAACTAGTTCCAGCTGTAAAAGCGCCCGTTTCTAAAGAAAAGGGTCCTGGGCCGTTCTCCCGAACTCCTAAAAATTAAGCTTTTGTTTTAGGAAAAAAAATCGTTTGAATATCCTATAATATGTTAACATAACACTTTTTAAAAATACAATAATAGGTTTTGTTTTACTTACCGTTTACATGTCCATGTTATAAAGAACGATGTTAGTGTTGATGATCGCAAAGAAAATGGTGTGCCCTGCAGCGAATCTTGAGGCGTAAATGGCTCAGGGTTTCGGGCTCTGAGCGTGTTTTTTTTATATAGGGTGGGTGTTTCCAAAAAGAAAGGTATGTCTCCAACCAATTTAAATGAGACCCTTCAGGGCTTTTGTCTTCTCAAGGAATTACAAAGGAGCCGATACTTCAGACAATAGGCGGGGTCGCCACCCAATTGGTAGCTACACCTGCCCCATTTACCTTGTCGAGGAATTACAAAAAGAGCCAATACCGGCCACTTTAAACAATAGGCTGGGCCCTTGTTCGCATGGTACTCTCAACTAGTGATACCCAGCGGTGGGCTTTTGCAATCCTGAACAAATTCAAACAATTAGCCAGCTGTTGAAAAGTTGGAGCGGGTCTGGGCGACTGGTTTTAGAAGTATCACTGTAGCGTTTATTTTCTAAAGGGCTGAATGTTATTTGCGACTATCTGTTGTGTTAAAAACTACTCTGAAACCATGAAACCCCTTACAGAAGAAATGGCCCGTTTGATCCGTTTTTAAATAAATAAAATGCTTGCATCGGTGCAAGGTGTGACACCGGAATCACAAAATGAGTGTATTTAAAAGACGATTAGTTTGAAAAGAGCGATACTGGCTGCTTATAGCATTTATTTTCTAAAGGACTGAATGCTATTTGTGACATTTACTGTGTTAAAAACTAGCTGGCTGGCTTTGTCTCACTCTTAGTTCAACATTCCGAAATCCCGATTTTTAAATAAAATGATCGCATCAACCCTGGAAAGAAAAACTAGTTAAATTAAAACTAGGGGTTTGATTAAATGAAACGCTTGTGAACATGCTGACATCACCCATTCAGAAGAAATTCCCATTTGTGCCATTTATAAAATAAAATGCATGCCTCACTGCAAGCTGAGACATTGTCAGATTTAGAAAATTAGTGTGATTAAAACACTATTACCAACACTTTTGACTAGAGCACCCCCTCTTTGTTAAGGCGCACTGTGAACCAAAACAGCTTCCACTCCGCCAAGAATGAAACAAGAAACAAAGAATTGCTTTTAAGAACACATACATAACTGAATGTTGCGATACACCTAAGTGATAAAAAGAGTTTAATTAAAAACCCTATGGTTTGATTAAATTAAAACCCCGTTAAAAACCTATAAACTCATATAACCCCTCTGATCCCCTGTGGTATTTCCACACGAACAACCATACCCCCACCACACCTGAACGCGCATGAGCACACGCACGAAACCGGTCAAACCGGTTGTCAAACCGGTTTGGTTGGCCGCCATCTTGGACTAGTGCCATGTATTATGTGAACTTATCCAAGAATTTTAGAAACTGCACCTTTGGTATGAATTTTAAAATCCTATGTCAACTCGTTCTGGGGTTATGACATTCAAGATAAAACAAAGCGATGGTTGAGTTCGGCAGGTTGGAGACTTCTGTGAACAGTGTTAAAGAGATGCTTCAACAGGTTTCTAAAGAAAAAATGAACAAAGATCAAACAACCTTGCTTGAAAGTTTCAAGGATGCTTCTTTTCAGGACTTTGCAGACTGCACTTGGACGAGATGGCCGATCATTACTGAGAATAGCATTAATGAAGCGGAATAAAGAAATGAAAAGGTGACTCTCACATATGCTGCTATGATCAAAGCATGGTTTTAAAATGGCTACAGTGTAGTCTCATTGTGTATCATCTGGTGGTTTAAAGGCAGAGTCGGAGAAAGCGACACTGTTAGCCAGATCAGGAGCCTTAAAATAAAAGCAAATTTTACAGGAAAAAGAAGCTAAAGTAAAAAAGGAAAGAAAAGAGCTGGAGATAAAAACGGCTGTAACAGTATCTAATGCTTAA
Organism: Diplotaxodon limnothrissa; assembly: GCF_057381915.1. Taxonomy (NCBI): domain Eukaryota; kingdom Metazoa; phylum Chordata; class Actinopteri; order Cichliformes; family Cichlidae; genus Diplotaxodon; species Diplotaxodon limnothrissa. The sequence continues at coordinate 12,883,595 of NC_140598.1, read as the reverse complement.
TTTTAGCTTTAACTACTATTAAAGCAGTTGTTATAGCTGGTGGCTAGTAGAAGCTACTAGTGAAAGGGGTTCGTGTCTCAGAGCATCTATTTGTGATGGAAGGATCAAGAACCTAAGAATCCCTTACTTACCAGCAGCCAAGGACAAAGCAACGACATTTAACGCCCAAAGATTAACTGCCACAGCTACTCAGCAACAAACAAATCAAATTTGAACCATTAGAGAAAAAAAATTACTCAATCTACAGCTACTTTTAGTATCCATCCATCTTCATCCGCTTTATCCGGGGCCGGGTCGCGTGGGCAGCAGCCTAAGCAAAGAGGCCCAGACCTCCCTCTCCCCAGCCACCTCCTCCAGCTTATCCGGGGGAACACCAAGGCGTTCCCAGGCCAGCCGAGAGATATAATCTCTCCAGCGTGTCCTGGGTCTGCCCCGGGGCCTCCTCCCGGTGGGACATGCCTGAAACACCTCACCCAGGAGGCGCCCAGGGGGCATCCTTGTCAGATGCCCGAACCACCTCAGCTGGCTCCTTTCAGCACCATTGATGTTAAGTTAGACTCTTTTTCTCCAGTTGATCTTTCTGAGTTAACTTCAATAATTACTTCCTCCAAACCATCAACGTGTCTTTTAGACCCCATTCCTACAAAACTGCTCAAAGAAGTCCTGCCATTAATTAATTCTTCGATCTTAAATATGATCAACCTATCTCTAATAATCGGCTATGTACCACAGGCCTTCAAGCTGGCTGTAGTTAAACCTTTACTCAAAAAGCCATCTCTAGACCCAGCAGTCTTAGCTAATTATAGGCCAATCTCCAACCTTCCTTTCATATCAAAAATCCTTGAAAGAGTAGTTGTCAAACAGCTAACAGATCATCTGCAGAGGAATGGCTTATTTGAAGAGTTTCAGTCAGGTTTCAGAGCTCAGCACAGCACAGAAACAGCATTTTTCTTTTTTAACACAGTGCTATGAAAGTATTTGCTCTTCTTTATATATTTATATAAATGTATATATATTTATACTATATTTTGCATATTTGTCACACTTAAGATGTTCCAGATCAAATACATTTTAATATTAGACAGTAAAGATCCAAGAAAATGCAGCTGTTAATTAATTGCATTTATTAAGGGGAAAAAGCTGAACTTACCTAAGCCTGTGAAAAAAAAAAAAAAAATTGCCCCCTAAACCAGGTAACTGTTTGTGCAGTAAGAATGCCAGTCAATGGCTGTGAGTCTTTCACCTTACTGTGGAGGAACTTTTGTGTGTACTTTATTGTACTTTATTGTACTTTATTGAGCCCCGTGGGGAAATTGCTCTCTGCATTTAACCCATTCACTCAGTGAAGCAGTGGGCAGCCATTGGGCGCCCGGGGAGCAGTGTGTAGGGACGGTACCTTGCTCAGGGGTACCTCAGGGTAGCTGTTAAGGGGAATCGAACCCCCGACCTTCCGATCATGGGGCAACCACTCTACCTACTGAGCTATCCCTGCCCTGCCTTGTATACTTGGGTCTAGTCTTCTTTGCAATGAGACAAAATAAAATGAAGAAATCAGCCACCCTGGAGTGTTTTCCAGCTCAAAGCCTCAGATTTAAGTCCAGACTTTGGCCAAAATCGTTTTTTTCGGTCGTTTAGAGGTGGATAGTGGAGGAAACTGTGCTGAGGTGGACGGATCATAGTCCTGTTGAATAGCCAGAGTGCGCCTGAGCCTCAGAGCATGAACTGATGGCCCAACATTCTTCTCTTTGTTAGAGAGCAAAACTCATGTTCTTGCTGCATGAAGTGACAAAACCAATCAGGCTTCAGGGTTTGTTTGTTTTTTTCTTAATTAAATTGTCATTTAAAAACTGTATTTAAAAAAAAATAAAAGCTTCTTATTGGGTAAAATTTATATGAGCAAAGGGTGAAAAGGGATGTTTTCGTACAGAAGATACGCCACATTTTATTTGATGATATACACACATGTATATACTGTGTAATGCATCTTTCTATATCTAGTTATAGTGATACACAAGTCTATGTGTAGATCTACAAATGTGATGAAAAAAACAGCATATCGACATTTCTGGTGTGAAGTTAGAAAAACTGGACGCAGAGACGGTTAAACTATAAAAATACACCAGCTATCAACCAACAATGATGTTACCAGAAATGCTCGAGGTATTAGGGCTGCAACTAATTTGAATTATTGTTGAGTAGCACACAGTTTTCTTAAAGTTTAAGCACTCGTGTGCAACTAAATGATAATGAAAATGTCGGTGTATGGAGCAGAGTATTACTTACTTGAATATTGTATATTGTATATTGCATAGCTTTTTTTTGTTATACGTAAAATTGTATTGTATTTATTTAAATTTATTTAAATTTTTACTTTTTAATTATTTTATTTGCATTTTTCTAATCACTAGGGTTTGAGAGTAACGCAATTTCTATTCTGTGTATGTCCTGTACATGTGGCAGAATTGACAAATAAAGTTGACTTGACTTGACTTGACAGAGGATTCATGAAAGCTTGTTGAAATCTTGAGTTTGTAAAGTTTTTAATGGACTTGTTCAACATTTCCTAACATTGTTGGAATTTGAGCCCAAGCAAATTCAGGCACTGCACAGACACGCAGAGATCCTTTGCAGAGCACGACTGGGTTTTAGAGTTTAGGCCGCAGAGATCCAAGCACAGGTTTGTCTGAGCAGAACTCCTTCCACCAGGATGGACGTTCCAGCACTTTGCTGCCCTGCATTACTGTGGACCACAGGTGGTTGTAAATCTGCAGGAAGAGGACAAAGGAAAAGTGTTTCTTCACGTATTTAACACGGATTCTCACGCTTATTATCTGAGATTACTTGTGTTGCGATGTAGCCAAATGTAAATAAAAGGGAAATGTTTCAATGTCCTTGAAATTTGACGGACAGCAACGTTTTTACGATACAGCTGGATTTTCTGTGTTTGTATGTGTTTACCTGTCCATCAGCGCAGCCAATAGGTGAGTTGAGGATGAAATCGGTGGGTGCCAGGACATCCACTAAGGCTACTGCATCATCCTTTAGCTGTGAGAGAGACAGAGCAGATTTTACAGTCAGGCCAAGCCATCATTTCTTCAATGTCCTTCTGTTCCATGAAGACATTCCCAAAGTACAGGAGAGCACAAGTAAGGCACTGTTAGACCATACGAGTCAGTGCATAACTACATGGTCCAAACGATGGATGGAGTCGCTTTGAGGTCACCGACAGATTCTGAAGCTTTGAGATTTTTTGCTGTCTTTGTGTTTAGAAATCAAATGTTGTGAATCACAAATCTGACTGAGACCCAGGATACGGCCTTCTCCGGTGGACACGTTAATCAAAATGTGGACACGCCCTGAAGCATACCAGAGTTTTGACTTTCATGGTACCAAAATAGTCAAATGTCAAGTTTAAGATGAATGTGTAAGATTATCTGCTTTACTCTGTCAAAGGAGCCACTCATGTGTTTTTATTCCTCATCTCTTAACTCATAAATACAAACAGCTGAATAAAGAACAAAAACACGACAGTACGAAATGCACACGTGTGCTTATTACAGCAACCGCATTTGTAATTGCTTTGATAATAAGTGGAGCTGTGCCCTATACATAGGAATGTATATGCATTTCTGTATACTTGAGCAAATTCCTGTATATCTGCCATAAACAGATCCGGCCTCTTTCTCGTGTACCTGGGAGCAGAGAGTGAGGATTGCCATCTGGACCAGCTCAGCAGGCTTACGTCCACTCCAGTAATTACCTAGAAACAACAACACTGTGTTACCACATCACTACGATGAAGATTTCTCCGTGTATACAGCATCGAGCCCACTACATACCCTGGTACAGTGTCGCCATGTGGCTGCTGAGGCTCCACAGCCCATACAAGGCACAAAGTTTCCTTAATACTGGTCTGAGACCAGCTGGTGTGTCCGGATTAGTGGTCAGCTCATGAAATCTCTGCAGGCAGGTGTGCTCAATGTAGGCCAAGGCCAGTGACCTGCAGTAGTAAACCTGTACACATACATACATTTAAGTACACTGAAGACATAAAAACACAGACACAGCTGATTTGTAATCTAACCACGTGCATGTGATCTGGACGTGTCAATCCGCAGGCCCACAAAACTCCTCTACAGGAAGCTGATTGTGGCTTTTTAAAAAGTCTAAACCTCTGATCCTCTGAGTCTCACCCAGTAGATAAAGCAGAGTTTAACTGGAGCCAGTGTGGGTAAGGGGCCTTACATGCCTGCTCACCCTGGTATGAAGAAACCTGACCAGCCTAAATCAGATCCTATCAGTCCCATCTGTTAGCGGTTGCTGCCCACTTGTTATTTGTGGGATGATTTCAGTAGCCTGGACAGCAAGGAAGGATTATTTTTTACCTGCATTTGTCCCACTAAAGAATAATATTCAGACTTCTACGTTTCACCAAAGATGAAAAAGTGAATGTTCACTATTTGAAGCAACTTAGCACTAACAAAATAACAATCAAATCACCTGAACTAAACTTATTATACTATACTGACCAATCTGCTCTGAGCTCATGCTGACTCTGTTATGTTTGGTAACAAGAGGTTGGAGAAGGGATGAGCACAGAACGATCCTGTTATTCCAGGCCGAGCTCCTGGACGTATGATGCAAATCGAAATCCTTCTGATTTAAGCTTTTAGCACAGAACAAATGAGCAGACAAAAAGCCACAAATTAGAAAATCACGTCACAGGTCGGACTGCAGCTCCCCCTCTACTGCTGCAATGTTCAGCTGTGACCGTCTGAGATCTTCTGAACTGCTCATCTGACACAAGATAAAAGGGAAGAAGCTCAAATCTATTTTACACCCCACTTTGGTACCTGCTCACCCTTTCTCCCCCCTCTCTCCTGCTGGGCGTCACATCTTTGCATGTTGACCATCCAACCATGTAACCATCAGTGTCCACCCACTTTTATTCTACTTCTCTCTGACTCTGAGTTTAAACTTTAAAATCACTTCATTACAGTTTCTTTGCTTTTCCCAAGTTCACATCACACTGAAACATTCAGTCACATTTGGCTTCATGTTTCACTCAGTTTATTCTAATTAGATCTGTGTAATTTCACATGAACATTTCTGTAACATGAACATCAACTCAAATACAGAGTAAGACTTTCTTTTACTTTTAAACTCTGTTAGGTTATTTATTTATTTCAGGCCCGTTCTTGTTGCCTAAAATAAACTTCTCTGTAAGTCAGACGCTCTCTGACGTTAGCGTGTCGCTTTCAACCTCATTCTGAACCCCCCCACACACACACAGTACTGCAGATACAGGCTAATGTCTGCATCATGGTGCTGCACAGCCTGCTATGAGTATTTCTGACCTGATCTGTTTACTATGATTTACATCCTGAGTAGACGATATAAGGTTGGAGCGGACAGACAAATCTTAGAGTTAGAGGCAGAACATTTCATAGTGTTCATACTCTTTTCCCCAGACCATAAAAGCTTCCTGCTGACTAAGAAAAAAAGGCAATCAAGTTCCAAGGTCCATCACTGACAGCAGCACAGGCTGTGTCAGTAACAGGTCATCTCAAATACTGGGTTCATGCCAGTCTGGAGTAAGTTCATCTCAGATCGATGAATCCAAATCAAACGACCTTTAGCTCAGTCTGATTTGGATAAAAAGCATCAAGTTTCTGTCCAAATTTCAGCCAGTGAAGCTGCATGTGATGCTGAATGCCACCAGAATCAGATGTTTGGATGTATGTGTGTGTCTGCACACAGTCATTGGTCTTACTTGGCAGTTGTTACGGGCTTCAAAGTCATCGTTGCCCGACGCTCGCTCTTGTTCCAGCTTCTTCTGACTCTCCTCCAGCAGGAAACACACAAGCCACTTATAGGCTGCCAAAGGCACTGACAGACAAGGGGGAGGATGTTAGCTACACTGGAAAGGTTTCAGTAATATAGTCTGTAGTCAAGCTGAACCAGTCACAGCAGAAAGGCAGATACATTTACATGTTTATGGCCAACTATTATAAATCACAATCAGGCAGCTTACAGTGCAGAGAAGCAGACACATGCGGCTCTATCAGTTCCCCTTTTTATTTATGTTCCTTTTTTCTTAAATGTTCCCCACCTCCCCTCCTTTGTAATCACATCGATGGTGTTGGGTTAGCACCAGCGTGCAGTGTGGGGTCCTCTCAGACCCACAGCAGAGGGCTGAGAACTGACCCCAGATCCTGAGGAGGGAGCCTGTTTCTTACTGGGTCAGCAGGGAAATGAATATATGAATATCAGGGCTACGTGACTAAAGTTCACTACACTCTTGTTTGTGGAACATATTGAAAATTACACATTTACCTCATTTGCAAATCTCGCTCTGTTTTAAAAGGTTTAGTATATAAGAGGATCTGAAAGGAAGAAATTCCACCATCTCATGTAAAAGTTGATTTGAAGCTGTAGCAGAAAGTAACGTACCTGCAGAATCCACACAGTCGTCCACTGTGAGTGCAGTGAACCTGCTTTTGAGGATCTCCTGAGACTCCTCCAGAAAATCCACGGTGTGAAAGGGAGACTCAATCCGCACACCATCTGACCCCCATAACCAAACACCAAAGAGAGAAGCTTCAGTGACTGACCCAGCCCATCTATTGACCTTTACTGCAGGTATTTATAATCTGCTGGTGAACAGAGGACTGACCACGCTGTTTTGCATGGAGCCAGGAGAGCAAATAGCTGCTGGTCTGTTGCAGCAGTACGTTGTTGTCTCCTTCATATGTGCAGTTTGGGTCATTGTCATCACGCAGGTCACCCAACCGATTCACTGAATAAAAAAGGAAACACTGACGTATACACACAGTACTGTGCACAAGTGTTAGGCAGGTGTGAAAAATGCTGCAAACAAAGAAAGCTTTCAGAAGAAATGATGGTTTATTGGCCCCAAATGTATTCTGCAGCAGGACAACAAGCCCAAACACACAGCCGGTCATGGAGAGCTATCTTCAGCGTGAAGAAGAACAAGAAGTACTGGATGGTCCGGCCCCCACAGAGCCCTGATCTCAACATCGAGTGTGTCTGGGCTTACAGACAGAAGGATGTGAGGACGCCGACATCCACAGAAGACCTGTGCTTAGTTCTCTGAGATGTTTGGAACGACCTACCAGCAGAGCTCCTTTAAAAACTGTGTGTGGACATAGAAGAAGGCAAAGGATGGTCCCACCAAAGATTGATGTGATTTAGCTCTCTCTCGATACCTACTGCAACCATTACCGATCTACACCACAGCAGCAGTGATCAGTGAGATGCTTGGCTACAAGCTCAACAGTCAAACAGAGCAGTACCCTCCATAGAGAAGGAGACTAGAGGCTAAGCTCAAGGTAGCACAGAGGGAAGTTAGCAAACTATCGGAGCTGCAGAAAGGTGCAACAAAGAAGGTGCCTAACAAGTACAGCAAGCTGTCCATTCCCGAGGCCTTGGAAACTGCCAAGCAACGACTCACAGCCTTGACCAGCCAAGGAGGTTCACCAGAGAGAACAATGTTGCTACAAAAATGGTGAGAAAAAGCCAGTTAACAGTGGAAGAGAGACAGACCATCATGACACTTAAAAATATAGGTCTTTCCTACAGAAACATTTAAAAGAAAGTCAGTGAATCGATTCCTTCACCATCAAAGGCACTCAGGAACTGTGACAGGAAGAGGTCTGGCAGACACAAAGACACAGCTGAATCAGAGGACAAGTTTCTGAGAGTTAACAGCTTGTGTGATGGCGGCTCACAGATCAACAGCTTCAAGCGTAATAGCGGTCGTAGCGAGCAAGTCTCAGCTTCAGCTGTGAAGAGAAGACTTCGAGCTGCAGGTTTGACAGGACGAGCTGCAGAAAGAAAGCCAGACGTCAGACTAAGACTGAGGCTCGTCTGGGCCATGAAATGCTACCATTGGACTACTGAAGACTGGAAGAAGGTGTTATGGACTGATGGATCAACATTTGAAATCTTCGGTTCGTCACGCAGGATCTTTGTACGCCGTCGAGCAGGTGAAAGCTCCACAGTGTGTGGCATCAACTGTCAAACATGGAGGAGGAAGTGTGATGGTCTGGGGCCGTTTGCTGATCCAGGGTCAGTGATGTGTACAGAGAGAGAGGCTCCCTGAACCAAACTTTAACTTTACTGGCAACCAATGAAGAGAAGCTAAAACTGGAGCGATGTGTGACCTTCTGTTTGTGCCAGTTAAAAGTGTTGCTGCAGCATTCTGCACAGTCTAAAGAAACAAGCAAAGAGATTTTTACAATAATCCAAACAGGACGAAATAAAGGCATGAAGAATCATCTCAAGATCCTTAGATCAGGGGTCTCAAACTCCAGGCCTCGAAGGCCGGTGTCCTGCAGGTTTTAGATCTCACCCTGGGTCAACACACCTGAATCAGATGATTAGTTCATTACCAGGCCTCTGGAGAACTTCAAGACATGGTGAGGAGGTCATTTAACCATTTAAATCAGCTGTGTTGGATCAAGGACAACTTAAACCTGCAGGACACCGGCCCTCGAGGCCTGGAGTTGGACACTCCTGCTTTAGATGATAAAAACGGCTCTGAACCAGCCGTTTGGAGTGATGCTCTGTTGAACTGTTGAATATGACACTGAGGTTCCTGAGGTTCGATTCAACAGAAGAGTCTAAGAAACTGATATGCTGTCCAATAATCAAATTATTAATATTTTCATTCATCCAAAGACAAACATTTAAACATAGGATAGTAGATTTTTCCAGAGGTGCCACTTTGTCTAAAATAGTTACACTGACTGCAGAAAAATGAAACATTTGAGTCCACATCACAAGTTTAAATCAGCATCAAACATGGCAGAGAACCTTTCAGCAGCATCCTGGTTTATAATTCGTCTTGGAATAAAATGACAAAATAAAAAATATGCAGCTGTGGTCACTCAGATGCAAACCCTCCACACAAACAGCAATTATAGTTAAATCCAAGGAGAGAACAAGGACCAGTGTGTGTCCTTTATATGACTGGGACCAGAAACATGCTGCCTAAAGTGAAAAGATTCTGTATTTTTGGATGAGTGCCTCCCTTTTATGGCACTGGTTTGGTCAGGATGCACTGTGCGTTATCTTCTCTAATCTTTTTTGAGAGGGCTTTGCAGATTATTTTAAGCTCAACATTAATATATTGAACAATAGCTGACATGCAGACTTGGATCAAACCAATGTTCTGATTAGTAGATGACCTGCCCGTCCTCCTGAGAGACAGCCAGCCCTAAGTGAGCATGTGCAGGAGTGATATTGAGACAGAGAGAGACTGACTGGCCAAGTATCCGTGTCCACCACAGGCCTCCCGGCACTCCTGGATGCCTCTTTGAGCAGTCCATGATCCCAGTGGTTTGCTGGAGCAACCAATTGCATGGATCTCTCTGCCCATCCCTGCCTGAGAAACACAGATATATTCAACTTTACTTCACAAAAACCGAGCACTCCAAATACACACATGCTGCATGCTTACTCACTGTGTCACTGTTGTCTTTCAACATCTGTCCAATCTGAAACTCAACAAAGTTCATTAAGATGGATTTGGTGAAGTTTTCAAGAGCATAGGCTGCCGCCAAGTACGGAATCAGACGCCATTGCTGGGAAAACACACAATAAGTAGATGGAATTTAATAACAACAGCCACACTCATTCACTTATTTACTGTTGCTGTTCAATATTAAAAAACATGATTCCCACAATACACTGATGGACTCAGGAAACTAAGAAAACAAACCTTATTTACTCTGCACTACGTCAGCGTACAGATCATTACATAAATCGTTACTGTATCTGAATCCTTTCTTATGTGAGGATTTATCATTTCTGGATATTCAGTAGTTGAACTGCTTTTACATCTTCATTAACAGCAGTGTGACGGTGTGTCCCCGAGGAAAGATTCAAAGCTTCCAGTCCAGATTTTATAATTCATCCAACTTCAGTCGTTTGTTTTATTGTTACTTGGCATCCATTTCCATAATGCATAAGATATTTTAATGATTCAATTTTACTTTAATTCCAATAATAAAAGCTGCACACAATAGTGATGTAACTGCTACAAACAGTAACTTTAAATCTAAACAGAAACTCACCACAGCTCAGACCTAACGCTGAAAATAAGAATGAATAAAACAGCTCTGACAGTGGTTAATGTTAATCTATGGATGGCTCCTAAGCAATGATTATTTTGTAAAACCGACCACGTTTTAGTCGCTTCAGCAAGGCAAGCTGGTCTGATGGGCTCTAACAGTAACTGTCAGCAGTCCTTCAATCACAGTGCTCACATGCATAAATGTGCACAGCCTCCTCATTCTGATAAAACCAGGGATGCAAAAATCAACCTAAGGTCCTGTTAAAGGTTTTCACACCACTGCTACGTTGGAGCAGTTGTGTGCATGTGCAACTTTAACATTTCAATCCGAGCTCCTCTTGGTCGGCACTAAATCAACATGAACCAACAGCTTCTCTGTTACTATCAATACCTTGCCGGTCTTCGTTTCTTCCTCTGTGAAAAGTTTGTGTGTCATCCTCGACAGTGCTCTATCTTTCAATTCACACATTAATAATGTTACTCGGTCTGATTACTTTCAATTGCGCAACATTAATCGTCTCCGTCCTTTTCTCCGCCCACGTCGCTGCCATTCTTGTCCACAGCCTTGTTACTTCCTGGACTGATTATTGTAATTCACTTCTTTTTGGTCTTACTCAAAAATCCATCCACAAGCTCCAGAACTCTGCTGCCCGTATCATCACCAGGACCCCTTCTATCCACCACATCACTCCTGTCCTGCAGCAGCTTCACTGGCTCCCGGTCAAATATGGCATCAATTTCAAAATACTCTTGCACACATTTAAGGCTATTCATCATCTCTCTCCTCCATATCTCTGATCTGGTTAAGATCACCGCCCCATCTCGTTGTCTCAGATCTACTTCTTCCCTTTCACTCTCCGTCCCCTCCCCCCGTCTTGCCACCATGAGGAGCAGGGCTTTCAGCTGCTCTGCTCCACGACCTCCTGATTTAAGAAACATCTCTTCCTTCTCTCTCTTTAAGTCCCAACTCAAAACCCACTTGTTCAAAATAACTTATCCTACATAACCTCTCCACTCTGCTCTTTTATTAGTTTATGTCTTATGCTTTTATGTTGCTTTTTATTCTACTGTGACCTTGAGTGTTCTGAAAGGTGCTTTCAAATAAAATGTATTATCATCATCATCATATCATTATCATTATTATATTATTATTATTATTAAACTAAACTGGGGATTATAGATTACATAGTATTAGTACACTCTGGTGTTATCTTTCACATTTTGTGCGGCTAGCTTAGTGCAGGCAGCACCAATGAATCAGCTGCTAAGAGATGAGGCAGGAAGTCTAACTGAAGGCAGGAAGGTCTAATCCCCAAGGATCCTGAGAAGGGACCGGACCCATCCATCTGCTGGCCAATAACCTGCCTCAGTAACACACGGGGCCTCCTGTCCAGCATCAGAGGGGCAAACATGAGCAGGCAGCTCGCTTACTAACATGCTGTCTATCTGCTGATTCCAGGTCTTTCTGCAGCTCTCCACAAGTAGTCACTGACTCTTGGACAACTCTTCTCATATTTCATTTCACCCCTCTGTCTGAAATCTTGCACCTGGTCGTGGACGGTTTATGTGCTCACTCGAGCCTTCAGCAGTTTGGAAATTCTCGTTGACATCAGTACGTTTCCCAACAATAAAGTTGCAAAGGTGTTGAGAAAGCTCCCTGGGGTTAAACATCGAGAGGTTTCCTGTGTGACACCTGCTTATGAATGAATCAGCTGGTATTAATGTTGATATCGTGGCAGTGCTGTCTTCTAATTACTGACAGGTGGCAGCTGTCAGGCTTCAGTGTCCTAACTTTCCATGCATTTGGCACCTCACTTCCTTCATGTGTTCAACACCTTTTCCCTGTTTCACATGTAGCTTAATTCATAGACATTTATGGTTTGATTTTTTTGAGTAAATTGAATATGTTGTTCCCAACACCTAGTGAAAATGTCAAAAACACCTTTACAAATATATTTAGTTAGAAAACTGGGTGAAACTTATTTTACCCACTAAACGTTACCTGTACCTGATATTATTACCTGTAACTGGTACTCTAAAACAGGGATTTCCTCTGTGTCTGTGGGTCCAAACTGTCTCCTGGCAGCTGAGAAGCGGATAGCCACTGTCAAAGCTAACTTCAGGTTGATAAGAGCCATCCTGGTGATATACACTCTGCCCCCTGATAAGGCACCAAGAGATGCCCCAAAACGCTTTTTAGGGTCCTGGAAGAGACAAAAGAGACACTGATGAGGACTGATTAAAAACACAGCAAAGATATTATTATTATTAGTTATTCATAAAATGTCCGTGTGGTCCTTCACAGGATTGCTGAATTGCGTTTCTGAATATGAAAACATAAAATGATTATTTAACTGCACTGCTAATGTTCTTACACAAAATCAAAACTTAAATGTGAATTCATTCATTTCTCGATCCCACAGTCCCAGCAACTACATGCCATTCAAATGCTGGGCAGGCACAGAGTACTGACAGAAATATACACACGTGCGTGAATATTTATGCCAGTAATATGTGCTGCTCTGTTCTAAACATTTCAGGTGATTATTAAGGTCAGTGAAACACTGCTGTAGGAGACGGCCTGAGGCTTTGAACTGAATCGACCTTTAAGCACCGTGTCACAGTCTGCTGATGGCAGAATTATTACAGCCTGATTGCAGAAATCAGGCAGGGTAGGATGTTGGCTTTGTTAGGGATCTGTTAAAGATCTTTGTGAAGGCGCCCATAAGCTGGTCAGCACATGCCTTGAGTACACATACCATCAGAGGCGGCAGCCTTCACTGGGTTCACTGCACTGGGCACTTGGTCTAATGTGTTTTTCCTCTGTTGGCACATTCCACGTACTGTGAGTCCGTCTTTAACCATGCTTTGTTAAAATCACCAGCACTGATGAAAGCCCCGTCCACATGTATCTGCATGTATTTGGTGATGATACTGTGCACCTGGCATTAGCCATGCTAACGTAACCCAACCACTGCAGGAGCCTTCTTATACCCTGCACCCTGCACTGCGTGGTGTTGGATGAGGGTGCACAGCAGAGACGAGTCGGACACAAGTGTTCGATTTGTGGCTGGACTGCACAGTTTATTCAGACCAGGGTCGGGCGATATGTAAAAATTTTCCAACCAACAGTCAATCCAACAATCGCCCATGGGCGATATATTCTTTTTGATGGGCGGGGCAATGTAATTATGCGCAGACGGATTTGCACATTTACAACACGGACGAAGTCCAAACATGGACGAACTAGTTTCCAAAAACAAAAAAACCTCGCTGTCAGCGTTAACGCGGCTTAAACGCAGTCATCACGATTAAACATGTTAACACGTTCGGCCCATCTGGAGCGCAGAACGAACAAACTTTGGACAAACTGCTTGAAATGCGTTGACAGAGACATTTCAGGGATTTAGACTCAGTCTGCACCGAGTACGTAATATCGGATCGGTCCATCTCTACTATATACCACGATGGCGGCACACACAGTTGGAGCAGCTTACGGCTCTCCGTCTCAGTTCTGCTTTCAAAATTTGCTGCACCCGCCAGAGCCTCTGATAAGTGGCCTGACAATAGGTTGGAGATGGTTCCAGGGGCTTCATGACGTAAGAAGTTAGTAGGTCTGTAATCCTGGGGGTCTTCGGTACAGGATTGAAGCATGATGTTTTCCACAGCACTGGGACCCTCAGATTCAGACTCATCTTGAACAGTTTATGAAAGACTCCACAAAGCTGGGGGGGCACAGGGCTTGTGGACATCGGGACTTACCTTGTCTGGTCCAGCAGACATGCCACTCCACACCTCTCTCATGCTGCTGGACTTTCCACTCCACCTTTCTTCTGTAATTGTTCTTAGCCTCTCTTATCTTGCCCTTAAGAACACCTGAACCATTCTCACCTCCTCTTGTTATTTGGGTAACAATGGACCGTCCAAGCTGGGACAATGGACTAGGTGCAAAAGGTTGTGTTGATACACTCAGTAAGCTCATTGATGTCCTCACCATGATTTTCACAGAGTGTCGCCCAGCCTATCACCTCAAAACAGCCCTGTAGTTCTGCTAAGCCCTCCTTCATCCACCTCCTCATACTTCTAGTGGTCACAGGCTTGCCTTTCACACAATAGGCACAAAGCGGGGAGCGAGATGAATCAGGTGGGGGGCTGTGGGGTTAGGCGAGGGAGGAACATAAAGAGCCCCCAACATTCTCCAAAAGTTGATTCTGTTCATCTGGACGTAGCGTTTTGTGGGAGAAACATTTCGTCACTCATCCAGGTGACTCCTTCAGTCTCAGCTGACTGCAGCTTTCAATCTTATAAACAGGACATTTGCATAATGTCTGAAACCAACACACTGAAGGAACAACATTACATGTGGGGGGGGGGACTCCCAGCAGCTTTCAACCGCCGGTTGTCAGAAATGCCGCTTGCAGCCAGCTAAGTGACTGTATCTCTACATTTGCTGTTGATAAGTGTTTTTAACCGCTAATAATTTCAATAACTTATAATTAGTTCTTTAAAGAAAGAGCATCTCTGAAATAAACCCATTGTTCTCTAGAATATGGTTAAAGGTTATATCTAAAAAAGCTAAGGCACAGGAAATCAGGCTGTTGAGTTTGAAGTGCCTTCTTTGGCTGCCACTGGAAATCTGCACGGACCTTAAATGGTGTCACGTAGCGACCATCAGGAGTCAGATCTCCGGTCTTATTCAGCAGGTTCTCGCGTGGGATTCTCACATTGTGGAACATCACAAACCTGTTGTGAGAGAAAGACGTAAATGTTACAGAAAAGAATTGTTACACATCAAAGAGCGAGCCATTCAGTGGATCCTAATGTTTCTTTGTTTCTGGTGTGCAGGCAGGTCAGGCAGATATTTGTTGTTGTCATCATCATCATCATCTTTTTTTTTTCTAATTTTTAGTCTTATGGCACCAACACATTTAAAAGAACAAAAGTTGGGATGGAGGCAACAAAAGACTGTAAAATGAGGTGGTACATTTTCTCAGAAAGTAAAGATGGGCAGAGGTGGAACCATTTCTGAACACTGCTAAAATAAAATTGTGAATTTTATGAATATCATCATCTACAGTACAAAGTGTTAACAAAAGATTCTGGAGCAGTTTTCTTTTGTTAACACTATATTAACAATCCAATATTGGATGACCATCATCTTTAGGCCCTCAGGTGGCACCGGATTATATTCTATTATTTACAATATAGCGCAGGGCACTGAATTGGGTGATTCCCACAAAGCTGTGGTTAGTAAGTCTAGGTCATATTCTCCAAAACCAAAGAGACCTCGAGGAATAAATGGGTTTTTTCAAAATTCTCATCACCAGTATGTGTCTGGATCAATTTTTTTATGTTTTTCGTTAATGTCATAAAAATCCTTATCATATAAAACAGATATAATTCTGCCATGCTATGT
Source organism: Diplotaxodon limnothrissa (assembly GCF_057381915.1). Classification (NCBI taxonomy): domain Eukaryota; kingdom Metazoa; phylum Chordata; class Actinopteri; order Cichliformes; family Cichlidae; genus Diplotaxodon; species Diplotaxodon limnothrissa. Next base: position 12,868,080 of record NC_140598.1, on the reverse strand, counting down.
AAAATCTCTATATTTATGCCTAATATTATTATATATGGTATTTAACCAAAGAAAATATTTGAATTTATTGAAAATTACTGTGTCCACGCTAAATGTTTCTCATCACCTGCTCAATAAAAAGTACTGTGTCCCTTTAAACTGACCAGCAGTCCCACAATGCATCTCTTCAGAGATAAAATCCAAAATGGACATGTGGTCAGTTGTTCCCTCTTCTCTTACTTTGTGATGTTTTTGTAATGTTACTGACTCTTCTGTCATTATCATTACCGATATGAGATTATTCTCAATACTTTTTTAAAGGACAACATGCTATGGAGCGTCTGATGGTCTTCTAATCCCGGGTGGGATACTGTGGATCCAATCCGAAGTAAAGTCCGGGTTCAGACTGAGGCCAATGTCTATCAGTTCCAGATGACTTAAAGTAATTAGTGCATTGCAGAAGGACACAGCATTTTGTAATTTTAAAGTCTTACTCTTTACTGGAAGCATTAAATTACTTTGGTCAGAAGCACATCGATGGTTTATTATCCCCTATGTGCTGATGCTTAGTTATATCTGTGGATAGGCTTTGCTGGTTATTACAAGGTCTGGGCAAACACACAAACATGATTGGACTTTTGCCCTCAGAGATCTCTGATCTGTCCCTTCCTGGGAGGCGTTCTCACTTGATATTGGCTCTCTGCAGTAGAGTATCACTTACTGTTCCTTTTACAACACTAATGGTATTTTTGTGAACCTTATCTATGTAGCCAGTTTAATTAATAACTCATAACATCTTATTTTATAAGTCTAATCTTCATGTGTTTTATCTTGTTCGATCACCTGCTTTTTCACAGTATTCATTCACGTTGTCTGTAGGGATTCACCAGCTTAGCTCGTAGCCTACTCACTAGCAGCACCTCCACCTGTCCCTTCTGCACTTTCCTGCTCAGTGCTCCAAATGTTTAGTTATGCACAGCTACTTTCAATACCACTGATATTTAGACTCTTTTTGTCCAATTGATCATCGAATTAACTTCAACAATTACTTTCACTAAACCAAGGGTTCAGTTGAGGAGGTCATTCAGCCATTTAAATCAGCTGTGTTGGATCAAGGACATCTAAAACCAAAAAAGACCTGGATGACCTCTGCTTCTACATTCAGATAAAACTGAGAAATCGAGGAGGATGCGGATGATGTTGATGATGATTTATTTTTCACTTGCAGTTGCCTGCAGTGAAATTAGACCTCTTCCAGCCATACATACATTACACAAACATCACATCGGTGAGACAGGTCAGAACAGGTAGCGTAAAGAAAAACAATGAAATGTCCCTTCTTCTTTTTGCGTTATCAATTGATCCATTGGTGATTAAGCTGCGAGCTGACAGTTGCATTAAGGGCATCATCAGAGCTGACCAGGAGCACAAAATATCCTTATATGCTGCCGACCTCCTGCTGTGTATGTCAGAGCCTTTATGCTCTCTTCCCTGTGCTCTTGTCATTTTTGAATGTTTTGGCAAACTTTCAGGTTACAAGTTGAACCTGCATAAAAGTGAACTTCTCTGTGTCCACTCTGTAGCCAGGAAGGTTTCATTTTCAAATTTTCAATTTAAAGTTAAATCAGAGTATGTGACCTATCGGGAGTTAAGGTTACCCACTCATACAAAGGTCTTTATGAAAGAAACTTTGTCCCGCTGCTTGAGAATACTGAGACTGATCTTCAGAGATGGACCAGTTTACCACTGTCATTAACTGGCTGCATCAGTTCTACCAAAATGAACATACGACCCAAGTTCCTTTATTTATTTCAATGCAACCCTTGCTACTTACCCAATAAGTATTTTATAACACTGACTAAGCATATCTCTGCATTTATTTGGAATGGCAAAAGTCCACGAACTCGTAAAGATTTCATGCAGAACCAAACTTTCAGTCTTATTATTGGGAAGCAAATATTTGAAATATGCTGTAGTGGATGAGTAGTTTCGCTACAGAGACTCCATCTTGGCTCCAAATTGAGTCATTGAGTCAAACGTGCCTATCAGCTTTGTTGAGTGCAGCGCTCCCATTAGAACTGTACGACTATAAACGTAACCCTTTGCTGTATGACGCTCAGAATCTGGGTGCAATGTAGGAAAAGGTTTGGGTTACACTTAATGTCAATTAAAGCACCGATCAGCTCAAATCATATGTTCCCTCCATGATGGACTCTGCCTTTAAAATATGGGAAAGTAATGGATTTAGAAATATCAAAGACCTTTTTGTAGATGGGATTGTTGCCTCATTCACGCAGCTCCTGAAGCAGTTTAATGTTCCTCTGGAGCATTTTTTACGCTATTTACAAATTCTCCACTTTGTAAAGAGTCGATTTCCTTTATTTCCGGAACTACCTGAGACACCGTCATACAGTCTACATGTCAAATGTGTGGTTCAAAAGATTCATGAAGATAACTGTAATGTTCTTTCAGTACTCTGAAACACTGTGTACCATTCCAGCACACCAACAACTCTACCTGGTGACTGCAATAGCCAGTGAGAACATATTTCCACAACATCAAGGGCATCATGTCTTTATTTGCTTGTGTTTTCCATCTTATTTTACAAATGCAGCATTTGCAGTCACCTACCCATTATCCAGTCCATTCTGACCCAGCTTCTTCCCCATGTCTCCGACCAGTACACCAGGCAAAGCCAGCAGGGTCTTGGGATCTCTCAGCTGGAGCAGAGTGATTACAGCTTAACTGGCTGTGTGTCAAATAATACACAAATCTACACAAACAGCTGAAAATAACACACAGTATAAGATACCTGCAGTATGACTTTATTTGACCAACTCTGCTGATCATACATGATTTCTAACGCTTTTAGAAATCGTGGTGTTCTCAAGTCTTTTCAGACAGTTATCATTTTTAAGAAATAATGAAAATAACACACCATTTTGCTTTTATTTAAATTAAATAGTCTTTTGTATGCATCTTCCTTTCTGTAAGGGCCGTGCAGCCCACGTTGCAGGTTATGCACAGCGCACAAGTGAGCGATAGCAGAGTCCAGGCAGGGTAGGTTGACATGAGGATTTGTGACAGAAGAATAGCATTAAGAGTGAAAAGGAAAGGTTTATCTGGTGGAAGTGAGACCTGCTGACAGGATGACAAGCTGGAAGCGGCAGAGTGGAAGATACTAAGGCTTCTTTATTGAGAGTGAAGAGAATGGACCAAATTAGGAATGACATAAATTAGAGAGACAGCACAGGTCAAGCATTCTGGAGACAAAATTAGACAGACATGCAAGCAACAGGAAAAGAGGAACCACGGAAAAGATTTACATGTCCTCCAGTAAGGGAAGACGTGTAGAGGGCTGCTGTAACGAGAGGATGCTTGGGACGGGGTGAGACGGAGGCAGATATCTGCTGTGGTGCAGCTGAAAAAAAAAAGCTACTTGAGGGACGCCATCTGAGCTTGAACAATGATCAGGTACTAGTGATGGGCAGAGCGAGGCGTGTACGGAGGTTTCAAAACAATCTGAATCCCATCTCCACAGTGACACCTGCTGGCCAATTTGGCTATTGCAACCCTGTGAAACCGTAACACAGACAAGTCCAGCACAATTCCTAACAAAGCTACTTAATCCACCAGACTGTCAATAATGGAGACCACCACACACTTTGGGGAAATCCCCGCACAAACAAGGCAAGAAAATATTGAGCCTGCTGCAACCATAATGAACAGGGATGGGAATTGAGAAAACCAGTTCCCAGTAGTCCAATTCCTTGGACTTGTTAGTCTGCCTATCGATCCAGTTCTAGCACTCGCACTACAATCAGCTGATTTCAGTCCGCGGGTCAGAGGAGGAAAACAGCGACACAGTCTAGAGCGTGGACATGGACGTTTACATTTATTGCACAAAAGGATGAGATAAACGGTAAAGTGGGAAACTCCTCACACTACTTTGGCAAGCATCTGCTAATAGAGCATGCTAACGCAAAGCTAGCTAAGAACACAGAGTGAAAGCTGAATGAATGCCGAGCCCAGCAGCCATCTTTTCTTTTTGCAGTCAGCTTTGAATTCTACTAAGACAAAGACCTTAGAGATGGAAGATTTGTGCTGGCGTGTGGAGTTGTAGCCTCGTTGTTATTTTTTATAGTTAGCTTTTTTATAGAGCAACTTATGTAACAAGTAGTATAATAAATAACCTTTTCCCAGGAGTAATTAAGTATCATACTGCATTACTTTTAAGTAAAGTGTTCTGTGAAACGTGTAATAATGGCGTTTTTAATTAACAACTCTAATCACAACAAAGAAGGTAAACACCTCAACAACCGTGGACACACATCTGACCCACAGCATGGAATTAATCTGCATGACTGTCATTTCTTTCCTGCTGCTTAGCAACGGCGGTGACTCTCAAAACAAAGTGAACAAGAACCCAGTGAGAATCGATAAGAGAACAGATAAGGTATCAAACTGATAACTGATATTGATAATGGAATCAGAATCACTACATTCTTATCAATTCCCATCACCAGTAATGAACAGAGTGCTTCAGCAAAATCCTCCCTCTGTTAACATTTGTGTTGCTCACAATAACTCACTAAAATAAAACATAAATGATAATATTAAGTATAAACACAGGTTTTTTGTTAGCTTGCTCACAGCCCTCAGAACTTTCTAGGAGCTCATGTCATCAGGTTTCCTCTACACACTGTCAAGTAAAGCAAGTAGCTGGCATGTGTTAACTTTTATTTTTAATTAATTTAAAATTATATTTAAATGAAAAAATGTAATTTGTTTCCTTCTTCAGAAAAACAAACATTTGTTTACAGGGTCTAATTCTGATCAAATGTTACAGTCCATTTCATGCACGTCCATCAGCTAAATCATCCTCTGCTGAAGCGCACCGAAATCTAGTTCGCTCTGAGTCGCGTGAGCTGGATGATTTGAACCACACTGAAACATCAGCACCTCAGAAGCTCGACACAGTGTCAAAACAGCAGTAGTGAGCTTCACATCCCTATCAGTTACTAGAAACTTAGCTGTGAGGTCTCCTATGGCTCTAAACACTGTTGTAGTTGATGGTCTTATTTGAATAGCTACCTGACAACACAAAAGCTCTTGGACTTGCTAATAGTTGCCTTGTACCTTGTGATGCAAGCAGCCATTTCTTTAAAGATATTCAAATTCACCAGAACTCACCGGGACAACAAAAGAGTGCAGTCCGTGGCACACCTGATCAGGTGTGTAGAGCTGAGCATACACCACAGCATGGGTAGCAGTCTTTCCCAGGTTCCCCACCCAGAACTTTGCAGCCTCAAAGTCCGGAGAGTTGATCACGAACTCCTACAGAAGAGAAACAGAAATCAGTTCAAGTGAGGAGAAATTAAAATTCCTCCATGTGACCCTCAATTAGTCAAATGAAAAGTCAGCTATTAGAGACTTACACTGTATGACCTAAGGGGTGCGCTCTCAAATGCCCTCATAATTTTAAATTAAAATTTTATTTGATTTCATTATTTTATGACATGATCGCATGAAACGGCCAAAAGTCGACAGTTAAAATTAAGCTCACAACTTTAACAAACTTATATAAAAGTCTTAAAATGTAATGTGGTTGGTTGGAAGTGGAAGAGAAAGCTTAGCAACTTCTAGATAAGAGCCCAGATGAAGCATTTCTGGAGGGTGTAGCTGTAAAGGGGAGTTTTTCCTTCCCACTGTTGCCAGAGTGCTTGCTCATCAGGGGTGTCTGATTTTGGGGGTTTCTGTATTATTGTAAGGTCTTTATCTTACAGTATTAAATGCCTTCAGGCGACTGTCGTTGTGATTTGCCACTGTATAAATAAAATTGAATTGAACTGGATCTACAGGGCAGAGCCCCACACCGTAACCACAGTGCAGTCAGACAAATGCCATTTTCCAGGCGACCACCAAACCAAGACTGCTCGATCAGATCAGCAGTAGGAGAAGCAGTATGAGAAAATACCTACTGTTAGGTATTTTAGCACCATGGGAGCATTTACTGGATATTGTTTTATAGTGACATTATGCAGGAAAACTCTGTCATTCAATAAGGCCCCTTTGTTTCAGTGTTTTTCTCTTTGACCCAAGAATTGATGTGTGAGAATCACAGGCTGGTACAAGGTTGAAATACCACAGAGATCACTCCCTCAGCTACATTAGTTTCTTAATCTTTTAGACGCCTGTTGAAGGCCAAATGGTTTGTTTCAGATTTCACTAATGTAAGAACTCTTTATTTTGTGCCTTGAAAATATGTCGCTGAGATAATCACAATTGAACTAATAAACTACACAAAGGATGCTTCTTCACCCAAGGGCAGGAAGACGCTCCCTTATCTTGGTCTGTACTGGTTTAAACTGATAAATCTGCTGTCTCATGAATTTTACCCTCTATATAAACTGTTGTACTTGTGAATAAAGTTGAGTCAATTTGGGAAGACAATCTAAAGCAGTCTCTGTTTTCTTGTTCTCCCAAGCTGCTCCCGAGCTCGTACTAACACGCTGAATGGCATGCTTGAATATTACTTGAGAATATATTTGACTGTGTTACAGACTAAGGGACATTCTCTGCTGATAGGTGAAGGTACATTCTCTGCTGATAGACGTCCACGCCTCGGAGGAAGTCGATCCACGGATTAGGCCTTGGAAACCGTTTCCTTCACCTACCAATCCTGGAGACCGAGCAATACTGGAAGACCATATGGGAGAAGGACGATACTTAACAACAACGCTCAGTGACCATAAGAGCAGACCACAGCAACCTCCTGAACAGGATCCAGTAACCATCACAGTGGCAAACATCCAAGAAAGAGTCTTCAGCATGAACAGCTGGATAACACCAGGCCCTGATGATCCAAACCCACTGGCTGAAGAAGCAAACTGCACGCCATGAGCACCTGGCAGCACAAATGAACCAGCTGCTATGGAAAAGACATGCTCAGAAGGGCTAACGAAAGGCGAAACAGCAGCTACTGGTAGACAGAGCAGTAGCCCGAGACTGTAAGACCAGACTGACCGACCTGTGCACCGCCTGTATTGACTACAAGAAAGCCTCAATGACTCAATGCTCCACACATGGATCCTGGAATTCTTAGGGATCAAGGGGACCCTCAGAACCTACAGTGGGGATGTGAAGAACAACACTAGAGGCCAACTTCAAGCTAATAGCGCAAGTGGCATCAAGTGCACGATCTACCAAGGAGATGCTCTCTCCCCACTGTTCTTGATAAGCCTGAACCCCCTCGGTGAAGTCATCAAATCTGGCTATGGATACTGGCATGGAGTAATTGTCAGGCACCTCCTCTACATGGATGACTGTACTCCAAGAGTTCACGAGACATTGATTAACTGATCTATACCACTAGGATCTACAGCAATGACACTGGAATGTCATTCGAACATGAGAAGTGTAGTTGGATGGTAACAAAAACAGGGAATAATCAGCTAGTCAAAGGAGGACAAGCCCGACCTCAGCATGCATGAAGGGTTTCACTCCAAAGCACCCTGAGACTACACGCTAAGGCGAAGTAAGGTTGCTATGGGCTACTGTGTGTAAAAAACACTTTTCAAGATGAAACTACAAAGATCCATGAGTACATTAGGAAGATGGCCACATCCGATTATGTGTTTAGTGAATTCCTCAGGCAGCAGAAACCCAAGAAAGATGAAGAGCGAGAAGTGGAACCATCATGGAAGAAGAGGCCCCTGCATGGCATGTACAACCAGCAGACAGAAAAAGTGGCTGATATCAAAAAATCCCCAGGAAGTGGTTCCTGTGGTACTCTGAGCATTTGGTGCAGTAATCCCAAAAATGGGAAGTTGGCTCCAGCAGTTCCCAGGAATGACATCCAAAACCCGTGTGTGTGTGTGTGTGTGTGTGTGAGTTTGCGTGTGTGTGTGTGTGAGTTTGCGTGTGTGTGTGTGTGTGAGTTTGCGTGTGTGTGTGTGTGTGTGTGTGTGTGTATGTGTGTGTTTGTTTTCAGAGTGCACTGACCTGAGTAGAGGGGTCATACTTGGCCGTGGTCCTCATGGCTCTGGTGTTACTGCCATGGCTCAACTCAGTCAATGCAAAGCATCCAAAGATCTATAAGCACATATGTAAAAGTTTTATGAACACAATAGCAGACAGTGAGCAGTCGACTCCTTCCTCCTCTTACTCAGGATTCGCTGTCTTACCCTCAGGTCTTCGGTGTTTTCAACAAATTTCTTATGTCTGCTTGACCCTGAGTTGGCAACAGTTGCTCCAAACATCTGAAACATAAAAGGTTTTGAATCTAACTGAATGACACGATAAAAGAAAAACAAATAATAACAGCTATGTGAAGATATTAAACAAATGAAAGCTTTCCCCCAATTTTAAAAACTGATTTTAACACAACCGATCTTTATGCAGAATACCCTTTTAGTGATGTTTTGCTAAATGCATCCTGGAGAATAATAATAGTGGCTCAATCCACAAACTAGAAACTTCCCAATGTTTGTGGAAATTCAAACAAACAAACAAACCACACGTTCTATGGTTTAAAATTACAGTGTTGCTTGTTTTAGAGTGAAAACAGCTGTGGCTTTGCCAGTCATAAACCGTCTTAACATTGCTCAGAAACACAATCTTAGTCATCTCATATAACATACACTCTGTGTGTCTGTGTGAGGACATTTTACTCAAACACAATTACCCCCAGGCTGAGGAAGAGCTTAGCAACTAAGGCCCAGTCATACATGCCCAGACAGTCGTCGAGGTACATCGCTTTCCAGGGATTGGCCATCGCCTCTTCCTTGGTGACAAAGTTGTACCGAAGCAGCTGCTTCATTCTGTGAATTTTCATATGGAGTTTTATTGTCTTTAGAAAGTACCGACTTACAGAACAGAGGACACGACAGGTGCTACATAACTTCAGCTGTAGTTTACCAAGTAGATACCTCAGAAAGGTCAACTCTCTCTTTTTCTCTATGGGGACATCTTCACCAGGCTGACGGGCAAACAGAGGGTCGTTCTCCAGTGTCCTGAACACATGTTGCTGTAATGTGGAAAGGACCAGACAGAGTAAGACAAAGTGAAATCCACCTGACAAAATGCTTCATAGTTGATAGCCATGGCTTAATGGAAAAGAATATGAACATTAAAAGAGGTGAAATGTCTCCATGTGATCTTGTTTGCATGACATTCATTGTATAATACAGTT